>NC_137798.1:81457626-82181480 GCF_963383645.1 Muscardinus avellanarius
AGCAAGACAAACAGACAAATCCTGTGTGACTCCACTCACATGAGGTAGTTAGAGTGGTCAAACCATCCCCAGTAATGCAAAAAAAAAAAAAAAAATCACAAAAACAGTCATCATGAGTTTTCAGGAGCTGGGAGAGGGGCTAGTGAGGAATTACTATTGCGTTCAGTAGCCACAGTTCCTGTCTTACAAGGTGTTAGCAGTTGTGATGGTTATTCGACAGTATGAATGCATTTGATACCGCCAAACCTAAGAGTGCTTGATAGTCAAGTTTAGGACGTGCATATTTAACCATAATTAAAATACTAAATTTAAAAATTTAATAAGCCTGGCTAGGAGTTGTGGTGCACACCTGTAATCCCAGTACTTGAGAGGCCCAAACAGGAAGATTGAGTGTTCTAGGGCATCCTCAGTAACTTAGTAAGATCCTCAACGTAGAAAGAGCCTATCGTAAAATAAGGCTGGGGGTGTAGCTCAGAGGTAGATGTCCCTGGGTTTAATATCCCGTGCCACAAAACAAGCAAACAAACAAACACTAATAAGTCTCTGGCCAGGCGACTTAGAAAAAGGAGACACCGTGCCATGAAAGGAGAGAAGGCTAGCACTGCCCTTGACGAGCGTGGAGGAGGCCCGTGAGTCCACAGCACGCAGGGGAGGCATGCATCTACTGTGTAGCATCGAACCATCATTTTTCTGCGCCAATAAGATGTCATGTTGGGGGGGAAGGGAGACACAAACTATAAGTATGAAACATGAAAGAGATGATATCACTACCGATCCTGTGAACATTAAAAAGGTAATGAAGTAATATTGTGAACGACTTTTCCCCAAACCTACATGAAATAAATCAATTCTATAAAAAACACAATCTGAAAAAATTCACACACTAAAGAAATTGAAGAGCTAAAAAAATTAAACCGATAATTAATAACCTTCTAAAACAGAGAACACTTGGCTTGATGGGTTCACTGGTAAATTCTACCAAATATTAAAGGGAAAAATTAATGAACTCTCTACATTTCTTCCAGAAGATAAAAGCAGAGGGAATATTCCCTAATGCATTAGATAAAGCCAGCATTTTTCTAATACGAAAGCCAGACAAAGTCATTAAAAGAAAACCACAAGCCAGCCATCTTGACGCACACCTGTAGTCCCAGTACATGGGAGGCTGAGACAGGAGGACTGCAAACTCACACCCAGCCTTCAGCAACTTAATGAGACCCTGTTTAAAAATAATAGGACTAAGCCGGGCGTGGTGGCGCACGCTTGTAATCCCCGCGCTTGGGAGGCCACGTGCGCTGGTTTAGGAGACCCTGTTTCCAAATAAAAATGTAAAAATAGGTCTGGGAGTGTAGCCCGGAGGTAGAAGGGCTTCCAGGAACCCCAGTACCACCAAAAAAAAAAAATAATAATAATAATAATAGGACTAAGCCGGGCGTGGTGGCGCACGCTTGTAATCCTGGCGCTTGGGAGGCTGAGACAGGAGGATCACACAGGTTCGAAACCAGCCTCAGCTACTTAGTGAGGCTCTCAGCAACTTAGTGAGACCCTGTTTCCAAATAAAATATTTTAAAAAATAGGTCTGGGAGTATAGCCTGGAGGTAGAAAGCCTCTGGGTTCCACCCCCAGTGCCACCAAAATAATAATAATAATAATAATAATAATAATAATAATAATAATAAAAAATAGGACTAGTTGGGCATGGTGGCGCACGCTTGTAATCCCAGCATTTGGGAGGCTGAGACCAGAGGATCGCGGTTCACGGACAGCCTCAACTACTTAGTGAGGCCCTCTGCAACTCAGTGAGACCCGGTTTCAAAATAAAGAATAAAAAATAGGGCAGGAGGTGTAGCTCAGAGGTCGAATCCCCTTGGGTTCCACCCCCAGACCCGCAAAAAAAAAAAATAGTAATAATAATAGGACTAGCTGGGCGTGGTGGTGCACGCTTGTAATCCCAGCATTCGGGGAGGCTAAGACAGGAGGATCTGGGTTCGTGGCCAGCCTCAGCTACTTAGTGAGGCCCTCTGCAACTCAGTGAGACCCTGCTTCCAAATAATGAATAAAAAATAGGGCTGGGGTGTAGCTCAGAGGTAGAATGCCCCTGCGTTCCACCCCCAGTACCGCAAAATACATACATACATACATAAAAATAATAGGGCTGGGTATAGTTCAATCCCTCTGGGTTCTTTCTCCACTAACAACAAAGAAGAGGAGGAGGAGGAGAAGGACCATGGACCAATATTTCTCATGAACATAGATACAAAAATCCTCAAAAAACTTACCAAACCAAACATAGAGTTACCGACATACACAATGGTGAGCAATCTGAAGCTTTCCCACTAAGATCAAAGAGGCAAGAATTGCCAGGCGTGGTGGAGCACACCTGTATCCCAGTACTTGGGAGGCTGAGACAAGAGGATTGCAGGTTTGAGGCCAGCCTCAGCAACTTTGAAAGACCCTGGTTCTAAATAAGGAGAGAAATAGGGCTGGGGTTATAGCTGAGAGGTAGAATGCCACTGGGTTAAATCCAAAAAAAAAAAAAAAAAAGAGGAAGGAAGAGAGGGAGGGAGGAAGGGAGGGGAGGGCTATTTCTCTCACCACTGCTTTTCAACATCTTAGTAGAAGTCCTAGTTAGTGGAACCTCACAGAAAATGAAATGAGAGGTAAAAGGTATACAGATACAGAAAAGAAGAAATAGAAACCGAGCGTGGTGGCACACGCTTGTAACCCCTGCATTTAGGAGGCTGAGCCGGGGGATCACAAATTCGAGGACAGCCCCAGCTACTTAGTGAGGCCATCTGTAATTTAGTGAGACCATGTTTCAAAATAAATAATAAAAAATAGGGCTGGGGTGCAGCGAGGTAGAATGCCCCTGGGTTTCATCCCCAGTACCAACAACAAAAATAAATAAATAAATAAAATAAAAGGAAGAAAGAAAGAAAGAAAGAAAGAAAGAAAGAAAGAAAGAGAAAAGAAGAAATAGGTTGGGCACGGTGGCGCAGGATCACAGTTCTAGGACAGCCTCAGCTACTTAATGAGGCCCTTTGCAACTCAGTGAGACCCTGTTTCACAATAAAGAATAAAAAATAGGGGTAGGGGTATAGCTTGGAGGTAGAATGCCCCTGGGTTTAATCCCCGGTACTGAAAAAAAAAAAAAAAAAATATATATATATATATATATATATATATATATATTTACACACACACACACACACACACACACACAAGACCTTTATGAAGAAAATTGTAAAATTTTGATAAAAGATATTGAAGAAGTAAATAAATGGAAATATATTCCCTGCCTATGAATAGGAAATTCTAATATTGTCAAGATGTCAGGTTTTCTCAAGTTGATTTATAGATTCAATACAATACCAATGAAAACCCCAGCAAGTTGCTTTGCAGATATTGACAAATAGGGGTGTGTGTGTGTGTGTGTGTGTGTGTGTGTGTGTGCGTGTGTGTGTTTTACTGGGGATGGAACCCAGGGGAATTCTACCTCTAAGCTACACCATCCAGACCTATTTTATTTTTTATTTTGAAACAGAGTCTCACTAAGTTGAGGATAGCCTTTAGCAAAATTGCTGAGGCTGGCTTCGAACCTGTGATCCTCCTATCCTAGCCTCCAAAATCCTAGGATTACAGGCCTATGCCACTGTGCCCGAATTTGACAAATTGATTCTAAAGTTTGTATGAGAAGCAAAAGACCCAGAATAGCAACTCATATTGATAGAGAAGAACAAAGTTGGAGGATTGACACTATCCAATTTCAAGACTCATTACAAAGCTACAATCAAGACGGTGTGAAGCCGGGCGTGGTGGCGCACGCTTGTATCCCAGCATTCGGGAGGCTGAGACCGGAGGATCGTGGTTCGCGGACAGCCTCAGCTACTTAGTGAGGCCCTCTGCAACTCAGTGAGACCCAGTTTCAAAAAAATAAAGAATAAAAAATAAGGCAGGGGATGTAACTCGGATGTCGAATGCCCCTGGGTTCCATCCCCAGTACTGAAAAAAAAAAAAAAAAAAAGACAGGTGGTATTGGCAAAAAAATAGACAAATACATGAATGAATGAATAGAGCGCCCGGAAGCTGACCTGCGTACACCTGTCAACTGATGTTAGACAAAGAAACTGTGCTAGCTTGCATCACTGTGACAAAACACCTGAGATAGACCTCTTGAAGGAGGAAAGGTTTGCTTTGGCTCACAGTTTCAGTTTTCAGGCCATGGTTTGGCCAGTGGCAAGGCCGCACATCATGGCGGGAGCACACGGTGGAGCAAAGATGCTCATCCCAGGGTTGTCAGCAAGGAGGGCGAAAGCACAAGAGAGAGCGTCGCAGAGCGAAGGGGCCAGCGTCTCCAGAACGCTTCAGGGGCATTCCTCCAGGGACCGCCTTCTTCCAGTAGAATCTGCCTCCTAGAGTTGCCACCATCTCCCCGTAGTGCCGGCAGCTAGGGACCAAGCCTTCAACTCCTGAGCTTTTAAGGGCCATTTAAGGTTCAGACCATAACAGACCATAACATAAAGGTAACAAGAGTGTTCAACAACTAGTACCAGAGCAGGACATCCACACAGGAAGAAATGAATCTAAGTCAGATGTCTCACCATTCGCAGAAATGAACTCAGAATGGGTCTGTAGACCTAAATGTAAAATTCAGAACCACAGAACTCCTAGAAGACAGCACAGGAAAAACTAAGATGACCCGTGTCTGGTGAGGACTTTTTAGATATAACACCAAAGGCATGATGCACAGAGAATTGACAAGCTGGAATTCATTAAAATTTAAAATTTCTACTCTATAAAAGACAATGGTAAGAGGATGAGACATGTTACTGAATGAGGGAAAACACTCGCAAAAGATACACCTAGCCGGGCGTGGTGGTGCACGCTTGTAATCCCAGTACTTGGGAGGCGGAGACAGGAGGATCACAGGTTCGCAGCCAGCCTCAGATACTTAATGAGGCTCTGAGAAATTTAGTGAGACCCTGTTTCCAAAATATAAAAGCTGTCTAGGAGGTAGAAAGTCCCTGAGGTCCATTCCAAGTACCACACACACAAAAAGATACACCTAATAAAAGACTGTTATTAGCCAGGTGTGGTGGTGAACGCTTGTAATTCCAGGACTCGGGAGGCTGAGAGGAGGATCGCAGGTTTGCGGCCAGCCTCAGCTACTTGGTGAGGCCCTCTGTAACTTAGTAAAACCCTGTTTCAAAGTAGAGAATAAAAAATAGGGCTGGTGGTATTGCTCAGAGATAGAATGCCCCTGGGTTCAATCCCCAATAACAAACACACACACACACACACACACACACACACACACACACACACAACTTTTTAAATTAAAAAGCAGTACAAGCAAGCTGGACATAGAGGCCCACACCTGTAATCCTCTACTTGGGAGGCTGAGAATGAGAGGATTGCAGGTTTGAGGCCAACCTCAGCAACTTAGAAAGACTGTTTCAAAAATAGAAAATAGGGCTGGGGGTGTAGCTTGGAGGCCAAACACCCCTAAAAGTGGGGCATACGGAACTCTCATCTGCTGGTGGTGGAGGTAGATGTGGATACAATCCTGTTTTTTATTTACTTATTTATTCATTTTTTGTAATCATCCATCCCTTTAGAATACAAGACTTGAGAGGATATCCAAGCACACATCATCCAATAAGCCCTCATCCCCGTCCCATTCCCTACCCCCCTACAATCCTGTTTTGAAAAACATCTTAGCCTTAACTAGAGAGGCTGAAGGTCTACCCCCTCAGTGATCCCCAAATTTCACTCTGGTTTACAGAAATGCAAACATTTGTGAGCTAGGTAAAGCAAACTGTCTTAGACTATGGTTTGCTAAGAAAACATCTCGGACGAGGTGATTTATGGACAATAGACAGTTATTGCTCCCAGTTCTGAAGGCTGAGGAGCTCAAGGTCAGGGCCCAGGCAGTTTTTCTGCACTCACCTCTTTCTTTTCTTCTTATTTTTCCCCACCTTTTTTTTTTTTTTTTTTTTTTTTTTTGGTACTGGGATTGAACCCCGAGGCATTCTACCTCCAAGCTACACTTCCAGCCTTATTTATTTATTTATTATTATTTTTTATTTATTTACAGTACTGGAGATGGAACTCAGGAACACCTCCAAGCTACACCACAGCCCTATTTTTTATCCTTTATTTTGAAACCGGGTCTCGCTGAGTTGCAGAGGGCCTCACTAAGCAGCTGAGGCTGTCCGCGAACCGCGATCCTCCGGGTCTCAGCCTCCCGAATGCTGGGATCACAGCGTGCGCCACCGCGCCCGGCTAACTTAAACATTTAAATGGTAGCACTAACTCACTAATAAAAAAAATTCTTAAAAACTGGAAACATTCTCTAACCAGGATCAATTATTTCATATTCTAGACAGAGAACAGAGTACTCTAGAACACTCACAATGAATCGACTACACCCGTACACCTCAACTTAGACGGATCTTAGAAGTCCAGTGCTGGATGTGAGGGTGATCCGGCTGCATCTGGGCGACATCTGTCACCCCACTGATCGCCAGGTTGATTCGCTGACCTGGCCGGCGAGGCGGGTGTCCCCTTCCTCCCTCACCCTCCATGTGCGTCCCTCCCGAAGCTGCGCGCTCAGTTGGTGGAAGAGGACAACCTCCCCTGAATAGAGACGGTCAGAGGTGTACAAGTAGCTGCGCTCCCCTGCTAGGACCTCCAAACAAGCTCTCAAAGAACATAGGGTAGTCAAGCTTCCAAGACTCCAGACACATCCAGAATGAGGCACTGCACCTGGCAGTCTGATTTTCTTTAAAAATAAAAAAGTATAATGCTGAGTAAAAGAAGCCTAACATGAAAGTATATGTATACGCTGGCTCCATTAATATACACTTAAAAAAAAAAAAACAGATCAAAAGCCAGGCATGATGGCACATGCTTGTAATCCCAGTACTTGGGAGGCTGAGAGCAGAGGATCGCAGTTCCTGGACAGGCTCAGCTACTTAGTGAGGCCTCCACAGCTTAGTGAGACCCTGTTTCAAAATAAAGAGTAGCCGGGCATGGTGGCGCACGCTTGTAATCCCTGCGCTTGGGAGGTGGAGACAGGAGGATCCCGCAGGTTCGAAGCCAGCCTCGCTGGCTTAAGAGACCCTGTTTCCACATAAAAATATAAAAAATAGGTTTCTAGGATTGTAGCCCGGAGGTAGAAGGGTTTCCAGGAACCCCAGCACCACAAAACACAAATAAATAAATAAAGAGTAAAAAATATGGCTGGGGGGATAGCTCAGAGGTAGAATGCCCCCGGGTTCCCCAGTACCGCAAAAAAAAAAAAGTAAAAACAAACTAATAAACAAACAACAACAACAACAAAAAAAACCCCAAAGTTGGCCACAGTGATTATCCTCCTGTACTCCCTGTGCTTGGGAGGCTGAAACAGGAAATCAGGAATTTGAGAACAGCTTCAGCAACTTAGCGAGACCCTCAACAATTTAGCAAGATTCTATTTCACAGTAAAAAATCAAGAGGGCTAGAGGTGTAGCTCAGAAGTAGAATGCCCCTGGATTTAATCCCCAACACCAAAAACAAACAAACAAACAAAAACAGACCAAACCTTACAGTATTTATTAGGGATGAATAACAAGCTTGTAAAAGTCTAGAGCCAAACAAGGAAGAATTTCCATTAAACTCAGGCCCATCTCAGGGGAGAGGGCTGGAAGGGAAAGAGGGGTGCCTGGGAAATCACACAGGGGAACTCCCGGTGGTCATGCTTTATTTATTATTTATTTATTTATTTATTTATTGTGCTAAGAATGGAATCCAGGGGCATTCTACCTCCGAGCTACACCCCCAGCCCTGTTTATTAAAAATTCTTTATTTTGAAACAGCATCTTACTAAGTTGCAGAGGGCCTCACTAAGTGGCTGAGGCTGTCCGGGAACCGCGATCCTCCTGTCTCAGCTCCCAACTACTAGGATTACAAGCATGCTTGCTCTTTTTTTTTTTTGGTGGCACTGGGGGTGGAACCCAGAGGCTTTCTACCTCCGGGCTATACTCCCTGACCTATTTTATATTTTATTTGGAAACAGTGTCTCACTAAGTTGCTGAGAGCCTCACTAAGTAGCTCAGGCTGGCTTTGATCCTCGTGTCTCAGCTCCCAAGCGCGGGGATTACAAGCGCGCACCACCACACCCGGCTTGCTTTATTTCTTGACTTGGATACTGGGCATACAAGTGTTTGCTTTTTCATGGTTATTCACTGTAGTCTGTGTGTTTTTTATGTACTTTTCTGTGAATGTATTATATTCCATGAAGTTAATAAAAACAATAAAACAAAGAAAAAGTTCATTACTGAAAACAGCTATCAACCCCCAGGGGAAAAGGCCAACAGAGCTGATTTTGAGAGTCTGGGCCTGGGGACATGGAAAGAAGACCCCCAACTTGGGCCTATAGAAAACCCATATTTCTGCTTCACCAAGTATCAGCCTGGGGTGGAGGAGGCTCTCTAGCTGCAATAAAATAATAATACAATCTCTAGCTGCAATAAAATAATAATACAAGGCCCCACATTTTCGGCATAGGGACCTGAGCCCCGTGATAAGCCAGGGCCCGGTGGACGTGAGGTGAGACCTGCCTGAACTGCTGGGCTGGCTTCTCTGGGAGGAGAAGCCCTTCCTCCTGTGTGTCTCCAGAGTTCCAGGACCACAAAGCGCTTCCTTTGTGATGTCATCAGCACCTGCCGCTGATCTCATGCTCCAGAAGTTTCCAATATTGATCACTGGTAGTGGCTGTTGCTGGTAGATGACAGTGACCTCCCTGCGGTTTTGAATTGCCCTTCTTCTGGGAGATTACTGGCCAGAGAAGTTGCTGCTGGCTAGGAGCATCCACCCGGTGAGGCCTCTGTGAGTGAGTGGGTCCAGTGAGGTCAGGGGTCGGAGGGGCAGGGGGCCAGGGGGCCAGGGCTGACCAGGAGAAGGGAGGCCTGGATTCCCCGCTGTGGGAATGCCAAATGATTACAGGGCCTGCCACTCCTGCCCAGCAACCTGGTGAGTGCCAGGTCCTAATGGGGACAGTGCTGTGTGTCTGGATCTAAGCCTGAGGTCTAGAAATCCATGACTCCATGTCTGGTTATACAGAGGAACCTGAAACCAAAAAAAAAAAAAGGTTTTCCATCCTAGTGCACCCCCCCACCCCCACACACATACATCTGCATGGTGTCACTGTGGTAATGCTACTGTGGGCTCTTTTCCTCTATTCAACTAGAATTTGTTAAATAGGGAAATTAAAACTAATAGACAGCTGGGCGTGGTGGGGCACACTTGTAATCCCAGCAATCGGGAGGCTGAGACAGGAGGATCAGTTCGTGGCCAGTCTCAGCTACTTAGTGAGGTCCTTTGCAACTCAGTGAGGCCCTGTTTCAAAATAAGAATATAAAATTGTGCTGGAGGTTTAGCTTGGAGATAGAATGCTCCTGGGTTCCATCTCTAGTATCACAAAAACCAAAAAAAAAAAAAAAAAAAAAAATCAAGCACGCTTGTAATCCCCGCACTTGGGAGGTGGAGACAGGAGGAACGCGCAGGTTCAAAGCCAGCCTTGCTCACTTAAGAGACCCTGTTTCCAAATAAAAATATAAAAATAGGAATAGGTCTGGGAGTGTAGCCCGGAGGTAGAAAGGTTTCCAGGAACCCCAGTACAACCAAAAAACAAACAAACAAACAAACAAATGAAAAACTAATAGCTTGGTGCAGCTTCAAGAAGTCTTTCTTTCTTTCTTCCTTTTTTTTTTTTTTGGTGGTACTGGGGTTTCTGGAAGCCCTTCTACCTCCGGGCTACACTCCCAGACCTATTATATATATATATATATATATATATATATATATATATATATATATATTTTTTTTTTTTTTTTTTTTGAGACAGGGTCTCTTAAGCCAGCAAGGCTGGCTCTGAACCAGCACGATCCTCCTGTCTCCACCTCCCAAGCGCAGGGATGACAAGCGTGCGCCACCACGCCCGGAGTAAGAAGTCTTTATTTCAAAATCAGTAGGAAAACAGAAAGGGAAGACAACCAAAGCAGTATGCTTGGGGCACGCTAGAGAGCCTGAAATGTAACTCGGCCCCCTCTCCTTCCCTAGCCCTTAAATACAGATTTTTGTATTGATATAGTCTATCAGTGTTCCCAAGGCAATGGGCTAGTGACTTATTTCTTAGGCAGGTGGTGCCTCTTTGTCTCTGGACAGAGCACTTACTAAGCGCAGGAGTCAATAATCTATCTTTCTTTACCTCTGTTGTATTGGGCTGTATTGGTTGCCCATCAACTATGGGTGTTTTGAAGCAGCACAGAGAGTTTACCTTTCCTATACCCAGGCTAGGCCACAAAGGACAGGAGGTAAACAGAGGCACTGACTGCCTCTGAGTATATTTAGGGCTAAAGGCTTTGTTTCTAGGGCTTTGTTGTTGTTTTACAGTATTGGAGATGGAACCCAGGGTCATTCTACCTTCGAACTATACTCCCAGCCCTATTTTTTTTTATTCTTTATTTTGAAACAGAGTCTCACTGAGTTGCAAAGGGCCTCACTAAGTAGCTGAGGCTGCTTGCGAACCGCGATCCACTTGTCTCAGCCTCCCAAAAGCTGAGATTACAAGTGTGTGCCACCACGCCTGTCTCTCTAGGGCTTTTAAGGCTAAAGGCCTTAATTTCCTTTATATTTTTATTATAAGTTAGTCATTGGAAAAAAGGCAGAGAAAGGGAAGACTCTTCAGTGTAACAGCTGCCGCTCCTACCTGCCTGAGTGCCTACACAGCACCCAGGCTCTGACTGCTTTTTGCATTTTGGAAATTAATAACCGGAACAACTTTCCCATGCTGGCACAAATCTGCAGGAGAAATAAAATTCCCTTCTGGAAAGGCAGGTTAGAGTGCATAGCAGAAGCCCAAGCTCCCCAAACAAACACACTTTCTTAGATTTTTCTTTTTTTTTGGTAGTACTGGGGGTGGAAGCCAGGGGCTTTCTACCTCCGGGCTATACTCCCAGCCCTATTTTATATTGTATTTGGAAACAGGGTCTCACGAAGTTGCTGAGAGCCTCACTAAGTAGCTGAGGCTGGCTTTGAACCTGTGCGATCCTCCTGTCTCAGCCTCCCAAGCGCTGGGACTACAAGTGTGTGCCACCACGCCCGGCTTTAGATATTCTTTATCTGGCTCTCAGGACTGAGAGCTTAGCCTAGAGTATCCAGATTGTCACTTAAATGTGAAGGGTATCTCTGTTCTCTGTTCTGCTTGAAGATACTGTCCCTGTCAGTGGCATAGGCTCACATTCTGGATAGAAACCTGCAGCCTGGCTCCCATCACCCAAGCCGGCTGTCCAGCCTAGCACCCCTGGCCCAGCAGTCTTGCCTAGCACCAGGCCTTGGGGGATGGGGACTCAGAGCATGGCTCCCCAGCCCCTGAGCCTAAATCACCAAGGTGGGGCTGCTGAGGGACAGAGAGTGAACACACGCAGCCGCTGCCTTTGCCCTCTCATTCTGAGAGTCTCTGAACATCTCATCTGGGCAGCGCGGGAAGGCCGCCTGACCATGTAGGTGGGCGCAGTTGTGTTTGGTTGGGGTAATTACAAACAATCCTGCGATGACTTTCCTTGCGCACATGGGTGTTTATGAGCCAAGGTGAGCGGTTCTGAAGAAATGATGTCTAGAGGTCAAGGGAGCGTTCCCAGGACCACTACAGAATCAGTAACACCCTGGGTATGAGGCTATGCCCTTACAGCTTTTCACCGTAAGAACTTAAGCAATTTTGCCAATTAATATTCCAAGTCAGCTTATGGGCCCTCCTCAGCCTGGACATCTCAAGGAACATGTACTTTGTGCCTATAAGCCAATAGAAGATATCTGAGTCAACAGAGCTTGGTGGTGTATGTCTGTAATCTCAGTGCTTGGGAGGCTGAGACAGGAGGATCATAGGTTTGAGATCGGTCTCAGCAATTTAGGGAGACCCTGTTTCAAAACAACAAAAAAAAAAGGGCTGGGAGGTACAGTATCATTGGATTCAATCCCCACTATCAAAAAGAATTTCTTTTTAAGCTGGATATAGTGATGCATGCTTGTAATTCTAGTACTTGGGAGGCTGAGATAGGAGGACCCCAGCTTTATTAAAAGCCAGCCTCGGCAACATAGCAAGGCTCTCAGAAACCTAGTAAGATCCTGTTTCCAAATAAAGAAATAAAATCAGGCTAGTGGTGTAGTTTTAAAGTAGATTGCCTCTAGGTTCAATCCCCAGTACCATAAATAAATAAATAAATAAATAAATAAATAAATAAATAAATAAATAAATAAAATTTAAAAATGGCTGAGGGTGTAGCTGAGAGGTAAAATGCCCTCAGGTTCAATCCCCAGTACCAAAAGAAGAAAAATTTAAATAAAAAATAAAAGGTCTGGGGAGTAGCTGAGAGGTAGACCCCCCCTTCAGTCCCCAGGTTAAATCCCCAGTAAAACACACACACATACTTACACACACACACACACACACACACACACACACACACACACACACACAAGTATGAGTTAGGTACTATGCTAGATACTAGGAACAAAATGAAAAAGGAAACACAGCCTGACTTTAACAGGAGTTCTGATCTTGTGAAAGAGAAAGTGAATACCAATGAGCCAAAATCTATGTTTTCTGACCTTTCAAGAAAGGTGTCATTTCAGTGACTGAGTTTACTAGATGTCAAAGATTTCTCTCCCTAACATATGTACATACTTTATTTTAGTTGCTTTTTACTGAAATTACTTTCTTTCGAAATATATAATTGCTTGTTTGCTTGTTTTGATACTGGAGGTTGAACCCTGAGGCACTCTACCTCTGAGCTAAACCCCTAGCCCTATTTTATTTTTTATGTTGAAATAAGGAAGTTGCTGAGGGTCTCACTAAATTGTTGAATCTGGTCTTGAATCTGCAATTCTTCTATATCAGTCTCCCAAGTTCTGATATTACCAAAGTGTGCCACCATACCTGGCACTTCTTTTTTGTTGTTGTTGTTGATGGTACCGGGGTTCCTGAAAACCCTTCTACCTCCGTGCTACACTCCCAGACCTATTTTATATTTTATTTGGAAACAGGTGCTCTTAAGCCAGAGAGGCTGGCTTCGAACCTGCGTGATACTCCTGTCTCCGCCTCCCAAGCGCGGGGATTACAAGCGTGTGCCACCACACCCCGGCAGCACTTTCTTTTTAAGATAAAATATTTGGTCAATAACTTAACCTTTTCTTTCTTTCTTTCTTTCTTTCTTTCTTTCTTTCTTTCTTTTTCTTTCTTTCTTTCTCTTTCTTTCTTTCTTTCTTTTCTTTTCTTTTCTTTTCTTTCTTTCTTTCTTTTTTTCTTTCTTTCTTCCTTTCTTTTTTGTGGTACCGGGGATGGAACCCAGGGGCATTACACCTCTGAGCTACAACCCCAGGCCTATTTTTTTATTCTTTATTTTGAAACAGGGTCTCATTGAGTTGCAAGGGGCCTCACTAAGTAGCTGAGGCTGTCTGCGAACAGCGATCCTCCTGTCTCAGTCTCCCAAGCACGGGGATTACAAGTGTGCGCCACCATGTCTGGCTTAACCTTTCCTTAGTGATGCAGGGCTGTTTTTGAGCATATTTCCAATATGATAATATACTACAACCTCACCCTCCCGGCCTCTGCATAAATGACCCAAACTTCTGAGATCATTCTGCTTTGGTTCTATCCCCTCTCTTACAATTCACTATTGACTCTTGCTGTTTCCACCATTCTTGCTTTTTTACAAGTTCTTTCTCCTTCCAATATACTCCTGCTCATCTGCTCTGGGGTTGGAAAATAGGCTTATCAGGCAGGCTATTGGTTTGGTTGCTGTAACAGACCAAACAATGATGGCTTTACAGGGTTTTTTCTTCTCCCACAAAAAAAGACCAAGGCGGTTGGCACCCTAGGTCTCTCCTCCAGGTCTGAGACTCCAGTTCTTCCTGTCGTGTTGCTTGGCCAAGCCAGGGAGTTGTCCCAGCGTCAAAGCTGCCCCCCACCCCATGCCATGTCTTCACAAAGGGGAAAGAGGACTCGGGGGCAGGCAATGCCTTTTAGGGACCCCACTTCCACTCACATCCCACTGGCTAGGACTTAGTCCACAGCTGCGGCTGGCTGCAAGGGGCTTGACATGCAGTCTCTGGAAGGGTAACCATGGATGCAGGCTGTAACCTTCAGGGCTCTACTGCTAGAGGGGGCTGGGGGCTCAGGAGTCTGCCATACTGGATCTGCTGAAACTGTGTGGAGTAAATGAAAATGGGCTCCAGGTGAAGATACCAGGTGCTCTTGGGCAGAACAAGCACCTGACTTTGGGCTATGTCAGAATCTTTCTGTTTCTTTTATATTGGTCTGGATTTTGTTCCTAGACAAACTTTGGAGGTTCCCAACATAGTCACAAAGACAGTAACAGGCACAGTCATTCAGAGATGATAATCCAGGCTAAGGGCACTCCCATACAAGGTGTCTTAGAGCCACAGGTGTTGAGAACAAAGCCCACTCCCTCTGGTATCCATCTCAGCCTCTTTAATGAAAACCTTCTACAAGCCCGACACTCACCTGGGTGGTGGATGTTTCCTGTTGGACATTAGGGTCACCTCTTTCACAACCAGTAACCTCCCTGGCATTTGCCAGGGTGCATTTCCGGCATCCCCCTTTCTCTCCTCCAAGGGCAGGAATGGGGTGTGTATGGGCTCAGCAACAGATCCTGTGACAATGGGAGCAGAGGTAACAATAACATAACAAGGACAACAGTAACCACCAGTGTTTACAGAGCACTGACTTTGTATACAATATCTTATTTAATCCTCAGGGCCACCCTTTAAGGTTCCTATTTATTTTCCCCACTTTACGTATGCAAATAATGAAGCTCAGAGAGGTTAAGTCTCATTTTTCAGTGGCCGAGCTGGGATTAGAATCCAAGCAGCGAGAGTTCTTGAAGTTCTCTTGTGTTTATCTGGCTTGTCTGTACCCACACCAGCCCTTCAAGAGAAGCATAATAAAGTGTGAGGGCAGAGGGGCTTACACCCCAACCAGCTCAGCCTTCTCGGTGTTGCAGGCAAGAGGGGAAAGCAAAGAGGAGTCGCGGGAGCTGATCAAGATTGCACTGCACCCCAGCAGCTGAGCAGGGCTAGAGCTTGGACCCCAATGCCTACTGCCATGGTGATAGGTCCAGGCATGAATAAATGAATAAATGGGCTGAGCATAAGACCTTGGTGGATTCTGCTCAGGCTTGTTCTTGGGTTCTCATGGGCTGGCTGGGTCAGCAGAACCAGAGGGTTGGTTGTGCTGTGTGGGGAAATGCAACCAGGGTGCACCAGCCTGGTGGGGGTACATGGGGGTGCCCTGCTGCTGGTTATGGGCAAACCCACCCATGAAAGCACAGTGACCCTTTGACCCCATCCTCTAGGGTCTCCTGTCCTTGTGCTCACAATTTTTTCCTCTATGGTCTTTTTACCACCTTGTGAACAACTGACACTATCTCACCTGAAAATCTGTCACCTCTAGAGATTACTCAGTACTCACTCCGGTCCCATCACCTATTGAAATGCAAGTGCTGGATAATGCCTATTAAATAAATACGCCTAGGTCTCTGCCTGGGCGGGAGAGGCTATTTACTAAGCCCCTTTCTTTGTATTCTGATTTTGGGGGTCCAAATAACTGGCATTTGCTCCCTAGGCTCAAAACCAGTCTTCTCTATCAGCGTAGCCAGGTCTTTGATGAAACCTGAGACCCACTACAGGAGTGTGGCCCTGGGCAAACGGGAACCGAGCCAACCCAGTCCCCTGGGTCTCCTGGGCGGGGCTGGCCAATTTGTAGATCTTTTGCTGTGGAAGAAGGAGCCGGAACTGGATTCCAGCCCCTGGGCGGGGGTGGTCCTTGGGCGGGGCGGGGCGCGAGCTACCTTGTGGCTCGGAGCCTCCTCTGGCTTCCGGCTGGAGGGGCTGAGAGGCCACAGAGGAGGGTTTGGGGAGGCGGGCAGGTGGGCAGAGAGCTGGCGAGGAGGCCCGGAGCATCGATCGTTGCGGGAGCCAACTGCAGCAAGGGACCGGCAGCCTTGTGCGTGCGCGACGGGAAATGGCAGATGATTTCTGGTAGCGACAGGATTTCCGAGGTCTAGCCTGGGTCTTTGCAAATGATAACGCACCCCGGGTTCCCAGACAGGTCAGAGCAGCCTTGGGGCCGGGCTGAGGTCGGCTCCTGCTGGGAGGAGCCGGGATGCCGCTCCCGCGGTGATGCGGAGGGGAATTTGCTGACAGTCCCTTGCCAGCTTGGGGCTGGCTTCACCAGGCCCGCGAGGAGGTGGACCGGCTGGTAGTCTCCTCCCAGGTAGGGAGCGTGTAGCCTGTCACCGCACCCGGCAGCCCCAGCACCTTGCCTGGGGCTGGGGCCGTGGCGCTGAGGGCGCAGAGGTGGTGAGCGCGGGTGTGTGAGGCTGGAGGTGGGGCTGGAAGGAGGGCGAGAATCTGGGTCCTGGACGGGGAGGGCTGGGGATGGGGGTAGGGGTGGGGTGGGGGTGGGGTGGGGGAGACTGCGCCACAGTGCCTGCCACGCTGGCGGTCCCCGACCGGCACCCGGGGAAGGGCGGACTGAGTAGACTGACTGAGGGCGGTGGCTGAGTAGACGCGTCTTCAGGGGTGGGAGGGTGGAGGTGGGCGGGATGCTCGCCTGGGGGTCCCCGGCGCCTGTCTGACAGCCAGGTGGGAATTAGCGCTTGGACCACCCCCACCCCGCCCAGGGATTCCCGGGGCTGTGCCGCCCACTCGCTGGCTGGGAAGGGAGGAGGCGGCTACTCTACGTTCTGGGTGGTGACAGAGTCGGCTGCTGTGTTGCTCGGTGAGGGTCCCAGTCTGCGCTGGGCGGCCCTGGGCTCCGGCCCCCAGAGGCAAAGGAAGCGCCTTTCTCACCCCTCTGCTTCCAAAGAAAAGGCTTTTGCCTCCACCGCCACCTGGCCTCCAGAGAAAGTAGGTGTGAATGAAGGCTGTGGGGAAACTAAGGCCCAGGGCTGCTGTGGCTTGACCAAGGCTACTTAGCGTTTCCCACAGAGCTGGCCCACCAGGCCTGCCTGCCCCTGACACCCTCTGGAGGGGCAGGGACTGTTCTCCATACCCCTGTGCAGTCAGAGTGGACCCCACACCCCGCCGCCCCTTCTCTTCATGCTGAGAATGTGTGAACACTCCGCAGAGATCAGCTGTGTGTGGGGACAGAAAAACTCCCAGGAGAGAGGGCTGTGGGCCTGCCTGCACTATCCCTGTGGGTTCAGAATGCGAGTTGGCTCCTGGGCCAGAGAGTCTAGAGTCTAGCTGGGCCCCCCAGCATCCATCCCATGTGGCAGCCTGGATGCAGAGGCCCAGGGAAGGTTCCCAGGCTGCTGCAGGAAGGACAGTGCTGAGGGACCCGGAGATGGACTTTCCTTCAATGGCCTCGAGGCTCACTTGGAGAAGGGTCAGGGAGCTGGGTTGGTAAGTGTGGCCCTCCCAGCTTCCCCTTCTGTTATCATCTGATTTGTGCCATCTCTGTCTCTGTCTCTCTGTCTGTCTGCTGTCCCCAAGAGAAATGGACTCCATTGCCTCTTTTGCAAAACTTTTCCTCAATTCACCTCCTCTTCCTCCTCTCTGGGGCAGATGCCTTTCTCCAGGGGAGACGGAGGCAGGGAAAGAGCGATAGTAGTTTAGACCTGGAGCTGTGCATATGAGGAGACCAAGGCTCGCAGGTGCAGAGGACTACCTCAGGCCTCTCGCCTGCAGCTGGGCCTCCTGACTCCCTGGCCCACTACGGGGCAGGCTGGAGAGAGCTTAGGCGTCCTGCTCCTCCTCTTCCCACAGTTCCAGCTCCAGAGAGTGTGGGGGTGAGAGGGGACAGCCTCAGCATTTTCTCCTCCTTTAAGATAGGATCTCGAGCCAGGTGTGGTAGCGCACACTTGTAACCCCAGTACTTGGAGGCTGAGACAAGAGGATCTCGGGTTCAAGGTCAGCCCCAGCTACTTAGTGAGGCCCTCCACAATTTAGTGAGACCCTGTTTCAAAATAAAGAATTTAAAACATAGGGCTGGGGTGTAGCTTGGAGGTAAAATGCCCTTGGGTTCCATCCCCACTACAGAAGAAGAAGAAGAAGAAGAAGAAGAAGAAGAAGAAGAAGAAGAAGAAGAAGAAGAAGAAGAAGAAGCCGAGGAGGAGGAGGAGGAGGAGGAGGAGGAGGAGGAGGAGGAAGAGCTTTCTAGTTAAGCAGTTTGAAGAGGAGAGCTGAAGTCACTTGGCTACCTTCCCAGCATGTCCCCACAGGGGCAGCCTTGGTGCTGCAGCTGGAGAGGAGAGACCCCTGGTTAGAGGGACCTCAGTTACCTCTTTGATGGCATGTCCTGATGGGAGTTATGAGTGAAAAGCTAATAAGTTGATGCTTCCCAGAGACATCCCTGACCACAGAGCCCCTGAAGCTGGTCCCCGGTGACTCTGCAGCATGCCTGAGGCTGCAAGATGATCATTAGAGATCTCTAGGGTGATCTTTGGGAAGAGATGGCATCCCCAGAAAACCAGATGGGAAGCAGCTGTTTGTAGGTGAACACTTCTCTGGGAGAAGTAGAGGGAGGCTGAGTGTCCTGCTCCTTCACTGCGGTCCCCTGGTCCCAGAAAGCTTGTGATGTATGTCACTTTCAGCTAGCAAAGACACGGCAGGCCTCAGAGCGCCTGCCCACACCCTTGGGTCTTGGAAAGTGAACCAGATTTGCAGAGCAGGGGGTCCTGGTGTGGACCTAAACCCCCTATTGGCTGGCACGCTGCCCTCAGTTTCCCTACCTGACAGCTGGGCGTGAAGCCACCTTCTCCAGATGGGTGGGAGGGCTTTGGAAACTTGTCAAGCGTTTATTACAGACAGGAAGTGTTATTCCCGGAGACTTTGGCCTACATGGAGGCCATCTGTTTCCTGCCTCAATGGAGGAAATGTGGTTGATCCCTCCACAGAGGATCTCTCTCCATCTGCGGCCAGTTGAGGATGCCTTCCAGGCTTGGAGGGCAGGTCGGCCCTTCCAGTCCACTTCGAGCTGTTTGGCCCTCGAGGGGTTCCCTCCCTCTGTGCTTGCTTGGTTGTGATACTTAGGATTCACACCCATGAAATGCTCATGTGTTGTGGCTCAGTGGACTTCAGGCCTGTATCCCCTGCCCACTTTCCAATCCCATGGCTCTTCCTGGGAGGCAGCTGATGGGAGAACCGTAGCGATAATGGACGTAAAGTGCTCAGAGCGCTTTGCAGAGTGTCCGGGGCACAGGAACCACGTGGCCCTCATTCCACGGCGTGCACGCTCTGGGAAAGGCTGTAATGAAGTGCTCAGGGAAGTGCTGGGCCCAAGTGAGTGAAATCAGCAGCTCCAAGTGCCCAGCTGGCTTGCAGGGGCCCTGCCTTCACTTCCCCTGCCCCAGGAGAGCTGTAGTGGTTTCACAGCTTACCCAAAAGGCTTGGGCTCGTTCTGGGCTCATTCTGGGCTCATTCTGGCCCGCGTTCTGGACTCATTCTGGCCCGCGGGTTGGCAGGTGTAGTTCCTGCAGGGCAGGGTCACCAGGAGCTGAAATAAGGCCCTGAGATAAGAGAGTGGGCAGCTCATGAGGTACAGTAGTTTGTGTTCTCGTCCTTGATCCATCTAGATTGCTCAGGACCAGCCAAGGGTGGCTGTCACAGGGAACACCTGCCACCAGAGCTCCGTATCCTATGTTTCTAGGGCAGGGTTTGCACCTAAGCTGTCATGTTCTTGCCTGTGCTGAGATGTGCAGAGAAGCAGGAAGGGAGGGGTCGCCTCTTTATCACCTCCCGCCTCCTGGTCATTAGCGATGTTCCTCAAAGGGAGATAGAATCACGGCTGTCTTGGTGTCCTGGGCTCCCTGCCTCTGCTTTCTTCACTGGTCCACCGAGACTGTAAGGGCTGGTGGAGCCCTGGTACAGCGCTGTGTTCATCAGCTTCTTCCTGCCAAGTCTGGGCCTCAGGTGTCCTCAGAGGAGCAGAGGCAGAAAGGCCAGGCCAGCTTCCAGCTGGAAGCCACGCTCTCCCCTCCTCATCACCAAGTGCTCTGGCCGAGGGAGGTGGCCCTGGAGACGGGAGCCTTCTCACTGCAGCTAAGTCTCAGAATTGGGCCCAGAGGAACACTGGCCTCAAGCCGTGGGGACCTGGCCAAAGAGCAAGAGACCCTAAAGCCTGGAGATTCAGAACAAGCCGGTCCTGTGGTCAGTCGGCCAGGGAAATGGCTGCTTACTGGGATTTTGATCATGAGACCTGATCGCCTTGGGAAGGTGTTCGGGCCGTGGGCTAAAAGTATTGCAGAGGGTGACCGAGCACTCACTCAGGCCCCTGTGGGTGGCCAGCCATGCTTGGTGGCTAGGAGCATGGGGACCCATCGCACATGGATGCCCTGCCTGGGGCATCTGGAGCTGGGTTCCCACCTGCCCACTCAGCTTCCGTTAGCCTTCTGTCTGCAGTGTGGTGGAATAATCCCCCTGCCTAGGGCCACTGGGAAGATGGTGGAGAGGGCAGGAAGCCACCCAGGTGGTGTTTGTAATGAGCCCCCGTCCATTTGCTTGCCTCTCTGGCCCTGAGTGGCCAGCTGTCCAGGACCTCTGGGATACCTGACCGTGCTTCAGTGGCACCATGCAATGACCAACAGTAGCTGGCCAACTGTGTCTATTGCTTCAGGCACTATTAGAACCGAGAGCCATTCTCTTCAAAAAGCTTCATGTTCCGGAGGACCAGGCAAAGGGGGGTTCATCTCGGAGGGTGGAGGGAGTGTCTTTCAGTACAACAAACTCACTGTTGCCAGACTCGGGACCGTTCCTGGGCCAGGGCCATGGATGCCCAGGTCTGTGTAGGAGGCCGGGCCTGGGGAGCACATCTCAGGCACTGAAACGGCTTGATCAGGGGGCCTGGCCTGGGATGCTGGGGCAGGAAAGAGGGGCCCACTTAACAGAGAAGGAGACTGAGGCACTGAGAAGTGTGAGCGGGAACCCTCTGACCCCCTCTGAACACCGGCCACCTGGGAGCTGTCCTCCGCCAGGCACTTCCGGTGCGCCCCAGCTCACCTCTGTTGTTGCCGCTGGTGGTTTTGCTGAAGTTGCTTAAGACCAAAGGACTTGGAAGTGAAGGTCGTGTATTTCTCCCCTTCCCCTCCACCCTTGGGCAGGGTGCCCAGGGCTGGACCTGCTGAAGGACGGACAGCTCCTGTCACGAGAGCAGGGAACAGGAGGATAGGATTCCCTCCCTACCCCCACTGGGCAGAGGAAGGAGACCCAGGCTCTGTGCTTCCAGCTCCAAGGCCCTGCAGCTTGCCCGGGCAGCGCGGCCAGGGTGGAGGGGCTCCGGGAGGGATGCCACGCCGCAGCCCTGGTCACTGTGCTGTGAAGTGGAGGAAGGCCGGAGCCCCGGGGCCCATCCTCTCCAGTGTATCTGGGAAAGGAGCCCAGGCTGCGGCAGCTTGATCTTCTCCCAACCACAGAGGAGAGAAAGGCTGGGGAGAACAGACCTTATGACCCAGGGCTGGGGAGCCCAGTGATCGTGCCTACCTCCCGGCTCAGTCCTCGGGGAGCCCGGCTCTGCCCTGTGCCCTCCTCACTGGCTCCCAGAGCCTGCCACTGAAGGCTCATCTGGATTAAGCCAGAACTGCCTTTTCCATCAAGGCCCGCCCCCACTAGGCTTCTGCTCATAGGTGCTTCGCGTGTGGGGAGGGGGATGTGTGTGATCTACTTGATGTTTTTCAAAAATATACCACACTGGCTCTTTCTGTCCCTACCCACCCCTAGCTCAGCTAAGAACTACTCTGGCAAATCAGTTCAGATTTAAAAGAAATCATTTTCGGCCCCATGCCCTGGGCTGTCCCACGCAGACCCTGTCTTCATCCCATCTTTGTCAGTTCCATCTCCCTGTCCTTAAAAGCCCAGCTCAAATGCCACCCCCTCGGGGAAGCCTCCCTGGACCCCTGCAGCAGGTCTCCGAGCCTTCAGCGTGCCTGTCACATCGAGTCTGTCTCTTCTGCTAGGCGGTGAGCTCACCCTTCATTCATCAAGCGTTCACTGAGGGCCAGTCACACACATGCCCTCGGGAACCCTTGGGTAGGAGACAGGAGGGCAAGGAAGCAGACGATGACGACAGCTTAAAATAACAATAGTCTATAATTGCGGCAGTGCAGAGGGCCAGGGGGTGCTCTGGTAAGGGCCAGTAAAGCTGAAGAAGTACCTGCTTTATGACCCATGGTTGCACATCTAGATGTATAATTTTTGCCACAGAGAAGCTTGTGCGTGTGCATAAGGAGACAGTTCCGAGGATATCTAGGGCAGCGGTAACTGAAATGCAAAATAGAGGTCTCAATCTCACAGTTGCAACACTGTAGACTGGACACAACTGGGTGTTACCCCAGCCTGCTGGTGCACACCTATAATCCAGTACTTGGGAGGCTGAGATAGGAGGATACAGGTTGGAGGTCAGCCTTGGCAACTTAGTTTAGATACTGTTGAAAAAAAAAAAAAAAGGAGGGGAAAGGGCTGGGAGTATAACTTAGAGGTAGAATACCATGGGGAGGGGGAACCTAGATATTATGCTCCATTAAAATAGGTATAATTGAGGGGTTTTATTTTATATAAATTATACCTTACACACACACTTGTGTATTTTGTATTATTATGAATAAACTTAAAAAACAATGTTGCTAAACAAGTACACTATAATTCTAGTACTTGAGAGAAGGAGGTAGGAAGAGCTTAAATTTGAGGCCAGCCTTAGCAATTTAGTGAGACAATTTTTCAAATAAAAAATAAAAGAGCTGGGGGAGTAGCTCAGACATAGAATGGTCCTGGGCCTCAATCCCTAACACCAAGAAAGAAAGAAAGAAAGAAAGAAAGAAAGAAAGAAAGAAAGAAAGAAAGAGCAGAATACCATTAATAAAAATTTAAAACAATACTATATGATTTATGGAGATAAACATAGATGTTATAGGTTATAGTTCCCACCAAGTACATGCTTATGGTGATTTTTTTTTTTTTTTTTTTTTTTTTTTTGGTGGTACTAGAGGTGGAACCCAGAGGCTTTCTACCTCCGGGTTATACTCCCAGACCTATTATATATATATTTTTTTAAATTTGGAAACAGGGTCTCACTAAGTTGCTGAGAGCCTCACTAAGTAGCTGAGGCTGGCTTCGAACCTGCACGATCCTCCTGTCTCAGCCTCCCAAGTGCAGGGATTACAAGCGTGCGCCACCACGCCCGGGTTTTTTTGGTGTTTTTCAGTGTGGGGGATTGAACCCAAGACCTCACACCTACTAGGCAAGGACTCTACCACAGTGTTGCATCCCCAGCCCTTGCAATGGCCTTTGGAGAGAAAAGAGGCCGAGACTGAAAGGGAAAAGGGTGAAACTTTTATTTTATTTACTTTTTTTTTTTTTTCTTTTTGCAGGACTGGGGATGGAACCCAGGGGCATTTGACCTCCGAGCTATACGCCTTGCCCTATTTTTTATTCTTTATTTTGAAACTGGGTCTCACTGAGTTGCAGAGGGCCTCACTAAGTAGCTGAGGCTGTCCGCGAACCGCAGTCCTCCAGGTCTCAGCCTCCAGAATGCTGGGATTACCAGCGTGCGCCACCACGCCTGGCTAGGGAGAAACTTTTAATTTCCCAGAAGCAAACATAAAACAAAAGAGGTCTGAAGCAAAAATGATATAATGTTAACATTTGTTAGTGTGTGTACAATTTAGTATTGAGGATTGAACTCAAGGGTGTTCTACCTCTGAGATACATCCCTAACCCTATTTTATTTTTTATTTTGCTTTTGTATTTGTTTTTTGCTACTGGAAGTTGAACCCAAAGGCAGTCTACCTTTTTTTTTTAATTTTAATTTTTTATTTTTTTTATTGGTGCAATGTATTCATACATAATAATGGTATAAAGAAAATACTTTTGTAGACATACATGCACACATCGCCCAGTTAGCCCCTACCCGATCCCCACCCCGTTCCCTCCCCATCCCTCCTTCCCATGCTTGGCTTAGTGGTTGACATCTAGTTTTATAGCAATTTATCCAATATTAAGGATGATAATCTCACAAAACAGTTTCATTTGTCTGATACCAAGCTTTTGATGACTAAAAGATAACAGTTCAATATTTCTTTTTGCTTTCTTTCTTACCAGAGAATATTTTTTTTCTTTTCTTTTTTTTTTTAGGTGAAGCTATCATACATTTATTTATTTATTTTTCATAAAAAATCTATCCTGGTATGGAATATGGACTCTAGATACCCAAAACAATCTCAAAGAAGAACAAAGCTAGAAGATGTATATTTTCTGATTTCAAACCATATAAAGCTATAATAATTGAAACAGTGTAGTACTGTTCTAAAGGCAGATATATAAACTATTGGAGTTAAATAAAAGCTTAGAGATAAATTCTTCCATATATTGTCAAGTTATTTTTGACAAGGTTTCCATGAACATTTGGTGGAGGAAATAATAATCTTTTAACTAAATATTGTTGAAAAATAATAATTACATGAAAAAGAATAAAATCAGACCCTTACCTAACACCATATACAAATATTAACTCAAAATATATAAAAGACCTAAATATAAATCTTAAGACTATAAACTTTTAGAAGAAAATCTAGGTCATAAAACCTCACAACATTGAAATTGGCAGTGATTTCTTGGATATGATTTCAATGGCACAGGCAACAAAAGGGTAAATAAACTCCCTAAAAAATAAAAAAAAATATATCCAAAGACAATGTAAACAGAGTTAAAAGTTACTGATAGAATGGGATAAAATATTTCCAAATGCTATATCTGAAGGTATATTAATATTCCAACTAGAAATCCTAAAATTAGCAACAATAAAAGCAAATGATACAATTTAGAGATAGGTAAAAGACTAACATAAATCATGAATCTCCACAGATAACCAATCTTAGTTGTCTGTTGGATGGAAAATCTTATTGCTCTGGTTCTGGTGTGTGTTACCTATTTCTTCTTTGTAGTTAATCTCTTTGAGTATTTTCTCTAGCGCTGGTTTTGAAGACATAAATTCCTTCAGTTTCTGTTTGTCGTGGAAGCTTCTTATTTCCCCATCTAATTTGATAGAAAGTTTTGCTGGGTAGGAAATTTTTGGCTGGAAGTTGTTTTCTTTCAGAGTTTGGAATATGTTACTCCAAGCCCTTCTGGCTCTCATGACTTGGTTTGGGAAGTCTGGAGTGATTCTAATTGGTTTGCCTCTGAATGTCACTTGGCCCTTTGTTTTTGTTGCCTTTAAGATTCTCTGCTTGGCTTCCACATTGGTCATTTTGACAATTACGTGACGTGGGGATCCTCTTCTCTGATCCTCTCTAATGGGGGTTCTATAAGTTTCCTGTACCTGTGTATCAACCTCTTGCTCTATGTTTGGAAAATTTTCTGCTATTATTTCCTTGAAAAGATTGTTAATCCCTTTGGTTTCACCTTCTTTTCTCTCCTCTATTCCAATTATTCTTAGGTTAGTTCTCTTAAAATGGGCCCATATTTCTTCAATGTCAGATTCCTGCTGTCGTATTTTTTTTTCTAAATTAGAAACTATGCGTTCATTTTTTGAATGATCATCTTCTAGGAGCGAGATTCTATTCTCCATGTGGTCTAATCGGTTGTTTGTACCTTGAATTGAGGCCTTTACTTCATTAATTGCATCCTTTATCTCTCTTTGGCTCTCTCTGAATTCCTTTCGAAACACCTCTATTATTTCTACAGTTATTTTCCTGATTTGATCTTCTATAAATCTCTGAATTTCTGTTTTATCAGGTTCTGATGTTGTGGGGTTGTGGACATTCATTGCTCCATTGCTATTCCTCTTTCCCATGATTTCGGAAGTTTGTGCCTTCTCTGTGTTCTTCCCTGGGTCACTACGACTTCACTTAAGATGCTCTGGATCTCGAGTCTGTGGTATCTCAGTCCCCACTACTCCTTTACTGGGTTGTATCGCAGAGTCTCAGACCCAGGGAGTCAATCGAGGCTGCTTTAGACCATGGGGGGGTGCCAGGTTGGGCGTTCTCCTATGGTGTAATATCTCTGCCACCACCACTCCCCCACTGGGTCAAGTCCCTGGGAGTACAGTACTGGGATTTCTCCTCTAGGGGCCCCAATTTGACTCACTGTTGAGTGCGCAGATGGAGCTGTAGTGGACTCGGTGAATTTGCTGCTGCTGCTGCCGGTAGCAATATGGTGCCGCTGCCACGCCCTCGGCCATGAGGCTGGCCTATTTCTTTTCTGTTTTTGAACTCCACTCTGAGTCGCTGCAGGGTGCGCTGAGCCCAGCCCCTGGGAGCTTTAGCTGCTCCGTGCGCCGCCGAGAAATCTGCCGAATCCCGCCCGGCTGTTCCGCAGTGGCTCACCTCGGCTCGCTGTCCGCCACTCCTCTCTGGAGTTTGGTGGGCTGTTGCGTGCGTTGGTCTGGTGCCGTCCGGTGAACTCGCTGCTGCCGCCGGCAGTAAGGCGCTGCTGCCGCGTTCTCGGGCGTGAGGCCGGAGTATTTCCTCTCTGGTTTCTGAGGTCTGTTATGAGTTACCTTCCTCTCTGGAGCCTGGTGCTGCAAAATGGCGCCCGCCGCTTCACGCCACCGCACCGGCTGCAGCACTGCGGTCTGGTTTCTGGTGTCTCGTTTTTCCAGCCCTCTTTTTTCTGTCCCTTAAAATTACATTTTTTGTTTCTCTGCTGATGGTGTTTTCTGGCTATGAAAGGCGCTGATTTTGTGGTACTAGAGATTGGTTGTTAGCGGGGCTCGTAAACCCCGTTTTGCTCCGTTGCCATCTTCCCGGAAGTCCGGCAGTCTACCTTTAAGCTATACTCCCAACCCTATTACATTTATTTATTTATTTATTTATTTATTTATTTATTTATTATTTTTTGCAGCACCAGGGATTGAATCCAGGGGCATTCTACCTCCAAGCTACCCCCTCAGCCCTATTTTTTATTCTTTATTTTGAAACAGGGTCTCATTAAGTTGCGGAGGGCCTTACTAAGTAGCTGAGGCTGTCCTCGAACCTGCAATCCTCCTGTCTCAGCCTCCCAAATGCTGGGATTACAAGTATGCGCTACCAGCCCCGCTATTTTATTTATTATTTTGAAACAGGGTCTCACTAAATTGTTGAGGCTGGCCTCAAACCTGTGATCTTCATGTTTCAGCCTCCCAAGCACTGGGATTGCAGGCATGTGCCACCACAGGGTTTTTCTAAGTTGCTGCGGGTCGTGCTAAGTTGCAGAAGCTAGCCTTGAACTTGTGATCCTTCTGTCTTGGCCTCCCTATAGCTAGGATTACACGTGTATCCACCACACTCAACTAAGTTGATCTTATTTTTACCTTTTTTTGTTGTTTAAATCTGGTTTTCAAAAATTTTAAAAAGTAATATGAGCTGTCCAAGGAAAGGCACTGACTTCTACCCAAGGAGTCTGGGAAGGTCTAGGAGGCGGCGGCTGGGCATTGAAGGAGGCGTGGAGTTGGCAAACTAACTGGGGGTGGTGAGGGGTGTTCTTGGCCAGGGGGTGTGGGCAGCTTCTTTGTACTTTTAAAATGTTTGTTGAAGCCGGTCGTAGTGGCGCACGGTTGTAATCCCCGCGCTTGGGAGGCTGAGACAGGAGGATCGCACAGGTTCAAAGCCAGCCTCAGCTACTGAGTGAGGCTCTCAAGCAACTTAGTGAGACCCTGTTTCCAAATAAAATATGAAATAGGTCTGGGCGTATAGCCCGGAGGTAGAAAGCCTCTGGGTTCCACCCCCAGTACCACCAAAAAAAAAAAAAAATGTTTGTTGAATGACTATGTTTATCAAGCTGCCCTTCTCTGTCCCTGACTTTAGCACTTCTATTTCTGAACTGTGTGCATAGTAAAGAGGGTGCTGGGGAAAATATCTTGTATAATTTGATGTTTTTTTTTAAAAGTCCAGATAATCTGTGTGTGTGTGTGTGTGTGTGTGTGTGTGTGTGTTTACACGTACACACTCAGTACTGGGGATTAAACCCAGAGGCAGTCTACCTTCGAGCTACACCCCTAGCTCTATTTTATTTTATTTTGAAACAGGGTCTCACTAGGTTGATGAGAGTCTCACTACTTGCGGAGGCTGCCCTTGAACCTGTGATCCTCCTGTCTCAGCTTCCCCAATACTGGGATTACAGGAGTGTGCCACCATGCCTGATAAAAGTCCTGATAATATAATGAGGATTGGGGAAGGAATGAGGCAATTAAATAAAATCAAGCATTAAATGGGGAAAGGGAGCTAGGCGTGGTGGCATATGCCTATAATCCTAGTACTTTGGAGGTTGAGACAGGAGGATTTCCAGGTTTAAAACCAGCCTCGGCAACTTAATGAGGCCTTGTTTCAAAATTTAAAAAATAAAGAAATAAAAAGGGCTGGGAATGTATCTTCTAGGCAGAATGTCCAAGTTCAACCTCCAGTAACGTGCAAGCATACGTGTGTGTACACACATGCACGCACACACAAACACACATCTTTGTCACTGGTACAGAGAAAATTGGATTGTTGGAGGATATGGTATTTACCATATGCAAATCCAGTTGAAAAGTAGCTGCAGTGATAGTTTTCTGGGAAAATATAAATCATTTGTTTGACCTCAAAGAACTGAAAAACCCCAATAGTCTAATAGTTGTTGAGGAACCTGATTTTTCATAAAGTTCTCCTTCAAAACAATACAAGTTTAGACAGCTGCTAACTTCAAAATTCAAGCAACAGATAACCCAGAGTTATTCACATTGTATGAATTGGGATAAAATGTAGCTCAGCAGTAGAGTGCCTGCCTAGCATGTGTGAGATCCTAGGTTGGATCTTCAGCACTGCAAAAAATTAAATTAAGTTGTAAAGCTGGGCATGGTGGCGCACACTTATAATCCCAGCATTTGGGAGGCTGAGACAGGAAGGTCAGGGTTTGCAGCCAGCCTCAGCTACTTAGTGAGGTCCTGTTTCAAAATTAAAGAATAAGCCAAGTATGGTGGCGCACGCTTGCAATTCCAGCATTTGGGAGGCTGAGACAGGAGGATCATGGTTTGTGGACAGACTCAGCTACTTAGTGAGGCCCTCTGCAATTCAGTGAGACCGTTTCAAAATAAAGAATAAAAAATAGGGCTGGGGGTGTGGCTCAGAGACAGAATGCCCTTGGGTTCCATCCCCAGTACTGAAAAATAAAAAATTAAGTTGTAAATTTCACTAATCAGCTGGGCATAGTGGCGTGCTCTTGTAATCCCTGCGTTTGGGAGGCTGAGATGGGAGGATTGCACGTTTCGAAGCCAGCCTCAGCTACTTAGGGAGGCTCTCAGCAACTTAGTGAGACCCTGTTTCCAAATAAAAGAAAATTTAAAAAAATAGGTCTGGGAGTAAAACCCAGAGGTAGAAAGACTCTGGGTTCCACCCCCAGTACCACCAAAAAAAAAAAAAAAAAAAAAAAAAAAAATTACTAATTATACCAGATTAAAGAGAAGAAAAGAGTCCAAATTATTCTGTGAAGCCAGGACCACAGTGATACCAAAGCTTGACAAAGATAGCATAAAAAGGAAAATTGCAGCCGGGCATGGTGGTGCACGCTAGTAATCCCAGCACTTGGGAGGCTGAGACAGAAGGATTGCACAGGTTCAGAGCCAGCCTCAGCTACTTAGTGAGGCTCTCAGCAACTTAGTGAGACCCTGTTTCCAAATAAAATAGAAAACAGGCCTGGGAGTGTGTCTTGATGGGGGTAGAAGGACCCTGGGTTCCATCCTTAGTACTACAGAAAAAAAAAAAAAGGAAAATTGCCCCAAAACTCACTCATGTATGAATTTATAAAAATAAATAATAATAAATAGAATCATACAGCATTATAAAAAACTGAGTGTGCTACAAGTGGGGCTGGGTTTCAGAAATATAAACTCAATATTAGAAAAATGATTAATACGATTGAAAAAACTAATAGTAAGAAAGAGGAAAAATCATATAAGCAGTTACATAAATGTTAAAAGTGATGCCTGAAAGACATTTGCTAAAATTCAACATATGTTCATTATTTAAATTTGTATATATAGGAATAGAAGATATCACTTAAAGATGGCATGTGTGTGTGTGTGTGTGTGTGTATACACAAACACGTACAAGGAAATAATGATGGCCATTGTCTTAATTCTTTAATCCTGATCCAGAAGTCAACAAAAATTTAGAAAATATGGTATAAAAGAGGACTGGGGGTATTACTGGCTTAGCATGAACTAAACCCTGGATTCAATCTACAGACCTTAAAAAAAGAAGGCAATTGATTAAAATTTAATAGCCATAAGATTGACCACATATAGAGGAAAAAAAAGTCAGATGCAATGACATATGCCTGGAATCCCAGTACTTGAGAGGCTGAAGCGGGAGGGTCACCTCCAAGGTCACCTTCAAGGACAGCTGGGGGTGGGAGGTGTGAAGTTCAGTGCTGGAAGGAAGGAAGGAAGGAAAGAAGGAAGGATGAAAGGAAGGAAGGAATTATCAACCGAAAATAACTAATAGAAATTAGAAAATGTTAAGATGACTATCAGTAGACGTGAAATGCATAGCATTTCTTTTTTTATTTGTGGTACTGGGGATGGAACCCAGGGGCATTCTACCTCCAAGCTACACCCCAGGCCATATTTTTTTCGTCTTTATTTTTGAAACAGGGTCTCACTGGGTCGCAAAGGGCCTTATTAAGTAGCTGAGGCTGGCCATGAACCGCAATCCTCCTGTCTCAGCCTCCCAAATGCTGGGATTACAAGGGTGTGCTACCATACCCCGCAAAATGCCTAGCATTTCTATACACAAACATTCGCCCCTTTTAGAATATAATAGGAGAAAACATGATGCCAATAAAAGTGCTAAACATAGTGAGAGCCTCGTCTAACCAGCGGTCGTGGGAGCAGTCCCTGTATTTCTGCTGCTCACCCATGCTCCCCAGCCCTCGTGGTGAGGCCTCACACACAGCAGTACATTCTTGCTGAATGGCAGAACTGGCTCTCGGATCGGTGGAGCAAAGGACACGTCTGTAGTAACCAGTCATTGCCCACGACAGTGTTCCCAGGTACGCACACTGAGAACTTTGCCTGAAGCCTTGAGAATGTTCCGTATGTGCTTGAGGAGAGAGCGCATGTTCTGCTGGGCGGGGTGGAGCGGTCTGCGGTCTACATTAGGTCCAGCCGGTCATAGGTTGTCCAAGTCCTCCGTTTTCTTACCGCTTTCCTGTCTGGTTGTTCCAATCACTATTGAAACCTACTGTCACTGTGTCGCTGCCTCTCCTCAGTGCTGCCCATGTTTGCCTCGCGTACCTGGGTGCTCTGTGTTTATAATATCTGGTGAGTACACCTGTGGTGGTCATCCCTGGCCATCCTTGGTTGCTGTCTTAGTCTCTTTTGTGCTGCTATAACAGAATACCTGAGGTTAGGTAACTGATTTGACTAGAAATAATCTCCTTGATTAGAATTTACTTGACTCACAGATCTGGAGGCTGAGAATCTAAGATCGGTGGTGGTTACATCTGTTAAGAGCCTTCTTGCTGTGTCATTAGATGGGGGAAGGCGAGAGAGGAATGGGATGAACTTGCTTTTATCATGAACCCACTGTCCCGATAATGAACCCTCTCCCCGATCTGATGTTAACCTCAGTTCTTAAAGGTCCCTCCCTCCTCACAACGCCGTTGCACTCGGGACTAAGTTTCCAGTACGTGAGCTTGCGGGCCGTTGGGGCCATCACAATGACCAAGTGCATGGGCAGCATCCCTCTCCCTTCCAGTCCAGGTGAGGCCCCGTGGGGCAGCCTAGAGTTGCATCTTTCTACATCCTTTACCTGCAAGAATTGACTTAAGAATTCATTTATGTAGATGGTACTATCATCATCCCCATTCACAGACAAGGAAATGAGGAACAGGAAAGTTAGGTGATTTATCCTAGATCTCATAGAACTGGAATGGAATTAGGCTCTTGGCCAGCGTTCACCATCTTTGTATCCATCTTGCTAAATGGTAAAGTTGCATAGTTAAGTTGCAGTGTTGAATCTAAAGAGGGAAAATAGGAAAGGGATGAATAAAAAATGACTTTAGAGCACCTGTCTAGCTCTCCCCTTGAGGGGAACAACAGAATAGAGACCGACCACAACCCCGCACCAGTATAAATTCTAGATGCATCCAAGATTTAAGAATGATCAGAAGAAAACCCTAACAACATCAGTGGGAAACATGGACAAATATATATATTTTTTGCGGGTCTGGGGATGCAACCCAGGGGCATTCGACCTCCAAACTACACCCCCTGCCCTATTTGTTATTCTTTATTTTGAAACCGGGTCTCACTGAGTTGCAGAGGGCCTCACTAAGTAGCTGAGGCTGTCCGCGAACCACGATCCTCTGGTCTCAGCCTCCTGAATGCTGGGATCACAAGCGTGCGCCACCACGCCTGGCTCATGGACAAATATTTTTATGATCTTTGAGCAGGAAAGGCTTTTTTTAGTTCAAACACCCAGAAGACATATAGGACAAGACTGATACTTCTTTTTTTGTTGTTTTTTGTTTGTTTGTTTGTTTGTTTTGGTGGTACTGGGGGTGGAACCCAGAGGCTTTCTACCTCCAGGCTATACTCCCAGACCTTTTTTAAAAATATTTTATTTGGAAACAGGGTCTCACTAAGTTGCTGAGAGCCTCACTTAGTAGCTGAGGCTGGCTTCGAACCCATGCGATCCTCTTGTCTCAGCCTCCCAAGCATGGGGATTATAAGCATGCGCCACCACGCCGGGCTCAGACTGATACTTCTGACTACAGAAAAATCCAAAATTTCTGTAAGCAAAAGATGCCACAAATAAGGCCAAGAAAGAGCCAGGTGTGGTGGCGCCCCTTGTAATCCAGCATTCGGGAGGCTGAGACCTAAGGATTGCGGTTTGCGGACAGCCTCAGCTACTTAGTGAGGCCCTCTGCAACTCAGTGAGACCCTGTTTCAAAATAAAAAATAAAAAATAGGGCAGGGGTGTAGCTAGGAGGTAGAATGCCCCTGGGTTCTATCCCTAGTACCACACACACACAAAAAAAAAAAGGCCAAGAAAGGACACATGACAATTTGTAATGTATGTGACAAAAAATTAATTCTTAATTTGGAGAAACTTCTTTAAAATTAGTGAAATGAGGAGCTAGGTATGGTGGCCCATGCCCTAATCTCAGTGCTTGAGAGGTTTGAGAAAGGAGGATCACAGGTTTGAGGACAGCCTCAGCAATTTAGCAAGGCCCTGTTTCAAAAATAAAAAATAAAATAGGGCTGGGAATCTAGCTCAGAGGTAGAATGCCCCAGGTTCAATTCCTGGTACTGAAAAATAAATTAGAAAGTATATAAATATATATATACAATTTACAAAAAAATAGATGCTAAATTCAGTTGACTCCAAAACAGAAATATGTCTGGAAAAGTTTAAAAATTTGGTAATGCTGAGAGCGGAGAGAAACGGGCCCCCTCCTACATTGCTGGGGCAATACAAACTATGTCGCCATTGCTGGAGGATAATTTGGCAATGTCTATCAGAATTTTACTTATTTGTTTCTTTACTTATTTGTGATATTGGGAATTTAATCCAGAGGCATTCTACCTCTGAGCTACATCCCCAGCATTATTTTATGTTTATTTTTTTAAATAGGGTCCTGCTAGGTTAATGGAAATCTCATTATTTGCTGAGGCGGTCCTCAAACCTGCAATCCTCCTGTCTCAGCCTCCCAAGTACTGGGATTACAGGAGTATGCCACCACACTTGGCCTGTATCAGAATTTTAGGTCTATATAACTTTTGGCCTAGGGGTTTATCATATAGCTAATGTCACAGATGTTTATTGCAGTTTTGTGCATAAAAAATGGGGAAATAGGGCTGGCATTGTGGCTCAGTGGTAGAGCACTTTTATAGTATGCACAAGATCCTGGGTTCAATTCCCAGGACCACTAAAAGGGGGGAAAGATCATCTAAATATCCTCCCACAAGAAGAGACTCAGTCAGGCATGGTGGCACAACACCTATGATCCCAGTACTTGGGAGGCTGAGACACGAGGATCGCAGGTTCACAGCCAGCCTCAGTAACTTAGTGAGACCTTGTTTCAGAATAAAAAATAAAATAGGGCTGGGGGTATAGCTCAGAGGTAGAATGCCCCTGGCTCAGCAACACCCAACAACAACAAAAACAAGAATGTATTCACAGCCAGGCGTGGTGGCGCACGCTTGTAATTCCAGTGCTTGGGAGGCTGAGACAGGAGGATGGCACAGGTTCGAAGCCAGCCTCGGCTACTTAGTGAGGCTCTCAGCAACTTAGTGAGACCCTGTTTCCAAATAAAATGTAAAATAGGGCTGGGAGTATAGCCCGGAGGTAGAAAGCCCCTGGGTTCCACCCCCAGGACCACCAAAAAAAAAAAAAAAAGAATATATTTACATAAAGTATAGGGCATCAGTTTAATGGAACATTATGAGCTATTTTAAAAATAAAGGGAGCCGAGTATGGTGGTACCCACCTCTAATCTCAGTACTCACTGCTGAGACAAGAGGACTGTAGGTTTGAGGACAGCCTCAGCTACTTGTGAAGCTCTCTGCAACTTAGTGAGACTGTGTTTCAAAACAAGGCTGAGGGTATTGCTCAGAGGTGGAATGCCTCTGGGTTCAATCCCCAGTACCACATGAATGAATGAATGAATGAATGAATGAATGAGTCTGTTTGATGCTTAGATGTGTGATGTGTGTTAATGAACATAACGGAGATGGAGCAAAGGCAAAGGTGTAGGCAAAGGTACCTATTTGTCCCTGTGTTGGGGAAACTTGAAGAAAAGCAGGGACCGTGGCAACGCTTGCACTTGGGAGAGGGAGGAGTCAGGGTGGCAGGGACCAGTAGGCTCGATTTCATTTTCAGTAGGTGTTATTTTAAATGAGTTTTCCCTCCGAGCATGCCGTTTTCAGAATTAAAAAGGATATTTAAGAAGAAAGAAATTATTAAAACCAATTTTAATAGAAGGATCTCGGTTCGCGGACAGCCTCAGCTACTTAGTGAGGCCCTTTGCAACTGACTGAGACCCTGTCTCCAAATAAAGACTAAAAAATAGGGCTGGGGGTGTAGCTCAGAGGTCGAATGCCCCTGGGTTCCATCCCTGGTACCGCAAAAAAACAAAAAACAAACAAAAACCCCACAATTTTTGTGCAGTGTTTGGGATCAGACCCAGGGCCCCGTGTGCCCGGGGAGGTGCTCTACCCCAGAGCTCCACCCAGGCCTGAACGTCCTTCTGAAATGTGCCCCTCAGTGGCTCAGCTCTTCTCACATTGACAGCCTTGGGTCTGGAAAGGCCTAAGAGATCACCTCTGATCTTCATTTTGCCCATGAGGAAAATGAGACCTAGTAAGGCTTCGAAAAGCTGCCCAGCAGCCCTGACTAGTCTGTCCGTAGACACTGGGTTCCTGCGCCACTGCTTCTAGCAACAGGACTGACACTGTTTACGCATATCATAAATCTCCATCACTGGGCTGTCTGCCCCTTCCTGGCAGGTGCATCGGGTCTTCCTGTGCATCCATATGGGGAACTTGTTAACATGCAGATTCCTGGGCACCTTCCTGGACAGATTCAGTGGGCCAGGGTGGGCTCCTTCCACCTAACTTTTAGCAAGCCCAGCCTCAGGTGTTTCTGAAGAAGATGGGCTAGGGAGGGGGATTATGGGTGGAGTACTCTACTGGGAGCCCATTCCAGTCCGAGCCTCAGCTCTGTCGCTTTTCCCCTGGTGACCTGCAGCGCCCACTTCCCGGCATCGGGGTGTGCATTGTAGCAGGGTCGCACCGGCAAAGCCAGCATGGTTGAGCTGAGAGGAGGTCATGGGGCTGGGAGAGGGTAGCCATCACCTCTGCCAGGGTGAATGGCAGCTCCCTGGCTCACACAGGCCTGGATCTGGAGGTGGGGGTAGTCTGGGGGTCTTGGGTGCCTCTGAGGTGCCCCTCGCCCCATCCAAGCTCCCTAAGGCAGGGCTCATAGGAAGATGCTGACAAGCATGTTGGACCAGGGAGGGGCCTGGCCTGCCTGGGCTCAGGGAGGAGCCTCACAGAGGCAGGGAGGACTGGGATCCTCGCCCGCCTGCCCTGAGTGTTCCCTTGCTTCTGCGTCACAGAGCCTCGGAGGAGCCACTGGCTCAGGGACGCTGGAAGAACCTTTTTCTGGGGACAGATCCAGAAGAGGAAGTCCTGACAACAGGCTGTCAGCCAGAGGCCCCACCTCACCTGCTGCTCCAGGTAGGTACCCCGGCCCTCCTCCCACCGGTTCCCAAGCCTGAGAGATGTGATCTCCCAGCTCCATGGCCCGCGTCTCTCTGATAGCTTGGGCAAAGGCCCTCCTCAACCTGAGCGTCTCACGGCCTCTCCAAAAGGCACTGTCCCAGCGACAGCTCCTGAGGCCCAGGAAGGGGTTGGGCTTCCAGGCTTTGGTTTAGATGCTCCCCACACACTGCGCTCCAAGCTGGGTCCTGTGTGGCTCTTGCCCAGCTGCCCTGGCGTGGGCCAGGCCCAGGACACAGACAGACACTGCTCTTGCCAGAGTTCCCCAACTCCTGATGCTTTCCTCTGGGAAAGGATTAGGACAGATGGTATCTTCATAAACTGTTGGAGCTAGAAGGGATCTTAGTGATGTAATCCAACCATAATCCCTTTTTACTTCTCAGGCATCGCTTGTATCAATAGTGTAGTTGCAGAGGCTGTGGCTGAACATCTCAGAAGAATCATGTGTCAGCTCATCCAAGTAACACAGGAAGCCTTTGGCTTGAGACAGCCTCTGCCCTGGGATCCATTTCCTTTCCTTCTACCTCCCTGCTCACCTCCAGACACTCACACGGGTTTGTAGATGTGAGCACACACTCACGGCTAGAGGTGTTAGAGCCAGGTTAGCATCCGAGCGAGCCCGCTCCCCCACTTAAGTAAGCAAATGTGTTACTGAGTGAATCTTTGAGAAAGAAGTAGGGAATCCAGGAGGCTTATCAAGGGAAGCTGTAACTGATAAGATTTCTCTATTTGAGAGTGACTGAAATCTCTGTATGTGAAAGAAGTTATCTTCCATGGGCTGTTGGCCAAGAACATGGCGATTGTTGCTATTATCGATAGAAACAATCTTAGCTACAGTTCTTCTCTGTGCAGAGCAAAGTGTTCAGGTCTTTCCTACAATTTCTTGATCCTTTTTTTGGGAGAGCCCTAAGCTTCAGCCGCACTCCACTTCTGACAGTGGGAAGCGCCTGACCCTGCTTCCTCCTGTCTCAAGGCCTGTGAGAAGCAGCACAGAATGGTGGGGGAAGCTCAGGCTCTGGAACCAGAGGGGCCTGCTTCCCAGTTCCACCACCGCCGGCCTCCCCAGACTTCAGTTCCTTCATCTGTAAAGTGGACATGATGGCAGTACCCTAGGGTCACTGTGAGGGTCTTCTAGGTTAACATCCGTAAAGTGCTTGAAACAATACCTAGCACCCAGTATGTGCTTAGCTTAGCGGGTCAACTCTGATCGTTACAAAAGCCTGTTCTCGCTCAATCACATCCTGCTGCCCGATTCATTCCCCAGCTGAACGATCACCCATGGCTCTCTGTGGCCTATTTAGTGAATGTGCCCTACTCTGCCCCCCCTCTTTTTTGCGGTATTGGGGATTGAAAACAGGGGCATTCTAACCTCTGAGCTATAACTCCAGCCCTTTATATTTATTTATTTATTTTTATTTGAAATGGTCTAAATTGCCAAGGCCCTTGCTAAGTTGCTTGAGGCTGTCCTCAAATCTGTGTTCCTCCAGTCTCAGCTTCCCAAGTACTAGGATTATAGGCAAGTGCCACCACACCTGGTTCTGACCTAAGCTAAGGGTCTTAAAGGCAGAAATTGGTGCACATAAGAAATGTGCACATAAGAAATCATCCTATTTACCAAGAGAACATCTATCTCCACATGAGGCTGGTGTGGGCTGCGTTAGGGCATGGGACCTGCAGCTGTGTGTTTGCTTAGATTCTCTACCTCCTTGGGCATGGTTGGTCTTGAGCAGATCTGGTGGAGGGTGCTGATCTGCTGGCTGCAGGGTAGCTCAGAGTGAAGAGAGGACACCTGGCCACCGTCCAGTGCAGGCAGGGATCACAGCATTTTCTGATGAGTTCTGGCCAGGTGCCAGACAGAAAGTCATGTCCTCCTTCACCACCGGGAGGTGGCCAGGACCTCGGCTCCTGTGACGTGGGGTCTGGCACATCAGAGGACTCTGTGTGCTTCTCAGGCAGAAGCTATGCGCCATGGACAGGACCCTGGGTGGCAGCAGGGTGGGTTCATATTTAAGCCAGGCTCCGCCTCTGGCAGGGAGACAATGGTCATGCCAGGGAGATCTGAGTCTCTATTTTTTTAATCTTAAAATAGGGAAGATAATTCCTACTTCCCAGGGTGGGTGAAAGACCAAAACGGAATAGTGCCCAGCGCCTCCCTGGGTGTATGCTCAGTAATTTGCACGCATTCTGATCAGCCCAGCAGAGCTGTTCTTCCAAGCGTCTGCATCCTGCACACCTCTCGCTCTCCTTAGGTGCAATTTTCCTCACTTGGCCTGCGCTCTGAGATGAAGGGAAGTGGTGGTGGTTTTTGGCAGGGGAGGGGAGGAGGAACCATCCAAATCTTCCCAGATTCCTGGCGACGGGAAGAGACACAGGAGGGAAGCAACACAGCGCTGTCTGGTTCACTCAGATTTTTCCACTGGGAGGCTTGGGCACTGCCAAGTCTGGGAAGAGAAGTGACGCCCCAGAAGGCGAGCAGGCAGGACCACACGGTGCTGAAGGCCGGCGGCTCCCTCCGAACTTCTCCAGCTGATGATGAGGCCACACATGGTGCTAGGCACTGGCCGTTCCACAGCAAGGAAAGCAGGCTTGAAACCTGCCCTTATGGGGCTCGTTCTGGTGGGTGGGGGGGATGACTAACTGCAGAAGCTCTGGAAGAAGTACGTGAGAAGGAGATTAATGCAATAGAAGTAAAAACAAAAACAAAACAAACAAACAAACAAACCAGGAGACCCTATTTCAAATAAAAAATAAAAAGGGGTAGGGAAGCCAGGCGTGGAGGCACACACTTGTAATAATCCCTGCATTCAGGAGGCTGAAACAGGAGGATCGCCGTTCGCAGCCAACTTCAGCTACTTAGTGAGGCCCTTTGCTACTCAGTGAGACCCTGTTTCAAAATAAGGAATAAAAAAGAGGGCTAGGGGTGTAGCTCAGAGATAGAATGCCCCTGGTTCAATCCAGGGAGAAAGAAAGAAACAAAAGGGAAGGAAAGGAAGGAAGAAAAGAGGGAGGAAGGGAAGAAACAGAGAAAGGGGACTCAAGAGCGCCACAGGACCTGTGTTATTAAATAGGGTCTTTAGCACTGGAGTTATGTACATATGTGAAATTACCAATGCCAATCTCCATATCAAGTATGGGGGGGGCATTCGGGAGGCTGAGACCAGAGGATCGCTCAGCTACTCAGTGAAGCCCTCCACAACTTAGTGAGATCCTGTTTCAAAATAAAGAATAAAAAATAGGGCAGGGGGTATAGCTTGGAGGTAAAAAGGCCCTGGGTTCCATCCCCAGACCTGGAAAAAAAAAAAAAGAAAAAGAAAAGTATGGGGGGAAAGCTCCCCCAGTGCTGTGTACAGGGACGTCCTTATCACTTAGAACTACCTCAAGATGTGGGACTGCAATGCATCAACAAAAGTATATTAAAAATAATAAAAAATAAAAGCTGGGCCATGGTGGAGCAAGCTTGTAATACCAGTACTTAGGAGGCCAAGACAGGAGAATTGCAGCTTGTGGACAGCTTCAGTTACTTAGTGAGGCCCTGTGCAACTCAGTGAGACAGTTTCAAAATAAAGAATAAAAAATAGGGCTGGGGGTGTAGCTCAGAGGTAGAAAGGCCCTGGGTTCCATTCCTAATACTGCAAAAATAAATAAATTAATTAATTAAATAAAACAGATGAACACCTATAGTAAATAAATAAATAAATAGGGTCTTCAGATCAGACCCCGCTAAAAATGTTAACACTTGAGACACAAACTACTCCCCAGGGGAACCCCTGGAGGGCTCGAGTCAGGGCCAGGTGACGTTCATGAGATCTTGGGAAGGAGTGAGATCTAGAAGCCCTTCTAGTCCCAGCCCAGAGAGTGCACGCAGTCTCTCCAAAACCTCCGCCAGCCCCCACTGCCCACTGATTAAGTGCCAATCGTTCAGCCTGATTCAGGACCTCATGGTCTGGTCCCCACTTGCCAGGCCTTAGGGGAGCCAGCAGAAAGGAGCGGGAGATGTGCGTGAGAAGGTAAGGGAATCCTGTCCACATTTTTTTTCAGACAGGTAAACTGTCACAAACAGAAGGATGGCTCTTTTTTCTTCACCAGAAAGAGCTGCTGCTTCCTAAGCATCCTAGGCCAGTGCTGCTTTGAGTCTAACTGGAGCACACCTTGCCACAGCTGGAGCCCATTTTCTCTGGCTCCGTTCCCTGGATTGGAGTGGCTTTCCTGACCCCACCCACGAGGTATAAACCAGGTCAGGAGGGGGCTGACCCATGTCCTGGGGGCTTGTGCTGTAGGCCGATGACCGCCCAGAGCCGCACAGAGACTCTCCAGAGGCCAAGGTGTAGGTCCTGGAGGTTGTGCCAGCCACAGCTCCCGGGTCGCTCAGCTCAGCTCCCTTCAGGGCTGACCTTCACCACAAGAAAATCCATAAATGGAGACCCCACTACAACTGCACATGTTCTGGGCCCTTTGAGGGGCCCCCACAGGCCCTGCTAGACCATGTGAGCCAGACCTACACTGCCTCTGCCATCTGACTCCTCCATCATTGAGCAGCTGCTCAGAGATCCCCCGAGGGAGGCAGCCAGCCTATCTCCTGCCCTACTTACACAGCCGGCTGGGGGTGGGGGTAGGGACAGGCCTCAGCCCAGCTCCCTGCTGGGTGCTGCACCTCCATCCAGGGGCCTGGATCCCCCCAAGGGAAACCTGAACACAGACTGGGCCCGTGACCTGTCATGCTTCTCTCTCTCCTGCTGGCCAGGGTCCCTCCCTGGAATGTCCCACTCCATCCTCCAGGTGGTGAGAGGCCCAGATGCCAGATGTCTCCTGGGAGATGCAGATCTCACTGGGCAGCAGCAGTTCCCATCTGGGGTGGTCAGGAGAATTCAGATGCCTGTGCTTGCAGAGGCTTAGCAGAATACCTGGCAACTAGCAAGCCCTCAGTTCATGGGAGCGCAGCCATCCCTCTTTAGAGAGTGGCCGTGGCTTGTACCTCCCCAGACGCCCTTTCCAGACTCCCCTGGGCTGAGGCAGGTGTTCCTCTGTGCCAAGCACCCCTTGAATGTATGTGGCCCTATTGCATCCTTCGGGGGCCTGTGCCCCCATTAGAAGCTGGTGCCAGATGGTAGGCTCCTTGGGTGAGGAATAGTCTGGGCCATTCATGAGTGGCAGCTGGGATAGACTAGGAGACCAAGAGAACCAGACTGAGCCTGCCAGGCCTGGCTTTTCCAGGAACTGTCCTAAAAGAGCAGGCTGCCTACCCCGAGGTTGAGGGTTGGCAGAGGGGCATGCAGAGGAGGCTCCACCTCCTGCCACGGGGTGAGTCCCTGGTCTGTCAGTTCTAGTATCACCTGGGGACTTGCTAGAGACACTCAGAAACCCCGTGAGGCCCAGGTCCACTGAGGACTGGGCCCTTCCGGTGAAGCTAACTTTCCTGAGGCCGAGGTTCACTGCTCTGCTGTTTGCAAGTCAGATTCACCCTCCCTTAAACCAGCCCCCAGGGGAGAAGAGCTAGAGCCTCTAGGGGTGGGGTCTTGCTCTGCTTCAAGTCTTTAAGAAGGCCCTCAGTGGGCACTCTGATGTGGCTCCCGAGGGCCCTGCACTCCGAGCTTTGAGACTGTATTGCTGAGAAGGCCGCTTTAATGGGGACACTCTCCCTGCAGATACGCCATGCTCCTCCCCTCCCCCAGCATCCCTGGACCAGCGCTGCTGCTCCTACCTGGCCTTGAGCCTCCTCCACCCCTACTGCTGGGCCAGGGTCCCCTCAAGGCCCCAGGGCAAGCAGACTTCTAGAATGGCAGGGCTGAGGGAGGCCCTAGAGAGCACTGGCTACATACACATATAAGCACATACCCTGAAACACAGCCCACACTCGCAAATGCGCGGACAGACACAACTCAACATGCACGAAGAGCATAAATAAGCCGGGCGTGGGGGCGCATGCTCGTAATTCCAGCACTTGGGAGGCTGAGACAGGAGGATCCAGGTTCGCAGCCAGCCTCGGCTACTTAGTGAGGCCTCGGCTACTTAGACCTTGTTTCAAAATAAAGAATAAAAAAAATAGGGCTGGGGGTGTGGCGCAGAGGTAGAATGCCTCTGGGTTCCATTCTTGGTACTGCAAAAAAAAAAAAAAAATTACAGTCACAAACATATTCCCAAGCATACCTGAAAACCCTCTAAAACACAAATAGGTACACACATGAAAATAAACACATCAACATACACACACACACCTCTAGAGACACAAATGCAAATGCCTAGACCCCACAGTGTTAGTTTCCTACAGCAGCCATCCAGAGGAACAGGAACTGGGCGCCATGAAGCAATTGACATTTATTCTCTCTGAGAATCTGCTGCTCTCCTAGCCTCTCGTGGTTGCCCGCCACACCAAGTGTCGCTTGCTCCATCTCTTTAAACTCTGCCACTGTCGTCACTTAGATTTATTTTTTATTTTTGGTATTGGGGATTGAATCCGGGAGCATTCTGCCTCCAAGATATACCCCAGCCCTATCTTATTTTATTATTATTATTATTATTTTTGTTTTGGGTGGTACTGGGGTTCCTGGAAGCCCTTCTACCTCCGGGCTACACTCCCAGACCTATTTTATATTTTTATTTGGAAACAGGGTCTCCTAAGCCAGCGCGCGCAGCTGGCTCCGAACCAGCGCGATCCTCCTGTCTCCGCCTCCCATGCGCGGGGATCACAAGCGTGCGCCACCACGCCCGGCTTATTTTTTTTTTTTTATTTTGAAACAGGATCTTCTGAAGTTGCTGATGGTCTTGCTAAATTGCTGAGGTCTCACTAAATTGCTGAGGCTGCCCTCGCACCTGCACTCCTCCTGTCTCAGCCTCCCAAGTACTGGGATTACAGACATGTGCCATCACAGCCAGCTGTCACTTAGCTTTCTTTAAGGAGACCAGACATTGGATCTAGTGGCCACTCTAATCTTCTTGGACCTAATTTTAAACAATTACACCTGCAAAGACCCTATTTCTTCTTTTTTATTAATTTCAACTTTTTAAAAAAAATTCTTCTATTGGTGCGTTGTAACCTCACAGCATGTGGTTCAGATTGATAGGGACACGCACACAGTCACTGGTGAGCCTCACCCCAGCTCCCTAACCTGGGTGGCCGTGTTTCTCGTATTGATCCCCTGTGTCACCACCGTCCCCAGGCCCCACTCCACTGGGTTTCCCCTCCCTATCTAAACTCCCTCTCGTATCCTGATTACTCCGTAGCTCCCAAGTATGGGAGACCATACGACCCTTCACTTTTTATACGGACATCAGTGTGGAGATTCCTCAGGAAACTGGGAACGGGTCCTCCAGATGATCCAGCTGTGCTACTCCTGAGTAACTTTCCAAAAGGACTGAAATCAGAGATTAGAGCTTATACTCGCTTGATCGTGTTGATAGCAGCACAGTTCCCAATAGCCAGATCATGGGGACAGCCCAGGTGTCCATCAACAGCTGAGTGGGTGACAAAACTCTGGGATATACACACAGTGGAATAAAACTATGTCATTTGCAGGAAAATGAATGGACTTGGAGAACATTATGATAAGTGAGATTAGCCAGTCACAGAAAGTGAAGGGTCATATGTTTTCTCTCATATACAAAGATGCCCTTTTTTTTTCTTTCTTCTTTCCATCTTTCTTTCTCTTTCTTTCTTTCTTTCTTTCCTTTTTTTTTTTCTTCCTAGGGGCATTCTACCTCTGATCTACATCCTCAACCCTTTTTTTATTCTTTATTTTGAAACAGGGTCTCACTGAGATGATGCAAAGGGCCTCACTAAGTAGCTGAGGCTCTTTGTGAACCCCTATCCTCCTGTCTCAGCCTCCCAAATGCTGGGATGACAAGCGTCCGCCACCACCCCCAGCTTCAAAGATGCTATTTCTTTTTCTTTTTTCTTTCTTCATTTCTTTCTTTCTTTCTCTCTTTATTTTATGTATGTATGTATGTATGTTTTTATGGTACTGAGGATAGAGCCCAGGGCTATACCCCAGCCCTATTTTTTATTATTTATTTTCTTTCTTTCTTTCTCTTTCTTTCTTTCTTTCTTTCTTTCTTTCTTTCTTTCTTTCTTTCTTTTTTGTTGGTACTGGGGGGTGGAACTCAGAGGCTTTTTACCTCCGGGCTACACCCCCAGCCTTATTTTATAATTTATTTGGAAACAGGGTCTCATTAAGTTGCTGAGAGCCTCACTAAGTAGATGAGGCTGGCTTCGAAAGTATGCCATCCTCCTGTCTTAGCCTCCCAAGTGCTGGGATTACAAGTGTGCGCCACCATATCCAGCTAGTCCTTTTAATTTTTTTTGTTTGTTTGGGTTTTTTTGGGGGGTACCAGGAATGGAACCCAGGGGCCTTCTACCTCCGGGCTATAATCCCAGACCTATTTTATATTTTATTTGGAAACAGAGTCTCTTAAAGCCAGCTGAGGCTGGCTTTGAACCTGCATGATCCTCCTGTCTTAGCCTCCCAAGCGCGGGGATTACAAGTAGTCCTTTTAATTTTAAAACAGGGTTTCACTGAGTTAGTTGCAAAGGGCCTCACTAAGCAGCTGAGGCTTTCCGCAAACTGCAATCCTCCTGTCTCAGCCTCCCAAATGTTGGAATTACAAACGTGTACCACCACGCCCGGCTCCAATGGTCCCACATGGACAGTCACTTTGGGGGGCACTGTAACCCAGAAGATCCACACACCCCAAACATAGATGCATGTGCGCGCGCGCGCGCACACACACACACACACACACACACACACACACACACACACACCTTGCAGAAGAGAGCCCCTCAGTGGCAGAGCTGCCCGTCCCTGCCCCCTGAGCACACTGTATTACAGTGCTCATCACTTGAAATGCTTTGCATTTCAGATTTTGGGTTTTGTTTGGAGTGGTGAGATATGCATATAGTAGAAAATTCAGAAAGTAATAAAGAGAATGGAAGAACAAATGGTCTTCCCCACCCCGCCCCTGTGCCATCTAGTTTCCCACCCAGAAGGCAACTATGGCGGACAGTTTCTGAACCCAGGAGCATTTTATCTCCAAGATATAACTCCAGCCTTATTTTATTTTTTATTCGGAAACAGTATCTCATTAGGTTGCCGAGACTCTCACTAAGCTGCTGAGGCTGGCTTTGAACCTGTGATCCTCCTGTCTTGGCCTCCCAAGTACTGGGATTATGGTTGTGCAGCACCACTCCAAGCCTGACAGTTTCTTATGTATCCTTCCAGAGAAAATCCAAGCCCAGGCAGGTGCGCGCACAGGATGCAATGTTCTCCACGTGCTGTCTCTTTCTTCACTGGACAGTGCGTCTGATACGCTCTGATCTGATGATCTGCTTTCGTGGGATTTGGGGTCTCCCCCTCTGACTGAGCTCACTGATGACAGGGCCATATGTTGCTGGTGTTTGTCTCCTGGTTCCTTGCTTGGTGCTGGCACAGGCAGGAGTTCTGTTAAGACTGGCTCTGTCTAGACATCAATGAATCATGAACAGCTGGTTGATTCTGAGTGTGACCAGGGCTCAGGCTTCGGCTGCAGAGCCTTGGTCCATCGGAGCCCATACTGGTGACAGCAAGAGGCAAGACGAGATGGTTCCCACAGCGTCCTTTGTCCTGCTGGGCACTCACCTCCCCTGGCCTCTGTCCTGCTGTAGTTGGGCAGATTCTATGCCACATCCTTGTAGTCCCCACTCCTCTCCTCTCCCGCCTTCCCTTTTCAGCCCCCAGCCTCCCGCAGAGGAATCAGTCAGGGTGGAGGCTGGGAGGACCACACCGCTGACACCTTAGCCCACAGGGGCTGCCGATGAGTCGAGGTTGCCCAGTCTTGCTGGCTTAGTCCGGACTCGTTGCCACGGAGATGAGAATTACAGCAATAACTCAGGGTCACGCTGGAGGCTGCTGCTTCACCCAGTTATGAATGTTTTTGTTCCACAACACTCAGATATGAGACATGCCATGTTTTTCTTTACATCAAGACAGAAACGGGTGCCTTCGTTTGAGATTTCACCATGCCCTCTACCAATGGGCTTTGAGATCAACTCTGGGGCAGGGGAAGGGGGCCCAGGTGGGCAGAGCTGCTCAGCCCAGTGAGACCAGAAGCCCAAGGAAATATTAGCTGCTGATCCCTTTACCCAGCTGCAGAAGGAGCGTCTTGGGGTAAAGCTCCTATAAAATCTCCTCCAGCCAAACACTCTGGGTTTGAGATCGTGGGGCCAGAGTCCCACCAGCCTCTCTTCCTCTCTGTCCTGTCCTCAACAAATATTTGCAAAGCACATGCACGTCCCTGCCTTGAGAGCAGAGGAAATGATCAGTAACAGCCATGTCAGGCAGCTTCATGGGGAAGGTGGCCATTTGCTAGGTCACCCTGTAAATAACCGTGAAACGTGCTTGGCACCTGCCCAGCAAACAGTGCTTCGCTTCTCTGACTGTTGCTCTGTGCTGGGCGCTGCCCAAATGTTTCACATAGATTGATTCTCTTCATCTCCACATCTGTCCAACAACACAGACGCTCTTCACATCTCCATTTTACATATAGGGAAACTGAGGCACGGGGAGGTGAGAAACCTGCCCAAAGACGTGACACTAGAAAATAGACCAGGGAGTCCAGCTCCAGGGAACCGCCGGTACATGCCACACTGCACCTCCCACAGTGCTCTGCGGCAGGGGATGTAGGAGCTTGACCTGGCCTGCAGGCTTCCCTAAGGAAGCAAAAATTGAAGTTAAGATCAACAAATGGAAGAAAGGGAGAACATCCCAGGCAGAGAGTCTAGAGTATGCAAAGGCCTTGCGGCAGGAGGGAAGCTGACGTGTTCTAGGGATTGAGGAAAAGACCTAGGAGGCTGGAGAGAAATGAGGGGAGCATTCGGCAAAGTGGAGCTAGAGTGTCAGGCCGAGCCCCATGCAGCTGGCCTTGAAGGCCCGTGAGCCAATTCCTTCACCCCCGTGTCCAGGGAGCCTCCCTGGACTGCAGGTTGAGTTTAGCCCACCTCCTCTGTGAGCCTGCACTGCAGTAGCCCTTCTATACCTGTGTACCTGTCTCTTGGCCAGGCAGGCCTGTCTCATTGCCCTTCTAAATGCGCTTGGGCAGGGAAGGAACACATCTTATTCTCCTTAGTGCCTGCAACCCAGCAGAGGACTCAGGAAGGAATGAGTGGGAGCTGCAGGTGCTGAGGGGATGGTGAGATGGCTGAGACCTGGGGTGCTCCAGGAGGCCTCCCTGGAGGAAGCGGAGTGGAGCTGGGCCTTGATAATGGGGTATTCCTCTGGGGGAGGCCCAGGAGGGTCTCCATAGAGGGAGAGAAGGAGGAGCCACAGAAAGCCAAGGTCTTTGGAGGCACAAGGGCCCCTTCCTTTGCTGGACCTGAGCTGGCTTGCAGGGAGATGGGGAGCTAAGACAGGAGGGCCCGCCCCTGCCCCTGGAATGAGCCAAGAGCCCAGGTGTCGGGAGGAGTGGGGGAGCCCCATAAAAGCACAGGCCTCGGCTCAGACCCCCACTCCTGCCTTACCACTGCTGGCCATGTGACCCTGGGCAGGCTGCTTGCCCACTCTGGGCCTTAGTCACTTCATTTGTGAGCCTTTTGAGATGCTGGTTATAAACACACTTTGTAACTAAAGGAAAGGGACATTAGGGCCTCCATCACAACCTCAGAGATGGCCCAGAGGCCAGGCTTATGGTAGGACTTCGGTTGCCCTGCAGGAGGCTCCTGTTTCCTTCCCTGTAGGAGTCAGGTATAGACCATCCCCAGGCTGCCCATGGGTGCTCAGTGGGCACTCTCTCCCACTGATCCCTTGGGTAGGGGCTGCATGGCAGCAGGTCGGGTCAGCTGCCCCCCCCCAACTCCATGTAAGGGAGGCCATCAGGTCCCTTCCTGGTCACCATGCTAGGTCTTGCAGCAACCAGCATGGTGCCATGGCTGCCGGGAGGAGCCATTGATTGGGCTGGGGCATATCTCTGGCATCTGGGCTGACTCATGGGACCTGGGCCTCCTTGGTCCTTGGCTCAGATGGTGCAAGGTCAAGCTTGATCTCCCTGCACCTGGCCACCAGCCTGGGGTGGACCAAACCTTGGCCTTCTGTCTGAGTAGGCAGCCTGCCCCGGGGCCACAGGGGGCTTCACATTCCACCCCAGGGACAGAGTTGAGTGGCAGCTGGTCAGAGTGAGGGTGCTTGAGGAAGGGAGGGGGGTTGATGGATAAAGGAGGAGAGCAGATTATATCAGTACCTACAAATAATAAGCCTTCCTTTTAAAATAGGACCTCTTCCCAGTTAACAACAAAATACATGTTCATATTTATTTATTTATTTATTGGTGGTACTGGGGGTGGAACCCAGAGGCTTTCTACCTCCGGGCTATACTCCCAGACCTTTTTTATATTTTATTTGGAAACAGGGTCTCACTAGGTTGCTGAGAACCTCACTAAATAGCTGAGGCTGGCTTTGAACCTGTGCGATCCTCCTGTCTCAGCCTCCCAAGCGCGGGGATTACAAGTGTGCGCCACCACGCCCGGCTCATATTTTTCTTTTTTTTTTTTTTCTTTTGTGCTACTAGGAATTGAACCCAGGGGCATTCCACCTGTGAGCTACACCCTTAGCCCTATTTTTTTTATTCTTTGTTTTGAAACAGGATCTCACTAAGTTTCAGAGTGCCTCACTGAGTAGCTGAGGCTGTCCATGAACCCGTGATCCTCCTGTCTCAGCCTCCTAAGTACTGGGATTATACACATGCACCACCACGCCCGCTCCTTCCCCTTTTTCTGCTGAGACCTTTTCAGAGGGTGTGCCTGCTCAGGCTGGGGTCTGGTTCCATTTTCCTGGCCAGCATTTCCTTGTCTTCATGAACTGTGTCTTGAGCTTGGGCGCTTCATTGGCATTTGTGGACATCAGGATCCTCTGTCTTGGGGATGGCACATTGCAGAGGGACCCAGAGGTGGCTGTGAAATCAGACTCCAGGCTCAGCTCCTACATCCACTGCTACTGGGCCCCTGATTTCTCTGAGCCCAAGATTTCTATAAGGTGAAAGACTAGAGCCAGGAATGTGACTTATGCCTATAACCCCAGTACTTGGGAGCCCAGGACAGTAGGATTGCAGGGTTAAAGCCAGCCTCAACAATTTAGCAAGACCCTGTTTTAAAATAAAAACAGGCTGGGATGTAGCTTGGGGGTAGAATGCCCCTGAGATCAATCCCCAGTACAAAAAAGAAGAATAGAATCCACCTGGTTTGTATATAAAATGAACATCACTCTGAATTTTAAGCAAAAACAGAATTTAATAAGGGAATTACATGTTTCCAAAATCACTGGGGCATAAAATCTTGGTCTTCAGAACAGAAAAACTGGCCCAGCAGACAAACCACTTATCACTCATAGTCAGGGTTAGGGGACTTTCTGGGAGCCTCCAAGTTCACATCTTCCCACCTGAAACCCAGGGTTCAAGAAACATCTGCAGCTTTTGCCACAGTTTCCCTCTTGTGCCTTCTCCCTGGAGCCCAGAGCGCGAGCGTGAATCTTATATGGAAAACCCCTTCCTCTCCTCACCACGGCCTGTCAGCAACTCAGCTCAAGCTGGGAAGATGGCCTCCTCCTCCCTTCTTAATATACAGCACATCTCAATGATGGGACCTAATCTGTGCCCAGAGTCCCAGCTGCAAGGGAGTGTTAGAAATGTAGTTGTTAACGTCTCAGCCTCTGCCCTATAGGAAGGCACACTAGCAAGAGGTGGTTATAGATGCTAAGAGCCATCGATCATAACCAACATGCAGCCATAACCAACATGCTAACCCAGATAGCAAGGTAAGACACTTGACACACCCAGGCATGGTGGCACGTGCCTGTAATCACAGTACTTGGGAGTCTGAGACAGGAGAATCACAGACTGGAAGCCAGACTCAGGAACTTAGCAAGGCTCCCACCAACTTATCAAGATCCTGTTTCCAGCCAGGCGTGGTGGCGCATGCTTGTAATTCTCACACTTGGGAGGCAGACAGGAGGATCGCGCTGGTTTGGAGCTAGCCTTGCTGGCTTAAGAGACCCTGTTTCCAAATAAAAAAATGTAAAATAGGTCTGGGAGTATAGCCCAGAGGTAGAAGGGCTTCCAGGAACCCCAGTACCACCAAAAAAAAAAAAAAAAAAGATCCTGTTTCCAAATAAAAATTAAAATAGGACTTGGATGTAGCTCAGAAGTAGAACACCCCTGGATTCAATCCCCAGCACCTCACACATACAAAAAGAGAAGGAGAGAGAGAGAGCGGGAGAGAGAGAGAGTCTTGACACAGTGCTGGGCACATAGAACTCACTCAATGAATGTCAGCTGTCATCCTTATTAACGGGCTAGGGACACTGACTGGCTCTGCCCACAAGCTCCGGGCAGATGGGCCACCAAAGATATGCCTTCCCTACATTTTACTGTCCATGGTGCTGAAAGTCCTGAGCCTGGACCCAGCACCGCCACCTTCCGATTATTCAGTTCACATAGTGACTGGATGGCAAGGTGGAATCCCAGTCAGCCCACTCCAATTCTTAGAGGCTGTTTGGAGGCTCCTGAGGGAAATTTGGCTTCAACCCTATAATAAAAGGATAGCAAAGGCACCCACTAATGTTTGTGGCACTCACAGTTTATTTAAAAACACTCCATGTACTGTCTCCTTTAACTAACCCTTGGAGCCACCCTGGGATAGATAGGAAAGAAAGCTGAAAATTAAGATATTAAATATCAACTAATAAATAATAGAGCCATGTTCATATCCAATCTCCTGATCCAAAACTATATGTGATTTGGGAGGAGATTTGGGAGCCAATAATATGCTGTGGATAGGCAAACCCTTGGGACTCAGACAGTCTGCACACACTGAAATGTGTGCATATTGGCCACATTTATTCTCCCCACTCCTTCCTGAGAATGCCCTGAGTGTGGATCTGGATAAAGGACCATCTACCTGGCTTTCACTGAAGCCTTCCACATGCTGATCACTATGGGAGAACCATGAAAAGTGTGAGAAAAAGACGACCCCTGATATTAAAGACCCCACAGATTGTGGGGAGCTGGCTGCATGGGAAAATGAGAGAGTGGTGCCAGGCAGTGGCAGCAAAGGCCAACTACATAGGTGGCGGAGACTGGGCACAGAGCAGGCCTGTTACCTGGAGGATGGCCCCAGGGAGTAGAATACGAGCTACACTCTGGACTGTAAACTGTAATGAGACCAAGGCCCTAGCTGAGCCCAGGAGGAAGTGGCCAAGCTCTGTAGGGGTGGGGCAGGCGGGTCTAGGACACATGGCAGGGGCAGAATAGAGGACAAGCCTGGTGCCCATGGAGAAATGGCCAGGCTGATGGCTTCTGAGATAATGAGAGAAATGCCAGAGGTTGGAGAGCCCATGAACAAGTGGTGTGAACCTCTGTGCACCATCAGTCACCTCTCCACAGACCCAGAACCAGCAGGGAAAGAGGGGAGATGAAACGGGGAAAGTAAACGGACCCGTGTCCCATAAACAACATGGTTTATGGAGCACTGAGATACCATTCTTTATCCCTGAATCTCCCCATTTCCTCTCCTCTTCCAGCCCCATACTAGGACTCAAACCCAAGACCTCATGCTTACTAGGCAAGTGCTCTACCACTGAGCTATGTCCCCAGCCACTCTTCTTTATTTAAGAGAAGGGGTCCAGAACTTGGGTCTTCAAAAACTCATCAGATGGGTGTGGTGGTGCATGCCTGCAATCCCAATACTTAGGAGGCTGAGACAAAAGAATCATAGGTTTGAGGCAATCCTCACCAGCTTCACAAGACCCTCAGCAACTTCTCAAGACCCTATTTCAAAAATTTTAAAAATTAGCTGGGCATGGTGGCTCATAGGTTCATGGCCAGCCACAGCCACTTAGTGAAACCTTGTGCATCTTAGTGAGACCCTGTTTCAAAATAAGAGGTAGAATACCCCTCTGATAGAATGTCTCTGGGCTCAATCCCCAGTACCACCAAAAAAAATTTTTTTTCAATTAAATAAAAAGGGCTGGGGATAAATAGCTCAGAAGTAGAATGTTCCCGAGTTCAATCTCAGGACCATGGGAAACTTAAGCCAGCGCTCCTCTGTCTTGGCTGCACACAAAAACTAAAACCCCTCATCCTTAGTGGCTGGGGTGGGAGCATGAGTCTCTGGATCTACCAAACACCTCCCAGCTGAGTCAGCACCCCTCCCAGGCTAGAGGTCACCGAGCACTGAATCTGGAGCCAGGAAACACACATTCTCTTCCCTTCTCCCGCCTTGCCCAGCCCCTGCAGCTCTCTTATCCTGCTGGAGGCCCAGTTTCTTCACATGTAAAGTTGGGCAAACCTCTCTTGGTTGTGAGGGACAGTTTGGAGCAAGGGAGGGCTCATGGCTCTTAGGGCTCTTAGGGCTCTTAGGGGAAGGTTCTCCGGCAGCTGCCGGGCAGGTGTGGGAGCCCTGCCACCTTAGCAGTGAGAGTAAAGTAAGCAAGCTTCCTGGAAAGGGCTGGGGGAGGGGAAGAGACCAGAGAAGAGGGGCAGGTGGGGAGGGACGTCCTTGGCCAGGAGCTCTGGTTTTGTTTGTTTAAATCCAGAACCGCCGCAGATAATCTTTCCTCTTGTTAACAAAAAGATGATGCATTATTGAAGAGACTGAGAAGGCCAGATGGTGGAGGGTGGGGGTGGGGCAGGAGCTGTGGCTCTGTGCACTATGGGGGGGGGGGACATGGGGCTAGGAGGAGGGAGGCTCCCCACCCCCAGCAGCTTCTCCTTGGGGTCTGGTCTACGGCTAGAGTAATTCCCTGGTCTCAACCAAGATGCAGGCTCTGTGGGCCAGTTCCTGTCAACTCACAGGAGTGATAGAGCCCATGGCAGTGCTGGGCCCATCCGACAGATTGGTCCCTGGACTAGGGCTCAAGCAGGCTCATCCCGCCCTCTTCCCTGGCCCAGCACTGCCAGTCCAGCAGAGGCTCAAAGGACCCGGGAGGGGAGGAAACAAAGTAGACACAGAATGCCTGGACTTGAGGGCCAGGTCCACCTCCAGCACCATGACCATGGCCAAGTCGTTTAACTTTCCTGGGCCTTAATTTTCTCCTTCATCTAGGGATGACTCTGGTGCCCTAGGATACTCATGAGGACAAAGTGAACTCATGCTTAAATGGGAAAGATCTAGCCCACAGTAAGTGCTCGGCAAATGTTAGCTATTAATAAAATTGGCCCCTCCCCAGGGCCGTCGTCACTCTGGAATCATCCCAGAGACTTGAGCTTCCTGCTCAGAGGAGTTGGTCTTCAGATGTCTAACTCCTCGGAAGAAGCAGAGCCAAGCGCTGGCTAGTTAGGACGGCAGCAGGGGAAACCAGGCAGGGTCTGGAAACCCGAAAGGGGGGAGCAGTGGGCTAGAGGAGTCAGGAAGACAAATATAGTTCTGTGGGAAGCCTTTGCCAGTTGCCAAGGAACCCTGTACCCGGGCCTAGAACTATAGAGCATCTGGCTTTTGGCACAGGAAGCCAGGATGGGGAGAACACACTCCTATCACATAAGACATGCAGCTGGGGAGGGGACCCGAGGCTCTCCCCTGGCCCTCCTTGTCCCCAAATCAAGACTGACATTTGCTTTTTGTGCACAGAAAGAGTAGAGATAGTGGCTGCCTGGTGGCTGCAGTTTGAAGGATAGTGGACAGTCCTTCCTGCCCCTAAACTCTCTTCCTCTCTGTCTCTAAATGGAGGGGGTGGGAGGAAGGAGCCTAGGGATGGTCCACTCCGGGCCTCTCACCTCCATCTCACAAATGAGCTCATGACGGTGATGTCACCGGCTAATAGCGGGCACTTAGGCATTTCTCAAGCATAGTGCAAAGGACTCTCTGAATTACCTTACTTCATCTTCACAATAACCCTGTGAGGCAGTACTATTACTAGCCCCTCCCCATTCTCCAGATGTGGTATCTGAGGCTCAAAGAGGTGCAGTCGCTGTCTGTGGTCACACAGCTAGGAAAGATGGATGTGGGATTTAAACCCAGACACTGGCTTCGGACACCTAATTTTCTGTACTTCTGCAAGTGGCCTGTTTGTCTCCTGCTGAGAATTTGGTACCCAGAGAGAAACATTTCCTGATGCCCACCACTCCAGGTCAAGGCAGTGGCCCTGCTGCGTGCTCCTGAAGCACCCTCCAGCTTCAAACATCCTTCTCTCCAGTGCTCATGCTTGTGTCTCCAGAGACTCAACATCCAGCCTTTCTGCCTCCTTTCTTCACACTCAAGAGCTAGCTCTCCCTCCAGAAAGAAGGCAGGTCTGAGGATGGTGCAGGGCGAGAGAAAGGCTGGGCGCTGCTCTGGGTTTCCACAGCAACAGTTTCCCTGTTACTGTCTCTGCCTGCCAGAGAGAGAGGGAGCCGAGGAGGGTGGGGAGATGGGAGAGGGTGAGGTCCTCCTCTCCCCTTTCCCTCCCTCACCTGCCCGGCAGGCCTGCAGCCAGATTGAGCTGAAAGCCTGCATCCTTCCTACCAGCTGGACAGAACCCCCCCACTCCCAGAGCACAGGCTGGAACTTTATAGCCAAGAGACCTCCCAGGCAGAACAGTAGCCTGGGCCAATAGCAATCCTCTCCCCTAATCTCAAAGGCTGTGAACTCCCAGCAGAGGACCTCACATTTGCGCTTTTAGGGTCTGCACAGGGCATGGCAAGAGCAGATATTCGATGAATTCTTGTTGGATACACGAGTGGGTGGATGAGTGGACAAACCAGTGATCTGTGCGACACTGTAGCCGCAACTGTTGCTTATGCACTTCCCCAAAAAGTTTTGTTCAGTGTCCCCTCTCTGGGTCTTCAGCAGCGTGCTGCCCTCTGCCCGCCCTTCCCTACCGCACGGTGCTAACTCCTGCACTTTCACAACTCAGCTTGGAGACCACTCATCAGAATTCAAAACGTTTGTGCTTCATGGCCGGGCGGGGTGGAGCACACTTGTAATCCCTGCGCTTGGGAGGCTGAGACAGGAGGGTCACACAGGTTTGAAGCCAACCTCAGCTACTCAGTGAGGCTCTCAGCAACTTAGCGAGACCCTGTTTCTAAATAAAAGTATAAAATAGGTCTGGGAGTATAGCCTGGAGGTAGAAAGCCCCTGGGTTCCACCCCCAGTACCACACACACACACACACACACACACACACACACACACACAAAGGGGGTTGTGCTTCAAGAGACACCATCAAGCCAGGCGTGGTGGCACACACCTGCAATCACAGTACCTGAGAGGCTGAGACAGGAAGGTCACGAGTTCCAGGCCAGCCTCTGCAACTTAGTGAGACCCTGCTCTCAAGTAAAAAATAAAAACAGTGCTGAGAGTATAGCTCAGAGGCAGAATACTCATAGGTTCAATCCCCAGTACAAAGACAAACAAACAAACAAACAAACAAACAAAAAAGACACCATCAAGAACATATGCAGCAGCTTGGGAGTAACAGTAACATCCACATCTGCCACAGGGCAGGCATCACCTGAGCTTAAGTTGTGGAAAGGGTCCCCAAAGGAGGAGGCTGCCAGACAGGGGCATCCTGCACTCCCGAGTCTTGTGGTCTGTCCACAGCATTTGTTCTTTTAGAGCAATCCAGCAGCTGAGTGGAGCCTCCAGGCCTGACTTGGTCCTTCCCTGGAGAACTGACTGCATCCTTCGAACACCAGCCGCCTTGGTGTGAGCTCCCTCCAGTGGCCACCAGAAGAACTGCAGCTTCCTGCCGTTGCTCTTAGAGCCGGAGAGAGCTCAGACACTTGCCTCCATCCACCCTGGAAGTGCCATTGTTATGCCCTGACACACTGGCAGAAGGTTCCTGTTAAAGTGTACTGTGCTCAATATAAACAAGAATATTCTTACATTCAACTGAACATGTTGAGTTAATTAGTGACCAAAGATAGAGACAGTCAACCCCTGTGCAGCCTAAGCAGAAAGAGAAAACAGAAAATCAGCAACTTAGAAAGATAGGCAGGAGACTCCCTGTTCTTGCTAGATGCTCACCTGGGGAATAGGGGTGGGAGAAGTTTTGGGGTTCTCTTTCCTTTTCCAGTACTAATCTCCTTACTCCTTTAACCCCTATTTTTGTCAGGGAGCCCAGGCTCCCAAGTCACCTCTCCATTCCCTCTATGTTCATGCCCTTCTCCATCCATCTTCCAGCCTTCCCCAGCAAAAGCCCATCGCACAGTGCCCCTGGACCTCCGCATCATCTTCTCATTTTCTAGGTATTTATGAGCTGCTTCCTGTGTCCTAGGCACTCTGCTACGTGATTGACAAATCTTAGCTCCCTGAACAACCCCGTGAAGTGGGTATCAGTGACTGCCACAGCCCCTGTTTCACAGATGAGTTAAGTGTGGCATGGAGTCTGTAAGACCCTGGCTCTAGGTTTCCTAGTGAGGAAGCATCAGAGCTGGGATTTTTTTTTTTTTTTTCCTGTGGTACTGGGGTGGAACCCAGAGGCTTTCTACCTCCGGGATATACTCCCAGACCTTTTTTATATTTTATTTGGAAACAGGGTCTCACTAAGTTGCTGAGAGCCTCACTAAGTAGCTGAGGCTGGCTTCGAACCTGTGCAATCTTCCTGTCTCAGCCTCCCAAGCGCTGGGATTACAAACGTGAGCCACCATGCCCGGCTCAGAGCTGGAATTTAGTGTAAAACCCATATCCTAAAGAAATGTCCCAGCTCGCCGGGCGTGGTGTCATGCGCTTGTAATTCCAATACTTGGGAGGCTGAGGCAGAAGGATTGCAGGTTTGCGGCCAGCTTCAGGTACTTGTCAGTGAGGCCGTCTGCAATTTAGTGAGACCCTGTTTCAAAATAAAGAATAAAAAATAGGGCTGGGGGCGTAGCTTAGAAGCAGAGGTAGAATACCCCTAGGTTCTCACTCCTCTGCAGTGTCCAGGCTCCTTGCCTATCTTCCCTCTAATGCATCTGTCTTAAACCGGTGGGTGTCAGCTGGACAGCTCACTTCCTTCTCTCTTACAGTCATTCATCACTCCACCTTGAGCCTCCCCCTCCCTCCATCCCTCCTTCATTATCTGCCCTTTGCCTCTGAGAGACATCTCTCCGCTGTGGATGTCCTCCTGCCTGCTCCCCATCTCCCTTGCATGTCCACCTGAACCCCTGACCCCACGCCTCTGTGTCTCCGCCCTGCTCTCCTGTCTTCCCTGTCCCATAGAATCCTTTACACCTCGCCTTCTCTCCTGTCTCCCATCCAGTCTAATCTTGTTGGTTCCATGTGCAAATTATCTCACCCCTTACCACCTCCAGGGCTTCCAGCCCAGTCAGGCTGCCATTGTCTCCTTCCTGGATCTTCCCACCTTCCTTCTGTTTCTCTCTGTTTCTTGGCCCCTCCCCAGGCCCTATTCTCAATCAAAGTGATCTCTTTAAAGCCTAGGTCACATCCGGGTGTGATGGCAAATGCTTGAAATCCCAGCGCTTGAGAGGCTGAGACAGGAGAATTGCACAGGTTCAAAACCAGCCTCAGCTACTTAGTGAGGCTCTCAGCAACTTAGTGAGACCCTGTTTCCAAATAAAATATAAATAAGTCTGGGAGGTTAGCCCTGAGGTAGAAAAGACCCTGGGTTCTACCCCAGTACTACAAAAATAAATAAATAAAACCTAAGTCCCTTCATGTTGAAACGGAGGGTTTTCCGAAGAAGGAACTCGATGTTTCCTTGGGGTTTTCCTAAGAAGGAACTCGACATTTCCTTACTGGGTTCTTGTCTACAATAAGCAAAGAATGACACCTGCAGACCTCAGGAAGGGGAGTAAAAGGTTTATTGGAAGCAGCAGGGAATGGGGGGAGGGTGGTTGAACACTCCCAAAGGGGCTGGAACTCTGTGTCCAGCAGCTGCCTTCAGGACAATACTTGAGAGTAGCCCAAGCCGAATTGCCTTCAGGTGCAGGCTGCTTTCTTCCAGAGTCCGCGTGATCTGCCAGAAGGGAATAGAGAAAAGTGGCCGAACACCCCAAAGGGGCGGTCGGAACTCTGGGGTTCAGTGACCCGAGTGTCGCCTGGGGCCAAATGCCTGTCAGTTGCAAACTACTTTCTCCCAGAGTCCACGCGATCTGCCAGAAAAGAGGTGCAGGTCACCCCTAGGGGCCTAGCCAGCCTTGATGTCCAGCAGAGGCCTTCAAGTCACTACTCGAGAGTTGCCTGAGCCACGTGCCCTCAGATGCACTCTGCCTTCTCTCAGGGCCAACACGAGAGAGAGAGAGAGAGAGAGAGAGAGAGAGAGAGAGAGAGAAGAGGAGAGGAGAGGAGAGGAGAGGAGAGGAGAGGAGAGGAGAGGGAGAGAACAGCTCCCCCAAAGGGGAGGGGTCCCGAGAGGGAAAGCCCTGATTGCTGATCCCCCCCAAGAGTCATTTCCCACTGCTTGCAAGTCCACTTTTGGTTAAGGTGACTTTTGGGAATTCTGGGAAGCAGCTCTCAGGATTTGCATAGGATATTTGCAAGTCCTTTGAAGGGTTTCCTTTCAGGAATTGATTAGTAAACAGATGGCTTTTTGAAGCTCTGGCCTTCTTATCTCTGAGCCTTTGGAATTTCAGGTATTTGTCACTTCTCAGGAAACTCAGGAAATTAACTTTTTTTCTACCGAGGCCTTTTCCCTATCTGCCTATTTCCTTTCTATCTCCTCAATGTCACTCCAGCCCTTCCTCATGGTCCTCTATTCCCCTGTCCAGACACAAGGCCTATTTGCCCCCCGCCCCCTGCCCTTAACACACTGGGCTGGCTCGCACACGGGGCCTTTGTCTCTGCACAGAGCACGCTTCCTCACACTGGAGTGATCACCAGTGAACCCCATCTGTAGGAGCATCCCTCAAATACAGCGGTTCTGTCTTCCAAACTGAACTTCTTCACTCTGGGCTCTGCCCTGCCCTATGCGATTTGTCAACATATATAAAAGAAATGCTTCACTGGGAAACCATAGAAAAACCCATCTGGATGTGCATTTTGTGGCTGTTTTTTAAAGAACGGTTGGAGTGGGTACAATAGAACTCTCCCAGGGAACCTGAGCTATTCTGTTGTCTGAGTTTGAGGAGCTGTTAAAGGCTAAGGCTGGTTCCCCCTTAAGAGGTAACTTTCTTGCCCTTCTGTGTGTATGTGTGTACTGAGGATTGAACCCAGGGACATTCTACCTCCAAGCTACATGCCGAGCCCTATTTTATTTTTTATCTGGACACAGGGTCTTGCTAGGCTGCTGAGCGCCTCGCTAAATTGCCAAGGCTGGCTGTTTGAACCTGCAATTCTCCTGTCTCAGCCTCCCAAGTCCTGGGATTATAGGCATGTGACACCATGCCCATCTACCTTCCTTCCTTTACAGAGCAGTCCCAAGTCTGGTGCTGGCCCCTGGACCTGATGTGCCCCGGGTCTGGCCTGGCCAGGACTCTCAGGGCTCATCCCTGCCCCCCTGCTCCCAGCATGCTCCTATGTCTTACAGAGTGAGGAGCAGACCTTGTGTGTGACCCGGACCACCCTGTGCTCCCCAGGCAGCCTTCCAGGATGTCGCAGCCAGAGGGCTTAAGTGCCGGGGGGAAGATACGCAACATAACCGTGGACGAGTGCTTCCAGTCCCGGAGCACCGTCCTCCAGGGGCAGCCCTTTGGGGGCATCCCCACCGTGCTGCTGCTCAACGTCGTCTTGTGGATAGTAAGTCCTGCTGAGGGGGCACACGGTCAGGTCCCAGGTGGGGTGGGCTGTTGAGCTGTCTCAAAGGACACAGCAGAAGCGCCAGTTGCCCAAATGGCCCCAGCCACAGTGATATGAACTACCCGGGCATCCCTTCTGCTTGGGGTGGCCCAGGTGGGAGGACCTCGGGGAAGGAGGAGTGGAGGACCAGGTAGAACTCGTAGGGTTCTCGTCTGGACGCCCTGGTCTTATTGCTCCCAACGTGCCGCCACCTCCTGCAGTCGACAAACTCTGGGCATCCGCTCTGCTTCAGGAGGCTGCTGGCATTAGGAATGCAGACTTGACAGGGACAGCTCCTCGCCATCTGGCAGAGCAGCGGCCCTGGGGACTTTGGGGACAGCGTCTCCCCATGGGAATGCAGGAGGCTTCCCGGGGAAAGGCACCCATGAATCCTCCCGCCCTGTGTTGCTTTTCCTGGTCTGTAGCTCGTCATCCTGCTGTATTCCTTCCTCCGGAAAGCCGCGTGGGACTACGGACGCCTGGCTCTGCTGATGCACAATGACAGGTGAGAAGGGTGTCAGGATGGGTGTGCCCCTCGCTCTTGGGAAGGAATGTTCTGCCCGCCCGGCCGCACGCTGCAGCAGGTGTCCTGTCCGCAGGTGGCAGCCCAGCCCCAGCTGTGGCCCCCACTCTGCCCCTCCCTGCAAGAAGGGGACTTGGAGGGTAGCCATCTCTGGGCACAAGGCCATGTTCTCCTCTGGTCTCAGAATTTCTGGATCCTGTGGCTGGACTCTCAAGGTGCATTGTGCACCTGGCAACAGAGGGGATGCTGTCTGTGCTCAGAGCTGCGTGTCTAGCAGAGGAGCCCGGGCATGACTGCTACTGAGACTTTTTCTCTCCTCTCCCCTCTCCCTGCCTCTCTTCCTGGCTGGCAGCCTGACCTCGCTGATCTATGGGGAGCAGAGTGAGAAGTCGTCCCCCTCAGAGATTTCCTTGGAGATGGAACGCAAGGATAAGGTAAGTGCTGGGAACGAATGGGCCCCTAGGATCCTGATTCTGGGCAGGTGGTCAGTGTGCGCAGGAGGGAGCCAGGCTGGCAGAGGCTCACAGTCAGCTTAGATCCCCCTCGGCCAGAAATTTGACAAAAGTCTTAGTTAATTACAATATGTTAGTGTGTGTGTATGTGTGGTGTTTTATTGGAGATTGAACCCAGGGACATTCTACCCCCAAGCTACCTCCCCACCCTCCCCTTTTTATTTTTTTGTCTTGACACAGGTTCACACTAAGTTCCTGAGTGCCTTCTATGTTGCTGAGGCTGGCCTCCAACTTATGATATGATCCTACTGTCTCAGCCTACAAGAGTGTGCCACCGCTGGGCGTGGTGGCGCACGCTTGTAATCCCTGCTCTTGGGAGGCAGAGACAGGAGGATCGTGCAGGTTTGAAGCCAGCCATGCTGGCTTAAGAGATCCTGTTTCAAAAAAAAATTTAAAAAGTATAAAATAGGTCTGGGAGTGTAGCCCAGAGGTAGGAGAGCTTCCAGGAAGCCCAGTACCACCAAAAAAAAAAAAAAAAAAAAAAAAAAAGTGTGCCTCTATGCCTGGCATCTTTTATTTATTTATTTATTTATTGGTGGTATTGGGCATGGAATTGGGAACTCAGGGGCTTTCTACCTCTGGGCGATACCTCCAGACCTATTTATATTTTATTTGGGGTCTCACTTAGTTGCTGAGAGCCTCACTAAGTAGCTGAGGCTGGCTTCGAACCTGTGCAATCCTCCCATTTCAGCCTCCCAAGTGCGGGGATTACAAACGTGCACCACCATGCCTGACTTCTGGCGTATTTTTTTTAAGTGAAATTTTCTTCTCAAACCTCTAACCCTTCCCACAATCCCAATCCTGCCTCCCCTACTCCCATACTTGGAGCTAAGGACTCACCTCCTCTTTCACATGGAGGATTCCATCCATCAGGCAGGGACTCCCTCATGGCCCCATGTTCGGCTTCCTTCTCTTTCCTGTGGAATGCCAGTTCTCCACTTGAGCTCCTCCATTCATTCGTTCAGCCAGTTACTGGGCAAGCCTGCTGTGTGCTAGTCCTGGCCTGGGAAGCAGGGACAGGGCTGTGAATGCCACAGGCCAGTTCCCGCCTTGTACCGCTTCCTTCCAGGCTGCAGACAACCAGACAGCTGCACGCAGGGTGACTCATGTGCAGGGAGGATGTGACAGCCATGGGAGGGAGCCGTGCCATGGTGGTGGCCAGGGATGGTCCTGGGCAGGTGACATGACCGTGGATCCGAAGGCAGCCGAGGGTACACCCTATGTCCCCTTGCACCCCTGCACTGCCAGTCTCCCTTGTCCACCACAACTGGCCAGGGCGCCCCGTGCCTTGCTGTCCCCATTTTCCCTCCTGTCCCCACTCCTCGTTCCCCTCACTCCACCAGAGCCCCCGGCCATCAGTGGTCGCCTGCCTCTGAATCCAGTGGCCTTTCCTCAGTTCTCATGGTACCTGATCTCTCAAACGTCTGACCCTGTAGCATGTAGACTGTCCATCCTTCTTCAACCGGCACTTCCAGCTGCCTCTGTGACATCAAACTCTGTGGGGTTTTCTTTGACTTCTCTGTCTCCTTTGCAGGCTCCTCCTCCTCCTAGAATCCCCCCCAGCTCATTCCAACCCCTCCCCCTCACTCTCTCCTGAGCAGTGACATCCGCACTCACAACCTCATTTGCCATCACTAAACCAATACCTCTGAATTTCTATCTCACTAATTCAGTCTCTGAGTTCCAGCCCTGCATCCAATGTCCTTTTGGAGCCATGGGCCCCAACTTGCCTTCATAGGCACCTTCCCATGGACCCTCTAGGATCCCCTCAACCTCTTTATAGCCCAGGCTGACTTTTCCCACCACCAGAAACTCCAGACAGCAAGTTGACAAGAAAAGCATCTTCAGTACGACAGGACTCTTACATGTAAAAGCAGAAACCCGGCTCAAACTTGGACAATTTGTGGCTCAAGTGTGGGGAAATTCAAGACTAGCGGCTTCTGCAGGCACAGCTAGACCAATGAAGCCCTGCACTGCCTGTGGGACTCCTCTCTGGTTTGTCCTCTGAGCTGGATTTATCCTCAGACGAGCTCTCTGCTCACCATCAAAGATGGCACCAAACCTCTGCAGGCTTCATGGAGGAGGAGGAGGAGGAGGAGGAGGGGGAGGAGGAGAACAGCTTCTCTCTCTCCCAACACTCATATCAATCCCAAGAGAAGTGGGGGGGTGGGGAGCAAGGGATTGAACCCAGAAACATTCTAGCTCTGAGCTACATCCCCAACCCTATTTTATTTTTTACCTAGAAAAAGGGTTTCCCTAGATTGATGTGCATTTCTACTTTCTGAGGCTATCCTTCTGTCTCAGCTTCCCAAGTACTGGGATGACAGGCATGCTCCACCACGCCCATCTCCCAGAGAGCTTTAATTTTCCCCATTTGGATCATGTTCCCATTAACGACCTGATCACCAGAGTCAAACCCCTCTTTGATGGACAGCCCACAGGACCACATTTGTCCTGGAGGGGCTTTTTATCAGAAGGAAGAGACCAGGGACAGACAGGAATCGGCAGGCATTCTTTCTGGAGTTCTCTCTGACGGCCAGTCCTGGATGACGGGGTGTCCGCTTACTTCAGGAGACATGTCCCTCAGCAGTCACCCCGATTCCACATGGAGCCTTGGGCTTTTTCCTGGAAGGAGGCCCTTCCCGGACACTGCAGTGGCGGCCTGGGTCCCCAGGGCTGTTTCTCACTTTCTCTTCTTTTTCTCCAGCGCTTCTACTCCTGGTTCTTCAACAGCATAACCATGAAGTAAGTACCTGTGCTCTGAACCCCTGTGACAGTGTTGCCTTGGGGTGGGAGGGTGGAGAGGAGAAGTCGCTCATGAGAATTAGCGGCCCCACTGCCGGGACGACAGGCCCGAGCTCGCCCCATCTCCTACCTCAGCCATTGCAAGGAAAGGGTGGTTTCTGGGGTTACGGCTGGTGAAAGGGAACGGACATGGCCTACGGCTTATGCCACCCCTGTCACAGCCCATGCATATAAAATGACTCTGTGAGCTCCACACCAGGAATAGAAATCCTTTCTGCGTGCTGTTTTCTTGATTTTTCTCTTTCTTTCTTTCTTCCTTTCTTTCTTTCTTCTTTCACAGTACTGGGGATGGAATACAGGGGCATTCTACCTCCGAGTGACACCCCCAGCCCTATTTTTATTCTTTATTGCAACAGGGTCTTCTCACTGAGGTACAAAGGGCCTCACTAAGTAGCTGAGGCTGTCCTCAAATGACAGTCTTGTCTCAGCCTCCCAGATGCTGGGATTACAAGCGTGCACCATCACGCCCGGCTGTTTTCTTGATTTCTGTGCACATCATTCATTGTACTTGTCAAGAAGAACAAACACATAAGGCAGAGGACAGACTTGCTCTCTGTTTCCATGGTGGAGAGGGACAGCCCATGCCCGCTGCAGCTTCCATATTTTTGCTACCTGGCCTTGGGTGCTTCATTACAGTAATCCTAACTTTATAAAGAAAAGAGGTCTATGTGGCCCACAGTTCTGGAGGTTCAAGGGTACAATGCTGGCTTTGATGAGGATGTCATGGTAAATGGTACACACAAAAGCAAAATTACATTGTAAGATAGGAATCCCTGAGTCCAGATCAGCCTCCCCCCCACTTGCTGTTCAATGCAGGGCCTCACACATGCTAAGCAAACACTCTGCCATGAAGCTATACCCCCAGCCCTAGGTTCAGACTTTTCTGAACAACTCACCCTTATAGAAACTAAGCTAGGGGCCCCATGGGAACTACCTTCTGATGGCAGTGCCTCCAAAGATAAGATGACCTCCCCTTAGGTCCCACCTCTTAAAGGTCCACTTAACATGGACCTGTTAACATGGCCACACTGGAGACCAGGTGTCCAACACATGAGCCCTTGGGAGACAAACCACGGCAGTACGTGTAAACATTTGGAGCTTGTCTCTTCAGGGACCAGGATCTGATGCACCCTCCAAGACTGTGCACCTGGCTATAGGTTCCTGGGTTTAGCAAGTTCATGACTGATAGTCAGGGGCACAGTGGCAAATTATCCAGTTCCTTGCATGGAGAACTGGGAAGAATGAGTCCACCCAAGCTGAGCACATCCTCAGGTGTAGGAGGAGAGGAGTTCGCAGAGATAGTCAGATGCTGACTTTCTGGATTTTCTCCACTGCCCACTGGGGTGTGTGTGTGTATTCTTGTGTCCATTTTACTTTTGATAGACATTTAAGGTGTTTCCAGATGTTGGACATGTAACAAATATTGTATCTATGATATTCTTACACATGTCTCTTGATGCACGTCATGAATTCTTGCTGGGTAAAACCTAGGCATGAAATTGCTAGGTCACAGAGTGTGCTATATTTGATTTCAGTAGATAAGGCCAACTGTTCTCCAGTGTGGCTGGCACAGTGTATATATCCAAGAGGGCAAGAGAGCTCCTACACCCTCTCAACACCTGGCACTGTCTACCCTTCTCACTTTGGCCAGCCTGGCACTGTGCAGTATTATCTTGTGGTTCTCAGGTCTTCCCTGAAGAAGAAGAAGGGCAGAGTTTCCAAAACAGTTGGGTTGGTCATCTTCCCTCACTTTCCTCCACCTCCCTCCCACTGAATCTCTGGCTACGTTGGCTCCTGAAGCACATTCTTGTCTGTGTCTCTTCCAGGAACCAGGATCTGATTAACAAATGTGGGGACGATGCGCGCATCTACGTCATGTTCCAGTACCACCTCATCATCTTTGTATTAATCCTCTGCATCCCTTCCTTGGGCATCATTTTGCCCATCAACTATACTGGAAATGTTCTGGGTAGGCAGGGCTCAGCAGGCCTGGAGCCATGAGACCTGAAAGGAAGCTTGGTAGGCTGGACAGGAGTTGGGCATTGGGGATTCAGACCCTCCTCTAGAAGGTAGTTGTCGATTGACCTTCCCAGGCCATATTTCAGTTCTTTCTCATGGAGGCTGGAGATGATCCTGTCTCTGATTGACCGAGGGCTTGGCGCAGAGCAGGCCCAGTTGGGTATGGAACCACGGGTTAACTCATGAGCCCACAGCACAGTGGCCTTGGAGGCCCTTTGGAGACATGTGGCCCACTGCAGAGGTCCCTGAACTCGACTACCTGGGAAGAGGATGTTTGGGTTGGAACCGGAAGGAAGAGCAGGATGTAGGAAGGCATCTCTAAATCCGGAGCTTTGGTTCAGCAACCTTGAGTTCTAGTGCCCCGCCCTCACTATCACAATGCCAGTCTCAAAGCTAATACTTTTTTTTTTTTCCTTTCAGACTGGAATAGCCACTTTGGCCGGACCACCATTGTCAATGTCTCCACAGAGTAGGTACCTGATCTTTTACCTCCTGTCCTACTGGCTGGGCATTGGTGGGCAGAGAAGGTCCAGTGTGTGGGCTTGTAATGTGGGTGTGCTGTGCTAGGGAGAGCGGCCTGGTTTCCCTGGGAAGCCAGGCCCTGAGTGGGATACCAGAAGTTGCATTCTCTTGCTGGGCCAGGGCTCTTGGTGATTCAGTGCCCCCCTCTGTCATGAGTAGAATGCAAATGAGCTGCTGCTGAGGACTGGAGAAAATGCCTCTAGGTACTTATATCCAGCTCCTAGGGGCAGAGACCCTGTGGCTAGGACAGGATTAAGATGTCCCCAGCCCAACCATGAATTCAAATCAGCCCTCCTATAATCAAATGAACCATGGACCTGCCAGTTCTCCCCCTCCAATCCCATAGTGGGACAGAGGAATCGTACAACAGGTACAAGCCCCAGCTCCACCATTCACTAGCTCTGGATCTGGGGTGCTGCGCCCTCCCCTGCTGAGCTCCAGTTCTTGTCCATGGAAGGGGTGTCTATTGGACATTATCTCTAAGACCCTCATCACAGTTTAAGAAACTGTGGGTTTCAACATCAGCCAACCTGATTGGAGGTCAAACTGTACTGAGTTCAGTGTGCCCTGCCAGTCCAGGCTGAGGCCCTCTCGGCATCTTGTCCAGGTTTGGCCGGCCTCCTGACAGCTGCAGAAGCAGTTCCTGCAGCTGTGGGTGGGTACCACACTCCTGCCCTCCCTGCCCTGCCCTTCTGCCCTGAACCCCACCAAATACCTCAGGGCAGCGGGCTTAGTACAAACTCTCCCATCGGCAAAACAGTGCAGCACCCTTTCCCATCCCACTGCAGCAGCCCCTTGCTGGGTGGCCCTGACCCAAGAAGAACCGCCAGCTTCTTCCCTAGGTACCAGCCCGACTCACACAAAGTGAATCCTAAAGAGAGCAGCAAAGAGCCTTGTTGTGCACGATCCATGCTAGTGGAGAGCTGGGGTATTCCCTCCAGCCCGTGGTCCTGGACCTCTGTAGAAACTGAGCAAAGGTGTCTAGCTGGGCGGGAGAGGCAGTCTGCAGGCCAGAGCTTGGGGCCGGGAGCAGAGATGTCTTGACGTGAGGCATCGTTGCTGCCTCCAGCCAGGCCACACAGGTGGGCCCTGCTTCTGGACAGTCATTCTGTCCTTGGGATGCCTTGGGACAGCATCTGGGAGCCACAGCAGAGATGGACAGCTGGCCCAGATGCCCCTGCCCTCCCAGCCCTGGGTGGGGGCTGAGTGAGTCTGCCTGGCCCTCCTGCCCTGTGTTCACATGTGACTTTGGGCCTCCTTCCGTTGGGCTGCGGGGCAGCATGGGGGAAAGCATTTAAGCAGGTCAGCGACTCTGGTTCTCCTCCAGGGTGTCCGGGTAGTCTCTTCCACACTGGCCCATTGCCCTCTGGGTAAAATGCAGGTGACTGCTGAACCACCTACAGGGCTTTGGGAGTCTGGGGGAAATGCTCATCCTGGATCTGGTGATAGTAAGCCCTCAATAAGTGTTTGCCCTCACTAGCCGGAGTCAGGCCCCCCGACCACCACTGCCACCCCCTTCAGGGGGTCTGGGAGTTGAGGCTTCAAGAGGGTAGTCTTGGAGGTCCAGGGACACTGGTGGCAGTGGGGCCTGGGGAGGCCCGGGGGGTGGGCTGCAGGGAGGCCGACCCCTGCTCTGCCTCTGCAGGAGTAGCTTCCTGTGGCTGCACAGCATCTTCGCCTTCCTGTATTTCCTCACCAACTTCCTTTCCATGGCTCACCACTGCTTGGGGTTTGTGCCCAAGAAGAACCAAAAGGTAAGTAGGTGAAGAGCGCCCTCTCCTGCTGGGCCAGCCACCCCCAGACTCAGAGAAGTCCCAGCTTGGCATGCCATGGGCAAGGTCCTTCCTGAGCAGGGGTAAGCTCCTCCTCCTCTTACCTGGTAGGCGGATGCTGCTCCTCTGTGCTCCCACCCCTCCTCCCACCCCTGCACAGCCATCCTGGTTGTGCCATAGAAACTGTTCGCACTGGGTGGTAAACCGCTGCTGCCCGTCCATCCCTCTCTTCTGTCTACTTCCCACCCTGCTCCTCCACTGCCTGGGCCATTTTCCAAGGCCCCTTAGACCTCCCGTCCACAAACTAAAACTACTTGGATCAGCAGGGGCCTCCGTGCCGAGTGCTCAGAGCCCCCGCTGCCCACTCTAGCCATGCCAGGACTCGCCCTCTGCAATCCCTCTGAGGTCATAGGCCCCTGTGCTGCCCCTGTTGTCTCTATTATCTTGGCCCCAGTGACCCCCTTCCCACCTCCCAGGCACCTCCTGAGACCAGGACTTTAGTAGCATTTATATATAAGGTGGTTTCAGGAAGGGCCAGTGGGGAGCAGGGGCCTAAGGGGCATGAGAAGGCAGCCTGTAGAGGTGAGTGTCCAGGAACAGCGCCCCAATGTGGGCACCTTGGCTCCACCCTCAGCCTGTCAAAGGTTCAGTGGTGTGTGGTCTGCGCTTCCCGGGCCATCCATCCTCAACAACTGACTCATTTTAACTTGCCACAGAATGTAGATCCACATCCTCCCAAAAGCTAGCCCAGTGCTTCAGCCTACCAGAAATGGAGGTGTCTGGACTCATGATCTGACTGGACTCGGCTACTTTAGCTTTTCTTATTGTTACCAGACATTTTTGCCAAGACCCTGTCTCTTGCAGTACAGTTTTCCAGACTGTCATCTTGAAGGTGGCAGCTTCGGAAGGCATTTCCCTCCCACACAATAAAGTAGGACGCTTAGGGGAGGCTTCCCCATCCTCTCCCCAGAGTCTTGCTTGTCAGTTTCTCCTTACTGTAACAAAATACCTGAGGTAGTCAGCTTCAAATTCCAGGTGTGGTGGCACACACTGTAATCACAGTACTTGGGAGGCTGAAACAGGAGGACTGCAGTTTGTAGCCAGCCTCAGCAACTTGTCAAGGTTCTCCACAATTTAGTGAGATCTTGTTTTAAAATAAAAGTAAAATAGGGCTGGAGGTGTAGTTCAGATGTAGAATGCTCCTGGGTTCAATCTCCAGTACTAAAACAAAGAACACAAACACACACATAGGGCTGGGAGTGAAGCTCGGAGATAGAATGCCCCTTTATGGTGGGAACAAGAAGCAGAGGAAGCTTCTCACCTTATGGCGGCTCAAACAAAAAGAGAGAAACAGGAGGGTCCAAGGTCCCATATCTACTGTGAGGACACAACCTCAGGAACCTGAGACCTCCACTAGGCCCCACCTCTTAAAAATTTCCACTACCTCTCAAAAGCACCAAGTTAAGGACTAAGCCTTTAACTCATGGGCCTTTGGGGGACGTTCCAGATCCAAACTATAGCACTTGCTCACTCCCCAACCCTCCCGCCCCATCTAATATTAAGGATTTCCCTGGTGACGTAGGGCTGGAATGGTGGGAATTACAGGGAGACCACAATTCCTGGTGGGGATGCACGAGCAGCACGTGGATATGAGCCGCTCTTTCCAATCACAGAGCTCTGGTCCTCTGCCTGGGCCTGTCTGCAGGCTTCTGGCTCCTTACCCCTTGACTTCAGCTGTCTGTGTCAGGGACCCAATAGCCGGGGCACAGAGATTGAGTGAGGCACAGCCTGCTGACCTCAGGGCTGCGTGGTTCAGCTGGGATGCCTAGGCTGGAGGAACCAGCACTTGCCCCCATAGCGGGGAGGCCCTGGGCATCAGGCAGCCTGGTGTGAGCAGAAGGCCTGCTCGCCAGGGGCTCTGGGCCCCCCAGAGACCAGACATCTGGAGTCCCTTTGCAAGCACAGTCCCCTCTCCATTCCCCCCACCCAGGTCACCAGGACACTAATGATCACCTATGTGCCCAAAGACATCCAAGACCCGGAGATCATTATCAAGCATTTCCAGTAAGTGGGGTGAATGGCTGAGGCTGCACCTGCTCCTCAGGTGGAGACGAGTTAGCACGGCATGCTGGGGCAAGGGACACCCCAGGGGCTGACACTCTCAGCGCAGGGTCAGCTTTTCAGAACAGGGTGGGCTGCTGGGGTTGGGGCAGGGTTTCTGAAGCCAGGGACTTCCTGCATGGCATGGGGTGAGGCAGAAGATGCTTTCTTTTATCCTGTGGCTTTAGCTATAGAGCGCAGAAGCCCCTTTACCATCTCTGTCTAGGGCATCTTGAGACCTCTTCCGGGACCCTTAGTTCCTGGTTCTAGGGACACTGTTCACTGTACTCATTCTCTCTCATGAGCAACTCTTTCCTGGGTCCCTGGTCATTGGAGCCCTGCCCCCAGCCATGTCCTGGTCCACCTAGGAAGGATGTGCTACAGGTCATATTCACCAGGGCTCAAACCCTAAAAGGAGTTTGGCGTTAGGGACAAGGATGGATTCTTTCATTCCCAGAGGTGGGAACCCCAGGCAGCTGAGCCACCTAGCCCTGTGGGTCAGCACGCTGGCCAGGGGGCCCCACAGGCCAGCTCAACATCTGTGTTTGTGACTACAGTGAGGCCTATCCGGGGTGCGTGGTGACCAGAGTCCACTTCTGCTATGACGTCAGGAACCTGATCGACTTGGATGACCAGAGGTCAGGCGATAGCCATGCCTGTCCAGACCTGGGGTGGGATGCAAGGGGAGGGTGGGACTCAGCTGGCCCCTGACCTCCTTCCCCCGCTGCTCACCGCTGGCAGGCGCCATGCCATGAGGGGCCGGCTCTACTACACGGCCAAGGCCAAGAAGACTGGAAAGGCGATGATCAGGATCCATCCCTGCTCCCGCCTCTGCTTCTGCAAGTGCTGGACCTGCTTCAAGGAGGTAACTGGCTGGAGCCCTGGGCTCCAGGCTCGTTCTTGGTCCACATCCTCCCGCCCTGGGCTCCCTCAGGTCTGCCCAGGGCTTCAGCATGAGCTCTGCCCTCCCTTTCCACCATGTTCTTCCTCCCTGTTGAGCTTCTAGAGGAGCTAAAATCTTTCTGGGGCCACTCTCAGGGCAACTTAGGGAGTCTTGCTCTGGTTCCCTTCCAACCTTGGACAGAAGGACCAGAGGGGACATGGCAGGCTGCAGTACTCTGCCAACCCTCAGGCTTCCAAAGAGCTATGGAGGGACCCAGTGAAGACAACAGGCTCTGCCTTATCCCCCAACCACAGTGGCTAGGGGCAGGGGTCTCAGGACTTGGACTCCTACTTCAGGCCAGGACTGGCCTCCAACTAGACCAGAAAGGAAGCACCTCTTCCCACGACAAAGCTACATTTCGGTTGCTCTCCGGGGTCTCCTGCCCCACCGTGCCTCACCGTCCCCAGATCTAAGGGCAGGGCGTGAATTGCAGAGCCAGCCTCTGGCCCTCTGAGGTGCTACATGGAGTGAGGCTTCCCGGGGTGCCTGCCTCCCCAGCTCTGAGGGCTGCCTCCTCCCCCAGGTAGACGCAGAGCAGTATTACAGTGAGCTGGAGGAGCAGCTAACGGATGAGTTCAATGCCGAGCTCAACCGTGTTCGGCTGAAGCGTCTCGACCTGATCTTTGTCACGTTCCAGGACTCCAGGATGGTGAACCGGTGAGTGCAGGGCTGCAGCTTGCACCCCCGCCACGCACAGCCCCAGGGTCCACCCATCCTCTCTTGCCCCCATTCCAGACCTCCCACTCCAGACCTTGAGAGGAGAGAGAGCCTCCCCTCAGCCGCATATTCTGACCTTCCCTCCTTCCCGCTCCTCACAGGCAGCCCCCGTCTTGCTTCTCAGAGCCTGGCCACATGCATTCCCCCAACTGCCAGAGTGGGTTCAGCCCATCTCCAGGGCAGTCCAGAGCCTGGGCTCCACCCTCCATGTGTCCTTGCTTCAGTACAGAGGTGGCCAGCCTAGCCTTTGACCTCTCACTTCCTCTTCCGGATCTTGCCAGGCGTGGTAACCACGTTGCCTTTGGCGTAGACACAGCACCCCTATCCTCACAAGTGAGCCTGGGAGGAGCCTGACTTGCCCTTTCTTTCCTACAGCAGACTGCAGGCCTCCCCTGGGTCACAGCCCTCCAGCCCCCTCTCTATTCTGTCTCACTTCCACAGGGAATGGGTTAGGTCTACTCTGGAACTCTCCAGAAGGATCCTCAGGACTGCGCTAAATCGATGGAAGCTTTAGAATCAGTTTCTGAAGAATCGTGGGGGCCCTCCTCCTCTGTCTGATTGGACTTCTTATCTGTCCAGTTTGTTACTGACAGATGCCCTGTCCACCTCCCAGAAGGTTCACAGGGGGATATATATATAATGTATATATATATATAGAGAGAGAGATACATTATATATACATTATATCTATCTCTCTATAGATATACATTATATATAGCTAGCCATACATTATAGATATAGATAGATACAGATATACATTATATCTATCTATATATATATATATACACACACATAATAAATAATATATAACATATAAATGGGGATATAACACACACACACGTAAAACCTCCAAAATGGTTAACAAGGGATATATATGCATATGTATATAATATTAGTTAATATTTATAGTAGATATATAATCGATTTTATGTGTATGTATTATATAAAGCAATACCTCCATAAGATAATACTGTTCATTTCCCAAGACATTACTACTAGTAGCCATATCAGAGGCTTAGCTACAGCAGAATATGAGTTAGATGGGCTCCAGCGCCCGTGCCCGTCCCTTTGGCTCTGTCTTGAAGCACCTTACTTTAGGAGCCTGTGCAATCCATGTTCTATTAGTCACCAGTGAGCACAGTGCCAGGCACACGGGACGAATTCAATAATCAGGAGCTATCGATAGCAAGATGAGGCTAAAATTAGCACCTTCCTAACAACCTCCAAGGAAGCCGGTGCTAGTGTGCTGCCACTGCTGATGAGGGGAAGGCGGGATTTCAGAACTGTGTTCTCCCTTCTCTTTCTGAACATCTAAGTCCTTCAGTGTCCTGCCCCTCCAGATGCTTTTTCTAAGGCCTACCCCTCAGGTCCTGGGGGACATATCCAAGGCCTCAATGTTCCTCAGCAAGTGGAGAGTCCCACAGTGGGACCCCAACATGCGACCCTTCTAAGCTCATTCTCCCACTTCATACCTCTGTCTCTTCCCTCTCTCCTGTCTCTACAGCATCCAGGAAGATTACAAGTATATCCAGTGTGGTGTGTACCCCCAGCAGTCCTCAGTGACCACCATCGTCAAATCCTACTACTGGAGAGTCACTAATGCCCCACACCCCAAGGACATTATCTGGTAAGCCTCCTCTGACCTTCCCATCTCCTCAGAGCTCCTCTGAGACTGAAGAAGGCAGCAGGTCAGGGCCTCCTGTCCCCACCTCATGGCCCAACAGAGACTCCGTGGGGACCAGGCCCAGCGCTGCGCAAATAAAGCTCCCGAGAGACTGTGCCATGCACCTCCTGACACCACAGTCTCTGCCTACCTACCTTCCCCAACCAACCCTTGGAGAAAATGTTTTTCCTGCAGAAAAGACTCATCCATTTTTTGCTCACCTGTGAGACATGCGCCAGGCGGTCACAAATGGCGTTGCCTCAGGGGAAGGCCGAGCAGCCCATTGCACGCAGGGGGCTGGATGAGACCAGGGCAGCCTGGGTCCACAGCTGGCACTCGGGGCCCTAAGTGCGCTTCCCTGCTCCATCCCTCCCCAGGAAGCACCTGTCCATCCGCCGCTTCAATTGGTGGGCCCGCTTTATCGCAATCAACACCTTCCTCTTCTTCCTCTTCTTCTTTCTCACCACGCCTGCCATCATCATCAACACCATCGACATGTACAACGTCACCCGCCCCATCGAGAAGCTGCAGGTGCCTCCTCTGCTCAGGCCAGGCCTGGGGGCCCCAGGGAGATCAAGGAGGAACTCAGGCGAGGATGGGCTGGAGGGCCCCTGGGATGGGGCCACAGAGCCTTTGCACTGCTGACACGGTGGAGTGGTGTCCATGGTGGGGCACTAAGTGGGATGAATGTGGGTGGCTGCCCATCCTGGGGACAGTGGCTGAGAGGAAAGGGCGAGTGGAGGACGGTAGGCAGGTCCTGGGGTGCATTATGGGACAAGTCGATGAGAGTTCCTTTAGATCGGGCTACGCCAGGCCAGTTGCGGCTACAGAGGGCATGGCCATTGTCAACAGCTCTAGCTTCTAGTGGGAAAAGCAGAGCCCTGTTCTCCTCAAGTTGTCTAGGGCTGAAAGTTCCCGGTAGGATTGAGAGTGAGGAAGGGTAAGGTCTGACCCGACACGTCCCTTGGAGAGAAGTAGGGCCTGCAGATCTGTCTCTGCCTCCCTGGCCGCCAGATGCCTGCGCTACCCTGGGAGCCCACAGCCTTGCGGGAGCCACCTGGGACTTGGGGCTTGGGGACACCTCCTGCTGACAGGGCAGATCCAAGGAGGCGTGGGCCCAGCTCCAAATCCCAGGGCTCCATGTTGTTCTAAGGAGCTAGGAAGCTGCTTCTTCCATATTGACCCTCCCACCCCTGCATACACACACACACACACACACACACACACACACACACACACACACAAGTTGTGCTGGGAGCCTCTGCCCTCCCCTCTACTCACAAACATCCCAGTAAAGTCCGTGTTGTCCCCTAAGCCCTGAGACATGAGTGACAACAGCTGATTTGGGCCTTAAGGCAAAGTCACTAGGGAAAGCTCAGGCTGCCCCTCCACTGACCTCATCACAGAAGACCTGGCCTCCTGGAGACTCCCTGGGCCTTGGAGTTCAGCCTCCGCCCGCCCCCTCCCACCAAGGGCTCCTGCCTAGGAAGGCAGCCGAGAAGGGCCAGCCCCACATGGTAGCCGTAAAGAAAGCTGACCTGCCCTGGGACTGAGCCAGATGGACGTGGCGAGGCAGGGGGTGAGGGAGAAGCCAGGGGGCTTGCAAGGGCAAGGGGCTTCTTGCACTGATGTCTCTCCTGCCCTTCTCCCTTCCTGCCCATACAGAGCCCAATTGTGACCCAGTTCTTCCCCTCCTTGCTGCTCTGGGCCTTCACAGTGATACTGCCTCTGATAGTCTACTTCTCTGCCTTTCTCGAGGCCCACTGGACCAGGTGAGCTGGCGTCTCCTCTCCTGCCCCAGCTCCTTTCCCCAGCCTCTTCACTCCACCAGCCTGGGGCTTTCCCTTCCCTTCTGGCCTAAGGATTAGAACTGATATGGGATGGTTTTGATACCTGAAACCATCCCAAAAGAACAATAGGTGTTTTCTTTTTGTCTCTGGGCCTCTGGGCTTGGGGATGCTGATAGGACCACCATCTAAGGGACATGGAGCCAAAAACCAAGCCCTCCTTGGGCTGCTTCCTCAGCTTCCAGGCAGAAAGCACAGGAGTAAGCACCTTGCTCACTGGCCACGAGGGTGAGCAGCTATGGACTTAGCAGAGGGGACTAGGAACAGCAATCTGACTAGGGACACATTTGACCCACACGGCACCAACATTGTAAACTGCCAGGGGATTTTCCATTTATTAGCCCCGTTACTTCTGTGGTGGTAGCTAATTGGGCAGAAAGTATTTGTCATATCCTGGGTGAGTGGCACTGCTTTGGCCCAAAGGCTACAAAGGATCTCAAAAGTTATTTCCTGCACCAAAAATTCACACCATTCTGCCGGGCAGTAGGGATTGTCCTAGCAGAGAGTCTTCCTGGCTTTTCCTCTCACCAAGAATGAGACTAATATTGACTGTTGGAATTCTTCAGGGATTCTGAGTATTACTGGTAATGTCTCTTTGATAAGAGATGTCACAAGCCGGGCATGGTGGGGCACGCTTGTAATCCCAGCATTTGGGAGGCTGAGACGGGAGGATTGCAGTTTGTGGACAGCCTCAGCTACTTAGTGAGGCCCTTTGCAACTCAGTGAGACCTTGTTTCAAAATAAAGAATAAAAAATAGGGCCGGGGAGGATATAGCTTAGAGGTAGAATGCCTCTGGGTTCAACCCCCAGTTCTAAAAAAAAAAAAAAAAAGAGGAGATGTCACATATATAGCATGTGTACCCTCTCTGCCTCCCCCACCCTATGCCCAAGGCAGACATTGGCATGCACTACTGGGCCAGTTTCCCAGCCCAGAGAACACAGGCAGGCACATCTCCTACCTAGACCTTTAGTTGTTCCTATGTCACACACGCACTGATGAACATCTCTCTTTGTCTCCTCCCAGATCCAGTCAGAATCTGATCATAGTGCACAAGTGCTACATCTTCCTGGTGTTCATGGTGGTCATCCTGCCCTCTATGGGACTGACCAGGTACCTCACTCCCAGCTACCCCTCCTTTCTCAGCCAGGCTCACCCTGGAGTTGAAACCTCCTCTTTCAGATCCCCTAGGCCTACCTGTGGTTGCTGCAAATCCATTCCTCAAATGACAGTCCCGTGCCTGTCATGGGCATAGCTTGAGCCAGGTATCATACAAACTCTAATGTGTCAGCCACGAGCTCTGCCCTAGCTGGGGAGACACGGCGTGCCTGCCAGCTGACTGACAGCCGCGGGGGAAGAACACGGCCAACGAGTGGTAGAAATTCACAAGAGCCCTGTGGGAGCGATGCCTGGCGAAGGTTTGCTGGAGCAAACCAAGCTAGAAGGCCAAAGGGTTAGAGGCACAATTGCCCAACCCTAAGAAGGAAGAGGGCAGTGTGACCTGGCCAGCTAGAACCAAGGGGACCGGGCAAGGGGAGATGGAAGGAGGGAAGGCAGACAAGGAGATGAACGCCAGCCTTGCCTTGTAGACTCTCTAACTAAAGGGCCGGCCTTGTTCTTGCTTCTAGTTTGGATGTCTTTTTCCGGTGGCTCTTTGACATCTACTATCTAGAGCAGGCGACCATCAGGTTCCAGTGAGTACTCCCCTGTGTACATGGGGCTTCTGTGTGTTCACACTGGGGTTAGATATATGGACCTTTCCCTGCATCCCGACACCTGCACTGCTCACAGGGCTGTAGGCGGATGCACGGGGACACTCTTATGGGCAGCATCGTGACTTCTGTGTGCTGGCACCCTTTGGCAATCTCGTAAAGTGCAGGGATCCCTTCTTGGAATGATGCTTTTGAAATCGTTGTGGATTTACAGGAAGTTACTAAAAAATAGTGCAGGGGAGGAAGTCCCATGTGCCTGTCATTTTGCCTGACAAAACAAGAAAAAAAACAAGAGATTAGCTTGATAGGATGGTTATATCCCTGTAATCCCAGTATTTGGGTGGCTGAGCAGGAGGATTGAAGGTTCTCAGCCAGCTTCAGCAATTTAGCTCGAATCTAAGCAATCTAGCAAGATCCTACCTCAAAATAAAAAATAAAATAGGGATGGGAAACCAGGCATGGTGCCGCATGCTTGTAATTCCAGCATTCGTGAGGTGGAGACCGGAGGATGGCGGTTCGCAGACAATCTCTGCTACTTAGCGAGACCTTTCACAACTCAGTGAGACCCTCTTTTAAAATAAAAAAGACTAAAAAGTAGGGTTGGGGGTGTAACTCAGAGGATCAATGCCCCTGGGTTCCATCCCCAGTACCGCAAAAAAAAAAAAAAAAAAAAAAAGGGCTGGGAGTGTAGTTCAGAGGTAGAATACCCTAAAAAGTAGGGTTGGGGGTGTAACTCAGAGGATCGATGCCCCTGGGTTCCATCCCCAGTGCCACAAAAAAAAAAAAAAAAAAAAAAAATAGGGCTGGGAGTGTAGTTCAGAGGTAGAATACCCTTGGGTTCAATCTCTAGTACCACCAGAGAAGGGGTAGGGAGAGGGAGAGGGAGGGGGGGAGGGAGGGGGGGTGGGAGGGGGAGAGAGAGAGAGAGAAAGAGAGAGAGAGAGAAAATGGCCAGATGTAGTGGCTCACACCTGTAATCTTCGTGCTTGGGAGGCTGAGATGGGGGGATCGCAGGTTCAAGGCCAGTGTCAGCAACTTAGCAAGATCCTCAATAATTTAGTGAGAATGAATGAAACATTTCAAAATGAAAATATAATATAGGCTGAGGGTATAGCTCAGAGTTAGAATGCCCCTGGGTTCAATCCCCAATATCTAAAACAAACAAACAAACAAAACCCTCAAAAAATAAGAAATTGATATTGGTATAATCCACAGAGCGTATTCATATTTCTCTACTTTTACATGTGCTCTGAAGAATGTCTTTAAGTGCACAAAATACATAGATTATAAAGAAAACCAGTAATACTGAAATACAGGTATCAAAATATTTTAAAAATCAAGTGTCTGGCAGTCTTTATTAAAACATCAGTAACAGGATAATGCGTTTTAAGTATGGGCAAGTTAAAGTTACATTTTATTGTTTTAAGGACATCAGTGTGAAAACCATTATGACTTAAATAAGAACATTAAATTAGCAGGGTGTGGGGCATCTTTGACAGGGCAACATGAAGATCATCCAGCCAGTTTTGGGGTGTGTGTGTGTTTACAAATGTTGAAAAAATCAAATTTTCAAGATATGTTGAAAATGACATGTTACTTCCATAGCTTGCTCTATTAGGCAAGGACTAGAAGTCTCCAAGGTTTCCGCACTTTAATTATCATTGTAATAAAATTTGTCCCCCTAAGATGCATGGTCTCATCTTTGGCTAGGCCCATATCCTCCTCACAATTTACTGTATGAGAAAGAAAAGGTTTGAGAGTTCACGATTCAACACTGATTCCATCAAGAAAGAATAGCTTTGGCCGGGCGTGGTGGCACACGCTTGTAATCCCAGCATTCGGGAGGCTGAGACCAGAGGATCGCGGTTCGCGGACAGCCTCAGCTACTTAGTGAGGCCCTCTGCAACTCAGTGAGACCCAGTTTCAAAATAAAGAATGATAAAATAGGGCAGCGGGTGTAGCTCGGAGGTCGAATGCCCCTGGGTTCCCCCAAGACCTGCAAAAAAAGAAAGAAAGAAAGAAAGAAAGAAAGAAAGAAAGAAAGAAAGAAAGAAAGAAAGAAAGAAAGGAAGAAAGGAAGAAAGAAAGAAAGAAAAGCTTTTGAAGGAGTTCTGAAATGTGTCCAGGAGTTCGCAGTTATCTCTTCAAGGAAGCTGGAAGTTAACACAGTTGTATAAACAGGGGCACTGGGAAGAGACAAGAGTGTGTAGATTACTAAAATTTAAAATATCTTAATGACTATAGTTCAGAACAGTTGGATTTATTTGCAATTCATATATTTTGTGCATTAAAGACATCACTCAAACTGGGCGTGGTGGCACACACTTGTATTCCCAGTACCTGGGAGACTGAGACAGGAGGATTGCAGGTTTTTGTGTTTTTTGTTTGTTTGTTTTTTGTTTTTTGTTTTTTGTTTGGTGGTACTGGGGATGGAAACCAGGGGCCTTCTACCTCGGGCTACACTCCCAGACATATTTTATATTTTATTTGGAAACAGGGTCTCTTAAGCCAGTTGAGGCTGGCTTCGAACCTGCGCGATCCTCCTGTCTCAGCCTCCCGAGTGCGGGGATTACAAGCGTGCGCCACCACACCCGGCTTAGGATCGCAGGTTTGAGGACAGTTTCAGCAAGTACCGAGACTCTCATCAACCTAGTGAAACCTTGTTTCCAAATAAAAATAAAATAGGGCTGGAGGTGTAGCTCAGAGTTAGAATGCCCCTGGGTTCCACCCCTAGTACCACAAAGAAAAAAAAAAAAAAGATATCATTCAGAGAAGGGCAGTTTGACTCCCAGTTGAAGCTGGCTAGCTATACGGAAGAATGTAAAGCATGTATAATTTAGCAGCATGTCTAATAGCTTCCATCATTCCGAAATGGTGATGAGGACCATTAAAATGGTGATGGACACAAATGCTACTGGAAGATGTCAGCCATGACTGCAGAGAGATATCAGCTGGTGGCCAAATCACAGGGACGGTAACATGTCTGTGATTTGTTGCCCATATTCTTTTTTTTTTTTTTTTTTTTGGTACTGAGGATGGAACCCAGGGGCATTCTACCTCCAAGCTACACTCCCAGCCCTATTTTTTATTCTTTATTTTGAAATAGGGTCTCACTGAGTTGCAAAGGGCCTAAGTAGCTGAGGCTGTCTGCGAATCGTGATCCTCTTGTCTCAGTCTCCCGAATGCTGGGATTACAAGTGTGCGCCACCACGCCCGGCTGTTGCCCACATTCTTAATAGGAGGAAATGCTAAATTTCCATCAGATATTAGTGACAATAAAGACATATTTTTGTCTGAGGTCAGGGCTTCCCAGAATTCAGAATCTGTAGGCCCAGGCCAGAACCCCAATCCCTGTTTTAGAACAAGACAGTGCACATACCTCCTAAAACACCCACACTACACCCATACGCTGCTTGTGGACTTACATGGGATTGAGGAGACACACATCTACACAAGCACACACGGTGTCAAGCTTCGCTAGATAACAAGGATACCTTCTGAAGGTCGTTAAGTGATTTCAGGTTGTGCAAACATCATATGTGTACTTGTGCAAACTGAGATGGTGATGCCCTCGCTAGGGGATACAATCTACAGGATGCCCCTACTGTCATCCGTACGGCCCATTATTGACCAAAATGTCATTATGCAGGGCATGATTTATTCTCCTTGTCTGTGTCTGCCCACCCCCTTTGCCGTTTCTCTCTCTCTCCTCTTCTCCTCTTCTCCCTCCCAACATCTCTCCCTTTTTTCTCTCCCCTGGTGTGTGGCCATCTTCTGCCACCTCCCCTCCCAGGTGTGTGTTCCTGCCAGACAACGGTGCCTTCTTCGTCAACTATGTGATCACGGCAGCCCTGCTCGGCACGGGCATGGAGCTGTTGCGCCTGGGCTCGCTCTTCATGTACAGCACCCGCCTCTTCTTTTCCAGATCAGAGCCAGAAAGAGTCCACATCAGAAAGGTGAGGGCTGGCCCATCCTGGAGCCAGCTTCTCTTGGTAGGGGAAGGCAGGGAGGGGGCCTGCTGGGAGCACCAAGGACCAAAGGTGGAGGCCTGAGGCTGCTTCTTGGCCTCCGGGCTTGGAAGGGAGGCTGCCTGCAGGCCTGAGTTACCAGGCAGCTCCCCGGAGGAGCCCCAGAAGCATCTGAGCCCAGAGGGCCAGGCCACCTCAGTGATCTCAGCTTCTGCCCCAGAACCAGGCCGTGGACTTCCAGTACGGGCGGGAGTATGCGTGGATGCTGAACGTCTTCAGCGTGGTGATGGCCTACAGCATCACTTGTCCTATCATTGTCCCTTTCGGTGAGTCATCTCTGAGGCATACGCAGGGCTGCACACCCTCTGACGAGGAGGAGGACTGGCGCACCAGGGGGCCTGGGACTGCCTATGGTGGGGAGGTGTCAGGGAGGGCCAGGACAGGGGCTGATGTCAAATGACTGCTTCGTGACCTAGAATGTTTATTGAATGGGGGCATAAGTAACTTACTCTTAATCAAGTGGGCAGAGTCGGTTGTGGGGCTCAAAGGAAGCTGCTGCCCCCAGAGGTCAGCGCCACGGGGCTCTCACAGCCTGTCCTTGGCTCTTGCTACTGTGACAGCCCCGAATCTGGCTTCTCTGGACTGTGGGGGACCTTGGGGCAGCACGGGTCTTGACTGTCAAAGGAGCCACTGAATGTGCCTCTGTCTCCCGGCCCCCAGGGCTGCTCTACCTGTGCATGAAGCACCTCACTGACCGCTATAACATGTACTACTCCTTTGCACCCACCAAACTCAACGAGCAGATCCACATGGCTGCGGTCTACCAGGCCATCTTCGCGCCGCTCCTATGTCTCTTCTGGATGCTCTTCTTTTCCATTCTGCGAGTAGGTGGGTATCAGGCCTGCCCGGCCACCAAGCCTCCACCTCCCCCACCATTCTGTGAGTCCCTCCACACCAGCTCCATTAGAAAACAGTCAAGGGCGACAAGACTCTGCTCATCTGCCACGGCCGAGTCCACCAACTTCTCTGGGTCACATGTATTAGAGTTGTGTAGAGCTCTGAGATGAAGGGAAGGTCCAAAATGTATGGATTTTTATTAGGGCAAGAAGTATCATGTCCCTTAAGCTAAATGGAGGCTGACAGGGAATAGGATATTAGCTATTGGGGGACTCTGTTCCCATGACATTTCCTCTGGGATCCTATAAGATGCCTGGTTTTATGGGTTGGGCAGAAACCTGGAAGAGGAATCAGATTCGGCAATGATAGCCAGCTACCCTTACCCTTTGGTTACACAAAGCTGCCCTCTGTGCCCAGAGACACTGTCATGGAAGCCCCCACCACTTTCTCCCCTTTGAGTCACATGCCACTAGGCCACCACCATCACCACTGCCCATCCTGCAGGCCACTTGGCTTCAGCCTTCTCAGAGGGATGGAGAAGGGAGAGGCAGTGCTTCCTTCACTCACTGTCACAGTGGCCTCTGTAAGCTGTCGGCATTCAGCCACTTGTGGGATGGCTTGGCCATTTGTTGTCACCCCGGTTTCTATCCTGACAGCCGTTCCTTGCCATGAAGCAGACAATTTTTCATGCCTTTTTCTAAGGACAAGGTCTCCATAGTTATTATCAAAAAATAGAAAAGAATATAAAGACCAAAACTTAAGTTACCCATAATATCATCCAGAGCCTGATGTCTCTTGCCCTAGAACAAAATAAGCAGGAGCGAACTGGGGTACTGTCACATCACAAAACCGTGACTGTCCACATTACAAACTCCATTCCTGTGTCCTGAGTTTCCCCCTGAACATTATTACATTCTGAGCAGTTTCCTACATTATTAAGAGCCTGTTTGAAGCCAGGCATGGTGGTGCACGCCTATAATCCCAGTACTCAGGAGGTTGAAACAGGAGGATCACAGGTTAGAGGCTGGCTTGGACAGCTTAGTAAAACCCTATTTCAAAATAAAAATAAAGCCGGGCGTGGTGGCGCACGCTTGTAATCCCCGCACTTGGGAGGCAGAGACAGGAGGATCGCACTGGTTCGAAGCCAGCATCGCTGGCTTAAGAGACCCTGTTTCCAAAAATAAAAAAATAAAATAGGTCTGGGAGTGTAGCCTGGAGGTAGAAGGGTTTCCAGAAACCCAAGTACCACCAAACACACACACACAAAAATAAATAAATAAATAAATAAATAAATAAATAAATAAATAAATAAAATAAAAATAAAATGGGCTGTGGATGTAGCTCAGAGGGAGAGCACACTTGGGTTCCACCCCAAGTGTCACATCAGACACACACACACACACACACACACACACACACACACACCAAATATTCCCACATATAACCTAAGTGACTTCTGAATTTGGGATTGCTATAACACAAGTAACAGCATGCCCACTTTGCTCATGCAGGGAGAGTTGGGGCAGGAATGGTAACTCAAAGATATTCCCAGGGACTATGGTAAGAGAGGTAACTCTCACATCAAAAAAGACATGTTTAATGGGCAATGCTGTGGATACCCAAGTCAATTGAATTTTTTTTCATGGAATCCAAAGATGCCCAATTCTAATTTGGCCAAATAGAACACAGGAATGATGTCATCATGTCAGGCTCATAGATCCCTGTTGTTCTTGAAGGGGAATTGGAAAAGGATCTGTCTGTCCCAAGCTTGCAGCCCCTATGAAGGTACTGAGCTGGCTCTCAGACATCTGCCAACCATCTCAGCCAGCAGCCCTCTGGCTCCAGTGCTTGGACCCTTCACCCATGGCCTTCTCTTCTTCTTGGCAGGTACCCTCCACAGCATCACCATCTTTTCCATGTCCACCCTTATTCTTTCCTTGATAATTGCCTTTTCTGGCATTTTTCTTGGGAAGATCCGGAAGGTCAATGAGTACGAGGTGAGTTGCCAGCCTGTCCTTCCTCTGGTTCCCCCCGGGCCTGGGGACACAGCTCCGGGACACCCTTCTAGCCCAGACCCCAGAGCACCACAGGACAAGAGGGTCTGGCCTTTCCCTTGGACCGTGGGGTGTCCAGGATGAGAGCATACACCACGCACTAGCTCAGGCTGGCCCCTGCCAGGAGACACTGCCTCTCCTTGCTGCCCTCAGACACCATGCGCAGCCCCTCCTGCCACGAGTCCAGGCCACTGCAAGGCTGGAGGTCCTAGAGAGAATGAAGCAGAGGGAGGGCCATCATCTCTTCACCTTGTAGAATCCCAGGCTAGGGGACTGGAGGCCGTCTGCTTGGAGGTGGCCCCCATGATTCCTTTGGCTCTCTGGTCCAGTGTAATCGTTAGGCCACGTAGGAGAAGGGAGCCAACCCATGCCCTCTCAGAGCCCTGCCGGCAACTGCACCGACGTCAGCATTTCCCAGAATGGATGTCTGCACTGGGGAATTGGAATGATTTCCAGTGGACCAAAGCATAACTTTTTATTTTTTATGGTTACATATCTATTTTTTCTATTTATTTCCTGCTTGGGGTAACAGGGTTTTTTGTTTGTTTGTTTGTTTGTTTAAACAGTGAATTATTTTCTTTTAAAATAAATGTAATATAAAGAAAAGAAAGTTGATTGTAATTGCTGACACCCTGCTGAGTGGGCAAAGGAAGTCTCTCGGGGCATTTCTTGCTTCTGTGTCTGGCGCTGGGGCTCCGGACATGGCCCTCTGCCTGGCCCTCCTGCTCTGTGCCTGGCTGGTGCACCATGCTAGCGAAGGGCCAGAGTGAATGACATTCCCCCACCCCTGCCATCTTCCTAACACAAGGGTGCCCACCCTAATACAAGAATCTCCTTGTCCAAGTGTCACTTGAGAGAAAGAGGGTGGCAGGGAATCCAGACAAAATCAGTTTAGGACTCTCCGAGTCCTGGGAGAAGGGACATCCTGGGACGAAAGAAGACAGGGGTCAAAGCAGGCCCAGCTTTGGACCCCAGTTCCAATTCTGCCTGCTTTCCCCTCCGTGGTCCTTGGGCAGAGAACATCCCAGAAGGGACTCCTAGCATCCCAGCTCTCTGCCTGTCCCTCTGAGCTTCTACATCTGGGCTGAAGGTCTGGCAAGAGGCCTGGGTGTGGGCTCCAGGCTTCTCTGGGTGTGGGGGGAGGGGACTAAAAGAAGCTCCCATCCTGTGTTCTCTCTCCCTGCTGCAGTCCCAGGAGGAGACCCAGACAGTGTTCGACATGGAGCCCAGCAGCACGTCCTCCACGCCCACCTCCCTCGTGAGTCTCTGCCTTTCTCCCTGGGAACAAGCCAGGAGGGTGGGACCTGCAGGGGTGGCCTACTTCCATGATGTTGTTGGGGGCACATGCATTTAGTGCCTACCCCCAGGTAGCGGGGAGGAGCTGGGACCCCCTGGGCTGCCTCCTCTGACACAGCAGGACTCGGCCCAGGTCGAATTGCTGCCGTGGCCCTGGCTAAAGGACAGGCAGAAGAGAAGAACCACTGCTTACTTGGAAACCTCTAGAAGGCACCCAAAGAGGAGGCAGTCAGAGAGGAGGCCCTCAGAGAGGAAGTTGCTCTCAGATACCACTTTCGTGTAGACCCAAAGCATGCTGGGGCTCGCCCGAGGCTGCCTCCAGAGCCAGAGCTGCAGGGAGCTATTGCAGATGCATCAAATGGTAAGGCAGGGGCAGCACACAAAGAGCCCAGGCTAGACTCAGAGTCCGACACCGCGGGCTGGGGGTGAGCTTCCGTGCCCACGTGGCTCTGCTGATGAGCGACTTCGCCCTCATCCCGATGCAAGTGCATGCGCAGAGCCACCAAGCCAGGCGCTGAGCTGGGTACCAGATCTTCTGTGCTCTGAGCCTCAGCGGAGCCTCAGCTGACCTGGGCACTCAGGGGAAGCTCCCGAAAGGAGGCAACATCTCATGTAACTCCAGGAATGGAAGGAGGGGTTGTCAGGTGTCGGTGCGGGAAAAGCATCGGAGGAAGAGGAGCAGCCTGTACAAAGGCCGGAAGTGAAAGTCTGGAGTGTGTAGGGAAATCGGAGACAGTTTTCTGCACGGTGGACAAGCAGAGTGCGCCTGCAGTCAGGGGCCTTGGAAGACAAGGCTATCTTTAGTGGTGGGCAGAGCTGGTTAAAAGGGTGTAGACAGAAGCAAAGATAGACAACTGGCGGAGGCTGCACCCACCCACATGCACCACACAGAGGTATCAGAACCAGACCAAGTGTCACCGGGGGAAAGGGGAGGAGGGCAAAGACTTTAAAGCAGGGAAGTCTCTCACGGAGCGCTTCCACGCTATTAGAAGTGAGTTACCGAAATCCCAGGCACCTCATGCTTTGCAGGTTTGTCTTGATCTTTTGATAAACCCACACAGTAAGAGATACTCAAATGGTCAGTTTTGTGTGTGAGTGTGTGTGGTGTCAGCAATCAAACCCAGGGCCTCCCACATGGTAGGCAAATGTTCTACCAGAGCCCAGCCTCACTTAATTTAGACCCCAGGGCACTAAGCAAGTAAGTCGCAGAACAAAGTTTGAAGCAGGTCAGTCTGACTATAAAGCCTGTGATTAAAAAGAGAGAGAGAGCAGAGCCGGGTGTGGTGGTGGCCACCTGTAATCCCAGTACTTGGGACACTAAAACAGGAGAATCACAGGTTCAAAACCGGCCTTGGACTTAGCGAGGTCCTCTGCAACTTAGAAATAAGAAAAAAAAATTGGGGTGATGATATGACTTGGAGGTAGAATGTTTCTGGGTTACATCCCCAGTACCCCCACAATCCCCCCTAAAAAGTGATCAGGCATGGTGGGGCAAGCCTATAATCCCAGCACATAGGAGGCTGAGACCGGGGCATTGCAGGTTTGAGGCGAGATTGCAGAAACTTCACAAGGCACTGTTTCAAAATAAAAAATGTAAAACTCATGCTGGGAGTGTAACTCAGATTGCCCCTGGGTTCAATATCCAGTACCCCCCTCCCATACACACAGATTTTTAAATTTAATTTTTTTGTGTGGTACTGGGGTTCCTGGAAACTCTTCTACCTCCAGGCTACACTCCCAGACCTATTTTTATATTTTTATTTGGAAATAGGGTCTCTTAAGCCCGTGAGGCTGGCTTCAAACCTGCGCGATCCTCCTGTCTCCACCTCCCAAGCGCGGGGATTACAAGCGTGCGCCACCACGCCCGGCTACATTTAATTTTTAAATAAGTGAGTCAGGGATTCACTTTGATGCCCAGGCTGTTCAATTCCAGGCTCAAGCGAATTTCTGCCTTAGCCTGCCAAGTACCTAGGACTACAGGCCTGCTCCCAGCTTAGACTCTTTCTAATTTTTCGTTAGAACAGTGGGAGTATATGAACATTGTAGATAATTATGGGATTAGAAACAGGTAAACAAAAATAAGGAAATAAAAAGTTCATAATCCCACCATCCAGAGATAATCACTGATACTCTGGTGTATATTCTTCCATATATATATGGAATATATATATATGATGTTTGTATCTCTTCCAGATAATTATGCTTGTGTGTATATATATATATATATATATATATATATATGTATAACTACATAATTTTTGCTAAAATTAACACTCTACATATGGTTTTATAGCCTGCATTTTAACTATTTTGCCACACATAAGTTTTTATCTCTTTGAATACCCGACCCACATTAAAATTGCCCTAGTTATTCCAGAAATATTTCCAGCTTGTCCATACCAACACTCAATCCAGTACCTGTGCTGAAGTCACCCGGCACCTGTGCATCTGTTTGTTGTGTCCCTTTTATTTTAGCACAGTCCCTTTTGTTGGAGAGACTAAGTCAGTAGTCCTGCAGAATGCCCCTCCTCTGGACTTTCTAGCTCTAGCTTCAGGATGTCTTGTGGCAGGTTCCACTCTCTCCTACATTCTCTGAATCAGAAGCTCAATCCGGAGGCTTGACGGCTCGGGTTCAGCATGGGGGCTAGAAAGAGTTCCCGGGAGTGCTGCGCCTCCCGCCAGGGACATCCTGACTGTTCCTGTTGATGATGCTAACGGGACCCCGTGCCTTCAGGGATGATGGCTGGGGTTTCCCTTGACTCCTTTCCCGTTTTCTTCTTTCTGGCCAGCCAAAAGGTCATTATCTATGGGGTCATAGGAAATTTTTCCATCATCAACTGGAGCTGTTTGGTCTCACTGTGGATAGGTTTAATTCTATCCCATAATTACCTATTTTCCAAGTAATGAGCTGCTTGAAGGACGACAAATTGCTCTTTTCCAGTACTTCCTCTGCTTTTCTCTCCTTTCTTTTTTTTCTTCTTTTCCTTTTTTTTTTTTTTTTTTTTTTTTTGGTCCTGGGCATTGAACCTAGGAGTATTCTACCTCCAAGCTCTACCTCCCAGCCCTTTTTATTTTTTATTTTGAAGCAGGGTCTTTCTAGGCTGCTGAGAGGCTGGGTATGTTGCTAAGGATGGCCTCCAACCTGCCACCCAAGTACTGCCTTAGCCTGCCAAGTACCTAGGACTACAGGCCTGCTCCCAGCTTAGACTCTTTCTAATTTTTCGTTAGAACAGTGGGAGTATATGAACATTGTAGATAATTATGGGATTAGAAACAGGTAAACAAAAAATAAGTACTGGGATTACAGACTTGTGCTACCATGCACAGCTCTTCCTGAATTTTTTTAGTCTATTCCCCTCTCAGGCATTCCTGGGACCGGTCCTGGATTTGACAGGTCACGTGACCAAAGTCTCAGCTCACATTTTTAGTTTGAAGTCCTGATGCACAGGCCAACCCAGGACACACCCCCAGGGAGTTCTGCATGTGACTCTGCTGCTTTCTAGAAAGTGCATTGGCCTTGGAAAGGAGATCCCAGCTCCAGAGGGCCCTGTGGCCATCTCCTCCAGTTCAGCCTGGTGGGGACCAAGAGTGAATGGAGCGTGTTCTGAAGAAACAGTGGGCCAGGAGTTAGGGCAACAGCCACTAAACTAGACCTGTGAGCTCGCAGATACTCAGTAAATGATCAGAGAGACTAGGTGGGAGTGAGAGGGGCTGGATGCAGGCTACTGGGGAAGAGGGAAGGACTCATGGCTTGGAGGAGGCAAAAGTGAGGGGGTAGGGCACGAGAAAAGAGGGTGTGTCCCCCCCACCCGGCCTTGCTCCCCATATAACCGCACCCCCATCTCCCCTCTCTGTCCCAAGCAGCTGTACGTGGCCACCGTGCTACAGGAGCCGGAGCTGAGCCTGACCCCAGCCTCCTCCCCAGCCCGGCACACCTATGGCACCATGAACAGCCAGCCAGAAGAGGGAGAAGAAGAGAGTGGCTTGAGGGGCTTTTCGAGGGAGCTGGACTCGGCCCAGTTCCAGGAAGGGCTGGAACTGGAGGGCCAGAGTCAGTACCACTGACCAGGACTCTAGCCAGGGGCCAGGGGAGACCTGGTGGGGGGGAGGCAGGTGGGCGGCCTGGCCTTCCCTGCTTCCTCCCGCAGACTTTGGGACACTCTGGATGGAGACACCTACTGCCCGGCCATGGCCACATGGAGACACTGTCCTAGAACAGAAAGTGTGGGGCAGTGTCCTGGGATCCTGAGAAGGACAGAGGAGGAGAACACTGTGTCTTGGGAGAAAGCAGGACACAGTCAGAATGCTGGGGGACCTTGCTGGAGTCAAGATGGAGAAGGCGTGAGTGAGGAAGGAGGCAGGAAGAAGCCCACTGAAGACTCTCGGGGTCTCCACCCCCGCTCCAGCTGCCCTTCAGGGGGCACCTGCTGCTGCACCCCCCAGGCCTCCTCTGTGTCTGAGGAGGCAAAGGTACAGGCTGCTGTGAGCTGAGCCTTATCACGACAGCACTGACCTGAGAACAGGCGACTGAGCCCCTTCTGCTTCCTCAGCTCCAGGAGCAGCATGGGGCAGGGGGGGTACCTTATTTTTCTCACAGGGGCACCTGGGACAAGGTCACCTGGGCTCATTAAACGAGGCCTATGTGTGTCATAACGAAGGAAACCACGGTTAGTTCTTGCTGGTTGCTGTGTGTTGGAGAGGGGCAGAGGCAGAATTCAAGAAGAGTCCTCTTCCTAAAACTTGGGGAGAAACCAGATGTACCCGCCCAAGCCCTGGGTTGAATGAGAAGGTCCCCAGAGCCAAGGAGGTGGCCATTAAGAGCTTCCCTGGCTTCCACCCATCCAAGTGCTGGGCCGTCCAGCTTGGCCAAGATGGGTAGCAGCTCAGGGTAAGAAACCCAGGCTTCAAAATCCCTGCCCTCCAAGTAGGACCCTTCCTCTCTTCTTAGGGCTGCCCTGCATCCTGCTCTGAAGGCCACACCCAAGTGGCCTCTGAACACTGCAGATGCTTCCAACAGCACTCCAGCCCTGTAGGGGTGGGTGGGGTGAGGGGTACATCCCCCGTGGAGAAGCCCACCCAGGGCTGCCTCCACCTGAGGCCCGGAAGAGCTGAATCATGAACTCTGTGGTGACCCTCAGCATCTCTGCCACAGCCGGGGGCCACCGGCCTCGGCCTGTTGGATCAGGCTGCCATCAGAACCACCTTGTGACCCCGCCAGGGCAGACAAGGAGAGCTGGGGCCTCAGTGAACCACGCAAGCCCAGGTGCATGGGGTCTGTGCACTTGGGGGTCTCTCATGCCCCAACTCCAGAGATCTGGTCCCACCCTGGTGGGGCAAACCTCCCATCACCTCAGCGTCTCAGGCACACTGCTGCCCTGAATGCCAGGCTCATCTCTGGTCCAACTCTGCCCACATCCCCAGCTTCAAGCTTCACCCAAGGTGAGAAACAGTTGCTTGAGGTAGGCAGGCAGTACCGAACTCCCGGGACTTGGCCCAAACTTTGGCATGCAGGATCTTTCCAGAGACTTTAGGTCAGTCGGGGAGGAGGCCATCTCCAAGTCCTTGTCCAGTCTGGAATAAAAGGAAAATTATACCCATCCAGGCCTTCCAGGGCCCCCCTCTGGAATTTCAGCAACCAAGGAGGAGAAGAACCTTTTTGTAGCAAAGGGTCAGGCATAGAGAGAGACTGCCTGAAGAAGGGGTGCCCAGCTCGGGGCTCTGCTCCCCCAGTGGGTCTTTGGCACAGAGAAGTGGCGCTGCCAGAAGCCGGCCCGGCCCCTCCTTCCAGGGCACTGCTCTCTGCACCGCCGCCCTGCTGCACGGTGGCCACTGGTCCTGCCGCTGGCCCTCCCCACCCTCCCCCTGCAGCCCAAGGAAGCTGCATGTGGACAAGGTCCTGCAGAAAGGTAGCGGGGGCATCAGTGGGTTCCCCCTCTGAACTAGGGTCAAGCACAGTCTGGTGTGAATGTTGGGAAAGTGCCAGACTCCCCTGGCTTCTCTGTTCCTCCGGGACAAGGTCTTGCCCGGCCAGCTGGGCCTTAGCCTCCTTCAGGTCCTCACAGGCCACCTCCAGACCCTCCCTCGCCCGTTGGCCTCTGCCTACCACCCTCGCCCTGCCCCACCCCAAATTCATCCCCTTGACTCTTTCTGGAGGAAGCTGCCTCCTGGGGGACCCAGTAGGGCCTAAGCCTCCCAGAGGGGCCCTCCCCAGGGCCTGGAGCTGCCCTACCCCTTCCTGGCTGTCCCTCAGCTGCCTCTGGAAGCAAAGTGCCTATCAGCAGCATTGCATCCTCGGGGGCCCTGGAGGGGCTGTGGGCTAGCCTTGGCCACCACCACTAAAGGAATGTGCCAGAATGCTGAACCTTCTTGTTATCAATGCTATGACTGTGCCTTGAATAAACGAGTCCCCCCAACTTCTGCCAGCCTGCGCCTGTGCATCTGGGCCAGCCCAGCACGTCTTCTCTACCCTTTGGATAACTTCTGAGGTCGCCGGGCCAGGGTGCCACGCCGCCTCACATGAGCGGGGGCTTTTGCTGCTGGGGCCAGAGCTGCCCTTTCTGCTTTCCCGTCACCACTGAGGCCTTGGCTGGCCCTGTCCCCTCACCAGAAGGTCTGGAGAGGCAGAAATGGCCTCTGCCTCCCTCTGTTGTGCAGTAGGAAGAACTTTCTGGCCCTTGAGCCCCCTGGGAAGCCATTAGAGCAGCCTGCCCCGGGCAGCAGAAAGCCCTGGATGAGTGCCAGGCCTGAGGCCTTCAGCAAGAGTGGCGGACGGGGCTCTGATCTGTGTCTCATGAGGAACAGGGAGATGGAGGAGAGGCTGAGCATGGCAGGACAGGAAATGCCTGTGACAAGAAGACTTCTCTACCTGGGGGTACCTGCCTCTCAGTTAGGTGGCTCAGTGCCAGCCCAACTTCTAGCCTGCTGAATGACCCAGGGCTGGTCACCTCACTCAAAGAGGAGTAGGAGCCGGGCGTGGTGACACACACTTGTAATCCCAATACTTGGGAGGCTGATGGGGGATCACCGGTTCACAGCCAGCCTCATCTACTTAGGCCCTCTGAAGCTTAGTGAGACCCTGCTTCAAAATAAATAAAAAGTAGGGCTGGGGGTGTAGCTCGGAGGTAGAATGTCCCTGGGTTCCATCCCCAGTACACACACACACACACACGCGCGCGCGCGCGCGCAAGTAGGAGGACATGAGGTCTGTGCTCTGCCCTATTACTAAAAAAACACACTGGACTGCGGGCAGGGGGCTCCTTCACTGCTCCCTGAGGGAACAGAGGATGACGATGTTGGAGCAGCTGTCTGGGGACGGTTCCCCTCACATGCTGAAGCGCTCGTACCCATCGGTGGGTGCTGGCTCAAAGGCCACCGCAGTGTGAGCCTGGGCTTGGAGCACAGCTCTTCCTCCTGTCCCTCTCCCCTCAGAAGCACTCCTCCAGGTCAAACCAGATGAAACTCACCAGGGCAGCTGAATTCTAGGGACAGAGGGCCTGCGCAGACTCCCTGGGCCAGGTGGGCTGGTGGCTGCTGCAGGAAAAGGACTGTCTTCTGGGGTTCATGCACTCTTGTGATAGCTGCCTCTTGGGGTCCCCTCCCAGGGGCCAGGGACAGGCCCTGAACCATCTCTTGGCTCAGCAGCCCTCTGAGGGGACTCAGCTCAGCAAAGAGAGACATGAAAAGACATAAAGAAGTCAAAGGAGGAGGCCTGGAGCCCATAGGTGGGGCCCTGTGAGGATAGACTTGCCGACTGCTCAGCAGGCCAGGAAGGCCCAGAGGCCCACGTGGTGGGTATTCCTGGCTGTGGGTGGGACAGGGAGCAGAGCAAGGAGGAAGTCTAATTGGAGGGAGGCTCAGGATGCCAGCCACTGTGCTGCGTCCATGAGGGCTTGGAAGCACCAGGAGGCCCACTGTGCTGAGCACTGAACAGGCCTGGGAGGACGCAGGAGTGCCCAGGCTGCCCAGAGTGGCCATGGAGAGCCCTGGCACAGCTCCCAGCCCCCCTCCCAAGGCCCCACACTGGAAGCAGCTCCGGTCTGGCCTAAGGAGCCTCCATACTGGGTCGCCTCCAGGTTTCTAGGTCTGCTCAGTGGAAGGCCCTGGGGGTTCAGGGAGCCTGGTTTATGTAAAGGAAATATAAGCTCCAGGCCTGCCCATCAGAGGCTGTCTTCTGAACATATGATGGTCCCTCGGTCTGGTCAAAGAGCAGCCCAGCATCGCTTAAGCCTCAGTGGCTGGGAGTTGGCTGGGAGTTGGTCCAAAATGGGCGTCTCCTGAGAGACTTCAACCACTCCCACCCCCGGGCCCAGGCCCTATCCTTGGGTAACCCAAAATTTCTGGGGTGGTGACCATCACCTCTGTTTCAGAAAGGTTCTGTGGCTTGTAACCTGTAGGGAGAGGAGAGCGGACAAGGAAAGCAAGGCCAGGCTTGGCGCACCTGCCCGCAGAGATCTCAGCGTCTCACCAACTCAGCTTTAAGTAGTGACCGGTGCCTCCTCGGACACCACCTCTGTCACAATGATCTGTCTTTGCAATAAGCACAACTATGACACACAAGGCCTCAGGGGCCCATCTGACCCACCTGGTCACCTCCAGGGACAGGGTGAAGAAACCCTCCTCTTCCCTCTCCTCCAAATACAAAACCCAAAGCGGCTCTCGACGCAACAGAAGCTCCCAAGAAGCTCCCAATTCAGGCAGGGACAAGGCTTTGAAGGACGAAGCCGGTGAGGACAGGCAGTGACTGGGGCGGGGGGGGGGGTCCATGGGGCGAGACGAGGCTGAGGGTCTGTGGGGACAGCACAGGCCACAAAGGGCAGCGAGGAGGCCAGCAGAGCAAGCACAAGGACGAGAGGAACGAGGGGGCTTGCAGGCCTGGGTTAGGACTCCAGTTTTACTCCAGTGATAGAGGAAGGGGCATGGCACTGGGGATGGAACTCAGGGGCATTCTACCTCTGAGCCACACCCCCAGCCCTTTTCATTTTTAATATTTTAATTACTTATTTTTGTGGTAATGGGGATTGAATCCTGGGGCATTCTACCTCTGAGCCACACCCCCAGCCCTATTTTTTTTTTTTTCTTCACTAAGCTGCTGAGGGCTTAAATTGCTGAGGCTGGCTTCAAACTCACAATCACCTGTCTCAGCCTCCCAAGTACTGGGTTTACAGGCATGTGCCACCATGCCTGGCTCATCTTAACCGTTTTGAAGTGTATAGTTCAGTGATATTAAGTGCATTTATTTATAATTTGCAACCACCATCTCCAGTCATCTCCATGACATTTCATCTAGTGAATCTGAGGCTCTGTACCCATTAAACCATAACTGGCTCAAGACATGGGCCAGAGGAGGGTGTCTGACCCTTACAAGGCCACATCACCCGTCACCTGAGTGGGGCTTACCCACTCGGGGCTTTAGGCCAGTCTGAGCTGTGATTAGTTCCCATGGTGACGAGGCTAATGTGTCCCTGGAGCCTACAAGGGCTGCAGAAAATGATTTCAGTGCTATGGCAGGATCAGTATTTCCAACATGTTGCTGAGCCAAAATCTGTGGTCACGCAGTCCTGCAGGCGACAGCTACAGTTGTGTGGGCTGAAGACCAAAGCCCAGGGCGAGGGCAGCCCCAGCAGCCATTCCTGGCCCAGCTCCAGGCCCACACAGAGACGCCAGAGCCCATGGGGGTTCACTGCAAGCCCCCTTGGGTGGTGGCCACTCAGTGCCCCCCTCCAGCTCCCAAACCCCTGACCACGGATGGCTTTGCACTGAGGCTTTGAGTGTGTGTGTGTGTGTGTGTGTGTGTGTGTGTGTGTGCGCGCGCACACGCACGCTCTGTAACTGACCAACCGAAATGCATAATGGCACAAACACAAAAGTTTATGTTGTAAAATTCCACATGGGTGATCCTGCTGAGCGGTGCCCTCTCCGGGCAGAGGTGCAGGGACTGGGCTGCTCCCACCCTGTGGCTGTCACCTCCAGCGTGTGGGCCCAGCAACACACCCACACATCCCGGGGCCAGCGCCACCCCGCCCTGCAGTGCTGCCCAGATGCGAGACAGGAGGGACAGGGCTGGGAGGCCTGCTGGCCATCCATAGCGCCATCCCCACCACTGCCGTCACCTCCCCGCTCTGATCTTGACCCGCTGGTGGCATCCTCCCTTCCGCCCTAAGCCCCTCTGCCCTGCGCTTCACCCAGCAGGAGTGAGGTGCGAGAAAAGACCAGTCTCTGAGTGGCAGACAGGCACACAGAACAGGTTTATTCCTGGTGAGTTTCTGAACCACAGCACAGAGCAAAGAGAAGGGCAGGTGGCCAGGGGCTGGGCAGGGGGTTCTTCCTGCAGCTCCCCCTTCTACCCACCTGCCCAGGTGAGTGCCCAGGGCAGGCATTCAATGTTAGGGAGCAGAAAGAAGGCGGAGTGGGATGGGGAGGAAGACGGGACTCCCGTCTCTCTGGCGTGGGTCGCCCCTCCACCCTGCCTTCCAAACCCCTCCTCACCCTGCTGGCTGCTGGGTTCCCCGGGAGCAATATCTGGGAGCTCTCACTAAAAGTGCTGAGAGAGGCCCCAAAGTTCTGCCAAGAGAAAATTGTTCTGTCCGGAGGCATCTGAAAGCGGAGCCCTGACACCAACCTCGGGTCCCACTCCCACTCCACTTCCTGGGATGCCCGCCCCTCCCACAAGGCTGAGCTGTGCTTTCTCTTCTACTGTGAAAAGCCCCCCCTCCCCAGGAGAGCATCACAGACCTGGGCAGCCAGCTCCTAATCTGCCTTGACCGGGGCTTACCCAGGAGGGTGGGCAGGCAGAAGATCCCGCGCTCTCAAAGTCCCCCTCCTGTCCCCATGCCGCCTCTGCCATCCAAACTCTGCTCCTCCTCATGAAGCTGGAGGGGGTGCCAGAGGGGTTAAAAGGCAGGCAGAGAAGAGGCTACAGGATGGGGAACCCAGCGCCCTCTCCTTCCTACTGAGGGAATAAACCACTTCTTCTGCACTGGGAGGGGGACTGAGACATAGCCTGATCCATCGCCTCTCCAGGATGGCCAAGGGGACAAGGACCAAGACGCAGGGAGCCTGGGCTACAGCAGACACGGACCAACAGATAGACACAGACAGCTGGGGGCCGCTGAGCGGGGTCGCCTCTTACTCTCCGTCCCAGCCCCGGCTCATGGCCTGCACCACCGCCCCGTAGAGCTGGCTCCAGGCGGCCCGCGTGGCCGGGGTGAAGGCAGCACCCAGACACTTCTCCAGCATGTAGAGCAGGGATTCGCCCACTGTCTGCGGAGGTAAGGGCCAGCTCGTCATCCTCGGGCAGGAACGCACTGGCCCATCCCGCAGGTGAGAAAGGAGGCTGCTGGGCCCTCCTCCTCTGCTGCAAAGGCTCAGGCTTCCTGAGCAGGGTCCTAGCCCAGTCCTTGGGTGCCCCACTGTGCCCTCCCTCCCCCTAAATATGAGACCTTACAGTGAGCACAGCATTTTACCCACTCTTAGCTCTGCAATCACCCCATGAGAGGGGCCAAGTGCTGCCTGGCCGAGTCATTGCCCCCGCGCCTCAGTTTCCTCCCTTGCAAGGCAGTAATCATGGAGAGTTGAGTCGAGGCTCTGGAGTCAGATAGACCTGAATTCAAATTCTGACCACCTACAAGCTGAGTAGCCTTGGGTGAGTTGCATAACCTCTCTGAGCCTCAGCCGCTTCATCCTTAAGGAGAAAAAGTAAAAGCTCCAAGTCCTGGGTTTGCTGGGATATTGTGGGGGGTCTATGAAACGTTCTTAGCATAGCATCTGCATACAGTAAGCTTTCAGTGATAATTATGCTCTCCTTTGTTATTAATCAAATTCAATGAGGTCTGCTCATTCCATAAACATTGCTAACTGTTGTCTAAGGACCAGGCACTGTGCTGGCGCTGGGATGGACCGATACTGCCCCTTCCACAGGGTGTCACTGTCTGGCAAGGTGGTTGTGCTCTGGGGCACAGCTGGAGGCTTCTGGCCCCAGGTAGGATGCTCTGTCATGGATGCCCAGCTGATCCACATGACTGGCTCTGGCCAATGGAACGCCAGCGAATAATGTGCACATGGGGGCTTGTCCTCTTGGATCAGCTGCCCTTCCCTGAAGCTCAGCTAGACTGCTGAATGATGAGAGGTCCCAGGCCACTGGGGACATCCCAGTCCCTGCTGAGCTCCTAGCTAGATACAACACATGGCTGACTCCAACCGCCCCCTTGAGCCCAGCCACGAGAAATCAGAAACCAGAGCTTCAAGCCAGTATGTTTTGGGGTGTTTCATACCCAGCAACTGAAAGCCCAGCAGATGAGCAAGTTTCAGAAGCTCCTGAATGTTTAGGATTCTAAAAGAAGCCAATTCAAGAAAAGAACTCAGAGGCTCAGAGAGGTCAAGCTGGCACCAGAGTCACACAGCAGGCACTAACAGAGGTAGACCCCAGTCCTGGTCATCTGAAGCAAGGGGCATGGGGGAGAGAACAGGAGGATGGGAAGGACCAGGAGAGAATGGCGGGCCCAGGTCAGAGCCCCAATACCCACCGAGAAGGAGCTGAGCTGCACACCCACAGCCCGGTGCTTCCTGCCCAGGCCGGCCAGGTACTCCTCCAGCGCGGACAGGTCCTCCACGTTGGTCACTGCAGTGTCGATCACGAGCATCACCTGCACAGTGGAGACAGCAGTAACAGGGCGACCCACCTGCACGCCACCACGGCCCAGAGCCCAGGGTCCAGCCAGAGGGAGGAGAGGCCCGCCAGACCTCTGTGGTCAGGATCAGGGGAGAACTGGCAGCCTGTGTCTGCATACAGCAGGTGCTCAGTGCATGGTGGTCCAACCCATGAAGGACGTCCTTTACCTCGGCGGGTCCTCAAAGCAGTGTTGTCTTCCTAGCATGAGGGGAAACTGAGGCCCTGTGAGAGCCACAAGCCTCTAAGAAAACCTCAGCCTGGTTGGCCTAGGTAGGTGGCCTCCGATGGCCAGGATTGTGCCAGCACAACTTTTGGGTGCCGGGGGACAGGCCGAGAGCATGGCGGGGGTGTAGGGAGCAGCGACCCCCGCATGGGGGAGCAGTGGGGTGGGGGTTGGAGCAAGCCTGGGCAGAAGTAATTGCCCCTCCTACTCTCCTGGAAGGTGCTTGGCTGGATCCCAGAGGCCACCATGGGCCTGCCTCCCCCTCACCTTCCTGATGTGGTCCAGGAACTCGGGGGAGGAGAGGCAGTCCTCTGGGCTGGAGAACTGGCGGCCATTGTACTGGAAGAGGGGCAGCAGGTTGGGTTCCAGGTCAAACAGTCTGTGGGGGTGAACACAGGTGTGAGCTGGCTGAGCCAGTGGGGAGGGGGGGCTGTCATTCTGGCTATAAACCACAGCAGACCCTCCCGCCAGGCCCTGCCAGCCTTGCAGGCCCCCCTCGGCCCTTCCCAGGCTCTGCGGGCATCCTCAAGGGGGCCACGGACCCTCCAGCCTCTTACAGTGCCTGGATACAGAAGCCCCTCCGTGAGTAGTTGAAGGGTGTGGTTTGGGACAGGAAGGGGTCCTCAGGTAGGAAACCTGGAGTTTCATTAGAGGGAAGAGAAAGCCCTCTTCTCTCTCTCTCCTGCTCTTGGGTCAGAAGCTTCCAGTCTCCACATGTTTGAAAAGGCTCTGATGAGTAGCTGTATTATCAAGAACAACTCACTGAGCCCTGGGTACTTTGCATGGGGTTAACTCAGAATTGTGTAGCCCTCACAATTTTAAGCAATGGAAACAAGCCCAGAGGCTAAGCAACCTGCCTAAGGTGGCACAGTTCGAAAGTAGTGGAGCCACAGTGGGTGCCAGAGGGAAAGTGAGCTTGGGGCAAGCCAGGAGGTACACCCGGCAGCTGTCAGCCTCATGCAGATCAGCTCACGTTTTGGTACAACTCTGCGACTCTGCTTTGTGTAGCTGTGTGAATTTATTCCCTTTTTCTCTTGGTGGGGAGAGAGCTACAAAAGGTCAGGAGTTTTGGAACCGGGTGTGGTGGCACATACTTGTAATCCAAGTACTTGGGAGGCTGAGCCAGGAGGATCACAGGTTCAAGGACAGCCTCAGCAAGTAATGAGGCTCTCATCAACCTAGTGAGACCCTGTTTCAAAATAAAAAATGAAACAGGGCTGAGTGTGTAGCTCAGAGGTAGAAAGTCCCCTGGGTTCAATCCTCAGTACCACAACCTCCCCCACCAAAAAAAAAAAAAAAAAAGAGGACATTTTGAGCCAAGGCATGATGGCACACACTTGTAATCCCAGTACTTGGGAGGCCGAGACAGGAGGATTGCAACTTAGAAGCCAGCCTCAGCAACTTAGCCCTCCGCAACTCAGTGAGACCCTGTTACAAAATAAAGAATAAAAATAGGACTAAGGGTGTAGCTCTGAGTTCGAATACTCAGGGGCTCAATCCCCAGTAAAACACACACACACACACACACACACACACACACACACACACACACTAGTTTGGTCTGGCCTACGGAGCTGAGGATCCTAAAAACCCAAGAGGTAGAAAGCAATGCCCTGTTGCTGACGGTAGAGGAGAGGGGTTGTGGAGACAGCCCCAAGGTGAGGCTGAAAAGTAGCCTTCCCTTCCCTTCCCTGGAGCTCCCATGAGACCCCTTACTCTCTTCCCCTGGTGACACTGGGCCTTTGTTATTCCTCCCCTGGTGGTTCTCAGGTCCTAACCTGGTTCTTTCCTGGGTTTATCTTTCTGTTGATTGTTGGAAGTACACCCTCTCGGGGCCCTGACTCAGTGGCCGCTGTCCACACAGGAGCGTAGGAGCCTGCCCTAGGGGCCAGGCACCTGGCAAGCTGGTCTGCTATGGGCAGCGGTGGGCACCCTGCAGCCCCCACCCAAAGAGCACTCAAGAAGCAGGGGTCGGTACAGCACGGGACCCATGTGGCACAGCGAGGGGCTGGCGTCACTAGATCCACGTGGAGGACTGCACCTGCCCCGGGCGAGCCCAGCCGGGAGCCAGGTGTGCCGCGCGGGTTCGCAAGACGCGCACGAGCAGAAGGGGATGCGCCACCGGTCCTCCTCCTGCGCACCTCCGGCAGGCTCCCCAGCGCCCCCACGCCCCACGCTGGCCGCTTTCCCCCCTCCCAGGAGGTATCCTTCGGTCCGCACCCCCGGGGCGCTCAGCATCCCTCACCTGGCGAACAGGATGGTGCCGTGCTCCAGCGGGCTGCGGCTTACCGCCCGCCAGCTCTGACGGATCAGCTCCGGCTCCGGGCGCTCCATGCTCTCCCCAGGACGCGGGACGCAGAGCTGGGACCCTGGGGCGCGGGTGCATCACCGCACGTGCTGCGCCATTCCCGGGCGGGCGGGGCCCAGCAGCCGCTCCCTGCCTGGCTGGAGCAGAGGGAAGATGCGGGCAGCCTGCGATAGGTGGAGGCACCCTCGCTGGTGCTGGCCCCGCGGGCGCTTCCGGGGACCCCGGCTGGACTGCTGCGCCCGGTGCCCCGCAGCTCGAGAGCCGCCCTTTAAAGCAACCGCGGCTCCCGCCCTCCTCCCGTCCAGCCAGGCGAAGCGCTCCCTCTGCCACCACCTTGGCCAGAGGTGACACGGAGGGATGGGAAATATCCATGTTTCAGAGTTTAACGGACTGTTAATCGCTCAGAAATCAGTGATATTACCATGCCCTCCTTAGGGTCAGGAGTGCCAAGAGGACTGTGTTGCATCTGATCACCTTAGGCAGGTGCTGCATGCCACACTGCCTGGAGGCTTTTAAGCTGATGCCTCTTGGGCACATGGTCTCTGCCCAAATTCTGCCGGATGGCTGTTTCCTGCTGCCCAACTTGGACCGGTTGGCACCAGGCCATCTACCTGCACAAAAGGCTGAGGCTGCGGGGTCCCTCTGCCCAAGCTCTGCGTCTGACGGTCCTGGCACACCTTGGAAGCCACTAGGGCTCTCAGTCTTGTGTCCAGACTACAGACATCTCCAGCCCAGCCTGGGTTTTTCTGAGACCCCATTTCTGGAAATCTGTGAGTTCTAGTTCCAATCTTAGCCTGTGCCACTAGTGTTGCACTACGTAGACACTGCATGATTAAAAATCATGACTTAATTTTTTTAAAAAAATAGAAGTCTAAAGCTGGGTGCAATGGCACACACTTGTAATCCCAGTCCTTGGGAGGCTGAGACAGGAGGATTGCAGGTTTGAGGTCAGCCTCAACTAGTAGTGAGACTGTCTCAAAATAAAAATAAAAAATAGGGCTAAGGGTGTAGCTAGGAGGTAGAATGACTCTGAATTCAATCCCCAGTACAAATAAAGAATAAATAAAATTCTAGGTGATAGTTTTATGCCTACCACCCAGGGTGCATAGAGGGCCACCTGTCAAAACTAGCATGAAAGGTCCTTTGGCCCCAGCCCAGGTCAAGTGGCCCAGGTTTTGGAGAGCAAACCCACTCCCATCCTTATTTTACCTTTCATTACTTTTGAGCCTCTGAGCAGCTCTCCTCAGTCCATCCACGTCTCTCTGGGCCTCAGCTATACCGTCAGGGGATTGAGTGACAAGACCTTAGCAGCTTCTCAGTCCATCTCTTTGGTATTCTTGGGTCATTTGTTATGGACAGGCGACATCTTGGGGTCAGCCCTGTGCTGGACCTAGAGTGCTGAGTTTGTTTGTTTGTTTTGTTGTTTTTTTAGTACTAGAGATTGAACCCAGGGGCATTCTACCTCCAAGCTACATCCCCAACCCTATTTTTTACTCTTTATTTTGAAACAGGGTCTCACTAAATTGCTGAGGGCCTCACTAGTTAGCCGAGGCTGGCTGCCAACCCTGTGATCCTCCTGTCTCAGCCTCCCAAGTACTGGGATTACAAGTGTGCACCACCATGCCCAGCTTGAGTCCTTGCCTTCGAAAACTCCTTCTGGCCCCAAATCAGGACTGGAGTCCTGATCCTAGCCAGGTCCCACGAAGTCATCTAGCTACTCTCCTTCCCAGCGTGGAGTTGGGGTCCTTTATTCCACTGTTCCCCATCTCCCCATACATCTGAGTCCTTGGGCTGGAGCAGAACAAGCCTTTGGTGCAGCCTGGAACAGCCTGTCTTGAAGTCTGAGAGATCTCCAAGCAAGAGCACAAAGAGACAGAGGCCAAAGGAAAAAGGGGACAAATTTCCAGTTAGATCCCATGGCCCCATACCCAGGTGTGGCAGGCTACACGTTTCCCTGGCGATCTCCACCTGCAGTGCTCAGAGGCCAGTGCCGTGCGGCCGCACTCGTAGGTCTAAGGCCCCCACTCTGTGCTACTCGGCTTGCGCTTTGTAGCAACAGAGCACCCTTCTTGTCTCCTTTCTCCTTTGGACATGGTGGTGACCTTAGTAAGTGGCGGGGTTGTCACTAAAACCCATGTTTTCCCTCTGCCTTCCCGAAGCCAGAGGAAGGCAAGAGGGAAGGCCTAAGTGTGCCTCAAAGCCTGCTCCCCTTGGAGGAAGGCCTGAGAGCCAGGCCTGGCCTACACAGTGAGGGTGGAAGACCGCAGCCAGTCCAGGCAGCGTCTGAAAGCACGGAGGGCTGGGGCGGTCTAGAGGCTGAGCTCTCCCACATTCGGCATCTGCCTCAGATGCATGCAGGTGTGGCCTGGATCAGGGAAAGCCTGTGTTCTCATCCACTACCCCTTCTCGGGGCACACCTTGAACCAGGAAGAATGGGTTCCTAACTGAGCTGTGGGTATATTATGCAGAACGTACATCAGGACAGAGACAAAGACATGACTGATTTCACTGGGCCTTTATGAGAATTAAATATCACATGCTGAGGCTTCATACACCAAGCTGTGCAGGCCTTGTCTGGTCTGTTTCTGGCCTGCCTGTCTTAGCATGTTCCGGCTCCTGAGGAGCTGCATGTTCCGGCTCCTGAGGAGCTGCATCTTCCCTCGATCCCAGCTTGCCGCCTGCTACTCTTGGCCCTAAGGGTGGCAGTTAGGCCTCCAACATCACGGTGCAGTGGTCCTCCCCTCTTTCCCCACCACTGCCCAGCACTCAGGTCAGCTCCCACCGTCATTCCTGATAACTGAGGGCCAGGTTGAGGCGAGGCCTCTGTTAAAAGAAAATGGCAAGATGCTACAATGGTGGGCCACTCAGCTGTCTCAGAAGCAGACAAACACTCCATTCTATACTGTCCAGGCAGGCTAGAGAAAAATACCAGGTCAGCTCCATACTTATTTTAGAATATGTAAATTGAAATAACCAATACTCAAGTAATTGTGTATAAGGGAAAGCCCAAATGCTAGGCTCACAGGCCCAGACAGAGCCTCTACTGGAATTAGAATGGCTTCAAACAGGAGACAGTGCAACAGTTCTTGACCTCGAAGAATTTTTTTTTTTTTTTTTTTGGTGGTGGTACTGGGGATGGAACCCAGAAACATTATACCTCATTTAAAAAAAATTTTTTTTATTTTGAAACAGGATCTCACTACTCGCTGAGGCTGTTCTCTAACCTGTGATCCTGTCTCTGCCTCTCAAGTACTGGGATTACAAGCATGTGCAACCACGCCCAGCTTCATTCTTCCTTTTTTTTTTTTGGCGGGTCTGGGGATGGAACCCAGGAGCATTTGACTTCCGAGCTACAGTCTCTGCCCTATTTCTTATTCTTTATTTTGAAACCGGGTCTCACTGAGTTGCAGAGGGCCTCACTAAGTAGCTGAGGCTTCCGAGAACCTCTGGTCTCAGCCTCCAGAATGCTGGGATTACAAGCGTGCACCACCATGCCCGGCAACTATTCTTCCCTTCTTAAGGAAGCCTTTCTAGGAGCCAGAGGGCAAGTTAGATTGAATTAAGTACAAGAACAACATGACATTCAAAACTAGAACTATTTATTAAAAAAGTAAACAGCCTCCAACTTTCTCTGGAAACCTTTATTGTCATCTTAAAATGTGGTTCAAGATGCTGGCTGGTGACAAACATCTTCCTCCACCAGCAGTTGTGAGGAACTGCAGAGCAGCACCATCTTCCAAATAGAACCCGTGAACTCAGAGCTGCACCACCCCCTGTGGCCTTGTCCAGAGGAGTGTCTGCCAGCTCAGGCATGGAGGGAAGAGTGGGCAGGACATCCTTTTTCTCCTATCCTTGGAAAGCAGTGGAAGAGGCCAAGGAAACTTCTCACTGTGGCTGAATTAGTAGGGAGGGGTGATGGGGAGGGGCTGGCCGTGTCCTCTCTCCCCTCACCTGCACTCAGAGGCTGCTTCCTCTGGCTCCTGCAGAGTTCTTCCTTCCCAACGATTCCTCTTGAGAGATGAGAAGACACAAGGGAAAACCAGCCACCCCTAGATGTCATCGGGGACCACTTTCTTTGCAAAAAGCCAACAGATTCCTTTACCCAAACCTCTGGGAGGGCCCACCAGAGATTAGCCACCTCCTGCTCAGGAGAAGCCAACTGCCACTGTGGAGAGGTGGGGCAGGGGGCAGAGCTTCTCCACTCCTGCTCTCCGTCCCTGCCAGAAATGCAATTATCAGCAGCCCAGACTCCTCACACAGGCCGTGCTTCCTGCTGGGGGAAGTCAAAAGGGCTGTAGCAGAGGGAGAGGGAGGTCACCGGGCCTGGGATCTAATTAGCCACCTTTTCATGTGGCCACATTTCCTCTATTAACATTAATGATGCTTGGTCTGAACGTCCAAGGGCCCAGAAGCTTCCTTCCCTGCCACTCAATAGGTAGCACAGCCTGTCCCTGAAACCAATTTCCAGTCTCCGTGGCAACCGCCTCCTGAAGATGCTTTATTGCTCTGACCCTGTCAGAGTTGTTGGAAGCAACTGTGGAAGGAAGATAAAGTGTGGCAGAGATTCATCATTAAACCCTGAAGCTTCAAAACCCTCAGAGACAAAATATTCTGTCCTGTACTGAGAGGAGGGAAGTGGGCCGAAAGGCTGGACTTAGGTTGGTTTGGTTCTTTCTGACCCAAAAGTTTTCTTAATACCTTTGGGGAAGGAAGTAGAAGGAGATGCTCTGAGCTCCTTGTTTGTGCTTCAAAGTGGTAGACAGCAGAAGCTGTCAGGTATTTCTAGAAGTTCTGGGTCTTTGGGGAAAAAGAGACTGGTGAGGCCATAAAAGAAAGGAAAGTCCCAGTGGAGTGAAAAGGGGGATGTCGGCAGGGGAAGGCTGAGAAGTGAAAACAAGATACACAGATAGGCCAGACCCACCCCGCATCCCACTGGGATCCCAGGCCTGTACCACAGGTCCCTGCTCTATCTCTCATCTGCCTCAGCTGTTAGAAGGGCTTTCCAAAGGCTGAGAATCTGGGAATGTATCCATCTAGGTCCTCGGAGGCAGAAGGGATGGTGAGGGAAAGGGTGGACACTAAGAAAAAGCCTCTGCTACACAGGGACTCCTCCTGCAAATCTAGCGTGACATTCAAAAAGAGGAACTGAGAGGTGGGCGTGGTGGCGCACGCTTGTAATCCCAGCGTTTGGGAGGCTGAGATTGGAGGATCGCGGTCCACGGACAGCCTCAGCTACTTAGTGAGGCCCTCTGCAACTTAGTGAGACCCTGTTTCAAAAATAAAGAATAAAAATAGGGCAGGGGTAGAGCTCGGAGGTTGAATGTCCCTGGGTTCCATCCCCAGACCCGCAAAAAAAAAAAAAAAAAAAAAAAGGAACTGAGGGCACTGAGGGCAGAACCGAGGACGAGCCTGGCAACTTCACCACCACCTCGCTCCCTGGAGCCCAGTGGCCTACGCACATGGCAAGCACGAGTCCAGCCACTCGAGGCCACAGAAGATACTTGGGGAAGCAGCGGGGAGCAGGCTCTCCAGCTCCCCTCAGCTGCATTCCTTTCTTTGTGGGTAGGAGGGTTAGGACAACTCTGAGATCCCGTCTTATGTGCACTTGGTGACACTCAAGGTCAGGTCACTCTTAGAGGCCAGAGACTTTCTTATAGATCTTACAGACCAAATCCAACGGGGGCGGGAGGAAAACAGAAAATATGACCGTAGCCCTCAACTATGTCTTAGTTTATGACACCTGGCGGTCCACAGCTGCATGGTCTGTATCCCACAGGGACTTGGATGAACGCTCACGCACACACTGACCCACCCTCCCTGTGGTATCCTCAGGAGCTGGCCCAAGAGATACTGTCCTCTGTAGTGATGCAGACAGGGCTGTGCCTCTCTCTAGGGTCTTGTTAAGTCCAGGATCGTGCCCAGAGTGGAGTCTGGTGGGATGCAGAATTCTCCAGGCTCTTCAGACAGCTCCCTGGCAGCCAGAAGGGTCTAGGAATGGCTCCCAGATGGCGAACCCAGGCAGTTCCTAGACCCAGGCCAGCGTCTTGACAGTGGCCTCAAAAGTCCCATGATTCCAGCCACCTTAGTCCTGCCATTGGGCTTTCAGGGTCCTGGGCTAGAGGACCAACCATCCCGTAAGCCAGAGGGTGGAAGAGGTAGAAGCTGTGAGAGAAGGAAAGAGAGGAAGTGAGCATCACAGGGCTACCCCTGGGAGCTGACTTTAGCCCCTCCTGCTGGAGCTCATCAGTCTCCACCGACAAGCCCCCTTCTCTCTCAGGACCACATCCATGTGGTCTGTGAGCTCAGTGGCAAGGAAAGAAGCTCTTTCCAAGAGGCCTAGGCGAGGAACCTGTCTGGGGGTCTGGCTGCAGGTTATATGCCCCAGGGGATCTGTGTGACTTGCCAGATGGTGGGAAAGGGAGGCCTTCCAAACTCCTGTCTCCTTCCAGCAATTTGGAGCTCCAGTACCCACATCCCCATTCCCACTCTTCCACCCTGTCCCTCACCCTGGCAATAGCTGTTCCAATAGAAAGCCACTGTGATTAAAAACGGGATGTCCTTCTAGCAATGGGGGGACCACTGACAAAGGAGAGAATGTAAAGAGTGAGCCCTGCTTCTCCTACCTGAATGCACATTGGGGGCACCTAGGGGGATGTGAGAACTGTAACCAACTGGGGCTCCTAGGCTCAAGCGAACCTCTGGGGATAGGCCAGCCACTGAAGCATCCTCAAAGCCCTTGGGATTCTCGAAGGTGTCAGAGGCTGATGCCCCAGAGAGCCCATGCTAGAGAGCCACGAAGGGGATGCGCACCTGTAGGCAGTTCCCAGGAGCAGGCTCAGGATTCCCACCGCATGTACACCCCGGGCCAGGAAAGAGGAAGCCAAGCCCCAGGCACAGAGCCGCAGGAGCGTGTCCCACAGAATGCCTGTGGAGAAAAGCCAGTGCCAGCTTCAGAGAGTGACTTCTGGGGACACAGCAGGGAGGAGCCCCCCAGGCCAGGAAGCCGAGATTCCCTCTCAGCACCACTGCCTCATAATAGCCTCTGCTTTCTTCCTCCCCCTCCACCTCCCCCTGACTTATCTCCCAAGGGCAGGTGGGCAGCACTGACCTGTCAACATGCTGGAGAAGAGCATGGCTGGGAAGTAGTGGTGGAAGTAGAGGATCCGACCCATCAAAAAGAATGGGAAGTAGTGGAGTATCCAGCCAAGCAGCATCTGACCACCTCCTCGCAGCAGGATCTTGGTTAGCCCTGGGCCCCAAGCAGCACAGCTCCAGTCAGAAGGCAGGGAAGGGAGAGAGCCTGGGTTCTAGTCTAGCTCTGCCCTTCCTTGCTGTGTGACCTTGAGAGTCACATCATCTCACTGGGCCTCCTTCCCTCATGTGGACCAACACAAGCAACCCAATGGCAGCTGGAAGAGAGGAGCAACTGGGTTTCAAGAGCCCTGGTCAGTACCTGGCCTGGTAAGGCCTTGGCACCCATGGCGGGGACCCATGAGCCAGCAAGGTGCCTGATGCCAGTGTCTGGGCAGGAGGCATCCTACCCCTAAGGAAACCACAGCCCCACACACCTACAGCCAGCTTCCCTCCCAGCCTCCACCTCCCAAATCTTCATTGTCACAGACCTCTGCAGCAGCGGACAAGCAGAGGCTGGGTCAGAGAGGAGGATGGAGGGGTGTGGGGGAGGTGTTTGGCTAAGGAGGTGCACAGGCACAAAGAGCCTGTCGGTGCCTCAGATGCCGCGGTCCATGCCTGGCAGCTAAAGTAACCAGAAATGCATCTGGGTGGGAACCCACTTCCATGCCCAAGAGGCACCTCCCTACTCCAGTGGAGGACAGGGCCATGAACAAGGACGGGCAGACAAGAACAGATGGGCAGCTCTGGCCACAGCACAGGAATAAATACGAGGGCTCTGAAGTGAGGCTGCCTGGGTTTAAAACCTCAGTCCTATCATTTACGAGCTACAAGTCCTGGAGCAAGTTCCTTTATCTTACTGTGCCTTGGTTTCCTGATCCACAGAACCAGAGTATAATACCTTACCCACGGGGTTTGTGGGAGGATGTAAAGTACCGAACATAGCAACAGATGTCTGGTAACTGTGGGCTTTAGAAACCAAAGAAGGGGCAGTGTGGGTGGCAAGGCAAGGGATGTCCATAGCAGGAAGGCCCTCCAGGGCACAGGCACCCCGCCAGCTGCTGGCTCAGGGGAGGGAGGGCCCAGGGCTCTGACCTTCCACCTCCGAGGGCAGCTGGGTGCCTCTCTGCATGGCGATGGCAGCGATGCTCCCTGAGAGGAGGTAGAGGGCAATGCTCACCAGATTCAGCCACCAGACCACCTGCATGGAGATGAAAGAGGATGAGAGGAAGCAGCAGTCTGCACAGGCAAGGGTGGGAGCACCTGAGCGGGGACACCGCAGCACTCACCGGGTTGCCGAGCAGGTAGACTCGGAAGTCCGTGTCGTTGACCCCTGAGAAGCGCAGGCCCTGTGGACCAAGGACATGCTGCTGTTCCAGGCCCCAGCTCACCCTAGCCACCCCCACTTGAGAAACAGGAAGACCCAACATCTTTCACAAACGCGCAGCCTAGACAGGGAGCTCAGAATGGGAAGGTAGACAGGGGGCCCTCTCTGGGAAGGTAGAATCAGCAGCCTGTCCCAGGTGAGGCCTCCCCGTCACCCCACCACATCCCCATCCTCCCAGCCGCCCCCCCCCCATCTCAAGGTCTCTTCTTGGCTTCATTTCCCAGAAGGAACTCCAGCCTGAGGCCCTACCTGATAGTTGATAGGCCAATGCCAGGGTTTGGATGTGAATTCATTGTCTTTGGGTTTTAGGCCATTGTTTCCCTGCAGGGAGGTGGCAAAGAAAAGCTAGTCAAGATGAAGATCTGGAAGTCTGGGAGAAACGGGAGGCTCAGGTGTGTCTGCTCTGCAGGCACATGTCAAGAACAGCCCACCCTCTCCTCTTGCACCCTTACAAGGGAATCAGATATTCACTCCCTGCAATGGTTCACCTGCTACAGTAACTGCCATACTATTCCCCAACAAGCAAGCCTCCACTTCCCATCACAGTTCAATCAAACGCTCTGTGCTTGAGAAAAAGGAGAGAAAGAGGAATACGCAACTTATTTCCGTTGGGCACAAAGTAATACTCCCACCTGCCAAACCAAGGTCTAAGTGTCAAGAGGGTGGGAGCAAAGGACATAAAATCAGAGCATTTCAGCTATTTATTCAATTTCAAAAGGAAAAGCAAAAACCAATAAAAAGTTAAAAAAAAAAAAGAAAAGCAGTCTTCTGAGGAATTGAAAAAGGTTATTTTAACCTAATGTTTCTCAACTTTTTTTTTTTACTGCTGCCCCCACCAGGAGCCTTTTTAGACTTTTTCCCTAAATATCCCCAATGACATTTTAATACCATAGCCATATTGTATATGTTTATGTACTATATAAATAAAAATATCCAATAATTTGTCTCACCATGACAAAATTGGGCCTTTGCTAAAACACAAGGATTAGGGTCAGGTCCCTGGACACTAACCACCAGCACTGGATTAGTCTCGTTATTAGCACAAGCTGGGAAGACATCCCTGGAAGGGGAAGTAGGTGCTGAGAGCAGGTCAGGGCTTCCCAGCCTTGCCAGTACTGTGAGCCAGATAAGAGCGTGTCACGGCGCTGTCCTCGCAGTGTAGGATGTTCTGCATCCCTGGGCTCTACTCACTGGATCCAAGTAGCACCCCTCCCCCACCCTTCAGTTATACCAGCCAAAAATTTCTTGGGACATTGCCAAATATTTACTGGTGGGTTTCTTTTTTTGCCCCCAAAAGATCCAAAAGATCTGTTTCAGTGAACTGCCACCTAGAGCCTTTAAGGGCTTAGAAACAGGCTCCAAGTCTCAAGCCTCCAGGTGGCTGGGTTGCTCCTGTAGGATCACAAGTGCCCCATGAGGTGTTGTACTCAAAGGGACCCTGCCGGTCTCTCTGAATCACTATGGCCAATTGGAAGGACAATGGCCTGAGAAATAAACCATTCTGGAACCCCAGAGCAGTTGCTGAGGGAAATCAATTCCTTTAAACCAGTCCAAACCCAAACTCAGGGACTGTAGCCAGAACTGTAACAAGCCAATGAAATCCAATTAGTACCTCACACATGAAAAAATCCAGCTCCTTTACTAAAGCAAGAGACAGAAGGAGGGGGCAATCTATAACCAACAGACACATACATGTTTATAAGTTGTTCTTTATGCTTAAGATCTGGATAGCTCATTCTGGCTAACCTCACCAGACAAGGAAGCCTTCTCTGCACAGGTTTCAGCTGGCAACAAACATATACACACACACATGCAATTTCTGCAGTCTGAGTTCACTATTTTAGTCTCTTCCCCTCCCTGACTCTACCTTGGATGAATAAGAGAGCTCCCTTATGTCCCTTTTCTTCACTGTCTCTATTTCTTAGAGAATGAAGGAATTACTAAAATTCTTTTTTTTTTTTTTTTTTTTATTTTATTTTATTTTTTTTTATTATTTATTTATTTTTATTGGTGCACTGTATTCATACATCATAGTAGGATACATACTTTTGTAGACATACATGCACACTTTTCCCAGTCAGCCCCCACCCAATCCCCACCCCATTCTCTCCCTATCCCTCCCTCCCATGCTTGGCTTAGTAGTTGACATCTAGTATTATGGCAATTTATCTAAAATTAAAAATGATAATCTCACATAACAGTTTCATTTGTCTGATACCAAGCTTTTGATGACTTAAAGATAACATTTCAATATTTCTTTTTGCTTTCTTTCTTACCAGAGAATATTTTTTTTCTATTTTTTAGGTGAAACTATCATATATTTATATATTTATTTTTCAGAAAAAAATCTATCCTAATATGGAATATGGACTCTAGGTACCCAAAACGATCTTGAAAAAGAACAAAGCTAGGAGATATATATTTTCTGATTTCAAACCATATAAAGCTACAATAATTGAAACAGTGTAGTACTATTCTAAAGGCAGATATATAAACCATGGAAGTTAAATAAAAGCCTAGAGCTAAATTCTTCCCTATATTGTCAAGTTATTTTTGACAAGGTTTCCACAAACATTTGGTGGTGGAAATATTAATCTTTTAACTAAATATTGTTAAAAAATAATAATTACATGGAAAAGAATAAAATTGGACCCTTACCTAATCCCATATACAAATATTAACTCAAAATAGATAATAGACCTAAATATAAATCTTAAGACTATAAACTTTTAGGAGAAAATCTGGGTCATAAAACCTCACAACATTGAAATTGGCAGTGATTTCTTGGTTATGATTTCAAAGGCACAGGCAACAGAGGAGTATACAAACTCCCTAAAAAAAAAAAAATTGTATATCCAAAGACAATGTACACAGAGTTAACAGTTACTAATAGAATGGGATAAAATATTTCCAAATGCTATATCTGAAGGTGTATTAATATTCCAACTAGGAATCCTAAAAATTAACAACAATAAAGGCAAACAATACCCTTTAGAGATAGGTAAAAGACTAACATAAATAATGAATCTCCACAGATAACCAATCTTAGTTGTTTGTTAGATGGAAAATCTTGTTTCTCTAGTTCTGGAGTGTGTTACCTATTTCTTCTTTGTAGTTAATCTCTTTGAGTATTTTCTCTAGTGCTGGTTTTGAAGACATAAATTCCTTCAGTTTCTGTTTGTCATGGAAGCTTCTTATTTCTCCTTCTAATTTGATAGAAAGTTTTGCTGGGTAGGAAATTTTTGGCTGGAAGTTGTTTTCTTTCAGAGTTTGGAATATGTTACTCCAAGCCCTTCTGGCTCTCATAACTTGGTTTGGGAAGTCTGGAGTGATTCTAATTGGTTTGTCTCTGAATGTCACTTGGCCCTTTGCTTTTGTTGCCTTTAAGATTCTCTGCTTGGCTTCCACATTGGTCATTTTGACAATTATGTGGCGTGGGGATCCTCTTCTCCGATCCTGTCTAAAGGGAGTTCTATAAGTTTCCTGGACCTGTGTATCGACCTCTTGCTCTATGTCTGGAAAATTTTCTGCTATTACTTCCTTGAAGAGATTGTTGATCCCTTTGGTTTCACTTTCTTTTCCCTCCTCTATTCCAATTATTCTTAGGTTAGCTCTCTTAAAATGGGCCCATATTTCTTCAATATCAGATTCCTGCTGTCGGATATTTTTTTCTAGATTAGAAACTATGCGTTCATTTTTGGATTGCTCATCTTCTAAGAGCGAGATTCTGTTCTCCATGTGTTCTAACCGGTTGTTTGTGCTTTGAATTGAGGCCTTTACTTCATTAATTGCATCCTTTATCTCTTTTTGGCTCTCTCTGAGTTCTTTTCGAAGCACCTCTATTATTTCTACAGTTATTTTCCTGATTTGATCTTCTAGAAATCTCTGATTTTCAGTTTTATCGGGTTCTGATGTTGTGGGGTTGTGGGCATTTATTGCTCCAGTATTATTCCTCTTTCCCATGATTTCGGATGTTTGTGCCTTCTCTGGGTTCTTCCCTTGGGTCACTATGACTTCACTTAAGGTGCTCTGGATCTCGAGTCAGTAGTATCTCAGACCCCACTACACCTTTACTGGGTTGTATCACAGAGTCTCCGACCCAGAGAGTCGATAGAGGCTGCTTTAGACTGTGGGGGGTGCCAGGTTGCACGTTCTCCTATGGTGTGATATCCCTGCCACCGCCCCTCCCCCACTGGGTCAAGTCCCAGGGAGTACAGTACTGGGATTTCTCCTCTGTGGCCCGCAATTTGACTCACTGTTCTTGAGTACGCAGATGTAGCTGTACTGGCCCCACTGGATTCGGTGCTGCTGCCGCCGGTGGCAATATGGCGCCGCTGCTACGCCCTCGGCTGTGGGGCTGGTGTTTTTCTTCTTGGTTTTGGTTTCCACTCTGAATCCCTGCAGCGTGTGCTGAGCTCGGCCACTGGGAACTTTAGATGCTCTCTGTGCGGAGAAATCCCGCCTGGCTGTTCCGCAGTGGCTCACCTCGGCTTGCTGTAGCCGTCCCGTGAATTCGCCGGCAATATGGCGCTGCTGCCGCCGCGTCTGCCGCGTCCTCGGGCGATAGGCCGGTTATCTCCTCTGTGGCTCTGTTCTCAGTCCGCTTTCTCTCTGGAGCCTGGTGATTTTTTGTTTCACTGGTGATGGTGTTTTCTGGCTATGAAAGGCGCTGATTTTGTTTTAATGGAGGTTTGTTGTTAGCGGGGCTCTTAAGCCCCGCTTTTCCTGGTCGCCATCTTCCCGGAAGTCCTCCTAAAATTCTTTAGATGTACTCATGCACCACTTATTTATTCTTAAGATTTTACCCAGACCCAGACTGATATTTAGACAGTCACGTATTCAAAAAAGGTATGTCACCAGGCCAGTGACAGCTATGAGCAGAGGAAGTGACCCGGAGATTGCTTAATGTCAACGCATCTCCTCCCAATGTGCAAAAATGACAAAATATAAATTTTAAAAGTTTAACTGCGTGAAATAAGTCAACTTTATTTACTGAGTATTGCTTACATATCACTTCCAGGAAAGTCTGCTTAACAGTGGCTTGCAGGAAGAAAATAACAATTACTACAGCTCCCTGCCACCCTGGGGGTAGCTGATGATCACTTATCTGATTTGAGATAGGATTTCTTCAATGTCATTCCTGTAGGACTTAGGTTTCCCATAAGCCAGAGAAAGGGAGTCTCCCACTGAACAGTAGAACTACAGAATTCTCCAATTCTCAAGAGAATTTTTTTTTTTTCCAGGTTTGAGGATGGAACCCAGGGGCATTTGACCTCTGAGATACACCCCCTGCCCTATTTTTTTTTTTTCTTTACTTTGAAACCAGGTCTCACTGAGTTGCAGAGGGCCTCACTAAGTAGCTGAGGCTGTCCGCGAACCATGATCCTCCGGTCTCAAACTCCCGAATGCTGGAATTACAAGCGTGCTCTACTATGCTCAGCTCTCAGGAGAAATTTAAGCTAAGGGATAGAATTTTTTTAATGTAATAGTTCCTCTTTCAAGCTCTCTTAAGCCTTTCACTTATAGCTGCTGTCAGCTACTAATGATAGAGCACAAACAATGAATCTCAGGAAATCTTAAGCAAGAATCAGCCACGCCCCCTAAATAGTTTCTGTTCAGGAATATGGTGGGGTTATAGCTGGAATTTTATGCAGCATATCAACGACACACTCAAATTAGCTCCTCATGCCAACTGATCCTAAGTTCATATGCTAGAATGAATTATCAATGTGTGATGATATTTAATCAAGAGCACTGTGACTTTCAGAGGCTCTGCCACTTTTAAAGATGTGAAAATCACTCTGAGGCAGAGTAAGTAACACTTACTCTGAAGGCCTACTAGCCTAGTTCTGAGGCCTGGATCTACCTTTTACACATAGCTGTGTGACCCTGGACAAGTCCCTAACCTCTCGTGCCTGGCATATAAGAGCTAAACAGGTGTTCCTTGGTATCATCAGCACCATCACCATCATCACCACCGTCATTTTGTGATAAGTGAAATACCTATGAAGCTCAAGTAAACCAGTAAGTGAAGTCTCAAAGTCCTCCACAAGGGGGCAGAGGATCTATTCAAAGACATTTGTGCTCCAAATTTGTGTCTGCCCAAAAGCTGTTAGAGAAGCCATGAAGTGAAAAGGAGTTACAGTACCCGGATCATGACCATGTGAGACTCCAGCAAGATCTCAGAAAAGCTGGGCTGCAGCACTTCTAGGCTGATGTTTGGCACTGGGGGGAAAAAATCCATGAGAAGGCTTTGTTACACATTCTCTCGTCAGACTGTTCATGGTACCCACATTCCCACCAGAGCCCAACAGCAATCTCCCCGACAGGTTGACAAGTAGATGACAATGATGAGGATCATTTACTCCATTAATCTGAGCACTTGTTAGGCTTTCTGAGACATACAAAGGAAATGGACAACAAGGCTTCTCCTGTGGTACTCATTCTTTATGGGGGCACTGGTTCAAATGCAGTCCTCCTGTTAGACACAAACAGTGTGAGGACAGACCAAGTTTGTCTCACACTCTACGCCAACGTATCCACAGGCCTCACGTGGTTCCTGGTGCACTCATGAGTTGTCCATTAAGTTAATTAGTTGATCTGACTACATTAGGTGGTAAAAATGAATGACAAGTATGGAGAAAAGGAGAAATCAAGTATGAGCTTGAAGTGGGGAGTTAAGGGAAACAGATGGTACATCCAAACTTAGTGAGCTAAAGTGACACTAAGGTAAAAGCAGAGTCTGAGAGCAGAGGTGTGAGCTGAGACCAGGGCCGTGGCCACGCCTTTTGTACAGGGGCTACTGGGTGGGGAGAGGCAGCGCCCTGCACAGGCCTGAAAGGAAGACCAGCCTGCTCCAGGCCTGGAGGGCACTGAGGCGACAGCCATGCAAGGACAGAAGAGCCCAAAGGGAGATGAGACACAGACCTGGAGGAGATCACTAGTCACTTCAGGGAGAGGAATTTAGGGAGGAGAGGGAGGAGAAGAAAAAGATGCTAAGAGTGTAGGTACAGACAGGTCTATGAAGATATTAGGTATAAAAAAAGGGCAGAAATAGCAGAAATAAGATGAAATGGTAGCAGACACTATGAAGATTTTCTTTTCTTTTTTAATAGAACTAGGGATTGGACCTAGGGGTATTCTACCTCTGAGCTAAACCCCCAGCCCTATTATTTGTTCTTTCTTTTTATTTTTTTATTGGTGCACTGTATTCATTTATCATAATGGGATAAAAAACTTGTGTAGACATACGTACACACATCGCCCAGTTAGCCCCTACCCCAAACCATTCCCTCCACCTCCCTCCTTCCCATGCTTGGCTTAGTGGTTGACATCTAATTTTATAGCAATTTATCCAAAATTAACAATGATAATCTCACATAACAGATTCAATTGTCTGATATCAAACTTTTGATCACTTAGAGATAACATTTCAGTATTTCTTTTTGCTTTCTTTCTTACCAAAGGAATTTTTTCTTTTTTTTAAGGTGAAACTATCATATATTTTTTTCCAGAAAAAATCTATCGTAACATCAAATATGAACTCTAAATACCCAAAACAATCTTGTAAAAGAACAAAGCTAGAAGATGTACATTTTCTGATTTCAAACCTTATAAAGCTACATTAATTGAAACAGTATAGCACTGCTATAAAGGCAGATATATAAACCAGTGGAGTAAAATAAAAAGCCTAGAAAAAAATTCTTCCATATATGGTCAGGTTATTTTTGACAAGGTTTCCAAGAACATTTGGTGAAGGAAATAATGATCCTTTCACTAAATATTGTTGAAAAATAATAATTACATGAAAAAGAATAAAGTTGGACCCTTACCTAACACCATATACAAATATTAATTCAAAATAGATAAAAGACCTAAATGTAAATCTTAAGACTATAAACTTTTAGAAGAAAACCTGGGTCATAACACTTCACAACATTGAAATTGGCAGTGATTTCTTGGATGTGATTTCAAAGGCACAGGCAACAGAATAAACAAACTTCCTAAAAAAATAAAAAAATATTGTACATCCAAAGACAATGTAAACAGAGTTAAAAGTTACTGATAGAATGGGGTAAAATATTTCCAAATGCTATATCTGAAGGTATATTAATATTCCAAACAGAAATCCTAAAAATCAGCAACAATAAAAGCAAACAATACAATTTAGAAATAGGTAAAAGACTAAAATAAATAATGAATCTCCAAAGATTTTAACCAATAAACACATGAATATATTCTTCTTTGCTTAGTTGTCTGCTGGATGGAAAATCTTGTTTCTCTGGTTCTGGTATGTATTACCTATTTCTTCTTTGTAGTTAATTTCTCTGAGTATTTTCTCTAGCGCTGGTTTTGAAGACATAAATTCCTTCAGTTTCTGTTTGTCATGGAAGCTTCTTACTTCCCCATCTAATTTGATAGATAGTTGTGCTGGGTAGGAAATTTTTGGCTGAAAGTTGTTTTCTTTCAGAGCTTGGAATATGTTACTCCAAGCCCTTCTGGCTTTCATGACTTGGTTTGGGAAGTCTGGAGTGATTCTAATTTGTTTGCCTCTGAATGTCACTTGGCCTTTTGTTTTTGTTGCCTTTAAGATTCTCTGCTTGGCTTCCACATTGGTCATTTTGACAATTATGTGGCATGGGGATCCTCTTCTCTGATCCTGTTTAAAGGGAGTTCTATACGTTTCCTGGACCTGTGTATCCATCTCTTGCTCTATGCTTGGAAAATTTTCTGCTATTATTTCTTTGAAGATTTGATTGATCCCTTTGGTTTCACCTTCTTTTCCCTCCTCTATTCCAATTATTCTTAGGTTAGCTCTCTTAAAATGGGCCCATATTTCTTCAATGTCAGATTCTTGCTGTCTGATTTTTTTTCTAAGTTATAAATTATGCGTTCATTTTTGGAGTAATCCTCTTCTAGGAGCAAGATTCTATTCTCCATGTGGTCTAATCGATTGTTTATACTTTGAATTGAGGCCTTTACCTCAATGATTGCATCCTTTATGTCTTTTAAACTCTCTCTAAATTCTTTTCGAAGGTCCTGTATTATTTCAACAGTTATATTCCTGATTTGATCTTCTGGAGATCTCTGAATTTCTGTGTTATCAGGTTCTGATAATATGGGGTTGTGGGCATTCGTTACTCTATTGTTGTTCCTCTTTCCCATGATTTCAGAAGTTTGTGCCTTCCCTGGATCACTACGATTTCACTTAGTGTGCTTTGTATCTTGAGTCTGTGGTAATCTCTGCCACCGCTACTCCTTCACTGGGTTGGACTGCAAAATCTCAGACCCAGGGAGATTATCAAAGTCCCTGGGCATGCAGTATAGGGATTTCTCCTTTAGGGGCTGCAATTTCACTCACAGTTATCGTGCGTGTTAATCAGGAGCTGTTGAGGGTGCGGTGATCTCGCTGTCACTGCTGGCAATATGGCGCCGCTGCCACACCCTCAGCTGTGAGGCTGGCATATTTCTTTTCTGGTTTTGAGCTCCGCTATGAGTCCCTGGAAGGCGTGATGAGCTTGACCACTGGGAGTTTTAGACGTTCTTTGCACTGAAAGAACTTCCTCTCTGGATCCTGGTGCTGTGAAGGAAGATGGTGCCGGCACGGCCCCGCTGCTGCATTGTGGGCTTGATTTCTGGTCACTGGTTGTTCTTCTAGTCTTTTTATTCTCTGTCCCTTATGTTTACATTTTTTATTTCTCTGCTGATGGCGTTTTCTGGCTATGAAAAGTGCTGATTTTGTGGCAATAGAGATTGAGTTTTAGCAGGGCTCGTAACACTGCTTTTCTCGGTTGTCATCTTCCCGGAAGTCCTTGTTCTTTATTTTGAAACAAGTTCTAAGCTGCAGAGGGCCTCACTAAGTAGCTGAGGCTGGCCATGAACCTGCGATCCTCCTGTTTCACCTTCCTAAATACTGGGATTATAAGCATGTGCCACCACGGCTGGCTTATGAAGATTTATTTTCTAAGGCACAGGTTTCTTACAAATGTTTCCCTTTGGAGCCAGGCTGGGAAGTGACCTTACTCACATTTGGGATTAATATGGTCCTCCACATTCCAGACAGAGTTGAGGGTTTCCTTTAGGTATGGAGTGCAAGTAACTTCCAACTGCTCCCAGCCCCTGTAGGAAAAAAAGTAGTCATAGATATCTCTTAGAAGACCTGAAATCCACCTGAGATTAGCACTGTCTACTGCTCTCAAATCTGCAGAGTCTGTCTGTCTGTCTGTCTCTCTCGGGTGGGTCAGGGGATGGAACCCAGGGGCATTCAACCTCCGAGCTACACCCCCTGCCCTATTTTTTATTCTTTATTTTGAAACACGGTCTCACTAAGTAGCTGAGGCTATCCGTGATCTGCGATCCTCTGGTCTCAGCCTCCCAAATGCTGAGATTATAAGATTATAAGCATGCACCACCACGCCCGGCTTTTTTTTTTTTTTTTTTTTTTTTGCAGTACTGAGGATGGAACCCAGGGGCATTCTATCTCTAAGCTACAACCTCAGCCCTATTTTTAATTTTTTAATTTTATTTTTATTTTTTATTTTTTGCTGGTACTGGGGGTGGAACCCAGAGGCTTTCTACTTCCAGGCTATACTCCCAGACCCATTTTATATTTTATTTGGAAACAGGGTCTCACTAATTTGCTGAGAGCCTCACTAAGTAGCTGAGGCTGGCTTTGAACCTGCGCGATCCTCCTGTCTCAGCCTCCCAAGTGCGGGGATTACAAGCGTGCGCCACCATGCCTGGCTTCAGCCCTATTTTTAGTTATTATTATTATTATTATTATTATTATTATTATTATTATTATTATTTTAGTGGCACTGGGGGTGGAACCCAGAGGCTTTCTACCTCCGGGTTATACTCCCAGACCTATTTTATATTTTATTTGGAAATAGGGTCTCACTAAGTTGCTAAAAGCTTCACTAAGTAGCTGAGGCTGGCTTCGAACCTGTGCAATCCTTCTGTCTCAGCCTCCCAAGCGCGGGGACCACCACGCCCGGCTAGTTCTTTATTTTTAAACAGTCTCAGTCTCACTAAGTAGCTGAGGCTGGCAGCAAACTGCGACCCTCCTGTCTCAGCCTCCCTAGTAATGGGATTACAAGTGTGCACCTCCATGCCTGGCAGTCCCTCCCTTTTTAAGCAAGTGACCACTGACTTCTTAACTTCCCATTTTATATTCTACAACTACCCTAGGAGTAGTCTTGTTGACATATATTCTTCCTACTTTACAAAATGGCACAGATCCAGGGAATTATTACCATAAGCCAGATGTAGAGATTTTCAACTATCAGAGCATATAAAACACCAAGGATACTTTGAAGCTCTGTGCTCCGTAATATACATAAAGGCCTTTTCTCCTTCCATCTACTACCAAGGATGAGCAAACATGGGGTAAACACTGACCACTGCAAAGCTGGAATACTGCAAGCTTGATTAGAATATCAGAAATTTGAGACTCACCATCTGGGCAGAACCTTTCCTGAGGAGCCCAGAACACAGCCTGTGACCAGATGGATGAGGCGAATTCGACTTCTCAGCACTTTGATCCGATTCCCAAATTTTCTGTTTACAACCTCAATCCGCCAGAAATCATTTGAATCCCCTGTCCCATTCTGCCACATAAACCAAGAAAAAAAACGCAAAGTAAGATGACTCTAGAGAAAAGGTGTCAGAAAGGAAAATGGCTTTTTTCTTTTTCTTCTCTGTGTGTGTGTGTGTGTGTGTGTGTGTGTGTGTGTGTGTGTGTTTACATTGAGAATTGAACCCAGGGTTGCTTTACCACTAAACTATATCCCTAGCCCTTTTTAAATCTGAAACAGGATCTTGCTAAGTTACCTTGTACTGGCCTCAAATCTGTGGTCCTCCAGTCTAAGCCTCCCAAGTACTGGAATTACAGGTGTGTACCACCATGCCTGGCACTGGCCACCCTTTCAAATTTTTGACCCTTACAAAGGTTAAAAATGAAATCAGTCTCAGTGGCTAAGGTGGGAAAGAGAAAAAGGAGACCATAAAAAGACCCCAAGTGATTGACACTGTCCCAGCATTCCTTACTATAACCAAAAAAATGAAGTATAACTCCTGGAACTAGAAGTCCAATTCTTCACTTCATAAGACTAGAGTTTAAGTGCTCAACAGATATTTTTGCCCTTAAATCAAATTCAAGTACCCTAAGCCAACAGAAGCAGATCTGGGCCATTTGTATCCATTATCTTGGCCATCTGGACACTGACTTATCTAAGCCAGAAATGTCTGGCCTGGACACTGCACCCTGGAAATTAAGACAGTTGTATCAAATTCTCCTCAAGAGATGCTCACCTCCCCCTCCCCTCCAAAAAAAAAAATATGAGAGTCTTGTGGGACGAGCAAATAGAAAAGAAAGATGGGAAGTCTACTTTAATGAATCCCGAATCTTTACTGAAGCACCAAAGAGCAGAAAAGAGGATGTAACTGAGTCACTCACAGTTGCCATTAGTTGTTTTGTCTTCAAATTACTCTCAGGCAGTGAGTATTCATAAAGCCTTTCCCCCCTAGTACCAGGGACTGGAACTAGGAGTACTTAAGCATTGAGCTATATCCCCAGCCATTTTTTTTTTTTTAATTTTGAAAGCTACCCAGGCTGGCCTCAAACCTATGATCCTCCTGTCTCAATCTCCCAAGTAGCTGAGATTACAGGCATGTGCCACCATACTCAGTACTCATAGAGCTTTTAGTCTATGAGTCCATCTCTCTAGGCAGTAAAATATTAAAGCTATGTAGACAATATCAGGAAAGAAATTATTAAAAATAAAGCCAAGAACCCAGGCATGGTGGTGCATGCTTGTAAACCCAGTACTTGGGAGGCCGAGACAGGAGAATTGCAGGTTTGCTGCCAGCCTCAGCAACTTAGTGAGACCCTGATTGTATATAAAAAATAAAAAATAGGGCTGGGGTTGTAGCGTGGAGGTAGAATGTCCCTGGGTTCAATCTCCAGTACCACTAAATAAATAAATAAATAAATAAATGAATAAAAACCAAGATTAACACCTGGGGCCATACTGCAAGCCTCTGGCTTCTAAGTCCAATGTCATCGTAAAAGACCCAAACAACATTCACAGCTGACATTATTAGGTATTGGAATAGGTCAGTGACGTGGTTACTATGTGAGGAGAGGGATGAAGACAAACTTCATAGGCTGCTTTTCTCATAGCGAACCTAGCCAAAAAGTTTTCAAATACTAATGTATAGCCTGCAATCTTTAGGAACTTTCCAGAATTCTGGGGAGGGCATGTCCTGTTCCCACAACTTTTTACATCCTGCTCACACCATAGCTGCTTACTTACTATGCCGTAGCCGGTGACCTGATAGTGTTTTCGGGTTAGGGGTGCCTCATGATAGTGACTATGCAAGTTCCGAGAAGTCCTAGGAGTTAGAAGAGAGAAGAGCCATTACCTTTAGAGAAGAGATGTGCAATGTTTTTTCCTTTACCAAGAATATTCAGTCATCTGTTAAGGTTAGAAAAATTAGCATCTGAGGCCGGGCGTGGTGGCGCACACTTGTAATCCCTGCGCTTGGGAGGCAGAGACAAGAGGATCGCATGGGTTCAAAGCCAGCCTAGCTAGCTTAAGAGACCCTGTTTCCAAATAAATATATATAAATAGGTCTGGGAGTGGAGCCCGGAGGTAGAAGGGTTTCCAGGAACCCCAGTACCACCAAAAGAAAAAAAAAAAGAAAGATTGATTAACATCTGAACTATTAGTTCCAACATATCAGAAACTGTTGCTTATTCACTCACAAGAAATATCCAGAAATCAGAGGAGAAAGAAGAGTTCGTAGTGAGAAGGACTACATGCCAAAAAAGGGGCTAACTTTCAGGCACATTTGGTAGCTTTCAAGTTAACCGCCCCATTCCCATTTACTCTTTCTATTCTCATCTCCATTTGTGTGTGTGTGTGTGTGTGTGTGTGTGTGTGTGGTTCTGGGGTTCCTGGAACCCCTTCTACCTCCAGGCTACACTCCCAGACCTATTTTATACTTTTTTTTTTAAATTTGGAAACAGGGTCTCTTAAGTCAGCACAGCTGGCTTAGAACCTGCGCAATCCTCCTGTCTCCGCCTCCCAAGCGCGGGGATTACAAGTGTGCGCCACCACACTTGGCCTCATCTCCATTTTTATAAAATAGGGATTTATGGGAAATGGGGGGGTGATTCAGCTTTTATTTATTTAGCTTATCATTACAACTCTTTTTTCATAATAAATGTTCATAAAATTTTTGGATATTTGCAAAATAAAATTTAATTACTATTTTTATAAAATGAAATTAATTTAATATCTAAAATCCAACTGACTAGAGAAAAACCACTGGTAAATGCTTTTGCATGCATATCGTGTGTGTGTGTGTGTGTGTGTGTATACACATATATAATATATATATAGTGATACTGGGGATTGAACCAGGGACATTCTACCTCCGCGCTACACCCCCAGCCCTATTTTTTATTTTTTATATACAAACAGGGTCTCACTAAGTTGCTGAGGCTTGCAACATAGATATATATATTCCTGCCTTTTTTTTTTTTTTTTTTTGGTACTGGGATTGAACCCAGGGACATTCTACCTTTGAGTTATATCCCCATCCTTTTTATTTTGAAACAGGGTCTCACTAAATTCCTGATAGTCTCACTAAATTGTTGAGGCTGACCAATAAATATGATCCTCCTGCCTCAGCCTCCCAACTACTAGGATTACAGGCATGTGCCACCATGCCTAGCTCTTGATTTTTTATTTTTGGCGGGTCTGGGGATGAAACCCATGGACATACGACCTCCGAGCTATACTCCCTGCCCTATTTTTTATTCTTTATTTTGAAACAGGGTCTCACTGAGTTGCAGAGGGCCTCACTAAGTAGCTGAGGCTGTCTGCAAACCGCGATCCTCCGATCTCAGTCTCCCGAATGCTGGGATTACAAGCGTGTGCCACCACACCCGGCTTATCCCTTGATTTTTTTTTTTTTTTTTTTTTTGTGTGTGTGGGGGGTACTGGGAGTGGAACTCAGGGGCTTTTCTACCTCTGGACTATCCTCCCATACCTAATTTATACTTTATTTGGCAACAGTGTCTCAGTAAGTTGCTGAGAGCCTCACTAAGTAGCTAAGGCTGGCTTCAAACCACCACCTGGCTCTTAGCTCTTGATTTTTTAAAAATATATTTATCTGAGCCAGGCATGGTGGTGCACACTTGTAATCCTAGCATTTGGGAGGCTGAGACAGGAGGATCGCAGTTCGTGGACAGCCTCAGCTACTTAGTGAGGCTCTTTGCAACTCAGTGAGACCCTGTTTCCAAATAAAAAAAAAAGGGGGGGGGACTGAGGGTGTAGCTCAGAGGGAGAATACCCCTGGGTTCCATCCCCAATACTTAAAAAAATATATTTATCTAATAATTCTAGTATATGAACTTTTTGGGGGGTGGTACTGGGGGGTAGGGTGCAGGGGCTTTCTACCTCCGAGCTATACTCCCAGACCTATTTTTTTATATTTACTTGGAAACAGGGTCTAAGTTGCTAAGATCCTTACTAAGTAGCCGAGCCTGGCTTCGAACCTGTGCAATCCTCCTGTCTCAATCTCCCAAGCGCAGGGATTACAAGCATGCGCCACCACACCTGGCTAGTATATGAAATTTTATAGGGCTACTTCTGCTGACTACTGTTTTTGCTTAGTCTTATGCATAGTACCCTATTTTACTAAGCAATTTTGTGTGTGTAATATTCATGATTGCTGAAAAACCATTTATGGGAATGGACTGCAATGTCATTTTCAAAGGGGGATTTACATTTGCTCTCAGCCAGGCACCTAGGAGACGTTACCAGTCTAAGAGTGTGTTCATTAATTTAAATTCATAGCTTGAAGATTTTGAGACCACCCAGGTGACATGAATAAGAGCTGTGATCCCATGTGAGGATCAACTGGCAGTTACTTCTCAGAAACTAGCCAACCGCCAACACTCTGCTTGGTACCTAAGTCACTTCCTGCAGGTAAGTGAACAGGGCAGATGCGCCCTTGTCCTATGCCTTTTGGGGTTTTACATTCTGAGAGAGGATCACTTAATAAATTTACCACTTTGGGTGAGCCCAGAACCTTGACTACAAAGCTCCTTCTCTCAAGAAGTAGTCAAAATAAAAGATCAAAACAAAAGACAAAAACATAAGATTGTGGGATCAAGGCAAAAGTAGCTTTAGTACCTCACTTATTTCTCTGGTCTCCCCTTCCCCTTTCACTTAGATTTTAAGTTAGTAATTGTTAATACACTGTTAGCTTTTTATGTTTTAAAAAAGTCTTGATATTCTCCCAGGATGTTTAGCCATTTCAGTGAGAACAATGGTGAAATAAACTAGGTACCATATTTTTAGAGACAGATACTTAAATTTTCTAAAAGCAGCCACTTTTTAAAACAAAAGCAGCTTTGGACAACTCAAACTTTATCTTTTTCTTCTCAGGAAAAGAGAAATTGAAAGGCACCCGTAAAGGTCAAAGCTCCCCACGGTCCAGATGGACAAAGGCTGGCCTGCCTATTTCGTCAACTTCATAACACGCTTCTCTGATTCTAGCACAGCAGCCTCCCAATACTACAGCCTCAGCCCAAACCAACTTCCGTGAGTTTTATTTCTTAAAAGAACTCCCTACCTTTGGTGTCCATCCCATTCACTATCCAAACAGCGAGCTCACTTACTCTTTGTGTTCTAGTCGAACGATGTCTCCATGCCTCACAAACTCCACTGGCAATGAAGGGTCTAGGGGATCTGCTGGGAAGAAACAAGCAGATACAGAAAACATCCACGCACAAGGCTGGAATCCACTGAGCGCCCACTAGGAAGCAGGTACAGCATCCTGCAGTGCATGCTACAGATGTGGAAGGAGTGCTATGGGACCAAAGAGTAAGGGCCCGCGTCACCTCAGAGGATTAGACAAGAGTGTCCTGAGGATAATGCTTTTAAATTTTTCTCCTGAGGAGAATTTTTTCAGTGAGTAAGTTGGAGAAAGGCATAAAGTACAGGGAAACAGACTCATGTGCTCAAGGGCAAATGGTTTCATATGGTTAAGGTGTACAGGCAAGAAAGGAATAGGAGCAGGTAATAATGTATGAACAAGTGGGACCAGACCACATATGTCATGCTAGGCAAAGTGGCCTTTATCTGACAGGCACTGAAGCTTAATCTGGGAGGCTAAATAACATGATTTTCCTTTTATAATAATATAGTCTCCCCAAAATTAATTCCATGCAAATCACCATTTGCCCAGCTCTCCTCAAAAATCAAATCTTGAGCCAGGCGTGGTGGTGCACGCCTTTAATCCCAGTACTTTGGAGGCTGAGACAGGAGGATCACAGGTTTGAGGCCAGTCTCAGCTACTTAATGAGGTCCTCCGCAACTCAGTAAGACCCTGTTTCAGAATTTAAAAAAAAAGGGGGGGGGGCTGGAGGTATAGCTCACGAATGTCCCTGGGTTCAATCCCCAGTACTGCAAAAAAAAAAAAAAAAAAAAAGCTAAATGTGAGATGAAGAAAATGATGAAAGAAAAGGACTGCTCCCGTGCTACCTGGAAGTCAGGACTGATCAGGATCTAGAAAGGCAATGACATGGAAAAGGAGCCGACAGTCATCAGACCAATACAAAATGCACCCTTGAAAATTTCTGTCCCCAACAGTGAGACATCAACATTCTATAAATAGATCAAGGTCAGGAAAGACACATTTGCCAGTGCAAATCAATGGCTCTCCAGAATGAGGGAACTCAACTGCACAGATGCACATTGCTGTGCTGCCTTTTGAGGTCTCTTAAAATTAATCAGCAAGCCGGGCATGGTGGTGCATGCTATAATCCCAGCCTTTGGGAGGCTGAGACAGGAGGACTGCAGCTTACAGACAGCCTCAGCTACTTAGTGAGGCCCTTTGCAATTCAGTGAGACCCCATTTCAAAATAAAGAATAAAAAATAGGGCAAGGCCTGTAGCTCGGAGGTAGAATGCCCCTGGATTCTATCCCCTGTACCACACACACACACACAAAAAGATTAATTAACAAGATGACAAATCAAGGAAGTTAACAAGAAGTTTCATTTTCTAGGGATTTGGGAAAAGGGCATTTACAGCCAGTGAGAACACAAAGTGTCTATAAAGTTTCTAGAAAATCCTTAGTTGCTTAGATGAGACACAACTAACTTAACTTAGAAGCCACAATGGAATAAGACACTTGGGATTTCCAAAGATTTGGTTTAAGCCCATATGACTTAGAAGTCAAAATGGCCTTCCAAACACAACCAATACTAGTATTATAAGGGTGTAAAAACAAACTCTGCTCAATGATCTCATACTATAATATATGCAAATAAACAGGATGTATGTCTTGTTTCTAGCCTAAAATCCTAAGAGGAAGTAGAGAAGAAAAGAGAAAGTAAATTTAGATGAGCAGCTGTCCACTTCCCCATAAAGGCTCTGGAGCATCTGGCTGGGGCAGGCTATAGCAGGTGGTGTTTACTGAGGAGTCACTAGCAACATAGGTTATCTGAGGTGAGAAAGGCCTCAGGAGGTGAGAGGAAGATGCTCTCATTATCAGCTGTAGCACAAGGCAGCCTGCAGTAGCTAGCTAGCTTCTGACTAAGAAAGGAAGACCCAGCTATAGGTCCTGCTCTGGTCCTAAACCCCAGGAAGCCCAACAGATGTATTTCAGAGCTACTTTGCCAAGACTAGTTAGGGGAAGATCATCAGGCTTCAAGTAGCGTCCCAGAACCAGCCTAGACAAGCCCAATCCCAGGGCTTGCAGGCCCTCCTATCTCCAAATGGCTGACATAGCTTAGGGAGGAGCCATGGCAGCACTCTATCTTATGAAGACCACATGCTGGGTTCTGCAAAATAATAGATTCCAGGTATCCTTGCTTAGGGCTACTAACCAGCCTCTGGGAGTATGCTCAGGCAACCTCTTACTAGATGAAGTCTAGTCTTGGCCCTGCTCTCTGGATTCAAAATGACAGTGCTAAAAGTGATATTAACCATCTTTCTCACTGCTTATCCCCTATGTTTATAACTGTGCTTAGAACACAACAGACACTCAAGAAATAACTGCTGAAAGGATAACTGGGATCAGCAAAGATGCTCAGGAAAGCCCTTCTCAGTGTCATTCTTCTAGAGACATGAGAAATGCTGAGCTCAGAGTGAGCAGTAACACAAGAAGCATCAGTTCTGACCACATTACCTGAGTTTGTATTATGTTTCTTGATAATCCACAAGTTGTTGTAGTCCTTGTGCAAATAGGTAGTGACCTGGATGGGTGCGGGGGACAAAGGGAGGGGATGGAGAGAGAATACCATCACTATCAACGCAGCTAGTCATGCACAATCCACAGCAAATCAATGCTACCTGATCCCCTTTGCGGATCCCCAGCCACCAGCCCAAGTGGCAACATTTCTTAGGCTCAAAAGCAGCACGCTCATGGAGATTCTTTCCTTCCTTTTAGATTTAGAATTTTCTGATTTGTCTCTTTATATATTTCACCATAAAGTCCAGCTTTCTAGAGGGAGAAACCATGACACCTTGTGTAACAGTCTCTAGCACAAAGAGTAGACAAAGAACATTTTAAAAAGTAATTAATACAATCCTTCAAATTTTCTTTTCTGTACTGGGGAAAGAACCCAGAGGCTTTCTACCTCTGAGCTAAACCCCCAGCCCTATGTTAGTTGGTTTTTTGTTTTTTAATTTTGAAACTGGGTTTCACTAGGTTGATGAGAGACTCACTACTTGCTGAGGCTATCCTTGAACCTGTGAGTCTCCTGTCTCAGTCTTCCAAGTACCAGGATTACAAACGTGTGCCACCATGCCCAGCCATACCTCAAAATTTTCTAAGTGAAACTTTCATGCTGTTACATTTTCTATAATGTGGCCAAATGAAACAAAAAGGCCTCCATAGACATCTCATCTTAAAGTTGTAACCCATGGCCATTTTATACATGCTGAGTGTGTGTGTGTGTGTGTGTGTGTGTGTGTGTGTGTGTGTGTGTGTCACTGGGGATTAAGCCCAGGGACATTCTACCTCCAAGCTACCTCCCCTGCCCTATTTAATTTTTATTTTGAAGAAGGGTCTCAATAGGTCCAATTAGTCTCTTTATTTGCTGAGGCTGTCCTTGAACCCGGATTGCCTCTTCTCTCAGCCTCCCAAGTACTGAGATTACAAGCGTGTGACACCATGTCCAGCTTACACACTGATTTTTTAAAATAAGTATCTGTGTGAACTCACTTGTATATATCTACAATGAGGAAATGAATCTAACAGCAAAAATCTGGAAACAGTAAGAATGTTTATTAATAGAGGCATAGTTAAGATGGCAAGGTTGGAGGAAATAGGTCACCAAGGTCATGCCCTTGGGGACTACATTTTATCCCCCCTGCTTCCTGAGCCATGTCCACCATGATGCTCTGCCTTGCCTCAGGCCCAAAATGATGGTGCCAGCTGACTCTGGACTGAAACCTTTGAAAGTACGAGCTCAAATAACCTTTTCCTCCTCTAGGCTGTGTCAGGTGTTTTGATCACAATGATGAAAGGCTGATTAACACTCACTCATTCACATGACACTCTTTCCAATTGTACTCATGCCTATCCCTCACGTGTGCTTTACATCTATTACCCCATAAACTGGGTATGGTGGCACACGCTTGTAATCTCAGTACTTGGGAGACTGAGATAGGAGGATTGCAGGTTTGAAGCCAGCCTCAGCAGTTTAGTGAGGCTCTCAATAACTTAGTGAGACACTGTTTCCAAATAAAACATAAAAAAAGGGGTGTGGGGTATAGCCCACAGGTAGAAGGCTCCTGGGTTTTATCCCTAGTACTACAAAAATAAAAATAAATACATTACACCATTTGATCCTCACAACAACCCTATAATAGAGGTACTATTTATTTTCTATAATTTAATGATAAATATACTGAAAGATTAAGAAATGTATCCAAAGTCACACTGTATAAAACCAGGTTCAAACCCAAGTAACCCAGTCTGGCTCACAAGTCTGTGTTCTTAAGAACTACACTTTACTCATTATCAGGCCCATGCTGGCACCTCATCCTTCCAGGATCCAGCAATCAAGTACCAAAGAGACGGGAGGAAGGATGCACTCTCAATTCTCTATAGAACGGGCTACCCCACACACATGCAGAGGGTGCCAGGAAAACTTCTCCCAGGAGGGGCACCTAGCTCAGTACCAGGTAGAGAGGAGTCAAATGAGCAGGGAGGAACACCTAAGCTGAAATATAAAGCTAGAGGAACAAAGAGCAGGGTGCAGGACTAGGAAGAATGTCTCAAGCAGAGGAAACATACAAGCAAAAGGCAAGCAGCAAGAAAGTGAAGGGTGTGCACGCCAGACAGTTCCGCACTGCTGCAGTGAAGCGTGTGAAAGGTTCACTGACCTGCTGCTGGCGGGCGCCAACGCCCTCGGGGTAGAGGTGCCTGTGTGAGTGCAGATAGCCGATGGCCATCCGGAGGTTCTTCACAGTGATCACAGAGCCATAGGCCAGGTCTAGGGGGAGAGAGGAGAGAGATGGTGCGTGGGCACAGGGCTAGAGGCCACCCAATGCCAAGGAGGGGCCTCCTCAGCCAAGGACTCACTCACTCTCTAAGAGACGCTTCTGGGCCCAGGACTGCTGAAGCAGGAGGCACAGCTGGCTTCTCACTCCAAGGAGACCAACTCAAGAACTGCTGGGTCCCCACCAGTATCACTGGTAGGTACCAACCAGTCTCCTCTTCCCCCACCTCATGAGCACTTCAGGAGAAGCTGTGTGTTAACAATGTCATTATCAAAGGCCTATTTGTAGTAGTAAAAGATTAGAAACAGCCCATCCTTCAGTGAAGTCTGAACATGTATTCAATGGAATAAAGAGGGAAGCATTTTATGTCCTTGTCTGGAATGTTCTCCAACATACAAAATTATGACTACTTATAAAATAGACTTTCGCCGGGCGTGGTGGCGCACGCTTGTAATCCCCGCGCTTGGGAGGCAGAGACAGGAGGATCACGCAGGTTCGAAGCCAGCCGCGCTGGCATAAGAGACCCTGTTTCAAAAAATATATATAAAAAATAGGTCTGGGAGTGTAGCCCGGAGGTAGAAGGGCTTCCAGGAACCCCAGTACCACCAAAAAAAAAAAAAATAGACTTTCACTCTCTATCCTTTTGTGCCTTTTGAACCTAGTATTATATGACTAACTGTTCAATAGTGCTTTGGTTTTCTTAATTTGAATTAAACAAAAACACCCAGAGTAAACTGCCTCCCCCAGAGCATCCCCTCCTCCTGCAGGCCTCGGTTACTGGCAAGTCTCTTTTCCTTATTCCTATTCTTCTTCTCAGTCTCTGTAATCTGGCTGCCTGCCACTTACCACTGCACTGAAACATATCACTCACTCTACCAGTGATGCCTTACTCCTATTCACTTAAGCCCACCAATGGCATGTATTAATTATACAGATGATCCAAAGGCAGAGGAGGCCTGACTATATAGGGGAAGATGGCTTCACATGCCAACAAGTACTGAACAATGGGCAAATGACCAGAAAAGGTGTGACAATGTGTGACCCAGAGCAGGCTAGGACAAATTCTTTCCCAGGGAACAAAAAGAGGACCACTTGAAATAAGAGATCATAACTAAGCTAGGCCTTTTAAATGATGGACATGAATTAGCTAAACTCCATAACTCTATTTTTCTAAGTTCTGATGCAGGCCAACATCTATACCCTTGTACATTGCTGACCTCCTTCACTTCCTAAGATGCTCTCTGTTCCCTCTTCTCAACTCAACACTCCACCACACAGACTGCTCCTCCGTAGCCTCCTTCCTTCATTCCTCTTCCTCTTGTATTCCCCAGTGACCTAATCTTGGCCCTGTTCTTTTCCTATTTCTAGTTTTCCTACAGATCACAGCCTCTGCCATAGTATCAACTACCACTGTACTTGGCTAGATTCCTCTTTTGGAAGTATCAGCCCCGAACCCACTTGCCCCACTGCACTGACTTCTGCTTGAAGCCAAGGATCTGTGGAACTAAGCATCTGCCCTTCCAAACCAACTTTTTCTCCTGCTTTCCCACTTTTCATTCTTTCCACAACCTTGGGGGGTCCACTGTGCTCCAGGCACTGTGCAGGGGCTAGAAAGTAAGATGAAGTCCACCCCCGTGGCTGCCACCACCATGTCCAGCTCATGTCCCTGCAAAAGCTTCCCAGAGGATGTCCAACCCTGCCCTTCCCTGGCCATCCCATACTCTCCCAGTGGTGCCACCTCCCTGCTGCAATCCTCTCGACCTTCCACCTGCTTAAAGACCTCCAGCAGGCCCCTGACACTCATCTAAACATTTCACACCTTCATAATCTTCATAATCTAAACTACCTTTTCAAACTTATATTTCAGTATCTTTCTGTAAGTGACCCACTTTATGTACCTCTGACTCCAACCACCCAGCAGCAGTGTCTCTCACCTTTAACCCCCAGCACTCTGTGCTCCCTTATGTACTCAAAACAGTCATACCCTGTGCAGATCCTCTGTTCCAGACTATCTCTGGAGGGAGAATACTTGCTAATGAGTGTGAATGAGGATGGGAGCTCAGAACACTGTGCTGGGAGCCGATGACTGTCCCTGGAGGGCCTTGCTCTGTCACTAGATCCTCTCTGACTGGCCTTCCCACAGCACAAACAAGTGCTCTTTAGGGTCAAAGCGCTTGCTGCTCAGGACATCCTCCTCTGCACTGTCCCACTCCATTCTCTTGAGTATTCTAACCAGAATACTGGGTCTTTCTCCCACTCTGCCATCTATAGGCTAAAATAACTCAAGCTACCAGATCTGTCTTTTCCAGTTCGACTCCCAAAATTACCCTCTGCCTTTCTACCTGCATAAAGGCTCAGAACACTCACGTTCAGGGATGGAAGCATTGTGAAGGTTGTTTCCTGAAAGTCGGGCCTGAAAGGCAGAACTGAAGAAACCATCGCCAGGACCACTGTGGGGGAGAGGAAAAGCACAGAGAGTCAAGTTAATGGAATGAAAACTGTGATTTCCAGGAGCCTTCAGTTGATCTAAAAGAAACAGAATGAGAGTGGGAGTATGGTATCACAAGACAGATGTGGGTGATGGAGTCGGAGAAATTAGGGTCCAAATTCCAACCCAACCACTTACTAGCTGGTGACTTGGGCAATACATCTAACCTTGTTTAGCTTCAGTTTCTCATTTATAAATTGGATATTAAAAAAACAACAAAAGAACTCACAAATAATTAAATGAGCTCATTTATACAAAATGACAAACACAGTTCCTGATACTTAGCAGTTACTCATTACCTGGGAGCTGCTGCTGCTGGTATTAGTTACCATTACCCTCACCTCTACTGCACTCCCTTACAGTGCTCATCCTTGCTAAGAACAAGGGACTCTAATTAGAGATAAGGGGCAGTTTGGCTATTAGGAAATTTTTCTCTTTTTTCAGGTCAGGGGGCTGGCCTTTCTGAGCCCTTCAAATATCCAAATGATAGAACAAAGGGGCAAAGAAACAGGAAAAACCCTGTCCTCTGTCCTTCCTCCACCATCCTAACCAAAGACCTGTGAAATCACATGGCCCTCCCCTGGGCTTAGGAGCCAGAGGAAGACCAGAAGTAAGACACTAGGAAGACTGTCCATACCTTTTATTCAGCACTGTAATATGAACAGCAAAAATGGCCATGTAGAGCCCCAGGGGCAGCACTATGAGGCACAGGATTCGAGCAGTCAGGTGTTTTCCCACAGTCACCTGAAAACAGAGGCCAGAATGGGTGGTGGGCTTTTGGGGCCCCATAATTTCTTATACCTTCTATGGCATTATATAGAAGTTGTTATGTATAAGTCATAATCATAAAGAAAGTCAAAAGAAAGAATATGTGGAAACCTTCCTTTCTATAGCTCCCCGCCCCCTAAACGCTGCAGGGGATAACGTGGGCCAGCTCTCTTCTGCCTCTCCAGGCCTTGCACCTGGAACCTGGGCTGTTACCATGCTACACACAAGTGCAGCCACTGCCCACCACTATCCAGTTATACTGAACTTTCCCAATCCTTCCTGTACTGTGCCAACCTTATCACATGCCCAAACACTCCCTGCCTTAACTCCAGGCCTCAGCTTCTTCCCAGAGGCCTTCCCAGAGCACCTGAGCCTTGGCCAGTGCCCTCTCTATGCTCTCACAGCACTTATTAGCTGAACTATCATGCCTGTTTACTTCTGTGCATGTGTGTGTGTCTGTCTGTCTGCTCCTCTCCCTCTGTCGCTTGCTCCATGGACTCCAGAGGGTGAGAATCATGTTTTATTCCTTTGATATTCCTAGTATCTCATACTTAATGGATGGTCTCTGTATCTTCTGAAGGAATGACTGTGTTGGGAGTTTGGTTCAGAGGTGATGGAGAGGCACTATGGCAAAGTAATATCTTGGACTCAGCCTAACCTAAGTACGAGTCCTAGATTTCTCTATTACTACTCCCTATATGACCCTGGAAAAGTTAACACCTCTCTAGGTATCAACTTCCTTACCTGTAAATCAGGGTAATAACTACCAACCTCATAGTATCACTATGAGGGGTAAATGAGATAATGAAGGTAAAGCATTTCACACTGTGCCTGGTACCAAATCAGCACTAACAAATAATATTATTATAAACCCTAGAAACCCTTACCAGCCTCCAAATATTAAGACCCTGGATGAGGGAAAAGAAATTATGGGTTAAAGCTATCCCACCCATTTTACCTACGGTCTCATGTAGTCAGTGTCTGCCACATATCTGACATGAGCCAAGCTGGACAGAACCCCCTAGCTGGGTGGTTTATGGAACATTTAAAAGACATAACAGAAACAAACAGCAGAGGTAGAGAAAGTCTACTGGTTCCTGATGAACAATACTGGAAAGCAAAGACATTTCTACTAGCACTTGGGTTCTCACCAATGAAAGACTGAGGTCTCCAAACAGGTGCCAAAGGTCTGAAATGGTGTTCAACCCCACTTGCAGGATGATAAAGAGGCCAACAAACTTGACCCCTAAAGCACCAGCAAGACTGATGCCAGTCAGGCTGAGCCAGGACCACCAGGGGGCAGAAAAAGGCCTGGAAACCAACAAGACACAGGGTTCAGTTTGGCAGCTAGAACCGAACTCAGAGAGCAAGAGCAGCAGCGGGACAGGCAGAGGTCCTGACTCAGAGAGGCTGTGGGGGGTCACAGCTCAGTTCTCAGAAGGAGGTGATCTGTGAAAACCCTGACACTTCAGGCAAGACGGTGAGAGAGCAAGCACAGTATTTTTCTGGGAGAGGGTCCATGGTATTCCTGGCTAAGTACAGGGTATAAGGTACATAGCAGGCTCCTTCCCACTAGTAACCAATAGAGGAGAAGTAAAAGGAAACCCAGAGAAGTCCACTAGACTCAGCTCTCTCTCTCCTTTGTATCATTTCTGGACCTGTTAACACCAGCATTTACTGAGTGCTTACTATGTGTCAGGCACATTCTAAGTACTGTACACATATGAACTCTTCTAATCTTCTCCATTATCCCATGAGGCAGTCTCTTATTACCCTTTTTTTATACACAAGGAAATCAAGGTATAGAGAGGTTAATACAACTAACAAGCAATGGAACCCAGGCAGTCAATCCAAGGTTAAAGCTCTTAACCATTTTTGCTATATTACCTAGTACGCTGCAAAATTTTCATATGATCTGGCTGCCTCCTCGGCCCAATACCTCTGTACCTCTGTACTCCAGCTCCTAACATAGTACCTGGCACACAGTATTAATTCAAGAAATGGTAGATGGAAGTGGAAGGGGTAAAAGCGGAAGACAACCCAAAGCCAGAGTGGGCTGCTAGTCACTGGCTTGGGTGTGATTAAGCATAATGCAGTTTAATAAGCTTGGCCACGGGTAAAACCACAATGACTTCTGAAAAGCCTGGGAGGTGCCAGCTTTTTGGTTTGAATAGAATGAGAATGAATGACATATTCTTTTTTTTTTTTTTTTTTTTTTGCGGGTCTGGGGATGGAACCCAGGGGCATTAGACCTCTGACCTACAGCCCCTGCTCTAATTTTTATTATTTATTTTGAAACCGGGTCTCATTGAGTTGCAGAGGGCCTCACTAAGTAGCTGAGGCTGTCCGCGAACCGCGATCCTCCAGTCTCAGCCTCCCGAATGCTGGGATTACAAGCGTGCGCCACCACGCCCAGCTGAATGACATATTCTGCTCCCTCAGAAGCAGAAAGATGATCTAGAAAGACTATTCTGGAAGCAGACCAGACCCTCCAGATCAGCATTAGAATGACCAAGGCCTCAAAGGACCCTCTTGTCTGGTAAAGACCATTCATCATTAGGCCAGAACTGGATGCACCTATTGAGGGAGGGAAACAAATGGTTCCTAGGCAGCATCTACCCTGGTGTCCTCCCTCTAGGATGGAGAATGTGAAGGATATACGGTCCCAGTTCTCTTAGCCAGCATTGATGCCGAGGGGCAGCTTATATGGTGTGCATAAAGTATCCAACTGGGACCTTTCCATAACATCCATAAACTCCTACCCAATTGCATCCCCACTGTAAACCTAATGATAATATTCTTAAGACAACTGACATTGTCCATCTTATATTAAGCAAAAATAAAGACATTTATAGAAAACAATTTGAACCCTATTTTTATTATCTATCTATAATGGATAATAAGTTAAAAAAAACAAACAAATGAAAAGTATGCTTGCCTTAAACTCAGCTTCAAGATAAGTCCTCTGTGCACCCAATCCAGCCCTGGCCATTATCAAACTTCAGGGCTAGCCAGTTTCTGACCCTCCCCTCCCAAGATTGCGTTTCTGACCTGTTGGCGCAGGAGTTGTACTTGACCATGCTCAGCATGGCAGCCATGATGAAGAACATCAGGATAGGGTCAAGGAGGATGTACTGGGACAGAGTGAGGCATCCTGTGTCTGAAAAACATGAGCTCACTAGTCAATGCAGACTTGAAAGAGGGCCTCCTGAAAACCAAACACTCCAGGAATAGGAAACAATTCCCCTTGTTTAATTGCATGTGAGCAATTGTACAGACAAGACTATATAGACACTGAGTCACCATGGGATCATCAGAGGGGTAGAAGGCCACAGCTCTACAGCCCAGTGATGAGAACAGTATTTGATACTGCCTCTGCCCCAAAGAAGGGTAGATAGGCCTTCAACCCCAAAGAAGATCATGCCATTCACTCAGAGCAGCAGCCCTAAGACAAGTGTCTTCCTCATTTCCACCATCAAAAAGAGAGGTCTGGCCAAGCGTGGTGGCACACACTTGTAATCCCCGCGCTTGAGAGGCAGAGACAGGATCGTGCAGGTTTGAAGCCAGCCGCGCTGACTTAAGAGACCCTGTTTCCAAAAACAAAATGTATAAAATAGGTCCGGGAGTATAGCCCGGAGGTAGAAGGGCTTCCAGGAACCCCAGTACCACAAAAAAAATAAAAAATAAAAAAAGAGGTCTGGCTGGGTGTGATGGTGCAGACCTATGATCCCAGTACTTGGAAGGCCGAGGCAGGAGGATCACAGGTTCGACGCCAGCCTCAGCAATTTAGTAAGGCCCTAAGCAGCTTAATGATACCTCATTTTAAAATAAAAAAAAAATAAAAGCTGGGCATGGTGGCACACACTTGTAATCTTAGTACTTGGGAGGCTGAGACAGAAGGATCATGCAGGTTTGAAGTCAGCCTCAGGTACTTAGTGAGGCTCTCAGCAACTTAGTGAGACCCTGTTTCCAAATAAACTATAAAAAAATAGGTCTGGGAGTATAGCCTGGAGGTAGAAAGCCCCTGGGTTCCATCTTCAGTACCACAAAAATATAATAAATAAATAAATTAATTAATTTAATTTAATAGGGCTGGGGGGGTGTATCTTAGAGGTTGAGTGTCCCCAATTCAACCCCTAGTGCCACAAAAAAGAGGGGGGGAGGTCCTGTCACCCTGCTTATGTAAGTACAACATCATACTGTGATTTTGCAATATATCCATCAAAACAAACCAATATATCTGTCAAAGCAATCCCCTAAAATATCCACCTAAATTGATATGGACTTCTTTAAATGTTAAGCTCCATGAGGTCATGAATTTACTTTCAGGAGAACAAGCCTAGCAACAAGATAAACTTCTACAATCAACTTTCATTTGTCCATGTAAGGACCCACAGAAAATACTTAAATTTCCTATTGCTCTCTCCTGCCACCCAGCTACTTCTGGGGCATCTGTCTTTGCATTTAGTTGTAATTAGCTTAGCAATGCAAATGAATCTGAATATTAACCTAAGAGAAGCAAAATTAAAATTGTAAGCCTCCTACAAACATACACAAGTGCAAGTTTATCTTTTTATCTATTCCAAATTCAAATGCAGATAATCTAAAGAGTATATCCCTTAGGATTAGCCATGCCAATTCTCAAAAAGCTTGCTACATAGAAATATTTACATATGTATTATTAGAGAATAAAATGAGACTGGCAATACCTTTTACCTGATCCTAAAGATCATTAAGATCTGAGCCCATAGATGAGATGTGTGATCCTCACAGTGAAACACACGAGATAAGGCGACTCACCAAAGGTGAGAAGAGCGGCAGTGAGCAGCGCTGCTGGGAGGGACCTGGACAGATCCAACACCGTGAGGTAGGCCAAGGGGGCCAGCCAGGAACCAAGGAACGCGCAGAACTGAGGAAGGAACAGAACATCAGGGACCAACTAATGCTTACGATGGAAAGCCCTGATGAAGGCATGACTCTATTGCCCTAAAATCATCTAGAATATCTATAAATAAGAAGGGGGTGGTAGTACAGTGAAAGGTCAAATCAAGCAATATATTTGTTTCCACAGGACAACAACATGTGCACTGGCATGAATCAGCAAAGATCAGCCAGAAGGGTGGGCAGGACTGCCTCATCACTGCTAGTTGTGACCTTGAGAGTCACATCACATCTCTCAAGGTCACATGTCTTGTCTCAGCCTCTCTATCTAATAGGAAAAATTAAGAGTTCCTATTTCACAAGTTTACTTTGAAGATTAAATGAGTTTTAGGTCTATTAACACACAGAAAGTACTAGACAAATGTTAAGAGTCTGCCATAAAACTGTGGGTACAAGCTGAGAAGGACCTCTGTAAAGGTATTTTAATATATATATATATATATATATATATATATATATTTTTTTTTTTTTTTTTTTTTTGGTGGTACTGGGGATAGAACCCTTCTACTTCCAGGCTACACTCCTAGACCTATTTTATATTTTTATTTGGAAACAGGGTCTCTTAAGCCAACAAGGCTGGCTTTGAACCTGCACAATCCTCCTGTCTCCGCCCCCCAAGCACAGGGATTATGCCCGGCTATTTCAGAGAATTCTTTTTTTTTATGACTTTAATCAGTTTGTGATTTTATTGACCCACGTATCTTCACAGTGGAGCAAACATTGATGATACATCTTAGCTGTCGCTTTCCTCTACTTAATAAGCATTCATCACAGATAGTCTTTGGCTTTCTGTAAAGATTCTTTTAAGCTGGATGCTTCTCTATTTCAGAGAATTCTAATGTTACTTCTGTAGTGTCTCTCCTGGTTCTTTTCTTTAATCATGCCAGAAATCACTTTTTGAAATATAGGATATATTTCAATTTTGGAAAAAAAGACTGCTCGACACTTCAGTATCTGGAGGATTGCTTGTTGTTGTTGTTTTTAATCACCAACTCTCTTTTATCCCCCTACCTGCCCATCAACAGAAAACAGACAAATATAGGAAAATGGGAAAATCTTGCATTTGTGTTCTCCCTTTTTATAAACAGCTGTATGGGTCTTATGTGAAGAATAAATGAGGCTGCTATATTCGGGCTTCCCAATATCCATAGCAAGTCCACAGTGAGTCAGGCCTGTATCCAATTATGTCTGCTAGGTGGTGTTCAAGAGTCATCGGGAAAAGAATCACTTAAGAATGAACTTGAGGGAAGGAACACTCCTTGTTTAATATGGCGTGGTATGGCCATGTAAATCCTCCAGCGATTAACCCAAATATGCACTTTTATCTAAAATGCTTTAGAGGGCCTCAAGAAGAGGGGCTTGTAAATGCAAACTGCTCTGAGATGCCAACAGAGTTGAGTGCTTAGGCTCAGCCATGTTCCATCAGGGCTGGGCTGGTGCTGGGAGTCAGGGCACAGAGGGACTGGAACAAACATGTAGCCTTCCTTGAAAGAAAGCTGGAAGGTGTCATGCCCCAAATCTTCATGGGTAAAGAAGGAAGAAGCTGGTGACATGGTGTGTGGATGCCAGAATCTTCTATTGCAGAGCTGTGGCTGCAGAGGAAGGACATGCCCCCTGCCAGCGCAGAGGCCAGGGAAGGGCTGCAGGAGACACCTCACTGCCTGGTCCAGACTGCTAGCCAACCTGAGCTTAGATGCCACATGCGGACAGGGCAACAGGTGACAGTGTGTGCTTGCTTCTATGTAATCACTATATTATTTGTGGCCTCCTGTCCCTTCTTCCCCACCTCAGTTTTGAATCTATCATGGAGAGTGGATCTAATCACTTCCCCTCTCCTCCTGAAAGTAGTAGCCCTGTATCTATACCTGCCACCACTTCAGGACTTCCAACTGTAACATTTCTTTTTTCTTTCTTTCTCTCTTTCTTCTTTCTCTCTTTCTTTCTTTCCTTCTTTCCTTCCTTCTTTCCTTTTTTTTTTTTTTTTTTTTTTTTTTTTTTTTTTTGCAGGTCTGGGAATGGAACCCAGGGGCATTCGACCTCCAAGCTATACCCCCTGCCCTATTTTTTTTTTTTTATTCTTTATTTTGAAACCGGGTCTCACTGAGTTGCAGAGGGCCTCACTAAGTAGCTGAGGCTGCGGTCTGCGAACCGCGGTCCTCCAGTCTCACCCTCCCGAATGCTGGGATTACAAGCTTGCACCCCCAAGCCTGGCTCAACTGTAACATTTCTGACTGAGTGTGGCCCCAGGGTTCAGTCAGTTTATATCAAGTCAGGAAAACTCACTCCTCTCATTCCCATGTAGCTGTGATGTTCATATCTGTCCCCAGGTTTCTGAAATAGAAAGGTGCCATCGTATCCACTCAGGTAGCCAGCAAGACCTATCAGCATCTGAGGAAAGAAGAACAGACAAAAAAAAAAAAAAAAAGAGAGAGAGAGAGAGAGAATGAGAGCTTTGGGAAAAGATTCCTCTGTCCCCTGAAGCTCCCTGCAGCTGCACCCAGACTTTGGCTTCCTTTGATAACTGCCCACAGAAGTAGTAGCTAATGGACATTTTCTCCTGCAGCTGCAGCAGAGTAAAGAACCTTTTGTCTGTATAGCTCATTGCTTGAAACAAATCCTCTCTTGTGTTATGGCAAGTTCTTGGAAATAGTGTGGACTAAACACTTAGGAAGAAAAAAAAAAACTCCCACAGTTTGAAGGGCAGAGCCAGTGAGGGGCTCTCACACTCAGCCTTCTTTCATCTGTTGTGAGATAAAACAGGACAGCTATTGGGGGAGGTTATGGGCAGATGCTGATTCCTGGGAACTTGGCCTATTGAAAGGAAACAAGATTCCAAGTCTCAAGAAGGAGGGAGAAAAGTGGCTAAGTAACTACACACTAGCAATAAGGAGAAGAAAGGAAATAAGACGTAGGCATTTCCCCAGGGAAAAGAGCTGGGACTGGATCTCTCTTCTTTAAAGGTCTTCTATGAAAGTAAATGGTCTGGAATGTCAGGGAATTCCTAAGTCCAAGAATAAAACCCCAAACCAGCACCTGACTCCAATCCTCAGGAGCCATCCTTCCAGATGAGAGATCTATTGTTTACCATGGCTCACCTTTCCCAGAGGTGGGTGCACATCGAAGAAAAAGGTGCGGTTGATATAGTAACTTCCCATTTTTCCGAAGTGAGTCTCATCCCAACTAAAGGAAAAACAGAATGCCTTAAGCATAGTTAAAATTATAGTTAAAACTAAATGCAAGCTGGGCATGGTGGCACACGCTTGTAATCCCAGCACTTGGGAGGCTGAGACAGGAGGATCGCACAGGTTTGAAGCCAGCCTCAGCTACTTAGTGAGGCTCTCAGCAACTTAGTAAGACCCTGTTTCCAAATAAAATATAAAATAGGTCTGAGAGTGTAGCCAGGGGGTAGAAAGGCCCTGGGTTCCACCCCCAGTACACAAAACAAAACAAACAAACAAAACCAAACTAAAGGCAATGAGTTTTAAGCAATTAGCAAGATTAAAAATTTTAAAAAAACTTTTTTTTTGTGGTGGTACTGAGGATGGAACTCTTCTGCCTCTGGGCTACACTCCCAGACGTATTTTTTAATATTTTATTTGGAAACAGGGTCTCTTAAGCCAGCGAGGCTGGCTTCGAACCTGTGTGATCCTCCTTTTCTCCGCCTCCCAAGCACGGAGATTACAAGTGTGTGCCACTATGCCTGGCCAAAAACCTTTGACACAAGTGATTTGAGGAAGCAGGGCATCAAGATGATTCTGAATCTTTGTTTAGATAAATGAGAAAGGTTAGCAAATATTTACCAACCAGTTAACAAAAATTTAAGTTAAATATATATATTTTGTATCTTGAGTTTATATTATTTTAAAAAGAAAAAAGGTTTCCTGTATAGCTTTATAGATAAGAATTTTCTTTTGATTCTGTTAACTAACTCTGAGATGATGTTTACTATTACAATATACATTACATGTACTACACTGTCTGACTATTGCTAGAGAGACATATCCCCCTCGAAAAGGGAAAAAAAAAAAAAAAGATAACCAAATCATTCAGAGTCTTGACATTTCTGTCTTATTTTCTTCCTGCACTCAAAAGGAGAGTTGCTTTCTAGTGACTGCTCATCCTCAGGTGAGCTTCCAAGAACAGTTCTGACCAACCTACCACTGTAAGGGGCAAAATGTGCTTTTCTCCATACTGCTAGGTACTCTGATTGGCCTTAGATAAGGACAGTGACATGGTGATGTCAAAGAGAGAAATAATCTCAGAGTAGGGTGACCAAACATATTTGCAGAAAGAAGAGATCGAGTCCTAGCTCTATCACTTATGAATGATGTGACATAACAAAACCTCTCCCTCTCTCCAGTCCTCTTTTCTCATCTACGCTGTGGAGACATACTGGAATTGCCATGCTTCCTTCCCAGTAGGGTATTAGGGCTCACTCAGGTAACACATGTGAAAAATCTCTATAGATTCTCAAGTGTCATATATGTCCCAAAATTTGTAATTAGTTGTGAAGTCCACTGAAAACATATTAACAAAGGGGCATGAGATTTTTACTTCAAAAGCTTGCCAAGTAAAATCAGCAATAACATTCACATTTCCTTTAGGCTTTTACTTTTTGTGCTAGAAGAGACAGTTTTGCATAATTCTCTTGTGCTCCTACAGGCCTTGCAGGGTATGCCAAGAATGCAAGGTCCTGACCCATCTGTACCAGGCCATTTTCACTGTTATTTTTGCAGCAAGCATCCCTAGGAGGAGTTGGTATCTCCCTGGGGCAGAGATCAGCCTGCTTACTGCTTGTGTAAAATAGCAAACTCCCCAAGCTTGGATGTTCCCCAGCTGCGATGCAGCCCGCTGCACCCTGATGTGCAAGCATTCACACCCACAGTGCCGCATGGAACTCTGGAGGAAAGAGGGGCTGATGCCAACACGCTGATGCTCATCCTGCTTGCTGTGCCAGTATCCATAAAACAATGACAGTTTAACTTCTGCATTTGTAAATAGGCTAAAAAAGAAGATCTCAGACCCCAAAAGTTTAGGGGACAAGCATAGGATGAGGAAAGACATAGTTTTCTGAAAGAAAAAGGATGAGGACCCACATGGGCTGAGTTAGGGATATGAGAAGATTCCCTAAAATGTGGTAGCAAATGTTCTTGCCCAAGTGGTAGTCAATGGGAGTAGTAAAAGTCCCCACTGCTGCACTTACCAAAGAAGCTAAAAGGAAAGAAGTAGGAATGGAATGGTTACCTGGATGCTGCCTGGGTTACTACTCACTCCAGTCTGAATTACAGGAAGAGAGATGTGATCGTGACAGTGAAGCAGCAAGTCTAGCAGCCCTAGTCAAAAATGGACGTGGCTGCTGAATCACAAAGTTTCCAAAGCTTCAATAGATGCAGCAATAAGGATCCTGCTATTCAATACAGAACTTCAACAAAAATGCCAATGCTGAAAATCCTTAGGTGAGCTGAGTACTCATACATACTGGCTTAGAACCACTCTCTCCCTTTATGTGTCCAGGTTCCTCTCTCCTTACCTCGCAGCTTCAAACAGTAAGATGATTAAAGGTGGGGCCAAGTTCTCCACATCTTCAAAAGGGACCAAAGGCCATACATACCAATCCTAGTATGCTGGGGAATTCCTGGGAGAAAAGGGACTCAAACGCAGGACTCTATTGTATTGGGGCCACATCTCCTCCCTATCCAGTCCCACAGGGGGCAGGTAGGATTTGTTAGGCACAGGGGTTACCAAAGGCACTAAGGACACAGAGAGTCATTATTAACAGGGTCTGTAGAGACTGAAAGTAAGAGGGCCTCTAAACCCAGGGGCTCACTAGACCCAAGGAAGGACCCTGGGAGAAAATGGTGCTAAGCCTAGTTAGAGGCTAGAGGAAGAATAACACTTCTTTACACCCCTGCATCCAGCACTCTCCAACTGGGAAATGGCATCATCTCTGGGGAGTGCCTGATGCAGGCCTATTAGATTCATGAGTTCAAGGGAAAAAGTGCTCAAATTCAACTGTCAGGATTTTAGCCAAGTTCCTAGTAGAGAAAGGAAGTCAAAGAGACCTATGGGTAGTATTCTTTGTGATACTTCAGCAACTTGGAATGCTATCAGCAACTTAGTAAGACCCTGTTTCAAAATAAAAAATAAAATAGGGCTTAGGGGTGTAGCTTGGAGGTAGAATGCCCCTGGAAGAGAAAGGGAAATAACAGCTTTAAGGACTTATAAGGTGCTGAAATATTATGACCAGGATAACAGCGCCACTTGCTGGACAAAGATAGCAACTACACCCCCTTTAAAAGGGCAGTTATTAACCTAATACTAACTTATCTTCATGGGTGTCTGAGCAGGACTCCTGGCTCAACATTCCCATCTTGGGGTGGGTTAATGTGGAATTTAAAGCTAATATGAGAAGGGTTCAACAAGTCTTGCTGCCATATGGAAATGATATATCCAAGAGGATAGCCAGCCTGGCCCTTGGAAGCATCTGGGCCTCCACGCCCTAGATAAAGGGACAGCCCCTTCTATGGGAGAAACTATTTCCCATCTACTTCCTGACACAGCCACTGGCTCAGTGGGTTCCTTGATTTACAGAGGCTCCTCAAAATGCTTGTGCCTGGTTTGCAGAGGATTAGGCTAAATTAAAAGCGGAATGATGGAGCCTGATGGAGCCGGGTGTGGTGGTGCACGCTTGTAATCCCCACGCTTGGGAAGCAGAGACAAGAGAATCACACAGGTTCGAAGCCAGCCTTGCTGGCTTAAGAGACCCTGTTTCCAAATAAAAAAGTTATAAAATGGGTCTGGGAGTGTAGCCCAGAGGAACCCCAGTACCACCAAAAAAAAAAAAAAAAAAAAAACGGATGATGTCCACTGGGCACCAAAAGCCATTCAGCTTCAATGGCAAGTCTCTTAGAAGACTCAATGCTGGGAGATTAAAGACACCTCTCCATGCAGTAGAAAACTGGGGAAACAAATCGCAGTTGACTGATGGAACAGTCTGGATCACTCATGTAGGTGCCCACAGTAAAGGCCAGGATACTGATAAAGACTACCTCCAACCAAGCTGCAGATCAAACCTGCACCATCCAGACTGCTGCCCTATTCACTTGGATTTCCCAAGGCATCAGGTGTGGAAACACATCTACCATCATGAACTGGGCAGAGTAAAGAAGCACAGATCTCTGGTGAGAAGCCACCCCACATACCACACTTCTGCCAAAGGTGGGCCTGCTTGCCTTGCAGCAAAGGAAGCCACAATGCATGGGCACTGACCCCGCCTGCTCCTCAAAGTGACTACACTGGGACTTTGTTCCCTTTTTGGAGTTATCACTGATACCTCACTGTTGCTGAAGCTTTTTCAAGTTACAGTGATATGGCCATTCCAGTCCAGTCATCTAACTCTGAATATTCCACTGTGGTCCCTGAAACTAAACTCTGTTATGTTTCCAGCCGGAACACCTTTTTGCAACAATGACCACTCAACAATAGGTGAATGGTGAAGGTATTTCATGGACAATCCACACTTCCTATCTTCCTCAGGCATCTAATATTATCAAATATTTTATAGTCTCCTCAAAAATCAATTCAAAAATATTTCTGACTCTACCTCCATCACCTCCTTCTGGTCTACCCAATATAAAGTAGTCTTATCCTCAGAAAGGTTCATCTCCTCTTGAGATTAGGAAAAGGTGTGGAGAGATATATAAATCTATTTTAAATAAAGTGAGATTTCTCTGGCCATGATTTGTCATCTTTCTCCTTAGAGAAACCCCAATTAAGCTGGGGAAGACAGGAAAGCGTCAAATTTAAATCCAGATAGGATTCAAACAATTCTATAGTTCAATCACCTGGGTTGTCTTATTGGTGAGGCATGGTCCTAGAGCATAAAAATGACCACTTTGTTAAGGACACCACTTTTCAAGTCTCCCTACAGTGGCCCACATATGTCAGGTAGAAAACATACTGGGAAGCCAGGAATGGTGGCACACACTGTAATCCCAGCATTTGGGAGGCTGAGACAGGAGGATTGCAGGCTCATGGCCAGCCTCAGATACTTAGTGAGGCAACTCCGCAACTTAGTGAGACCCTGTTTCAAAATAAAGAATAAAAAATAGGTTTGGGGGTAGGGCTTGGAGGTAGAATGCCCCTGAAAACATAATGGGAATCAAGCCTAGTGGCACATGCCTGTAATCCCACTATTAGGGAGGCTGAGACAGGAGGATCACAGGTTCAAGACCTGCCTCAACAATTAGCAAGGCCCTCAGCAACCCTGTTTCAAAAGAAAAAAGAAAATAGGGCTGGGGTGTATCTCAATGGCAAAATGCTCCTGGAATCAATATCCAGTACCACACACATGCATACACACTCATACACACACACCCACACACCCATAAGAGGACTCTGTCAATTTTCACCATGCTACAAAAATAGAAAAATTCATTTGGTATGGCCAGTGTTGAACTATTCTGATGTGTCTGATGGCATCAGTGCCAATTCCCAAATATGCACTTTCCTCATTCTTCCTCATGTACTAAGGGCCTTGGGCTATGCCTCATGCAATGATTGAGGCAGCAACTATTTGGCGACACTTCCTATGTAACTTAAACAATCAATATAATGAAGATCTAAATCAAATTTGATGGTGATCCGAGTATAATTTTAAAAAGTCCTGAACTGAGTGGCCTGTGCCCCTTCAGTTAATATGGTATGTATGTAAGGAAGAATGAGCTACAAAATGTCTTTCCACTGGGCATGGGAATTACGTCTTTTTTTCTATGGTGCTGGTGGGACACTGTAATTATTGGCAATGACACCAGTAATTAGAGATCAAGCTAAACTATGCACAGATCAGAATGGATAACAGACTAAACTTAGACTACATCCTAGATGTCTGAAATACAACTCAATAATAATAAGAACTTATTTGCAGATAGCTGAATCCAGGACTCTGGGATCATAGTTGAGATAAACACCAAAGTTTGGCCTCATCCTTAAGTAAAGGCTGTATGAGATAAATTGAACAGACTTGGTCCCTTCCTGTTAGCCATATTAGCCAATGGAGTTGTATATTCATGTCAAAATCTTCTAGAAGCCAAGACAGAGCTAGGTCTGACAACAAGGAGTAAGACAAGTCTGTCTTGGAAGAAGCAGTCTTTTATCTATGTCTACAGCATCCACAAGTATCTCAAGAATGCAAGCCCCTGCAGCCAGGTGTAGTGGCGTATGCTTGTAATCCCAGCATTCAGAAGGCTGGGACCAGAGGACCACAGTTTGTGGACAGCCTCAGCTACTTAGCAAGGCCCTTCGAAACTCAGTGAGACCCTGTTTCAAAATAAAAAGACTTAATAAAAATAGGGCTGGGGTGTAGCTCAGAGGTACAATGCCCCTGGGTTTTATCCCCAGTACCACAAAAAAAAAAAAAAAACAAAGAAAAGAAAAAAGAAAAAGAAAAAAAAAAAAGGAAGAATGCAAGGCCCTAAGGCCATTTCTCAGGGTTGTTTGCAGCAAGCAACCTTGAGAGATGATATATTTCCCTCCTGGACAAAGAGTGGGCTTGTTTACAGCTTGTGATAAAACAAGATTCCTCAAGCCTGTCATTCCTTTGCCTGGATGCAACCCACTGTGTGTGCAGCCACTCATTTGCGCCCACAGCATCATCCTGTGGGACTTGGGGAGCAAAGGAAACTAACTTCAACATACCAGCACTCATCCTTTGTCTCTAACCCAAGAGTGTCGCACCTTCTGTCAGCAAGTCATGAAACAATAACTTTTTGTGGTTGATTTATTAATTTCCAAGTAGGGCAACCCTGATAGTTTGCTTACTCCCACTGTGGTCGGTGAGTTCCACTTCTAACATCCTCTACATTAACATTCTCTGTTAATGTCCATACTTGTTAATCAGACAAATTAGCCATTTTCAGATTGTACAAAACTTCTTCAAGCTGGAGACAAGGTTACTTGGGAGAGTTAGCTAATGAAATCGGATCATGCCTGAAACCCAGCATTTCTATCATACAAAATAAAATTTTCAAGAAAACAACTCTCTTATTAACGGACAATCCCAGACCTGCTTCCTGGAATCTTCGTCTTCATCTCTGGACACCCAAAATGTACTGACTCTTTAGAATGAAAGTACCCAGTTGGGAATTTTCTCTCTAGGGATGCCTGAATATCCTGCAGATGAGCACTTGCGAAATTTGTACCAAGAATTTCCAGTATCTTTGGAAACTTCAAAGGACCTTTTAAGAGCCAAAGTTGGAGAACGAGGTCAAACAGTCCTGCATAACCTGGGGAGACGTGAGGACTGCGTCCTTGGATCCTAATAGGACCACTGTCTCCTACCAAGCAAACCCATTCCTCTTAGAAACTGCTCCTTGAGGGAGGTCGATCGCCTGAAACCTCAGTTTCTCCCCCACAGCCGACCCAGGTCCTTCAGTGAATCCCGCCCCCTCTATGTCCCCGGGCCAATCAGAGGGCGGCGTCCCTCCTCCCAGTTGCCATGGTGCCCACCAAGTTCCCTCCAGTCACTCACCAGATGTGCGGCGGCTGGTCCAAGCGGTGGAAGCGGGTGGCGAAGGACAGCAGCGTCACCAGGGCCAGCAGGGCCCACCGGCCGGCCGCCTCCCAGCGCCGCGAGCTCCGAGCAGGCCGTTTGGAGCTTCGCGCTGCAGCCTCGGCGGCCACGTCCCGGCCCGCAGACCTGGCAGCCTGGGGCCCACAGCGGCCCCGGCGGGCGCGCAGCTCGGACCCGGCCAGGCCTCCGCCCACGGCCGGCGGCATCCTCCCCCTCCGGAGAAAGGCCCTGCGGCCGGGAGGCCCGCCAGGTCTCACCAGCCACCCCGCCGCGGAGTCGCAGGGGGGCGGCTCGGGGTGCCCTGGGAAGTGTAGTTCCCGCCGCGGGCCGCGGCCGCGGGGCGGGGCGGGCAGCGTGGAGGCCGCCCTGGCCACCAGGAGGCGGCAGGAGGCGCAGAGCATAACGGGAGGCGGCGAGGACGCGGCGGAGGGGCTCAGGGAACTGCAAGTCCCGGCAGCGCCGGCGGGGGCGGGCCGGCGGGGCGGGGCCAGCCGCCAGCCGCCGAGTCCATGCCCGGCCGAGCTTCGCGTTACCGGCCGACGCCGAGGCCGGCCCCGAGCCTCAGCCGCCGGCGGGTCCCCGGCGCGAACTTTCTGGCCTGGCAGAGGGGTCACCGAAGTGCGAGATGCAAGCCGGGAAGGTCTGTGCCCCGCACAAGGGAAGAGGGTCGCTAGTTGGGAGCTGGGGCGGAGCCGTCGGCGCCCGCTCTGCCCCTCCCCCGTGGCTCCCACAACGACTCCCGGCGTGCTGTGCGCCGCGCCCGCTCCGCGCCTGCGCGTTGCTGCCGCGCCCGCTCCGCGCCTGCGCGCTGCTGCCGCGCCGTGGGTGGAGCGCGCCGAGGTGGAGCGTGCTGGGCAGGGTCAGTTTGCACGCCCCTTCGGTTTCCACTCTCCTGGCTACCTCGACCCCATCCCTCTCTGATTTTCCAAACGTTGGTCCCGGCTTCCTATTTCCGCACTGCCCTACCTGCTCCTCTCTCAACATGTCGGTCTTAACAATCAACGAATGGCTTTTCAAGGGATGTTTGCATTTTAAGAGTGCCTTAAAGGGAACAGTGACACTTCAAGCCATCACCATCACCTGGGGAACTTCCCAGGCTTAAACGTGCCCCACACCCTGTCTACCCTAGAGTCTTTGGCCTCTGGAGCCATGGGCTGAGAATCCACGTTTTATAAGCGGCCCCGATGAGGCTCGTGCACTCAAGAGTTTGACAGCCGTTGTTATAGCTCCTTAAGGTGACACCAAAGTGCTGTGTGCGTGTTATGTCGCTACATTCTGAACTACATTATGTTGTGAGACTACAGTGTACCAGTAAAAGTATATAAAAATGTTTTTAAAAGGTGGCGCCAAAGGTAGGGCATTGCATCATGCTAATTATTCCAAATGGGTTTTAGGAATATTTCCCCTAAAATGTGTTAAGAGACGCGTTAAAAGCTTTGGTTGGGGGCGAGGGTAAAGGCGGGGCGTGGTGGCGCACGTTTGTAATCTCAGCATTCGGGAGGTGAGACAGGAGGATCACAGTTTTCGGACAGCCTCAGCTATTTAGCAAGGCCCTTCGCAACTCAGTGAGACCCTATTTCAAAAAATAAAAAAGACTAAAAAATAGGATCGAGGGAGGTAGAATGCCTCTGGGTTCCATCCCCAGGACCCAAAACAAAACAAAAACAGTGGGGGTAAAGCTGGGTGTGGTAGCACATGCTTGTAATCCCAGTACTTGGGAGGCTGAAACAGGAGAATCATCAGGTTCAAAGCAGCCATACCTACTTAGTGAGGTTCTCGGTAATTCAGTGAGACCCTGTTTCCAAATAAAATATAAAATAGGTCTGGTAATGTAGCTCGGAGGAGAAAGCCCCTTGGTTCCATCCCAAGTACAAGGAAAAAAAAAAAAAAACAGAGTAGCTGGGCTTGGTGGTCCACACTTGTAATCCCAGCCTTTGGGAGGCTGAGACAGGAGAATCTCAGTCTGTGGGCAGCCTCAGCTATTTAGTGAGGCCCTTGACAACTCAGTGAGACCCTGTTTCAAAATAAGAATATAAAATAGGGCTGGGGGTGTGGCTCAGAGGTAGAATGGGGGTATAGCTCTGTAGTAGAGAGCTTGCCTACCATGATATATGGGCCCGGGTTTCAATCTCCAGCACCACAAAATAAATAAAAATAAAATTTGTCATAGTAATCGGAATGCATGTTTGAATTGGAAACAGAATTCCTCCAGATGTGCTGATGAAATGGAAATTCTACTTGGGCTTAAAATGTAGCTTACAAGAGCTATACTACCAGACCTATTTTATCCAGGATCATGCAGAGCTGGTTCTTACACCAGGTCTGGACCCCGGTTATGCCAGCTCCTGGCCCACTCTACCACACAAACTGCTGCCTCAAAGCCAGGCCACACTCTTTGCTCAGGACACCAACTTGGCTCCATCAGGAGTATAGAAACATCCCACAAATTGGAAAGAGATGCCCTTTCTGACCAGAGTCAAAGTCCACTGACGCCTGTCCAGTCCAGCTTCCCCATTGGCTTGTGAGACCCACCCCTCCAGCATTCCTCCCCCCTGACCTGCAGCTCTGTGAGAGGGAACATTCTTTGAACCGCACCATGACCCAGCGTGGCAAGGTAAGACAGGTACTTAAAGGTCCCTGCCCCTTGGGGGCCACTCAGAACTCAGGAACTTGTACCAGCATGAGCAAAAGATCCCAGGGCCTCTGACCCAGAGAGTTCTGAGTTGACCAGACCCAGGCCTAAGGAATGAGACCTAAGTGCTGGGAAGAACAGGTGGCTAGAGCCCATTGCCTGGGGCTGGCACCTCTTCTCCTGAAGCTGGAAGCACCATGCCTGGATTAACGTGCACCTTTCTTTTCTCTCCTCAGCCCATCCTATATTCCTATTTCCGAAGCTCCTGCTCATGGAGAGTTCGAATCGGTAAGAGCTAAGTGCCTGGGTGGATGGTGAGGGGTGGAGACCTGTCAAGTACAAAGCCAGCCTGGGACAGAACTGGTGCTCTCTCAGACAGGACTTCTCTCCCAGCAACAAGCATCCTGGTTTCCTGGATCCCCATCCCTGAAGGGCACTTGTGCCCAGGAAGTCCAACAAGATGACACTGGGGGTTGGAGGAGGGAGGTTGTTTTTCTTCTTGGAACTGCTGCCTCCTCTGTGCTATTCTCCAAAGCCTCTTAGCAACCGTACTTAAAGCAGGTTTATAAAATCCAGAAGTCCCTAGTAACCAGCAGGAAAACAGCTGGCCTCCCTCAGTTCTTATCTCATTTGATCTGGCAAAGTAAACAGAATTGGTCACTATGGACCAGGGAGCCCTTGAGGGAACAGAGCAAGGGCTCTCTGGCCAAGTCCTGATTTCACCCGTTTTGTTTTGCTGTTTTTTGTTTTTTGTTGTTGTTTTGATTTTGTGGTACTGGGGTTCCTGGAAACCCTTCTACCTCCAGACTACGCTCCCAGACCCATTTTTATATTTTTATTTGGAAACAGGGTCTCTTAAGCCAGCAAGGCTGGCTTCAAACCTGCGCGATCCTCCTGTCTCCACCTCCCAAGCGCAGGGATTACAAGTGTGCACCACCACGCCCGGCATTGATTTCACCCTTTTTTCCCTCAGCATAACATGGCCCTTGGTGAGGGCCCTAGTTATAGGGACGCCTCTGAGGAAGGGCCCCTGTGCCAGTGCATTTATGTACATGATTCTCTTCCAACCTCAAAGGCCTCTGGAAAGAAGGACTCTTAGCATCTCCATTGTACAGATGAGGAAACTGAGACACAGGTTAACTAACTTACCAAGCATCATGTAGCAACTAAGAGGCAGAATTAGAATTTGAACTGTGTTGTCTGACTCCACAGTCTGTGTTGTTTTGTGTGTGTTTGGTGCTAGGAATGGAACCCAGGACACTGAGCATGCTAAGCGCATGCTCTACCACTAGCAGCACGTCCAGCCTGTCCATGCTTTTAACTACAACACTATGTTGCCTGTCAGAAGGGAGACGGCTGCACAGAAGCTCATGAAGTTACTTGCCCAGCTGGACGATGTTAGGAATAGATTTTAGGGGAGCTGCAGACAATAATAATAATAAAGTAACTTAGCAAGGCAGTTTATTTCTGTGCAGAAGGGTGCAGCAAACGCACTGGATGGGCAGTCTGCTCAGCCCTTTATTCCCTTCCCACAAAGGCCACTAAGCTGTTTCCCATTGGCTGGAATATGGCTTTACAATATCATCTGGGTATATTTTACAAAAGGAGAAACAGGAAACCAGCACATCTGGGAGTAGAACCTATAGACAGGTGGACAAAGGTTACAAAATGGATGGATGCCTAGGCAGTAGTTACAAGATGGAAATCTTTGTAGCTTTGATGGAAAGATTGCTTTCCTTTCTTACAGTGAGGTGCATACTCCTCTAATCCCAGCGATTTGGGTGCTGAGGCAGAAGGACAACAATTTCAAGGCCAGCCTCAACAATTTAGGGAGACTATGTCTCAAACAGGCTGGAAGTGTAGCTTAGTGGTAGAGCACCTGGGTTCAGTTCCCCGTTCTGAAGGAAGGAAGAAAAAGAGAAAAAGAAAGAGAAGGGAAGGGAAGGAAGAAAAGGTACTTACTTGCCCAAAGCCACACAGCTATCAAATGAATGTGATAAAATTTGAACCCAAGCAGTCTGCCTTCAGAGCCTGGCCCTGACTGCAAAGCCATGGTCTATGACGCCCCCTCCCTGCCCCCTAGTCACTTCATTGGAGTTTGTGGAGTCAGTAAATAGTGTCACTTTTGAAACTTTCCTCCAAGACATGCCCCTCCCCTGGGCCCTAGAGCCTTTGCCCTATTGAGCCAGAAGCCAGAGTGCGCGTGCTCTCCCTGTAGAGCCTGCGTGCTTTGCCTCTCCCGCTTGGCCCCAACCATTTTCACTCCAGAGTGGAGCTGCCAAGAAAGCCTGGCATATCCCAAGCTGTCCTCCCAATGCCATCTTCTTCCCCTTATTCCTTTGCCCTTGCTGGAGACCAGCCATTACCATATTTTGATACCCAAGTGTGCATGTATGTACACACACATGGCATTTTTACCCCTACCTTGCTAGGGGATGAAAAGGAAACCTGGCTCCTGGAGTCGCTGCAAATGCTCCAAGACCAGCACAGAACCCAGTGCTCTCCTGGAATCTATAGTAAATAGCCCTGACAACAGAATGGATTGCAGAGATTCTTAGCTAAACAGAAATTGCGTCATCGGCCTGGGGGTGCTCTGCATGGTCCCCTGAGCATCTTCCCTTGGCCCCTAGATGCCTTACTGAAGGAAGATTGCGTCTCCACCAATATGTCCTGCTTCCCACTGTCTAAGGCCTCAGAGGAACAGAGGTGAATGCTGCTGTCCTCAGCAGCCCACGGTGCCAAAGTACTCGCCTTCATAACACCACTCAGGGGCATGAGGGCCCCGTGGGGGCCAGAGGGGAGGGCTCCAAGAGTTCAGGGGTGAGAGAGGTAGAACATCACATGCCTAGGATAGAATAGTGGGTGGTGACGAGGAAAGCCAGACAGAAGGGGACCGCTGCCATCCCTTGACTCTCCTCTCTGTGGTCTCTCCTAGCTCTGGCCTTGAAAGGCATTGACTATGAGACAGTGCCCATCAACCTCATAAAAGATGGGGGGCAACAGGTAAGGAGGCTGCCCTGGACCACAATGTGGGAATTGGACCTTGGAGAGATACCAGGTAGGGAGGTCTGCTCCCAAGACTTACACCTATGTCCCGTGGTCAGAATGGCTGGAGGATGCTACTGGCTCTCACATGGGACAATGTGGCAGGCTGTGCAGCAGTAGGAGTCATGGGTCTGGTCCAGGCTCCAGGCTCAGTACCGCAGCCCGGGCTCTCCAGTGCCTGACTGCATCAGGGTGTTGGCAAGTGGGTCCTTGCCCCATTCTGGGCCCCCAGGTTGGCTGGCTAAGGTAGGAGCTGCCTTGGTGGCCACAGAGTAAGATGCAGGGAAAATCATATGGCCAGGCCATCTAGTGAAGCCTGTAGCTTAGCAGCTGATGGTTTTGGGATGCTGCATGGATGCCCCAGGGCTTAGGAGCAGCCTGGGCTTAGGTGTTTGGACCTTCCCAGGGAAGGGAGGTATGCCTTGTTGGCAGAACTGCAGGTTCCCTGCTTGCTTCCTTCTGCTCTAGCCAACTTAGGTCAGGCCACCCAGCCAACCAGGGCCTTGTCTCCACAGTTCTCCGAGGAGTTCCAGGCACTGAATCCCATGAAGCAGGTGCCAGCCCTGAAGATTGATGGAGTCACCATTGGCCAGTCAGTGAGTGCAGAGCTTGGGGAGGCCCCCCAAGAGAGCAGTGCCCTGCATGAGAGCACCTGACTCTTCCTCCTCCCCTGTGCACGGCCAAAGAGCCTCACACATAGCAGGGGCTCAGTGAATACCTGTCAGAGGGAGGGAGGTTGTTTGGGAGGTGAGGAGAGAGTCAAGCATATGGGGAACCAAGCTCTGCAGAACAAAGTCCAAAAAGGTTTCACAGGGCGCCAGCTGCAGAGAGTGAAGGAAAGGAGGTGAGGGTGGTGGAACTGGAGGAGGAGGAGTTTGCTGCTGTGTCACCTCTGGTCCAGGGACCCATGCCCTCACCCTGCCTTACTGCCCCCTCTGGACAGCTGGCCATCATTGAGTACCTGGAAGAGACTCGGCCTTCTCCACGGCTCCTGCCTCAGGACCCAAAGAAGAGGGCCGCGGTGCGCATGATTTCTGACCTCATTGCTGCTGGCATCCAGCCCCTGCAGGTGAGGCGCCTGTACCCTGCGGCCTTGCCCACCTCTCACACTCATCCTGCACGTACTGACCGTGGCAAGCCCACAGTGAGGCACGCAGCGTGGCCAGGGTAGCAGGACAGAAAGGGACTCTTAGGGGCTTTGACCTAGACCCTGTGGCAGAAAGGAAAAAGAGGTTCCAGAAATCCTCCACTAACATGGGTCTCCATCTTCATTCCAAGAAGCCCTAGTTTTCCAAGGACATACCTAGAGTTGCTCAAGGTGGGGAAAGGGCCAGGGGAGCAGGGGAACAGCTGAGCAGGCTCTGGTCAGGCCTCTGGACTATGTCCCTCTCATCCATCCTGTATTATATACAGACACTCCTCATTTCATTGTTTGACTTTAATGTGCTGTACAGATACTGCGGGCTTTTACAAGGAGGTTTGTGGCAACCCTTCATTGAGCATTGGTGACATTTTTCCAGTGGCTCAGATGATAGCATCTTTAGCAATAAATTATTTTTAAATGAAGACACTTACATTGTTTTGTATACATAATGCTACTGCACACTTAATAGCTAACTTTATAGTGTGAACAACATTTTTCGAAGTACTGTGAAACAAAAAAATCCATATGACTTGCTTTATTGCCACATCACTTTATTGCAGTGATCTGGAGCCAAACCTGCAGTGTCTCTGAGGTGTGCCTGTATTGAGATTCTCTTAAGGTTTTTTTTTTTTTTTTAAGTTTCCACTGGTAAAACAGAAAAGTAAGTATTACTCATCTGTAAGTTTATCTGCTGAGCATAGTGGCACATGCCTGTAATCCCAGCTGCTCTGGGAGCTAAGGCAGGAAGATGGCAGGTTGGAGGCCAGCCAGGGCAACTTAGTGAAACCTGTCTCAAAAATATTTTTGTGTGTGTGGGTTTGAGGATGGAACCCAGGGGCATTTGACCTCCGAGCTACACTCCCTGCCCTATTTTTTATTCTTTATTTTGAAACCAGGTCTCACTGAGTTGGAAAGGGCCTCACTAAGTAGCTGAGGCTATCCACGAACTGCGATCCTCTGGTCTCAGCCTCCCGAATGCTGGGATTACAAGTGTGCACCATCATGCCTGGCTTCAAAAATCATTTTTTAAAGGTCTGAGGTGTAGTTCAGGGTTGTAGGGAGAGAGCACGTACCTAGCATGTACAAGGCCCTGAGAGTTGCCAGTAACACACACACACACACACACACACACACACACACACACACACACACACTTCATCTACTAACTACTGACTTTGTGAGGAAATACCTGAAATGTGGAGTGACTGCTGAGTGACACACCTAAGCAGAAGCAGAGCAGAGACCAAGCCCAGAACCGTGCCCCTGTGCCCCGCTCCTACCTCAGCCTCCTGTTTTAGCAAAGGAGAGTGCAGTGGCAGGCTTCCCATTTTACAGATGAGCAAACTGAAGCCCAGGGGTGCAAGGATGAAACCAGAGTGAAAATCTGAGGAAGCCAGGCCTACGTCCCTCCCCCAGCCCATTCCACTGTATCACATTCCCGTTCCCTACTTGAGGCCATGTAAGAGAGACACACTGGGCGTGAGGGAGAAGGGCCCCCAGTCACGGCCACACCAGCCTCAGCAATGGCAGTGTCCTGTGTCCCCCCTCTTGTCAGGGCCACGGGGGCAGCCTGAGAAGGTGGCTGCTGGCATGGTTGCCACCCTCCTTAACTTCAGGGCCCTGAGGGAGGAAGGGGCTCATGAGCCTGGGGCGGAGGTGGAATAGGTGAGCAGCCAGGGGCAGACAGGCACTGCGCTTCCCTGAGTGGGGCTGGCCGGGGGCAGACCCAGATGGGCTCCCAAAGCATTCACGGGGTTTTCTTGGGCTGCACAGAACCTGTCTGTCCTGAAGCAAGTGGGAAAGGAGAACCAGCTATCCTGGGCCCAGAATGTCATCGCCTTTGGCTTCAACGGTGAGACCCCTTTCCTGTGAGCTGTAACAAGGCGACCACTCAAAAGAAATGACCCTGGCACACGGGCCCTGGGCGTCTGAATGAGCCTTCAGCCTGCTTTGGTCTTGACCCTAGCATGGTGAGGGGAGGGCTGAGGAGGCCATGGGCTGGGCGGGTACCCAAGCTTGGCCTCAAGCTCCAGCACCTCCAGGTACCTCTTTCCAGAGGCCCGCAGCCCTTCAGAGCTGGATGATGGCCCAACCTCTGCTCCGTTGCCCTGCCTGTACCAGCCGAGTACCAAGACTGGCAGGGCACCACCAGCATGGGAGCTGCTGCCTTGGCCAGCTGCAGGATTTGTCCATTCTGGTGGGATGGAGGTTGGACTCAGTTGAGGAGTGCAGGGAACATCAGCCTGTCCCTGGCCATGCCCTCCTGTCCTGAACCCATGCCCTCGTCTGTCATTCAGCTGCCCATTTGGTAACTAGGGAGACCAGGGCTCCCAAAGGCCAGTGTCCCCTTTCTGTGCCGAGTGAGGTTATTCATGTGGTTTTCCCACAGCTCTGGAGCAGACCCTGCAAAGCACAGCGGGGAAGTACTGTGTAGGAGATGAGGTAAGTGTCCCCAGACCTGCCACAGCGGCCTGCCTCACCCAGACCTTGGGCTGTCACTGTCCCACTTAGAGTCAGCATTGCCTCCCCAGGGCAGGCAGCACTTAGAGCTCCCTGGGAGGTACCTCCTTGGGGCACAGGCCCCTCCTCTGGGCCAAGAGCTCTGTGAGGATCTCCTCTGCTCAGTCCTCCTAAGCTGCCTGCCCTGCACCTCAGAGAGGAGGAGGTGGGCCAGGCATCCATACAGGAGGACTCAATGATGTCTTCCTGCCCTCCCAGGCCTGAGGTGCCAGGATTCAGGTAGGTGCCCTGACTGCCTCCAGGTGAAGGCCCTAGACTTGTGCCCGCCCTGTTCCAGGGATCCTGGGGTGTCTTCTCCCTGCTGGAAGCTCTCACAAAGTGCCTGGCAGTAGCAGTTTAAATAGCACAGTGACATCCCCCAAGGCAATCGGGCCTGCTCTGGCCACCCACAGGGTTGGTTGTCAGGGCAACCGGAGCATGGTCTAGAAGAAGCTGCTGCTCTAGGGGACAAAGCCATGCAGGCCCAGAGAGACAAGCATGGTGGTGGTTAGGGATGGGTGGAAGGGCTGAGGCAGAGGGGAAGGTCAGGGGCCAGCAGCTGTACAATTGCAGTGGACACACCCAGCCTGGCCAGTGAGCCTGGGGTGATGCCAACCCTCCCGACTTTCTTCCAGGTGTCCATGGCTGATCTGTGCCTAGTGCCTCAGGTGGCTAATGCGGAGAGGTAAGAGGGCCCCGCTACTTCTTTCTGGTTCTGCCCAGTTGGGCCTCTCACTTCAGCTCCTGAGGTAGCATCGAACCCAGGCCTTTCCCCAGCTGGTCAGGGAGCCCACTGCTCCAGGCCGCACCTGCCACTTCAGAGAGACAGGGTGGGAGAAATCAATGCAACTACCCTTCCGTACGCACTTGCATGCTCCTCTGCAAGGAGGCAACTCACCTGAGATTCACCTTACCTGTGACCCCACAGGAGCACCTACCTTTCCATTGTCCCCAGACATGGTGTCTGCCTGGCAAGAGCTCTAACTCTGTTTCCCTCCACCCACCCTCAACAGGCAAGAGTGGGTACCTCTCTGCAGAGGGCGTCATGCTGGGCATTAAGGACATGAAGTGTGTGACCCAGTCCCTGCCCTGAGAAACTTGTGATACATAAATGCCTGGCACCAGCATTTACACGTAGTAGGTTTTCAAAGAGCCATTGGATAGGAACAGTAGGTAACAGAGATGCCAAACAGTAGCACACCAGACCCACCCGTCCCCAGAGGTGCTCCCTGCGAGCAAGAGTCCCCGGCACAGATCTGCTTTCTCGTCCTTCCCTGGCCAGCTCCAGTGGCCTCGTCCAGCTCTACCCTTCTGCTGCCCTTGCTGCCCACAGGCCAGTCTCCCTGTTCCCTGAAAGCTCTGGCTTGCTTACAAGGGGTCTCTCTGCCACAGGTTCCAGGTGGATCTCAGGCCCTACCCCACCATCAGCCGCATCAACAAGGCGCTGCTGGCCTTGGAGGCCTTCCAAGTGACTCACCCCTGCCGGCAGCCAGATACACCCGCTGAGCTAAGGGCCTAGATCGCAGACTCTGCCCCAGAGCAGGAAGAGGGGCAGAGGAGTAGCTGCCGGCTGAGCGCAATGGGCTTGGAATGAGCAGGTCTTAACTGGGGAGGCAGGAGATTTGGACCCCAGCCCTTAAACCTGAACTCTCGCCTGGGCTCTGCCTCCCCACTATGTTTCCTTCTACTTCAGCCCTCTCATCTGTCAAATGGCAGGAGGTGGGTGGGCAGAAATTTTACCTGCTATCTTATATCATGGGGCAGCCATGAAGACAAAATGAGAATGTGGATTCAAATGCTAGCAAGTTGCTGGGTGTAGAGGCACAGATTTGAGGCCAGTACCCAGTAGCTTAGCAAAACCCTATGGCAAAAATGAAAAGGGCTGGGTGTGGTGGTGCACCCTTGTAGTCCCAGTACTTGGGAGGCTGAGACAGGAGGATCATGAGTTCGAGGCCAGTCTTAACTACTTAGGCCGTCCTCAACTTAGTGAGACCCTGATCCTAAAGTAAAGAATAAAAAATAGGGCTGGGGGTGCAGCCCAGAGGTAGAATGTCCCTGGGTTCCATCCCTAGTACCACAGAAAAATAAAAATAATGACAAGGGCTGGGGTGTAGCTTGGTGGTTGAATGCCTCTGGGTTCAAGCCCCAGTATCTCTCTCACACAACATCCCCACATATAAACATTCACAAATTGCCAGCAAGTTTACCAAAGCACCATAAAGAAGCCTGGGTACCTCCTCCCATCCCCTTTTGAGCCTGACTCCAGAGAAGGCCAACTCTGGAATTTTGTTAAAACAGTGGGTTTCAGAAGATGAACACCCCCACCCCCCACAGCTGGAATCCCTGTGTCTGAACTCAGTAGGAGGAATCAGGCAGCCACTTGCCCGTGGTATGGCCAGCCTGGCCCTGAAAACCAAGGGCAAGGAAGAAAAATAAGCCCAAAAGCCTGCCTGAGAAAATCAGACTAGAGCCAAGGAGAGAAGAGGTTTAAGAAGCAGGAAAGCGCCTAGCGACTGAGTTCCCAGGGCCAGCAAAGGTGCCGTCATCTCGTGTTCCGCTCCAGCACGAGAAGCAAGTTGGCGCTCTCAGCCCAGGACCTCATTCAGGGGCAGCAGTCTCAGGACCAGTCCCAGGTTAGGCGCTTGAGCAAAGCCAGCCATGAATGGCCCTGGGGAGGGGAAGCAGGCTTTTCCACAGGCAGTGTGGACAGCTACTGACCACCTTGAGCTCAGGAGACCAGCCCAGTGACAGTCCCCTGTGGGCTGGCTGGCCCCCATGTTTGCCAGTGCTCAAGCAGAGTCAGGACAACCCTTGAGCAAGATGTAGGGAGATAGGGAGTGAAGCAAAGCAGCCTTCCATGACCAATGGCCGAGGTTAAACGGAGCTGAGGTCTATGGTGTGAGTCAAATGGGAGCCACCTTCTTGATTGCCTAGCTCCTCCTAATCCTCTCCAGCCCAGTCCCAGGACACAGTCCTCCCTCCCATCCTGGGCTTTGTAGCCTCTCCTCTCTTAGATGTACTTGGTTCCAAGCTCTAGAATAACTAACATGGTGCTCTTTTTTTCCCCCAAGGCAGGGTTGTCCCACGAAGCCAGAGAGAAGCAGAAGGAGGTAGATGAGATGGGGCCACAGTGAGGGAAACTATGGTGCCTCTTGTCCTGCCCTGCTGCCATCCAGACCCTTTTCCTAAGTTACTCCAGACCTGCCCAGTCAAGGCTCGCCTAGCTCCTCCTAATCTCAGCCCCACGCTAGGAACTGTCACCTCCTGACTTGGATGCCCGAAACTGAAGGTAACTAAAACTGGATTTTAAAAGGAAACATGAGGAAGCCGGGTGTGGTCGGGCACGCTTGTAATCCCAGCGTTCAGGAGGCTGAGACAGGAGGATTGCAGTTGGAGGACAGCCTCAGCTACTTAGTGGGGCCCTTTGCAACTCAGTGAGACCCTGCTTCAAAATAAAGAATAAAAAATAGGGCTGAGGAACAGCAGGCCTACCTCAGGCTGGGCTTGGCCAGGTGAGCAGTGCTGCCACGCCCCTAGGACTGAGGAGGCAGCAGGTTGAGCCCTTCACCAACAGGTACCCCTGGGAGCCCAGCTGATCCAAAGGACCTCTGGCACTGCTCAAGCTACCAGGTTCCCCCGCTGCCCTTCTCTTCCCAGGCTCATTTCGAGGCAACAGACGCTCAGGAGCCCTGAGAAACATGAGATCAAATACACATCTACCTAATTCAACCTGGGACCACTCCCCCTGCCCTGGATGATTCCAGAGTCACTGGTCTGAGGAGGGGGTGACCTGGGATTATTCCTAGAAGCAAAGCAATCTGGTGGCTGACCAACTCCACCTAGCAGCGGTCCTACCCTTCCCTCCAGTGTGCAGGGAGCCTCCCAGGTGCCTCCCACAAGTTGGGAGTTGAGATGTGTGCAGGTGTGACCAGCACTATGACAGACACGCCCCTGTTCTTACTTTGTCACCCCACTTACTCCTCAGAGCTTACTGACTGCTCAGTCTGGTGAATCTGTTGCCTGTGTCTTCCAGATGACTCTTAGGGGTCAACATATTTCAACTCGAATCTCCTCCCACATAGTATAAAAATATTAACCTGTTTATCCTGAAATCAGTGGCAAAAACTATGAATTTTAAGGTAATTTTTAAGGAAAATGGGTAAAGAGGTGATGCAGCCTCTATTATCAGCACTATAAAAATTATTCCTCATCTAATGCACAAAACTCATTTTACATATTTCCCCCATAGTCTGGGTCTCATTTCAACAGGAATTTTCTGATATGTGTCAAATGTAATGTGAAAATCAGTCCCAGATGGGAGATGGGTAACGAACAAATGTAGCTTTTCCTCCAAACTCAGCATGAAAGCACCAGAGATCCTTGAATTTCATGACATTTCAGTGAGCTCCCCTTCCCCTGCCCCCATATTAAGAAGTGTTCTCCAGAGAAACCAGGAATATATATGGGGGAGGTGTAAATTACATAGAATTTGTTCATGCGGTTATGGAAGCCAAGAAGTCTCATTCTGCCATCTAAAAGATGGAAACCTATGAAAACTGGGTGCAATTCAGTCCTCAAACCTGATAATCGGGTGAGTCAGTCGTGGGAATCTTAGTTCAAGGGCTGGAGGGGATGAGATGAGACGTCCCAGCTCCAGCAGTAAGGCAGGGGAAAGGAAGAATTCTTCCATCTTTTATTCTATTTAGACCCTCAATGGATTGGATAATTCCCACTGCCACTGGGGAGGGTAATCTCCTGAGTCCCCCCACTCGAATACCTAAGCTGTTCAGAAACATCCTCACAGACACATCCAAGATAATGTTTAATGTGGGTACCCTGTGGCCCAGTCAAACTGATACCTAAAAATAACCACACCCTCCTTTCTCATCTTGTTTTCTCCCAAACCCAGTCCCAGACTAACCTGTCCTTGACCACAAAAACAGAATTGTGTCTGAGCCACAGAAAGTCCAGGCTTCTTTGAGGTGACTTGCCAGGAAAGTGCTGGGTTCTTTGAGGAATCCCACCACCAATTATGTGCCCCACCTGTTGAAAATGACTAAACCTTTCTGGTTCTCAGCTAAACTGGCTTTAGGAGGGTGATAGTCTGCCACTTAATGATGTTTTTGCAAAGGAGATTTTTGCATATGAAAGCTAGAACCGAAGACATGGGAGCTCTGCACGCTGTAGCCAAACAAACTGGTCTAAGGGCCAGGGCTGGGAACCAACTTGCTCTCTCCACTCAGGAGCAAGGAGGGAGCTTTAGCAAGAACTCTTCTGTTAACTCTCCTGGGTTTCAGAGACAGGGGCTGTGAGGAAGTCAGGGAGTATTAGGGATGGAACTGGGAAGGCTACAGAAAGCAAGCCCAGGAAAGACACTGCTCAGGACCCTCTGAGAAGCTGGAGGAGGCAGCTGGTGAGTAGAGGTCCTGGTGTCACTGAATGGCCACAGCTCAAGAGGAACAATCTCTCTGGGTTGGCAGTTCTGAGTTAGAATGAGAATATTGTGTTTCTAGCCCCAAGGCTTCCACAGGAGTCCAGGTTATCATGGTCAGCTGCCCTGCTGTTAGGGAACTTGGAGAACTGAGATTTTGCTGGATTCAGCTCTACATCATAAGATACCCTCCTCCGGAGACCCAGGCCTGGCTGCATGAGAGAGGAACCCTCTTCTCTATTCCCAGAGGAACTGAGGTTTGCTATGAAGTTCCCTCTGTGAGTGCACAGTTCCCTTAAGCTCTTCCAGGACTGGACTCTTGACCCACCTTTTATCCCAAGACTAGCTCCAAAAATACAAGATTGAAAGATGTCCTTTCTGTACAACTGTTTCTGCCTCTCCCCTCCCTGAATGCCCATCTCCTCTCATCCTTCTTTAATTCCTCTTTTGGGGGCCCTACAAGATCATGAAGGAGCAAATATTTTTCTGCATTAGTAGACCTTTCTCTAGTGGTCAGGACAAAGGCTCCAAGGCTTAGCAATAATTAAGCTTCTCAAAAAGGCTTTTAAAAGAACCTTCTCTGTGACTCTTAGAAGTCTGACAGTAAATTCTTATTTTTAGGAGTTAGATGTGTCACCCAACTCAAGACTGTCTTTGGTCTGTTTGTGCCACTGTGACAAAGTATCTCTAACTGACTAATTTATAAAGAACAGAAATTTGTTTTCTCACAGTTTTGGAGGCTGGTAAGTCCAGGATCTAGGCAGCTGGTTCGGTGCCTGGTGAGACCTTGGTGTCTGCTTCCAAGATGGTGCCTTCAATACTGTATCTTCATATGGTGAAAGAGACAGAGGGGCAAGAAAAGACCCAACTAGTTCCATCTAGTTCCCTTTTTTTGTGGTGAGGATTGAAACCAGGGGCATTCTATCTCTGAGCTACACTCCCAGTCCTTTTTATTTTTTGTTTTTGAAACAGGGTCTCTTTCGTTGCTCAGGCTGTCCTCAAACCTGTGATCCTCCTATCTCTGCCTTCCCAATGCTGGGATTACAGGCTTGCACCACTAGCTCCTCTGGTTCCCTTTTATAAGGCACTAATTCCATTCATGAAGGTGGAGTCCTCACAGTCTAACCACCTCCTAAAGGATCCCTTCTCTTCATACTGTTGCATTAGGAATTAAGTTTCTACATGAATTTTGAAAGAGACAAAACCATTAAAACCATACTAATGGCCATCACCTTTTTAGGGATTAGGTCCTTCATTTCCAAATCAGTTGTCAGATCTGAGGGACAATCAGCAGACACCCGGTCCCAATATGCTAGAGGCCCAGGAGACCCCATGTGCCGTCCTTCCTGGGGGGGAATGACCACAGTGGATGAAGAACAGATATTGGAGTGGTCTGCTGTTGGTATGAGATGTGGATTATGGTATTAGTTCCAACCCTGTGAAGTATTAAGTCTAAACAAATACTTCAGAAGAGCCGGGCGTGGTGACGGATGCCTGTAATCCCAGTACTTGGGAGGTTAAGACAGGAGGACCACAGGTTTGTGACCAGGCTCAGCAACTTAGTGAGGCCCTTTGCAGCTTAGTGAGACCCTATTTCAAAGTAAAAGAATAAAATAGGGCTGGGGGGGGGTGTTCATAGCTCAAAAGTAGAATGCCCCTAGGTTCCAATGCCAGTACCACACACACAAAAAAAAAAGTTTCAGAAAGAGTAAAGCAGGAAGGAGGTGCTACCTGGAAATACTGGAGAACAAACCCCAAAGCATAAGATTTCTTCCTTCCTTCCTTCTTTCTTTCTTTCTTTTTCTTTTTTCTTTTCTTTTCTTTTCTTTTCTTTTCTTTCTTTCTGTGTGTTACTAGAGATTGAACCTAGAGATATTCTACCTCATATACGCTCAACCCTATTGTATTTATTTATTTATTTTGGTGGTATTGGGGTTCCTGGAAACCCTTCTACCTCCGGGCTACACTCCCAGACCTATTTCTTTATACTTTTTTATTTGGAAACAGGGTCTCTTAAACCAACACGGCTGGCTTAGAACCTGCACGATCCTCCTGTCTCCGCCTACGAAGCATAGGGATTACAAGCGTGTGCCACCACATCCGGCCCTATTGTATTTTTTCTTAATAGTGTCTCACTAAATTGCAGAAGGCCTCATAAGGTTGCTCAGGCTGACCCCTATCCTGTAATCTTCCTGTCTCAGCCACCCAAGTACTAGGATTACAGGCATGGTGCCACTGACCTACAAGATTTCTTTTTCCAAAAAATTTCGTAAATCCATTATGGGAAATGACAAAACTTATTAGATAAGCAAGTAGATGCACTCATTCTACTGGTTTCTCCCAACTTTTTTTTTTTTTTTTTTTTTTTTTTCTGGGAATGGAGTGCAGTGGCATTTGGGAGCCTGAGACAGGAGGATTACAGTTCACTGCCAGCCTCAGGTACTTAGTGAGGCCCTATGCAACTCAGTGACACCCTGTTTCAAAATAAAGAATAAAAAATAGGGCTGGGGTGTAGCTCAGAGGTAGAATGCCCCTGGGCTCCCTCCCCAGTGCCGCAACAAAACAAAACAAACAAACAACAAAACAAAAAAAACAGTGACACACTAATAGCCAGGCGTGGTGGCGCATACTTGTAATCCCGGCATTCAGGAGGCTGAGACCAGAGGATTGCAGTTCACGGACAGCCTCAGCTACTTAGTGAGGCCCTCCGCAATTTAGTGAGACTCTTGTTTCAAACTAAAGAATAAAAAAATAGGGCAGGGGATGTAGTTTAGAGGTTGAATGCCCTAGACCCACACATACACAAAAAGTAACACATGTCCAGTATACTAAAAAATGACTTATTAAAGATTCCCTAGCTACATGTAATGTTTCTGGGCTTTTTATTGTTTACTGTGGTGTAGTTTGGAGGGCAGATTATATTTACTTGGGCAGATTATATTTACTTAAGGCACAATTATTTCAGATCCCTTCTTATTTTTATTTATTTATTTATTTTTTGTGGTACTGGGTATGGAATCCAGGGGCATTCTATCTCCGAGCTACACCCCCAGCCCTATTTTTTAGTCTTCTTTATTTTGAAACAGGGTCTCACTGAATTGCGAAGGGCCTCGCTAAGTAGCTGAGGCTGTATGCGAACTGCCATCCTCTGGTCTCCACCCCCTGAATGCTGGGATTACAATGGTGCGCCACCACTTCTGGCTCAGATCCCTTCTTTTTACTTCAGCCTCTAAAATAAGTTGCTAGTAAGCCGGGCGTGGTGGCACACGCTTGTAAGCCCCACACTTGGGAGGCTGAGACAGGAGGATCTCGCAGGTTCAAAGCCAGCCTCAGCTACTTAGTGAGGCTCTCAGCAACTTAGTGAGACCCTGTTTCGAAATAAAATATAAAAAAGGTCTGGGAGTATAGCCCAGAGATAGAAAGCCTCTGGGTGCCACCCCCAGTACCACCAAAATAAATAAATAAATAAATAAATAAATAAATAAATAAATAAATATAAAATAAGTTGCTAGTGAAAGCAGAGAATGATCTAATCAGCTCAGGTTCATCTTAGAGTCACAGATAACACTGAACAAAATTACATACTTACATATATATATATATATGTGTGTGTGTGTGTGTGTGTGTGTGTGTGTGTAATTGATATAGGGAATTGACTCAAGGAGCATTCTACCTCTGAGTCACACCCCAACCCTATAAAAAATTATTTTGAAACAGAGTCTCAAGTTATTGAGAGTCCCACTAAGTCGCTAGGGCTGGCTTTGAACCTACAATCCTCCTGTCTCAGCTTCCCAAGTTCTGAGATTACAGGTATGTACCACCACACCTGGCTTTGAACAAAATATTTAAATAACACCCCTCCCTGTTCAGATGTGAGTACTTTTTATTCTTTAATGAACACCCAGAATGTGAAGAGGCAGTATTTTTAAAAAGATATCAAAAGCTGGGCGTGGTGGCAATGCTTGTAATCCTAGTGCTTGGGAGGCTGAGACAGGAGGATCGCACAGGTTCAAAGCCAGCCTCAGCTACTGAGTGAGGCTCTCAGCAACTTAGTGAGACCCTGTTTCCAAATAAAGTATAAAATGGGTCTGGGAATATAGCCCGGAGGTAGAAAAACCCCTGAGTTCTACCCCAGTACCACACACAATATATATATATATATATATATATATATATATATATATATATATATATATATATATGGTATGTATATATGTGTGTATATATATATATATCAAAGATATGTTGTAGTAATTTTTGCAAAATAAAAGTCTAAATATCACTCAAACTAGTTGATGATTGGCCTAGCATCCAAGGAACTAGTTCCAAATTTGAAAAGAACATTCATAGGAAGTGGAGCATCACTAGGTACCAAATACTGACATAAGACTCAGTGCTCTATAACTTTATCATTATTATTATTACTATTATTATTATTATTATTATTATTATTATTATTTTGGTGGTACTGGGGATTGAACCCAGGGGCATTCTACCTCTGAGTTACACCCTCAACTCTATTTTTTATTCTTTATTTTGAAATAGTGTCTCACTGAATTGCAAGGGGCCTCACTAAGTAGCTGAGGCTGTCCGCGAACTGCGATCCTCTGGTCTCAGCCTCCTGCATGCTGGGATCGCGAGCGTGCCCACCATGCCCGGCTCAATGCTCTGTTAATAATCATCATCATAAACCCAATTTTCCAAACTCTAGCTCCCAGTTCATAATGCTCTGCCATAAAGCTAAATGCAGATTAAAGATCTATTGTTGTTATTCTTGTTTTTTCTTAATTTTTGTAATCTTAGTCGATTACAGAAAACTTCACATGGGTTCACAGAACACTTTTCTTCTTAAGCCAAAGGGAGAAAGAAAAGACAGTTCAAAATGTAAATCAGGTTCATAAAGATATAACTCAAATGTTTCAGGTGCACAGTGGAAAAGTTTATTCATGACAGATTTCAAAACTTGAAAGAGAAGACAAAGAATGCACAAAAGCATCACAAAATTGTTACGTGATATAAAAACACAAGAAACGGAGCTAGAACCGTAGCTCAGGATCACCAGTGTATCACAGCAACACGTTCAGTGCCACGGGGTGATAAAATATGGTATTTTAAAAGAAAACCCACTCTGCAGGACGTAAGGATTAAGTAACAATTTAGTACAGAGTTCTTGAGGTGGAAATCACAGGAGATGTGGACAATGTTTCTCATGAGAGGGTGACATGTAAAACAAGTCAACTATAAATAAATGATTTATATTTTAAAGAAAAAAAGACAAAATGTGATATAGATTCCCTTCCAGACCCCCCTTGTAATGTCAGCCTTGGTGAGTGATGTGGAACAGCAAGGAAAGAATGTCTTCATGGTGGCTAAGTGCTTAAGAACTCACCAAGAGAATATGAGTGCTTTTCAATCAACTGACAGGTTCGAGTGCATGGCACCAACACAGGCCCTTCAGAAACAGAAGCTAAATGATGTGAAGTAGCAGTTTATGAAATCTTCAAGCACCTCCTTGTATCCCCATTATCCTCACCCAAAGTCTGCTTTCTTAGAATCCATCCTTTGATTTCTTAGAATCCTAAGAATGCATTTCTTAGAATGCATTTATACAAAGCATGTATAAATGCTTTTTTTTTTAATTACAAAGCACCCCAGAATTTCTTCCAGGAATTTCAAAACACTTCTCAGTATTACTAAGGAAAAAATGAGTACTTCAGAGTTGTGGGCCACAGGATTAATTTCTCTAGACTTTACAGAAGAAAAAAAAAACAGGGCTAAATGAAACTAACTCAGCTCAATTAAGTGAAAGCCAATTCACTTAAGGGACAATAATTTCAGAAAGGGACGTGAGAGGGTGTTTTAAATACAGAATTTCTTAGTGAAATGTACTGTTTAGGACAGAAAAGGAGGAATTGAGATAATGTATTCCAAATTATTCCTGGCCTGAACCTAAGAATCAACAGTGACAATAACGAGGAACACTACAGACTAGGCATTTCGACCCTGAGTGATAAAGAGAGTTCAGAAGAGAGCCCCTTAAACTGACAGAGATTTAAGGACTCTTTGGTAAGACTATATAACATTTTAACCCCAAATCTCAAAGTTGTGAAGAAACACAATTGGTTCTATATCAGAACTTTAGAAAATATATTTTGTCCCTGAAAGTCATTTCATATATATTATTTTATCCTCATATAAGCCAAAATTACCTGGTTAAAAATGATAGAAAACAATGAAATTTCATAAAGTGTGCCTATAACTAGATTTCTAGGGCACCTTTTCCTCGCGGCTTAGAACCATGACATCATTTGCAGTCCACATGCCTGGGGCCGAGAAGAAATCAAGGTACAAGTGATAGAAATCAGAGGATGAGTTCAAACCAGTGACCAGAACCACAGGCAGCTTCAAAGCCAGAGTCTTGTCTTCGGATTTCGTGTGTGAGGAATGACTGTTGAGCCATACTAACGGTTAGTACCTCCAGCTTGAGGCCATTAATTATGTTTATTAGCTTCGGGACAAGGGATTTAAGCAGCAGCTCTGTGTAGCCTTCTTGGTTCAAGCAGGAAGAATGCGACACTTTAGAGGGAACACCCATTCACACAATGCTCAGCGAAGTTTCTCTTTGGGTCACAGACTCTGCCCTAACCTCCTCACCTAAACGGCTGGGAGGTCATGTGGGAATGTCCCCAGATGCTGGGCGAGTGAGACAAAGCAAAGGGCTGCCACTGGCTGTCACCCGGCACACACAGAGCCAAAGCGATTCTTGTCTGCGGATCTCCTCCCATTCTGGAAAAGAGGCCACCAGGAATAAATGGTACTTGGGTCAAGACCTAGCTCGTGATTGTATTCTGATATCTATTCCCTACTTGCTCCCCAAAGAAGCATGAGTAATGGCTCCCTGAGCGCAAACACACATGGATACAATGACCTGCTCTCTCTGTCAAGTCGCCTAAGCAATCTGCCCCTTCCAACAGCAACAAAGCTCCCGACAGAAGCTTACATTCTCTTTTCAACCACCTAGACTTGGCAGGGATGGTTTTCCAACAGATCTGAGTTTCTAGGTATTCTACATTTTTGGCCATGTGGAAAGGAACTAGTCAAAGAGGTTGATATGGATTTTTTAAGGTCTAAAAGGGAGAAAAAATGTGAGTGGCTTGCTCTACTTACTGCTGTGTGTGCGCCCACCACACTCAGATCAAACATGCTGCTGCAGCCGGCCTAATGCATGGGTCATATAGGGGGCCGTGTATTACCCAAAGCTCTTCTGTAATGTTGATCAAAATTAATCTATTTCATTCCCTTCTTGACTATAATCAAAACCAGCTGTGGCTACACTACCACATCTGGAACTGACTCCTCTTGCCCTATTTCTAATTCCACTACCTTTTTCATGCCACTAGACACATGAGATCCCAAAGAATAGAGAAATTAAATCAATCAGGATTTGGACTCAGGTCAGGATTATAGGTAGAGGAGAAGACCTACTGAAAGATATTTCTAGTTGATCCTGTTGGAAAAAGAAGACAGCAAAGTGGGCCTGGGAATTTCACAGCAAGCACAAAAGAGAAGCAGTAAGGCTTCTGGCTTGAAGAACAATTCCAAATGGGCAGAATGCAAACTAAAGCATTCAGTGGAACTGGGACAGGAGCAAAGGTTCAGGATGTATTCAATGGCTGTGCTCACCCATCTCTGTTTTATTCTGTTCTCACCCCTTGTTATCAATTTCAAAAGAGGTTCTCAAAACACAAAATGGTTTAACATGTACCCCCCCACACTTTCCACTAAAACAAGTTTTTAATGTAAATATTAGGATCACTCAATTCTATACCTTAAAACTATAATCTCTGAGGTTAAAAGGCAACTTTTTTTGCAGAGAAATGGTCTTTAAAAATATAGAAACACAGACTTTAGAGTTTGGGTTTCACCTAATTCTCTCAAAGAGAGATGGGGTAACACTCATCAAAAACAGAATTTATATATTATAAATTTATATATTATAAATTTCACAATATCTAATCCCACTGATAAACAGAAGATGACAAGACTTTTTAATTTAGCTCTTCTATATCCATAGTATAATGGGACGATATACACTTTTTAAAGTCTATTTTGTTTTTCTAGATAACAGTTTAAAGTATTTTTAAAGTGCATAAATCAACTTATTAAGAAAAAATAAGAATAGTCTAATTTCAAGTTACTAACTACTTTCATGGTAAAGCTACAATGTTGTCTGAGGATTGAGTTTGGATTTCAGAGTCCTGAGGTGTCATAAAGCAACAGATTAAAGTCGGTAGAGAGCAACTCCACAATTACCTTCACACTAAAATGCCAGCTGGAGGAGAAAATGGCAGAGGCTGTAGCCTGAGGAAAGGGAAAATATAGCACGAGCTTTGAAAGATGGAGGCCAAGAGCCATTTTTGCAAAGAGCACATCCCAGGTAACGCATGTTGAATGAAACAAATATGTTAAAAACCAGGGACTTTCTACACAGAGGAGATGCTGTTGTCTTTGTAGGAAATACACCCTATACTCACAGTTTATAATTTAAAAATCTTTATGGTGTGTGTGTGTGTGTGTGTGTGTGTGTGTGTGTGTGTGTGTGTTTATACTTCTTTTTTCTGTTTGCTAAAAATTTTTCAAATAAAATATTAGGGAAAAATAACACTTTAAATATGCCGTTCTTTCCAAATGCTCCATCTCTTAACAAAGTAGCAAAACTAACACACTGAAGAACTGTAAGAACTCAGCTGCTCTGTGTAGAGAATTCTACTCTCTACCCTACTATGAAGTTCTTTATTTGAAACTGTTCATACTTATTTGTGCTCTAGAGAAAAGGGTGAGGGCGAAAGAAAATGATTTCCATTTCACAGTTTGGTTCTATAACGTGGACAGGGAGGGACTGAGGGAGTGGTTCTCTTTTAGAATTTGCTGGGCTATGAGTTCTCAGTAATTACCTGTGCTTCCGTGAATAATACTTTGCCCCTCAAGTTCAGTGACTTCAGAAATTTAATATGCAAATAGTGAATGCATTAAGCAGCGAAAATAACTTCCTTTAGCTATTTTGTGCTAATAAAACAATAAACCCTTGTTGAGGAAAAACCAGGAAGGGATGGGATAACAATGCCCAGGACTTCAAAAGGGACCAGACAATTACAGGCACATAGAGGTGATGGAACAAGTCCCTCGGGCTTCCCTGATGCCACAAAACTAGGATTCCAAAAAAGTAAGAAAAGAGAATCCCATGGCAAAAATAAAAAGTAAATTGTATGTCTTATCCCTGGGAGCTTGCTACATATGAGCTGACAGCTCCATTTTGAGAGAAAGTCAGAAGTTGATAAGAAATAGGAAAAAATAAGCAAGGCTATCAATGACTGGAAAACAGCTCAGTAGAAAATTATTTTACAAAGATTGTATTCAATTAGCTAAGGCATGATTCAACTTCAATGATGAAAGAGTGGTCAACTCAGCTATCCAATGGATGACACGCAGCAAGTTTGCGTTTCACCGCCCAATCAGTAAGACATTGTGTGTGTGTGTGTGTGTGTGTGTGTGTGTGTGTGTGTGTGTGTGTGTGGTGCTGGGGATTTAACCCAGGAGCATTCTGCCTCTGAGCTACACCACCCCCGGCCCAATTTTTATTCTTTATTTTAAAACAGGGTCTCGTTAACTTATGGAGTGCCTCACTAAGTAGCTGAGGCTGGAAGAGAACTGGGTCTTCCTGTCTAGGCCTCCCAAGTACTGGGATTACAAACGTGCGCCACCCATGCCTGGCTAGTAAACCGTTTGTTACATGGTGTGTAAATTTTGGCCAGTGTAATTCTTTACAAAACACATCTACAATGAAAAAATAATGGAGGTATGATGCAGCTCAGAGAGCAGGAATGCTGCAGCAATTCACAATACCCCCTCCTCCTGTGGGCTTTGCTCCTGGGGCAACAGAGAGAAGCAGGACGTGTGGCCCTTGTTCCTGGTGCTACTACAGATCTACCAGGAGGCGCCCTACTCTCCTGTGGGGAAGAGAGGCTGAGTGAACGTCAGCCACCGCATGAAGGAAGGAGCCAAAGAAAACAGCATGAAAAGGTGTCAGAGGAGGCGAAGGACTTTGAAATCCTGGACTCACAGTAACTGGCGAGTCGATTCCTCTGCATTCAGTCCCCAGCTAATGAGCCACAGGAGGAATCTGTCACTTGGGATTCCTCCCAGGGGTTGCTGGGCAGTACCTAAGCATGGGGACGCTGGACTCAGCCACCTCTAAAGGGGCAGACTTTTCCCAAAGCATCACAGGACTGGCCTGCAGAATGAATATGATCACCTCCCCAGTCCTCCTCAAGTCTCACCGTTAACGCTATAGAAGAGGTCATGACCTCAGTGGCTCAGAGCAGACGGGAAGCCTTCAAAGAAACAGATGGAAACTGTTTCAAAGGCAAAATGAAATGTGCTAAAAAATAAATAAATAAATAAGTCAGATCATCAAAATTCGAAGGGAATGGTGGACTTAACACAGGAATAAGAAACCAAGATGTACAGATGACCGTGAGGTTCTTCTCCTCGTCTGGTTCTTCTCCTGCCCGAGGCCTAGCACCTGTGCTCTGGCGGCCACTGGCTGAAGCACCAGCTGCGCTCTGGAGCCCTCCTGGGCCTCAGCAAGGCTATCACCAAGGAAGTGAAAGCTTTGGTTGGATAAGGAATGTGTACAATCAGCACGAGCAGCGAACTTTCATTATTACCTTTCCCAAAAGATTTCGAACATCAAAAACTTTAAGCCCTTGATACAAAAAACCTCCATCCAGAAACTCGGAAACCTGATTGGGTTTCATTGTATTTGGGTCCAAAACAAAATTTCTAAATAGCAGAGTAAAAAAAGTGGTGGGGAATCTGGAGTGTTGTTTTGTTTTAACCTTCTCTTTCCGATGATACTCCTCCTCCTTGGATTATTTTTTTATTAAAATTGATTAACACTAGACTTTCCTTAGGTGTGAGCTCTGAGGTCAATTCAGTACCTAATTTCCATCCTTTCTGCATCAGCTCAGTACCCTTGGTAAGAGAAAACTAGCTCTTGGAACAGGAAATGATGGAGGCCATTTTTCTTCCCAGAAGATCTTAAGTTATACCGATCATCACTTTAGACTACATCAGAATTCTTGCTGGATGGTAAAAACACAAGCGTAGGAAAGAGAAAAGAGAGGTCTAACCATCAGGAATAATAATACCCGTCCAAGGCAGTGAGTCTCCCAGCCTATGCTAGAGACCAAAAATACCCAGCAGGCAGAAATATGGCAGTGATAAAAGGCTGGACAGAGCTTCCTCCATCCAACATCGGGCTCCTTCATGGCCAATGTGCTTTTCCCTCTTCTGGCACCTCAAAAAGTAAAGAGGGCAGTCCCACAGAATGCACTGGCACTACAGGCTCTGGACAGGAGCGAGCAGCAATCTGACTGACACACCTTGCACCAACACAAGTTTGTTTTTAGAAATCAACTGCTTCCTTTTAGGCTTTGGCCTGATAAGTGCCTTCAGAGAGGGATTTTGCTGGAGTCTGAAGCAACAAGAGCGTGAATCAAGAACCACAGAACAGGAGCACTACACCACCACCTGCGGAAGCCATGAAGGGAGAAAGCTACGCGGGGTCGACAGTCAGGCATGCCAGGCAGGACCCGGGGCTCAAGAGCCTCACATACAACTTTCAGCCCTTGCTGAACCAAAACAAAGAGGCACCAGCTGGCAGCCTGCTGCAGCCAGCAAAGACAGCCCGCCCCCTGTCCCAGCGGTCCTTCAGCTCGTGTAGTAGATGTGGAAGTAGAGAGTCTTGTTGCGTAGCAGGGAGTAGGAGTTGTCAAACTTGAGCAGGTAGATGCCCTCACCAGGGTAGTCATGGCTGCCCGCCTGCACATCTCGGTGGCTGTCCCGCCGGTACACAGGCATGACTTCCCCGTAGCGACCCCGCAGGGAGCTCCTGGAGCCTCTCTCCACATCTCCCACTGGCACAGGTTCTGCAGGAGCAAAACAGCAGAGTGTTTGGATATGAGCTCAGAGACTGAATGCATCCTACCTGGAGGTAGGTAGATGGGCCAGGCAACCCCATGGCTTCCACTAGGGGGCGCTATTGCCCTCTTACAAGCATCTGGAATGTCCGTGATCTTTTGGTCATCACAGTGACTACTGGGGGATACTGGCGGTTAGTGCCCTATGGTCCAGAAGTACTAAAATCAGAATAGTATCTGCAACAAAGTGGTGCCTCAACCCAAATGCCAACAATGTCTCCACTGAAAAATAATGACAGCCTGATAAGCTCTAGAAGTGTCTGCACGTTTCTGAGGAGCAGAGATGTTTGGAAGGGAACATTTGGAAGTTCTTTCATTCAGTAGGTGAGAAGATTAGCTAACAGAAGTAAGAAATGCACATAAACATGCTGTACAGAGCGACCCTAAAACTTCCATTCGCTGGTCATGGTGATGTACATCTGTAATCCCAGTACTTAGGAGGCTGAAACAGGAGGATTATAAGTTTGAGACCTCAGCAACTTAGTGAGACCCTGTTTCAAAACAAAAACTAAAATAGGGCTGCAGGTATGGCTCAGAAGAATGCCCTGGGTTGAATCCCTAGCACTAAAATTAACAACAAAAAACTCAAAAAACAAAACAAAAAAAAAACTTCCAGCTATAAATAAGATATAATGTCTCCTCTTCCCTAATTATCTGTAGATCTCCTTTAAAAAGATGGAACTTAAAGGGTTGATTTTAAGATTGTATAAGAAAATTAAGAAAAAGGCTAAAGCTTTGAACCTACTCTTAGATTACCCTCCCCAAAATATGTCTCAAGGCCATCCTACAGATAACACTACAAAGAACAATTAGAATTAAGGATAGACCCCTTTATAACTGTTCTGCAGCTGGACATGGTGGTGTATACCTGTAATCCCAGTATCTGGGAGATTGAGACAGGAGGATCACAGGTTTGAAGCCAGCGTCAGCAACTTAGTAACAACCTGTTTCAAAATAAAAAAGGGCTGGTGGTATAGTTCAGAGGTAGAATGTCCCTCTGTTCAACCCCCAGTACCATAAATCAAACCAAACCAAAACAAAACAAAAAACTGTTTTGGAAATAAAGCAACAGAGAAACTGTTAATTAGCCAGCTAAGTCAGTTTAGAAGAGAAGAGAAGAGAAGAGAAGAGAAGAGAAGAGAAGAGAAGAGAAGAGAAGAGAAGAAGAGGTACATTTAGCAGATTGTAATCACTCAGTTTCCTTCTGGGACAAGAATAAATATTCCCAAACTGAGCCAGAAATGTAATAGAATCTAGAGAACCCTGATTCTACATACAGAAGCAGTGACTCCCTGTATCTGCCCCCAGGAAGAGGTTGGGGAAACAACCAGGTAGTGATATACAGGAAAGGACGCTCTCGTCTAGGGCATCGGTGCCAGCCCCACAGAGTTCTCTGAGCGTCTGACTCTGGCCTGCACCATGCAGCTTTAGCTTGCAAGGGCGGTTCCTCACTGTGGTGTTGCTGGATCTCGTCTCACCTGGATCCTAAGGAGCAGAAATTAGGTTGAGGCAGAGAAGAAAACTGCAAAGTATGTTAAAATTAAATTTACCTTCAATCTCCTCCCCCTCTTCCTCTTCTTCATCCTCGTCCTCGCTGGAATCGCTGACCTGCACAGTTATGTCTGTGCTGGTTACAGGGGTCCAGTCAAAATAAACGCCAAAGCCAATGTCATAGTCATCGGTGGCAAACTCCCAGCAGACTCGTTTCCCCTCCGGATGTGTAGGTACCCGGATGGTCACCACCTCACCCCGCTTCACCACCAGACGGCTGTTCTTTTCTTTGCCCAGCTTGCTTTTGAATTCCTTCACCTTGGCGAAGGTCCAGATGCACGGAGGAGCCATCAGCGGTGGAGAGACTGAAAGGACAGGCAGCTCACTATCAGAAACCGCAAGGGAAAGCTAGCACCCCGCACTTTGCCTAGGGAGGGCCACACAAAGGCGCTCTTCTACTGCCTTCTCTTACTGCCCTGCAGAAGTCAGTTTCTTTCCTTCATTTGCCTCGCCTTCTTTTGGAAATAAAAAAAAAAAAAAAAAAAAAAAAAACCAAAAGCCACTTTATGTACTTCCAAAGGTCTCACCTTTCCTATGGTCCCCTAGAAGATCTGCAGATTCCAAATCAGCTGAAAGGACATCGATGGCTCCTGTGTGCTCAGACTGGATCATAACGATGTCCCCAGACCTTTGTGGAACTTGGTACTTGGCCATCTGTGCAACAGAACTCCAGTTAGAGCACACGGTGGAAGAGCAGATTCAACTAGCCTCTTCCCAAGTGAGGCTGCCCCACCCTGCCCCAACTCGAAGCTAGTCTGCTTCTCAACGTGCTCTTCCAAGTACAAGTTGCTAATGAATCCTCTCCTTCTCTTTCTCTTTCCTCCTCCTCCTCCTCCTCCTCCTCCTCCTCCTCCTCCTCCTCCTCCTCCTTCTTCTCCCCCCCCCCATAGTGGTGGTATGGAGCATTGAACCCAGAACCACATGCATGCAAGCGCTCTACTACTTAGTGGTATCCCCAGCCCTCTTTAAACTTTATTTTGAAACAGAGGCTCACTAAGTTGCCCACCCTGGCCTTGAATTTGAGATCCTTCTGCTTTAGCCTCCCAATAAACTGGTGTAGCTGGGATTATAGGCATGTCCCACCATGCCTGGATAAATTCAGTTGTTTAAATGTCACCAAAATGTTCCCCACTTTAAAGATTCTTTTTGTTCTTCCCTTTTTCAACTTTATAAAAGTTGTAAAACTGTTTTTGCTCCAGACCTTTTGTACAACCCCCCCCCACACACACACCCACAAACACACTCTCGGCTTGCTACTGGCCTTTGTACGGGTCCTGCCTCAGCCCGCATTGCACTTCCCTGTGGATTCTCCCTTCAGGTCTCACACCTGAGGTTTAGCGCAACTCCCGCTCTGCCACACAGGTTACTTCTACATCGGGGCTACCCCTATATCCCTGCCAGTCCATTCACCAAAACACTGCAGAAAGAATCTGACTTCCAGTCTCATCTTTCTCTCTCTCTCTTTCTCCCCTCCTCCCTCCCTCTTTTCCTCCTTTCCTTCTTCCCTCTTCCTCTCTCTCACCCACACCTCAGGCTCTATCTTGTCTCCCTCTATATATCATTAACAGTGTTCTATAAATAATTACGACTCATCTTAGACCAGCCCCAGGATTCACATGTGAACAGTGCATCTGCTGCCAGATATCTGACCTGTGTGGAAGAATACAAATGGCACTCTATACTTAGCACCCTTGCTAACCCGTCCAGGAGCCTACAATCTCTACAGTGGGCTTCCCTTCAGGTCGCTCAGACTGTGTTCCTTGTTTCATGCTATTATGCCTGTATTTCCTGCACCTTCTCCAGGTGGTAGGCAACTCAGCAAGAAATCTATACCTCCTGCCCACCTGGGAGAGCTCATGGTGAGTCAGCGATACAGTTAGGAGGCCAGAACTGTATTTTTGAGGAGAAAATAAATCAAGTTTGTAATTCCTCCACGCTGTGTCCTCACCATATCCATTTCAGGAGAGCAAACGCTCTATTTCTCATCTCCACTGCTAAATGAATCAGATTTTGTCTAGTGTGCTTCAAGGAATCCTTCCTCTTCCAAAAGCCTGAACAACAGATTTAGTTTGCAACTTTTTCAGCTGCAGCCTGAGTGACATCTAGTAGCTCTTAGCCTCAGCTTCCTCATTTGTTAAGTGGACACAATGGTGTCCATCGCAGGAGGCTGTTCTCAGGAGTAAATGAAGTACTGCAGATAAAAATGCCTATGAACTATAAAACATTACAGTTATTATAATACTTGTATCTTTATTGACACAAGGACCAATTGTTAATATAATACAATTATTAACAATTATATACAAACATTATTATCTTTGCTAATAGTCATGCAAATAATCCCTACCTCCCATATCTCTGTAGCAAAATGACCAATTTATTAACACTTCTATAGAATCTTTACCATAAATACTGAGTAGATCTTCCATAAGAAAAGTGAGACTAAAACACAGTTCAGTGACTTAAGGCTCTTTACATCAAGAGGATTTTAGAGAATGGGTGAACATTCCTTCGTTGTTGTTTTTTTTATGGTACTGGGGATTGAGCCCAGGGGCATTCTACCTCTGAGCTACACCCCCAGACCTATTTTATTTTTATTTGAAAACAGAGAATCACTAGGTTGATGCAAGTCTCACTATTTGCTGAGGCTGTTTTTGAACCTGCAATCCTCCTTTCTCAGCCTCCCAAGGACTGGGATCACAAGTGTGCACCACCACACCTGGCTGTGAACATTCCTTCTAACACTTAGTTTTCGAATCAGTACCTACTTGGTGCTCATACAATGATGGGCCCTGTGGGATTTACAGATAATCATTTTCCAAATAATGAACATGAGATGCCCTAAAGGGAGCAGAGAGAGAATTCGGGGAGCCACTGTCACTCTCTAATCCCAACCCACTCGTTGCCTATCTAAACTCTGGTGCCACAAACTCCTCCTTTTCTAAGAGAGAGCCAGAATGTGCTCCCTACCTTGTTGCGGACCTGGGCCTGGTCTTCGGGCAGCAAATGGTGTTTCACCAAAGCTGGAGCCTCCGAGGCACCAGCTGCTTTCTGCAGCTCTTCAGTGGCATCCTGACTCACTGGAGACACCATCTGTGGCCTCTCAGAGGAAGAGAGCATGTCAGTGCAGGGGTTCTCTGAAAAGGCTCAATAGTCCTGGAGAAACTCTGAAAAAAAAAAACAACCAGCATTCAAAGGACCCCCACCTCGCCCCTCAGCCCCCCTGCGTTTAGGTCTACTGTTGCTTTAGCTGCCCGCAAAGCCAGGTCCCAGGCTGTGAGAAGCACGGTCAGCACAGAGCTCAGGCATCTCAGATGGACTCCGGGTCTGGGTTTCCACACTGTTACTATTTCTGTTACTTATTTTCATTGACAAAAATTATACTGGGCAATTTTAAGTATAAGATATATTATTGTCAACGATAGTCACCATGTTGTGCAAAGATCTCCAGAACTTATTCCCTCATGACTGAAACCCTGTCCCTTAGGCTAGCATGTTCCCATTCCACCCTTTGCCCCCAGCCCCTGGGAGCCACCATTCTACTCTCACTTTGATGAGTTTAATTTTTTCCCCTCATTCTGGGACACATGCCATTTGCTCCCCATGGAATTTCAACAAAACAAAACAAAACAAAAAACTAGACTTCCAGTTTGGTTTTACAGAGTCACTGGATGGAAGCAAGGAGAGGAACACTGCCTAAGTCTGAGAAGGAGCACCACAAAGCAGGTGCCGCGTGATGGGGCAGGTCCTGCTCCACAGTTCCTCCGGGGAAAGCCTTCCAGCGGTTCCACTTCATACCCACCCAGTTCACAGCTGGAGGCATCACTTCCCTTCCTTTTTAGCACACTAATCAACCATCCCAATGACTCTGACATAACCACATGAATAGTTGATTTTGAAGAGGCAAGGGAATGCTCCATGCTCACTTCTGTTGCCCTGATTTCAGAAAGACTAGAAAAGGAATTTAGTGCCGGGGGTTGTAGCGCAACACCCCAGACCTTTTGGAAATGTGTTGTCAATAAAAGGCAGTTACCTAAGTACGATCTGGGGACCCTCCCCACCCACTCTGGTCCTTAGGACCCTCTTGGGGGGATCTGTCAAGTCAAAACTTTTTCATAATAATAATAAATATTATTTCTCTTTTTGCACTCTCATTTTGTAAAAAGCAGGCAGTGGAATTTTTCAGAGACTATATGATGTGATATTGCAACCAAATTAACCTAGAAGCAAGGATGAGAATCAATTATTAGGGCAGACATTAAAGAGATTTACAATGTCTCTTTTCTCACAACATTTCCTTGGCTTTGAAAATTAGTTGTTTTTGAGAACATGTTATTTATGTTATAGGTAGTGAGTTTATTATTTTATTTATATATATATTTGTGTGTGAGAGAGAGAGAGACAGAGACAGAGAGAGAGAGAGAAAGAGAGAGAGAAAGTGTGTATGTTTGTGTGTATGATACTAGGGACTGAACCCAGGGGCATTCTGCCTCCGAGCTACACCCCCAGCCCTATTTTTTATTCTTTATTTTGAAACAGGGTCTCACTGAGTTGCAGAGGGCCTCACTAAGTAGCTGAGGCTGTCCGCGAACCCAGATCCTCCTGTCTCAGCCTCCTAAACGCTGGGATTACAAGTGTGCACCACATCACCCAGCTCATTTTTATTTTAAAACAGGATCTCACTAAATTGCAGATTGCCTCAAAAAGTAGCTGAGACTGGCCACAAACCTGCAATCCTCTTGTCTCCGCCTCCCAAGTACTCCCAAGTATGCACTAACATACCAAGGGAGTTTGTTTGTTTTTGTGGTACTGGGGATTGAATCCAGGGGCATCCTACCTCTAAACTATACCCCCATCCCTATTTTATTTATTATTTTAAAACAGAGTCTTGCTGAATTGCTGAAGGCATTGCTAAGTTGCTGAGTTTGGCCACACACCTACAATCCTCCTGTCTCAGCCTCCTAAATACTAGGATTATAGGCATATGCCACCAGATCTGGTTAAATTTATTGTTTATAAATAAATGAATAACTATATTTTAATTCTTCATCTTAATTTCAAATATATTAAACACAGACAGACACAACCTACATAAACAAAAATGCTGTGGGGTCCTCAGTAATTTTTTAAAAGTGTAAGCCAGGCATGGTGGTACACATTTGTAATCCCAGTACTTAGGAAGCTGAGATAGGAGGATCACAGATTCACGGCCAACTTCAGCTACTTAGTGAGTCCTTCTGCAACTCAGACCCTGTTTCAAAATAAAGAATAAAAAACAGGGCCTGAAGTGTAGCTTGGAGGTAGAATGTCCCTGAGTTCCATCCCCAGTACAAGTAAGTAAGTAAATAAATAAATAATGAAGAATTAAAAATAGAGACGGAAGCCAGGCGTGGTGGCGCACGCTTGTAATCCCCACACTTGGAAGGTAGAGACAGGAGGATCGCGCAGGTTTGAAACCAGCCATGCTGGCGTAAGAGACCCTGTTTCCAAAATAAAAAAATATAAAAATAGGTCTGGGAGTGTAGCCCAGAGGTAGAAGGGTTTCCAGGAACCCCAGTACCATCAAAGAGAGAGAGAGAGAGAGATGGGGATGTAGCTCAGGGGTAGAATATCCCTGGGTTCTATCTTAAGTACCACAAAAATATATAAATAAATAAAATAAAAGTGTAAACATTTGACAACTTGATTTAGGGCATCATATATATTCTCATTCATATTCATTCTCTCTCTTTTCTTCTGTCCTTTGTTTATACAATCTCTTCTTCAGATAAACAGAGCCATCTTTTAGATTGTCAGCCATTCCAACCTACCTCAGAACAATCCAGAAGTGAGAGCTATGCAAATCAGGCTTGCCAGGGTAAGCTGTAAGCAGTGTCGGCTGTCAGCTGATTTTAAAACTCTAAAGCCCAGACATTTCAGTCCATTTCTGCTCCTTGACACTGTGTACTATCTATGTCCTCTTCCAGAGACCAGCTTGATGTCAGAAACTAGGTCTGACTCCCTGTGTACACAGGCCATCCTGAACAAGCTCTCAGGCCCCTTTGCACCTGACCTTATCTCCTAGAAGCCCTGCTGGCACAGGTGTGCACAGCCAAGATGGCTCCTGAGTCTCTGGTCATTCTCAAATACCTCAAGCACTCTGGTTCAAGAGTCTTTGCACTTGCTGCAGCCTCTGCCTGCGACAGCCTTCCTCTAGCTGACTTAGGACTTCCCTCTCGCAGCCTTCTGCTAACTCACTTTCCAAGAGGCTTCCCAGACGTCCACGTACAGGAGGGCTGCGCCCTCCCTGGTCCCCCATCCTTTCTTCATGCCCGGGCCCTGCTTCAGTTTTTCTCACTGTACTAATTACTGCCTACCATAATATGCACCGTATTTTGTTGACTGCAAGACGCATGTTTCTTTTCAGATTTTAACACAACTGAAATATAGGGCATCTTAAAAACCGATGATGCTTTAAAACTGCTATGAGCCTGGACAGACATGGAGTCCCTCCACAGGGGATGTGCGCATGCTTCTGCCAGTGCTCAGGAACGCTACCAACCTGCACAACTTGAAACTCAGTGCCTGGGTCACACCGCACTGAACTAGCAGGGTGGATTCAGACAACCACCCACTGTGGCCAGTACTCTCAGGGAAGGTATTTTTTTGTCCCACTACACAGTGCCAAGTTTAGGACATTTATACTTCCCTTTTCTGTGGGGAGGAATTTCTGTCTCTGTTGAAGGTTTTGGATGCCCCAGCTCCACGTGGGGGCTTCCACTTGACTCTCTATCTGGAGAATTTTTTTTTTCCAGTACTGGGGATGGAATTCTGGGGCATTCTACCTCCAAGCTATATCCCCAGCCCTATTTTTTATTCTTTATTTTGAAATAGGGTCTCACTGACTTGCAAAGGGCCTCACAAAATAGCTGAGGCTGTCTGAGAACCGCGATCCTCCTGTCTCAGCTCCTAAATGCTGGGATTACAAGTATGCACCACCACGCCCGGCTTTGAAGGTTTTTTTTTCCCCTAATAGCACATTTTACAGGTGACATGGAAACTCAGATTCTATCAAGCATGCTATATACTTGTTTTCTGTCTGCCTCTCGTAATAGAATGTAAGCTCCATTTGAACAGTGATTTTGACTGTTTTATTCATTTTTGGCATTATCTGCACCTAGAAGAGTACCAGGTACACAATAGGAGCTCAGCAAATATCTACTGAATAAATAATGCATACCCCCAAAATATTTGTTGAGCAAATATGTAAATGTGTTAATTTTTGTTTAGGAACAAAAGAATTTTGGATTAGACTACCATGTATAATATTGGAAAGGGAAGACAACAACAAATAATCTGAATCATTAACCTTTTTTATGTAGCCTCTAAAATTAGTCTCAGCTGGATGTGGTGACATACGCATGTAATCCCCATATTTGGGAGGCTGAAACAGGAGGATCGCAGGTTCACGGCCAACCTCAGCAAACTTGTGAGGCCCTCCGCAACTTAGTAAGGCCCTGTTTCAAAATTTAAAAAAATAGGACTGGGGGTGTAGCTTGGAGGTAGAATGCCCCTGGGTTCAATCCCCAGTACCATAAAAATAATTAATTAATAAAAATACAAATTAAAAGATGAAATAGAGCTGAGGGTGTAGCTCAGAGGAAGAATGCCCCTGGCTTCAATCCCTAATGCTACAAATTAATTCATTGATTAATTTTAAAAACTGAGTCTCAAGCTGGGGGAGTGGTTCAGTGATAGAGGACTTGCCTAGCACGTGCAAGGCCCTGGATTTGATCCCTATCACGGTAAAAACAAAATAAAATTGAGTCTTTGCTTTTGTGCATGCTATTTTGAACAAATACGGTTCTACTTATAAAAGTATTTCAAATGGGCATGCAATAGCCACACAAATTTATGTTCCCATTAGCATTTCATGCTCTGGAGAATTAATGAGGAATATTTTGGGAAAGAGAAATTGCAATGCACTTGATGCCAGTGATAAGCCACATAAAAGAAAAAAACTGCATGTTGATTAAGCCTTTTGGTCTGTGCTAAACTGGAGCGGGGAGGCCAGCCCAGAGAGTGGGGCCAGCCTGGCCAGCTGCCCTAGAGAAGATGGAAGCTTGTGTCATTTCCATTTCAAATAGACACAAAACACAAGCACCAAGTTTCCGGCATCAGATTCAATGGATTATTTTTCCCTTCCCACTCAGAATTTTAGAGACAAGTCTTTAAATTTCCTTTTGTCTAAGACTGTTCTGTGAGCCTGGTATGGTGGTACACACTTGTAATCCCAGTATTTGGGAGGCTGAGACAGGGGGATCGCAGGTTCGTGGCCAGCCCCAGCTACTTAGTGAGGCCCTCTGCAACTGAGTGAGACCCTGTTTCAAAATAAAGAATAAAAAAATAGGGCTGGTGTGTAGTTCAGAGGTAGGATGTCCCTGGGTTCAATCCCCACTACTGCAAGCAAACAACATCAAGAACAACAAAAAAGAACGTTCTCTGTTCTTCCCTTTAAAAAATTTTTTACTTTTAGGAATATAAACCAATTTGTGCCCAAATCTATCCCTCAAAGAGCCTTCAAATCAAGATGAGCAGAAAAGGGCCCATGACAGGAAGATGGAAAGAAGTTCCCTGGGGACTTCATGAGAATGTGAATTGTCTCACATAACCATAGCCTTTAGAGGAGTGTTGTATATAATAACTTAGTAGCTCTAAGCACAGAACTCAAAACACATGTATCACTAGGCTGAGGATAAGCTCTTGATTAATTTCTTCATCTTAAAAATAAAAGCAGGTATACTTATTTCATTAAGGTGGTTATACAGATTAAATGAGGTAATACCTTTAACATCAAGTATAGTATTTAGCAGAGAAATATTCAATAAAAGTAGCTATTTTATTATTATTATAGATAAGCATTCAAAAAAGTATGGCTATTATATTATTGTCACCAACCATCTTGCAATTGTATTAATCAAGCTAATTATTTCACATGCAAAAGTAAGAAGAAAGAACTTCTAAACAGAACTCAAGAAGTGAGAGGTTATTTTTGTGTATGTGTGGTACTGGGAATTGAACCCATGGGCACTCTACCAATGAACTACGCACCCAGCCCTTTTTTTTTTTTTTTTTTTTTTTTTTTACTGTGAGACAGGGTCTTGCTAAATTGCCCAGTCTGGTTTCGAACTTGCAATTCTTCTGTCTCACTCTCCCAAGTAGAGAGGCTAAAGTATACAACCACACCTGGCTAAGAAGTAGACTGATTTTTTGTGTGTGTGTGGTACTGAAGATGGAACCCAGTGGCATTCTACCTCTGACCTACACATCCAGCCTGATTATTATTATTATCATCATCATCATCATCATCATTAGGGATTAAACCCAGAGGCATTATACCTCCAAGGTAGACTCCAGACTGATTATATATATATATATATATATATATATATATATATATTTTTTTTTTTTTTTTTTTTTTTTTTTTTTCCCCCCCCGGTACTGGGGATGGAAGCCAGGGGTAGTCTACCTGCAAGCTACACCTCAGCCTATTTTTTTCTTCTTTATTTTGAAACCGGGTCTCACTGAGTTGCAAAGGGCCTCACTAAGTAGCTGAGGCTGTCCACGAACTGTAATCCTCCTGTCTCAGCCTCCTAAATGCTGGGATTACAAGCGTGTGCCACCACGCTTGGCTCTGATTTAATTTTTATTTAGAAAAAGGGTCTCACTAGGTTGCTGAGAGCCTTGCTATGTTACCGAGGCTGGCTTTGAACCTGAGATTCTCCTGTCTCGGCCTTTCAAGTACTGGGAAACATGCATGTGCCACCATGCCCAGCTTATTCTCTTTATTCTGAAACAAGGTCTCACTAAATTGCAGAGGGCCTAAGTAGCTGAGGCTGGTGGCAAACTGTGGTCTTCCTGTTGTAGCCTCCAAGCACTAGGATCACAAGCACATGCTACCATGCCCAGCAGAAGTAGAAGATTTTGAAAATACCTTTTGTGGCCGGCATGGTGTCACACATTTGTAATCCCAATACTTGGAAGGCAGAAAAAGGAGGACCACAGGCTTGTGGTCAGCCTCAGCTACTTAGTGATGCCTTTCGTAACTTAGTGAGACCCAGTTTCAAAGAATCGAAAAATAGGGCTGGGATTGTAGCTTAGAGGTGAAATACCCCTGGGTTCAATCCCCATTACTGGGGGGGGGGGAAATCTTTTGTGGGGCATAGGTTCTACTGAGCACAGGAGGCTACAGAGCCTACTGAGCAATACTGTACCATGAACTCATCAGTTGGACTACAATTCACACTAGCTCTAGGTTCTCCAAAATACAGACTTGCGTCAATTGTTCCATTAATGTTCCATGGTTTCCTCTCATTCTAGGACTCGGAACAACTCTTCCTTTCTGCTATACACTCTAATAGCAATGATAGGAGGTGAAGACATGGGAAGAGACTGAAATTAAAAGTGACAACCTAAAGGTTATCATAATGGCTTAATCTGAAAAGTACATCATAAAAAACTTTCTTCAATTGTTTGGAATACATATAAACACGTACTTTTGGAAAGAGACACATATTCTCTTGCAAGTATGCCTCTTCTACTCAAATGTTTTAATGCTTTTTATGATCTCCAAAAGGTAAATGACAATATAACATTAGACCATCTGTTACAGGTTTATTCTCTGGAAATAAAAATTTATAACTTGAAATAGATTTGACACTGCCCCCAAACACATGGGTTGGGGGTGAGCTGGGGGTTGAACCCAGGGGTGTTCTACCTCAAACTATATCCCTGGCCCTTTTTATTTTGAAACAGGGTCTTGCTAAGTTACCATGCACTGGCCTTGAACCTGCACTCCCAAATATATGTAAGAGTTGATTATTTCAACTTGTTTAACCCATTGAAGTTGTTGGCTACTTTCAATTCCTTTATTCTCAGAAGATAAAACTTCTGAAAGCACTTTATCCAAAATAGCTGCTTGTCCCTACCTGTGGGGTGAAGAATGGGGTGCTGGATCAGCGGTGGCCTTGGTGTTTTCTAGATCTTCATTCTCTAGAAAATCATAGAAAGAAAGATGTCAATATTTTAAAGAAAACACAATCATAATTATCTTGCATCTTTAAAAAAATAGCAGTTCCAACCAAAACTTTATATTTTAGGCATAAACTTTATATTTTCAGAGACTCAGCACAAAATTACTCAAGTCATTCTATCTAAGTATTTTTACACAGTCACAACTCATTCATAAAAATATAAGTCCTTTTATGGAATAAGTCCACACAAAATTAATCCTAATTCAAAAATCATATATCTCATAAAGCAGACGTTTGTTAGGGAGAACACAGAAGGCAAATTGGGAGGTAAGATGAACTGAACTTAGCACTGAAGTGTAGTCACCTCTGCATTCAATTAAGTTCAGATCAGTATACCCAACGTCAGGGAAGGACTTTGGTAATCTAGGTGGTTTATCCATTCACTCATTTGCCATTGATTTACTGAATAGAGTGGTGCCCTCAAGGTACAGACAGGTGAAATGCAAAGGCAGGCCCTGCTCCCAAGCTCTGGCCAAGCCTACAGCTGGTGTTGCTTTTGCCATTTTGTAGGTAAAGAAACTAAGGGATAGAGAGACTGGGTTCCAACCCAGGAGGCTGTGCTCTAAACCTTCAGAGGCTACTTAGTTTTGTGCTTTACTTGTTTAGCCTTTTCATGAACACTCAAGGGAGCATCTGGTTCAATTTACTTAGATCGTCCCCTCTGGTTAAGACAGAAGGAAGCTGAAGCCCCAAGTCTACTTCCCAGGAGAGAATTAAAATTAATGAAATACATCTCAAATACTCAAAGTGTGGAAGTTTGGTAGCAGAATAGTGAAATGGCAGGCATATGCTTATGATCTAACCTTTTTTTTTTTTTTAGGCAGTACTGGGGATGGAACCCAGGAGGCATTCTACCTCTGAGCAACACCCCCAGCCCTATTTTTTATTCTTTATTTAGAAACAGGGTCTCACTGAGTTGAAAAGGGCCTAAGTAGCTGAGGCTGTCCATGAACCATGATCCTCCTGTCTCAGCCTCCTGAATGCTGGGATTACGAGTGTGGGCCACCACACCCAGCTTTGATCTAACCTCCTGTATGTGAATAAGATCTACTTTTCTTGTTTTCAATTCCATCTCCTAGGTAGAAAGACCTTGAACTAATGCCACCCTATTTTCCTCCCAACAGAGAAACTGAGTTTAAGACACTTGTCAGCTGTTCCCCAATACCTGGCACTCTCTAAAGAGACCCATTTTCCTCAGGGATAATGAGAATAAAAGTTCTCCCCTATGTTGACCTAAGTGATATCTGTTTCCTAATAAGCTGCTTCTTTGATCGCGCTTGTCCATAATACCCTTTCAAATACTGACACAGGGCCATGGCATACCACAGGGTCTTCTCCTAGGCTGGCCCTCTCCACGTCACACGGCCTCTGACAATGCAGGCCTTGCTTACCTGTCCCATTTAGTTTGCTCCAATCAAAACAAGCAGTGAAAACAAGCAGCTTTCCAGATGTGTTCTAATCCATGGAGAGTTTACCGCTAATAACCCCCCCACTAAGGACATAATATTTCTTGGCATAACACCCTATCCAGGCACTAGATTTTTAAACTGTAAACTTACCCTGATGGCCTAAATAAGTCAATGAAGATCTCTAGGGCTTTTAAAAATAAAAATTTCCCCAAGCTGGGCATGGTGGCGCACACTTGTAATTCCAGCATTCGGGAGGCTGAGACCGGAGGATCATGGTTCACTGACAGCCTCAGCTACTTAGTGAGGCCCTCTGCAACTTAGTGAAACCCTGTTTCAAAATAAAGAATAAAAAATAGGGCAGGAGATATAGCTCGGAAGTCAAATGCCTCTGGGTTCCATCACTAGACCCGCAAAAATAAATAAATAAACAAACAAACAAACAAACCGGGCATTTTGGGGCACGCTTGTAATCCCTGTGCTAGGGTGGCGGAGACAGGAGGATCGCGCAGGTTCGAAGCCAGCCACGCCGGTAAGAGACCCTGTTTCCAAATAAGAAAAAGTATAAAATAGGTCTGGGAGTATAGCCTGGAGGTAGAAGGGGTTCCTGGAAAAGTACAGAAAACTACTCTATCACAAACATCTACATACCCACCACTCGGGCCAAGAACACACATTCCTAACACTTCAGAAGGCACATTCATGACCTTCCCTATCATTACTCAATCCTTTCCTGCTTAAGGTAACCTTTATCCCAGTTATGAAAATCATTTCCTCACTCTTGGTTAGAGGTGGGTCACCAACTATGCATGCCCAAATAGTATCGTTTTTTTTCTGCTTATGTTCTGGATTCAAAAAAGGAGAAATAATACAAAATGTTTTCTTTAGAGCCAGGCTTATTTTACTCGGCATTATTCTCAGTTTAAAAGATTCATACATTTGTCGCAGGCAGGCTTAGTGACTTGCACTGCTGTGCATTGTTCCATGAGTACACCATAGTTGGCCAATCTACTGCTGATATTTGGGTGATGTTTAGTTAGGGGCTTTTATGAATTATGCTGCGATGAATCTTCTCATACATGTCTCTTGGCATTTATATGCATACATTTATGTTGGGAATAAATGCAGGAATGAAATGATTAAGGCATGGAAGTTTCAATTAAAGTTTGGTAGAAGTTGGACATGGTGGTATACATGCCTTTAATCCCAGTACTTGGGAGGCTGAGACAGGATTACAGGTACTCAGCCAGCCTCAGCAGCTTAATGAGGTCCTCCACAACTTAGTGAGAGCCTGTTTCAAAATAAAAAATAAGATAGGCCTGGAAGTGTAGTTCAGAGGCAGAATGGCCCTGGGTTCAATCTCTAGTACCACAAAAAAAAAAAAAAGTTTGGTAGATAATGTCAAACTTTTTTTTTTTTTTTTTTTTTTTGTGGTACTGGGGTTCCTGGAAGCCCTTCTACCTCTGGGCTACACTCCAAGACATATTTTATACTTTTTATTTGGAAACAGGATCTCTTAAGCCAGTGCAGCTGGCTTCAAACCTGCACGATCCTCCTGTCTCCACCTCCCAAGCGCGGGGATTACAAGCATGTGCCACCACGCCTGGCTTGCCAAACTATTTTCTGAAGAGGTTATATCAAATATACATTCCCACTAGCATTGAAAGATCATTTTCACTACTCTGTACTTTTTCTGATGCTTGATTATATTAATATTTAGGTCCTTTGGGTGGGTATATGCTCATTAGTTTATGTCTCAGTGATAACATTTTTTTGGCCATTCAGAAATATTTTGTTAAGCTGCGCGGTGGCAGCCGGAGTCGGCGCCCTCTGGACGTTTCAGGTACCTGGGCTCCTGCCGTGGGACCCTGCCTGTTCGTACTCGTGTCCTGTGCACACACCGTAGAACGACTGCGCCATGGGTCTGACATCCAATTCCAGCGTGCGAGGGCTTTATTTGATAGTCTGGGAACTTATTTCAAACCCTGTGAAGATGTGACTCAGGAAGTGCTGGGGAGCAGTCCAGCATGCTTATCCTGACCCTTGCTGAACGCCGTCCTGCAGCCCTCTCCATGCTGGGAGTAGACAACTCTCCTGAGGCTGAGACTAACCAGATTATACAGAACTTCCTTCTCTCCATCACTGCCTGGAGCTGGGGTAGTCGTTAAGCATTTGGGATTCTGAGGACTCCTTGAAAAACTGCACAAAAAGAATAAATAAATGGCCTTTGAATGGATTGCAGCAGTTACCATTGCTGCTGGAACAGCTGCAATTGGTTACCTAGCTTACAAAAGATTCTATGTTAAAGATCATCGCAGCAAAGCTATGGTAAATCTTCATATCCAGAAAGAGTACATGCTTTTGACATGGAGGATTTGGGAGATAAAGCGGTTTACTGCCGTTGCTGGAGGTCCAAAAAGTTCCCATTCTGTGATGGGGCCCACACAAAACACAATGAAGAGACTGGAGACAACGTGGGACCTCTAATCATCAAGAAAAAAGAAACTTAAATGGACAGTTTTAATGCTGCAAACCAATTTGTCATGAGGTTTACCTGATTGTTTAAGTAGAATGGCTACCACTACTGTCTAATTCACCTCCCCTGGGTTCTAGATGTGGTAAATTGCAAACTTCAGCTTTCACATTCATGGCATTTGCCTTACTTGTTGAAACATCGTGGTGCACATTTGTTTAAACAAAAAAAGAAAAAAGAAAAAAAAAAAGAAATATTTTGTTAAATGCCTGAGCCTCTTGCCCATTTTATTATCAGATTGTGTGTCTTTTTTTACTATTTATAGTTATTTTTATTGGTGTTTTGTGGTGCTGGGTATTTAACTCACGGCTTTGCACAGGCTAAGCAAGCTCTCTATCACTGATCTATACCCCAGTCCCTTATTTATAGGAGTTCTGGATACAAACTCTTTGTCATGTGTTATAATTATTTGCTTTTACTGTATGGTTTACATTTTTACTCTTTTAACAGTTTTCCTTGATGAACTAAAGTTCTTCTATATAGTCTAAATTTGTGGGCGCGCGCACGTGTGTGTGTGTGTGTGTGTGTGCGCGCGCGCGTGCGTGTGCGTGTTTTGTACTGGGGCTTGAATCCAGGAATTCTACCAAGCTACACCTCCAGATAGATAGATAGATATTGAGATACTAGAGATTGAACCCAGAGGCATTCTAACTCTGAGTTACATGCCAGCCTTATTTTTATTTTAATTAATTATTTATTTATTTATTTAATTTTTTTGGTGGTACTGGGATTCCTGGAAACCCTTCTACCTCTGGGCTACACTCCAAAACCTATTTTATATTTTTATTTGGAAACAGAGTCTCTTAAGCCAGCGCGGCTGGCTTCAAACCTGTGCGATCCTCCTGTCTCCGCCTCCCAAGCGCGGGGATTACAAGCCTGCACCACCACGCCCTGCTCTTATTTTTATTTTGAAACAGGGTCTCCCTAGGTTGATAAGTCTCACTACTTGCTGAGGCTATCCTCGAACCTGTGATCCTCCTGTTTCAGCCTCCCAGGGAGTAGGATTACAAGTATATGACATGACACCCAGCTATTTTTTTTTTATTTTGAAACAGGGTCTCACTAAGTTGCCACACAACTCAAACCCGCTATTCTCCTATCTCAGTCTCTCATGTGTGTGTATCTCAGTCTCTCAGAAGTGCACCACCATGACTAGTTAATATAATCTAAACACATCTTTTTCTTTTCTTTTGTGGTACTGCGGATGGAACCCAGGGCCATTCTATCTCCGAACTACACCCCTGGCCCTATTTTTTGTTCTTTATTTTGAAACAGGGTCTGAGTTGCAGAGAGCCTCACTAAGTAGCTGACGCTGTCTGCGAACCGTGATCCTCCTGTCTCAGCCTCCCGAATGCTGGGATTACAAGTGTGCGCCACCACGCCCGACTTCTGAACACAGCTTAATTAGTCTCTTTTTTCTTTTTCTTTATTAGTCTTTGTATATCCTGTTTGTCTTTCACTATATCTTCTCAGAGCGTACTATACAGGCATACCTCAGAGACAGTGCCGCTTCAATCCTAGTCCACTGAAACAGTGTGTATCCCAATAATTATTAGCACATCACACAAACTGTGGTTTTCCAATGCATATTAAAGTTAATTTCACATCACTCTAGAGTCTATTAAGTGTGTAATAACATTATTACACATCTTAATTTAAGAATTTTTTATAGAACCTGTAATCTCAGCTACTTAGGAGGTGGAACCAATGGGACCACAAGTTCAAGGCTAGTCTGGACAATTTTTTTTTTTTTTTTGAGAGTCTGGGATGGAACCCTGGGGCATTCGACCTCCGAGCTACACACCTGCCCTATTTTTTTTTTTTTTTATTCTTTATTTTGAAACCAGATCTCACTAAGTTGCAGAGGGCCTCACTAAGTAGCTGAGGCTGTCCGCAAACCACAATCCTTGGGTCTCAGCCTCCCAAATGCTGCAATTACAAGCGAGTGCCACCATGCCCAGCTCTAGGCTGGACAATTTTGTAAGACTCTGTCTCAATTTTTTTTTTTTTTGTGTGTGTGTGTGTGTGTGGTACTGGGGATGAAACCAAGGTGCATTCTACCTCTGAGTTGCACCCCCAGCCCTATTTTTTTATTCTTTCTTTTGAAACCGGGTCTCACTAAGTAGTTGAGGCTGTCTGCAAACCGCGAACCTCCTGTCTCAGCCTCCCAAATGCTGGGGTTACAGCATGTGCCACCACGCCCGGCTTAAATTTTTTAAAAAGACTAGGGATAAACCAGGAGTGGTGGCGCATGCTTGTAATCCCAGCATTCAGGAGGCTGAGACCAGAGGATCAAGGTTCACAAAGAGCCTCAGCTACTTAGGCAGGCCCTTCTCAACTCAGTGAGATCCTGTTTCAAAAAATAAAATGATTAAGCTGGGCATGGTGGTGCACGCTTGTAATCCCCGCACTTAGGAGGCTGAGACAGGAGGATCTCGCAGGTTCGAAGCCAGCCTCAGCTGGCTTAGGAGACTCTGTTTCCAAATAAAATATAAAATAGGTCTGGGAGTATAGCCTGGAGGTAGAAGGCCCCTGGGTTCCATCCCCAGTAACACCAAAAATAAATAAATAAATAAATAAATAAATAAATAAAATAAAAAGATTTTAAAAATAGGTCTGGGGGTGTAGCTCGGAGGTAGAATGCCTTTACGGTTCAATCCCCAGCAAAACACACACACACACACACACACACACACACACACACACAAACACACACAAACACAAAGGCTAGAATATTCACAGCCAGCCTCAGTTACTTAGGCCCTCAGCAATTTAGTGAGACTCTGTTTCAAAATAAAGACTACAAATGGGGCTGGGGATGTAGCTTGGAGATAGAATGCCCCTGGGTTCAATTTTCCGGTCACACACACACACACACACACACACACACACGCTATGGATATAGCTCTGGTTCTGTGGTAGAGCACTTTCCTACCATGCAAGACACTTTGGGTTCAATCTCTAGTACCACTCACACACACACAAAATGCTTTATGGCTAAAAACACTAAAGAACATCTGAGCCTTCAGGGAGTTGTAATCTTTTTGCTAGTGGAGGGTCTTGCTCAATGTCAGTGGCTGCTGACTGGCCAGGGTGGTGGTTGCTGAACGATGGGTTGGCTGTGGTAATAAAACAATGAGGTTTGCTGCATGAGTTGACTCTTCCTTACACAAAAGACTTCCCTTTAATAGGCAATACCGTTTGACAGTACTTCTACCCACAAAAGAACTTCTTTCAGATTTGTAGTCAATTCTTCAAGCCTTGTTGCTGCTTCACCAACGAAGTTCATCTAATACTCTAAGTTCCTTATGTCATCTCAACGGCGTCCACAGCATCTTCATCTGGAGTGGATTCCCTCTGAAGAAACTACTCTTTTCTCATTCACGAAAAGCAACTCCTCATCCACTCAGGTGTATCATTAGATTGCAGCAACTCAGTCACATCTTCAGGGCTCATTTCCAATTCCAGTTCTCCTGTTACTTTCTCCACTGAAGTCTTGAGACCCTCAAAGTCATCCATGGGGGAGCCGAGCGTGGTGGCGCACACTTGTAATCCCAGCACTTGGGAGGCTGAGACAGGAAGACAGCAATTCAAGGACAGCCTCAGCTACTTAGTGAGGCCTTTTGCAACTCAGTGATATCCTGTTTCAAAATAAAGAATAAAAATAGGTTTGGGGGGGCATAGGTCGGAGGTAGAATGCCCCTAGGTTCCATCCCCAGTACTGCAAAAAAAAAAAAAAAAGAAAGAAAGAAAAAAAATCAGCCGGGCGTGGTGGCGCACACTTGTAATCCCGGCGCTTGGGAGGCTGAGACAGGACGATCACACGGGTTCGTATAGCCTGGAGGTAGAAAGCCTCTGGGTTCCACCTCTAGTACCACCAAAAAAAAAAAAAAAAAAAAAAAATCATCCATGGGAGTTGGAATCAACTTCTTTGAAACTCCTACTGATGCTGATGCTGATATTTTTACCTCTTCTCATGAATCACAAATGTTCTTAATGACATCTAGAGTGATGAATCCCTTCCAGAATATTTTCCATTTACTTTGCCCAGAACCATCTGAAGAATCACTACCTACGGCACTATGTATTTCTTAAATACTAAGACAAGAGTTGAAATTACTCCTTGATTCCTGAACTATACAACGGATGTTGTGCTAGCAGACAGGAAAGTACATTCATCTCATTCTGCACCTCCGTCAGAGTTCTTGGATGACCAAGTACATTATTAATAAGCAGTAATATTTTGAAATGAATCTTCATTTGAACAGGTCTCAAGAGTGGGCTTAAAACACTGAGGAAACGTGTTGTAAACCAGGCTCTGTTGCTTCATTTAGAGGGGACAGACAGAGGAGGCTGTCCTAGGATTTGCAGGATGGTAAATGAGCAACTGGTTTCAACTTAAAGTCACCAGCTGCATTAACCCCCAGATAACATCTTCTTCTAATAGAAGGCTGTTCTGGACTGAAAAATCTGTAAATCTGTTTTTTGTTTTGCTTTTGTTTTGGGGGATTATGAACCAACTGAATTCTACCTCTGAGTTATACCTTCAGCCCTTTCTATGTTTTTGTTTCAAAACAGGTTCTCAATAGGTTGATGAGAATCTCACTATATTGCTCAAGTTGTCCTCGAATCTGCAATCCTCCTGTCTCAGCCTCCCAAGTACTGGGCTTACAGGTTTGTACCACTACACCCAGAGAGTCTACTATTCATTTGTAGATTAATTTTTGTGCCTATGTTAATAAATGATACTAAATTGTTATTTTCCTTTCATCTGGGATAATTTTGATTCTGTCTGAAGGATTTACTGTTTTGTTTTGTTTTTTGTTTTTTTGAGGTACTGGGAACGGAACCCAGGGACATTCTATCTCCAAGTTATACCCCCAGCCCTATTTTTTTTAATTCTTTATTTTGAAACAGGGTCTCACTAAGTAGCTAAGGCTGGCCGCAAACCTATGATCCTCCTATCTCATGCTTGTGGGTTACAAGCATGAGCCACCACACCTGGCTTGGATTTTATTTTGGGGGGGGTACTGAGGATGAAACTCAGGGTCCTTCTCCCTCCAGGTTACACTCCCAGACCTATTTTATATTTTATTTGGAAACAGGGTCTCACTAAGTTGCTAAAAAGCCTCACTAAGAGCTGAGCGTGGTGGTGCATGCTTGTAATCCCAGCATTCAAGAGGCTGAGACCAGAGGAGTGTGGTTCCCCAACAGCCTAATTTATTTAGTGAGGCCCTCCACAACTAGTAAGACCCTGTTTCAAAATAAAGAATAAAAAGGGCAAGGGGTGTAGCTCGGAGGTTGAATGCCCCTGGGTTCCATTCCCAGAGCCTCACTAAGTAGCTGAGGCTGGTTTCAAACCTGCGTGATCCTCCTGTCTCAGCCTCCCAAGCGCTGGGATTATAAATGTGCGCCACCACGCCTGGCTTTTTTTTTTTTTTTTTTTTTGTAGTGAATATTGAACCCAGGAACATTCTGCCTCTGAGCTACACTTCCATCCCCTTTTTTATTTCGAAACAGGCACTTGCTAAGATACTAAGACTGGCCTCAAACTTGTGATCATCCTATCTCAGCCTACCAAGTACTAGGATTTCAGGTATGCCCAGCCATGTCCAGCTTGGCTGGTCATTTTTATATATACCAGGAATTGTTCTTCCAAAATTATCTATAGAAGTTATGGTGCACACTTGTACTTTATTTGGAAACAGGGTCTTACTAAGTTGCTGAGAGCCTCACTAAGTACCTGAGGCTGGCTTCAAACCTGTGCAATCCTCCTGTCTCAGCCTCCCAAGTGCTGGGATTACAAGCGTGCACCACCACACCCAGCGATGGTGCACACTTGTAATCCCAGTATTTGGGAGGTTGAAACAGAAGAATCACAGGTTCAAAGCTAGCCTCGATAATTTATTTATTCTATTTATTTATCCCATTCTATTTATTTATTTATTTATTTATTTATTTATAGTACTGGGGATTAAACCTAGAGACATTCTACCTTTGAGCTATACCACCAGCCCAATTTTATTTCTTATTTGGAAACAAGGTCTCACTAGGTTGATAAGAGTCTTACTATTTGCTGAAGCTATTCCTGAACTTGAGATTCTCCTGTCTCAGTCTCCCAAGTATAGGGATTATAGGCATATGCCACCATGCCTGGCAGCCTTGGCAATTTAGCAAGGCTCTCAGCCACCTACCGAGATCCTGTTTCTAAATAAGAAATAAAATTGGACTGAGGTGCAGCTTGGAGGTAGAATGACTCTGGGTTCAATCTACAGTATCAAAAAACATCTGAGGCCTAGAATGATCCTTTAGAGAGGACATGCCTGCACACACCTGTGGGCACTACCACCCTGGGGTCACCTTTATCCAACTCATGAACTTGGATGTGTCTGCAGTTGAGCCACAGTCCCTGCAATGGCCTTGTACATCAGTTACCCGTGACTGTGACATTATACCTGAGATAATTTGTAAAATGAAGAGGCTTATTTTGGCTCACAGTTCTAGAGTTTCGAGGCCATATCTGTTGGCTCCATGGTTTGGGGTGAGACGGCACATCATGGCAGGATCATGTGTGGAAGCAAAACCATTCATCTCATGGCCAGGAAGCAGAAGGGAGAAAGTGGAAAGGATTGGGGTCCCACACTCCCCTTTGAGGGCATGAGCCCCCCTCCTTGTGACCCAAAGACCTCACTAGGCTCCACCTCTAAAGGTTCCACCACCTCCCAAAAGCACCACTCTGAAAAACAAGCCTTTAACACATGGATCTTTGAATATTTAAGATCCAAACTTTTAGGTCATGGCCTTTCATGGTCCTAAAGCAGAGAAAAGAGGCTTCGCTAGGTTCCCCACACTTCATGAGTACTCAACATTCACTTTTCACAGCCTTGCTACTTAGCCTCCTCACTCAGAAACCTAGCACACAGGCTCTCATCCTTGGGCCTCCACCTTTATACCTCACACAAGGACCACAGCCCAGAATCTCTTCATTCCCTTGCTATCTCACCAGCATCTTCAAGCAGGCACTTATAGTTCACCCATATTTTCTAATTGTTCCCAGTGAGAGAACTGGTTCCAATGACCTAGTCTGCCATCACGTTAAAAAGAAATCCAAGCTGAATGTGGTGGTGCACACTTGTAATCCCAGAACTTGGGAGGCTGAGACAGGAGGATCACAGGCTGGCAGCCAGCCTCAGCAACTTAGTGAAGCCTTCTGCAACTCAGTGAGATCCTGTTTCAAAATAAAAATAAAGGATAGGGTGTAGCTCAGAGGTAGAATGCCCCTGGGTTCAATCTCTAGTACGGAAGGAAGGAAGGCAGGCAGGCAGGCCGGCTGGCCATAATGCCTGTTTACCCTTTTCAATCTGAAGACAACTTAGTGAATAAAATGGAAACAAAACAGAAATGTAAAGAGTCTGCCTCTCCCTCTCCTCGATGACCAGTATGAGTTTATTTTCGTGCTTGTTCTCTTCCCCTTTGGCTTATCCTATCCCTCAGGTCACTATGAAGAATTCACGAAGGCTAGGTTTTTAGACAGAAATGAGAAGTTATGGGTTGGATCTGGAATGTTCCCCAGAGGCTTCTGGATTAAAAACAACGTGGCTGCGTTTAGAAATGGGTCCCTGGGGAAGTGAAGCATGAGGGTTCTGACCTCATCAGTGGATGCATTGTGAGGGCTTCATCATCTGAATGGACTTTTTGGGAAGCGGTGGGGAGTGTATGAGATGGACCTAGCAGAAGGCTGGGGGCATGCCCATGGGGAGGGTGTCCCTGGCTCCCTCCTCCATACCCTCGCCCCTGCCCCTTCCGAGTTGCCACGAGCTGAGCAGCACTCCTCACCCAGGCCCTGCCTCAATGTCCTGCCTCACGTCAGGCCCAAAGCCACGGGCCAGCCGACCAGGGACGGAACCTCGGAAACCACGGGCCGAAATAAATCTTTCCTCTGAGTTGTTTTTCTCAGGTATCTGAGACAGTGACAAAAAGCTCACACGTAAAATTAGCACAAAGATATTATAAGGAGCAGTAGATTTAAAGAAAAACATAGATTAACCCTAAGAATATTTATAACCTTCATTTCATTAAAAAAAAAAAAAATCTGAGCCAAGCGTGGTAGCGCACGCTTGTAATCCCAGCTTTCGGGAGGCTGAGACCTGGAGGATCGCGTTTTGCAGACAGCCTCAGCTACTTAGTGAGGTCCTTTGCAACTCAGTGAGACCCGGTTTCAAAGTAAAGAATAAAAAATAGGGCAGGGGGTGTAGCTCAGAGGTCGAATACCCCTGGGTTCCATCCCCAGACCTGAAGAAAAAAAAAAAATCTGAGAGAAAAAGACCCTTGAAAAGGTCAGCTCCCAGTGAGCAGAACAATAGACACACATAGAATGGCTCTAACTTAGGGTGTAAAAAGTGAAGAATCTCATGGCGGCCTTGTGAATGTGTTTATGTACTTATGTTTCTTTCTGAATAGGTAGTTTATTCCTGTTATTCAAAATTCAAAAAGCCTAAAAGTATAGCAAGAACTGCCTTCTATGTGTCTCTGTCTCCAAAAGCGATCAATGTTATTAGGATTTGTATGATGTTCCAGAGATATTGTATGCATATAAAAAAGTTACATGGCCGGGCGTGGTGGCACACGCTTGTAATCCCTGCACTTGGGAGACTGAGACAGGAGGATCCCACAGGTTCGAAGCCAGCCTCAGCTACTTAGTGAGGCTCTCAACAACTTAGTGAGACTCTGTTTCCAAATAAAATATAAAATAGGTCTGGGAGTGTAGCCCAGACGTAGAAAGCCTCTGGGTTCAAACCCCAGTACCACCAAAAATAAAAAATTAAAAAATTAAATAGTTACATGGATATTTGCATATGCACACATATATATGTACATATACAAACTTTTTCACATAACAATGAGCACATTAGATATATTATATGAACTTTATTGTTTCTGTTTATACCTGAGAACTCCTGTGTTTCATTGGGTGATAATCAATAACTTATTTATCCAGTTCTCTACTGACAGACATTCATGTTCTTTCTAATCTTTTACTATTACAAACAATGCTATAACAACCTGTGTCTATGTCATTAAATAGGAGTGTGCATAAACCTATAGCATAGGTTCCTGGAAGGAAGGAGTCAATAGAAAATATACTTTAATTTTGATAAACATTGATTAAAACAGCTGTCCATAACACCCATTTACAATCCCACCAGGATTGCATAAAAGTATTTCTTCACTTTTACCAAAGGAATGAGAGTTGGCAAAGCAACTTTTATATGTTAAGAGCTACACCCCAGCCTGTTTTTTTTTTTTTTTCCTTTGTTTTAAAACAGGGTCTCACTGAGTTGCAAAGGGCCTAAGTAGTAGCTGAGGCTGTCTGCGAACTGCGATCCTCTTGCCTCACCTTCCGGAATGCTGGGATTACGAATGTGCACCACCACGCTTGGCTAAGAGCCACTTCTTATAAGTGTGTGTGTTAAGTGTGTGTGTGTGTGTGTGTGTGTGTGTGTGTGTGCGCGCGCGCGCGTGAGTGCGCTAAGCTACATCCCCAACTTTTTTTTGGGGGGGGGTGGGACCCAGGGGCATTCTACCTACTGGGGATGGAACCCAGGGGTATTCTACCTCCGTGCTACACCCCCAGCCCATTTTTTTTATTCTTTATTTTGAAACAGGGTCTCACTGAATTGCAAAGGGCCTCACTAAGTAGCTGAGGCTTTCTGCAAACTGCGATCCTCCTGTCTCAGCCCCCCCAAATGCTAGGATCACAAGTGTGCACCACCACGCCCAGCTCCCAACCTTTTTTAAATTTTGTTTTGTTTTGTTTTGAAGGAGGATCGCGCAGGTTCGAAGCCAGCCTCAGCTACTTAGTGAGGCTCTCAGCAACTTAGTGAGATCCTGTTTCCAAATAAAATATAAAATAGGTCTGGGAGTATAGCCCAGAGGTAGAAAGCCTCTGCGTTCCACACCCAGTACCACCAAATAAATAAATAAATTATTATTTTTGTTTTGAAACAGGGCTAGGTTGCTGAGAGTCTCAATAAGTTGGTCTTAAACCTGCAGTCCTACAAGTACTAGGATTATAGATGTGTGCCACCATGCCTGACATTCTTACAGCATCCAAACAGCTTAATATATACAGGCAAAAAAAAAAACATGAAAAGAAGATATTGCTTTTTATTTTTCAGTTTGCAAAGATGCCGTAAATTATGTAAGAGCTACTGGTAAAAACAACTTGTAATTGGATTGAGGGAGGCAGGAAGTTAGAAAAAGAGAAGGAAAAACATAAGTTTATTTCCAGAAACATAAAGTGTGGGCGATGTAATCTTGTTTTGAGACTGAAAGCAATTTTAACCACAGCTTTTTAGGTTTTATGAAATTTAAACCACTACAAACTAGGAAAGATAAACTTTTCTAGTGTTCCTTTTAATATGTCGGCTAAATATAAGTCAATTATCTAAGTATTCCTAGAAGGGATAAGAGAAACCATGCCAGGTTTTCAAATTTTAGATGGTATATGAGAAAAATTTTTATTTTAATGGTTATATGTTTTGGTATGAGTAGAAAAAATTAACCCACCAAACTATTAATATCAATTTTTTTTTTACCTTAAACGGTTTTATTATTGCAAAGATGAAAGGATAGAATATAGCTTAGAGTAGAGCACTAGGCCATAACAGGTGACAGTGGGGTGACTTGAAGTCACCTAATATCAATATTTAGAATTAAATAAGCCAGGCGTGGTGGCGCACGCTTGTAATCCCCGCGCTTGGGAGGCAGAGACAGGAGGATCACGCAGGTTCAAAGCCAGCCGCGCGCTGGCTTAGGAGACCCTGTTTCCAAATAAGAATATAAAAATAGGTCTGAGAGTGTAGCCCAGAGGTAGAAGGGCTTCCAGGAAACCCAGTACCACAAAAAAAAAAAGAATTAAATAAAAATGTAAGCATCAATTTAAAGAAGAAAAGTAAAAAATAAATAACAAAAGAAAAAGTAGCCAAGTAATATCAAAATGGTGTTCTCTAATGTGAGACAATCATTAGTACAGTTCCTCACTAGCTAAAATCTTGGAAACAATAAACAGATAAGGAAAAATGGAAGAACAAAAATACTTTCCTTGGGCATAGTGGTGCACACCTGTAACCCCAATACTTGGGAGGCTGAGACAGAACAATCATAGGTTTAAGAACAGTCTCAGCAACATAGCGAGACTCTCAGTGACTTATTGAGACCCTGTTTCAAAACAAAATATAAAAAAGAGGACTGGGGGTGCAGCTCAGACACAGAATGGCCCTGGGTTCAATTCCCAGTACCACACACACAAAAAGAATAATACTTTATAATGAATGGCCTCTAAAGCAAAAGTGAAACAGAAAAAAGAAACTCTTTTAAAATAATGTATTTTATTTTAAGCCGGGTGTGGTGGCGCACACTTGTAATCCCAGCATTTGGGAGGCTGAGACTGGAGGATCGCGGTTCGCAGACAGCCTCAGCTAATTAGTGAGGCCCTTCACAACTCAGTGAGACCCTGTTTCAAAATAAAGAATAAAAAATTGGGCAGGGGGTGTAGCTCAGAGGTCAAATGCCTCTGGGTTCCATCCCCAGACCCACAAAAAAATAAAAATAAATAATGTATTTTATATTTGCCAATTTTTTTTGTGTGTGGTACTGGGGATGAAACTCAGAGGCATTCCACCTTCATGCTATACCCTCAACCCTACTGTTTCAGCTTCCTAAGTACTGGGATTACAGGTGTGCACCACCACGCCCCGCTACCTGCCAATTTTTTAATGTGAGTTTTCTTTTCATGTTGCCAGAGCGTGGTTTTAGACATTCTGATCATGCTACAGATTCAAGCTGAGTGTGTATTTTGCATTTTCTCTACAAAGAGAATTAAAAACCAGGTTTTTTCCAAAGCATTTGAATATCAGGTCAGAGTTCTTTAGAACAGGTCTCACAGGACTTCCCCTTCAAGAAACAGGCTGCAGAGAGATAATTAGCGTGATTCCAGTGCAGAGGAACCAAAAGCAGGCTCTGTGGTTAGACACAAGAGGCTTAAACAAAACAAATTGGCTGATTTTATGTTTCAACAAAATCCAGTGACCACGTGGCCCATTTTCTCCTCAGCTCTTCAGAGCAGGACAAGCTCCTGGGTGGTCATTCAGATTGCATAGCTTGGAGTGTCCTGTACGGACAGAATGATGACACAACCAATCAACTATCTTAATATTGTAAAAGTATAACCATTATATGAAGAAAGTATCCATAGGTAAACAAATTTCTAACAGTCTGACATAAAAATCACAAAAGCAAACTAACATAAAGGCTCTTTGGCATATTCTTCCACCTTTCTGCACCATTCAATGCGGTAGCCACCAAATTATAAATCCTACTCAATTTCACTTGAAAGAGCCACAGATATGGACATAACTACACTGCTCTTAGTCCTACATTAGAAGTAGGAACAAGCTTGCCTGACCCATTTCCAGTCCTCAACTTCTAAATCAGTTAATAACCCTTGGGGTCTTGTACATCAAACTAAGTTCTGGCTGATTTTAGGATCATAACACACTTTGCCCTTTGTTTTCCCTAAAGCTTTCTAGACTTAAAAAAATAATAATAATCTGCTCTTCCGTGATGCAAGGTGTATGCCTCAGAGAGTTTCAAGATACAAAAAAGTATTTCTCTCCCCTCTTGGGAAATGAAGAACCCAGGTGTCCCAAATTAAAAAAAAAACTATTTAAAACAATTACAGTTCATAAAACAATAAGAACATCGTGACTACTGCAGAGCTTAGTCTATAGAACATAAGACCTTTTCTTCCTTTTTGCCAAAACCTCAGCTAACAAAAGACCTTCCTCAAAGAACGCTTTTAGAAAGAAGTTATGGTTATTCCAAATAATGATGAATTTTTGCTTTAGAGGAAAAAGGTACATTGAAAAAAACCAAAACCCTTAGTTAAATAAGTGAATCTCCAATTTTTTATTGCTGTCCCTCCCCCACCCCAGGTGATAAAAACCTCTTTCAATTTCATTCCTATTTAAGCTAAATACAATATTGCCACGCGACCTTGAAAACCCTAGGTAAACTCCAACCAGGGATTTCTCAAAAGTAGCACTGACATCTGGAGCCAGATTCTAACTGCAGCGACTACCCTGTATGCTGCAGGATGTTGAGCAACGTCCCCTGCCTACGCTCTCCAGATGTAGTATCTGCCCCAGATGTGACAACCAACAATCTTCCCAGACACTGCCAGATGTCCCCGAGCGTTGTAAAATTGCTTCTGTTTGAGAACGACTGCTCTACCCATGGGTTATCTCAGCCCCAATTCCCCACGTCCATGAATGCTTCTTCAAATCTTTGTGTGGACACCTTTCACCATCCTTTCAAGCCAATTTTCACAGACCTCTAAGATTCAACATCAGGGCTCTAGGAGAAAAACAGGCAAGATAGTTTCCATCCCCACCTTCACAGACATTTCTTGAGGGATAAGTACATGAAGAACTAGAATAAAAGACATCCAATTATATCATATTTTGAATTGTTTATTTTTTTGTGATACTGGGGGGGGGTGGAACCCAGGGGCTTTTTTTACCTCTGGGCTACACCCCCAGCCCTATTTTTACAATTTATTTGGAGCTGGGCATGGTGGCCCACACTTATAATCCCAGCGCTTGGGAGGCTGAGACAGGAGGATTGTACAGGTTCGAAGCCAGCCTCAGCTACTTAGTGACTCTCAGCAACTTAGGGAGACCCTGCCTCCAATTAAAAATATTTATAACAAAAAAAAAAAAGAGGACTGGGAGTATAGCCCAGAGGTAGAAAAGCCCCTGGGTTCTGACCCCAATACCACAAAAAAATAAAAAAATAATAATTTATTTGGAAACAGTATCTCACAAGCATGCACCCGGCTTATTTTTTATTTCTCTTTATTTTTTTCTTTCTTTTTTTTTTTTTTTTTTTTTGGCGGTATTGGGGATGGAACCCAGAGGCATTCTACCTCCAAGCTCCACCCCTAGCCCTATTTTTTATTCTTTATTTTGAAACAAGATCTCACTGAGTTGCTAAGGGCCTAAGTAGCTGAGGCTGTCTTTGAACAGTGATCCTCCCATCTCAGCCTCCCAAAATGCTGGGATCACAAGCATGCACCACCACACCTGGTTTGAATTGTTTATTTTTTCAACTATGAAATTCTCATCTCACCAAAATGAAAATTCCTTGATAGCAATAATTATGGTTTTTCCTAGAGTACCAATATTTGATTAATGGACAATTAAAAGAAACAACTGTAAATTTCATCAGACCAAGGTGGCAATTTCATACACACAGTAAAAACACCAAACGCTACCTTGAACAAGTAAAATTACCCTCGCTCAGCTAAACTTCTATACAATGGGAAGAAAATGACTATTATATATAATTAAATCAAATAAACAGGTAATCCTTTTCTCACATTCTGGCACACCTTAAGCTTTCAATATATGCAAGCTGTCATTCGTGTGTGTGGGTGTGGGTGTTACTGGGGATGGAACCCAGGGGCATTCTACCTCTGAGCTACACCCCCAGCACTATTTTTATTCTTTATTTTGAAACAGAGTCTCACTGAACTTGCAAAGGGCCTTACTAAGTAGTAGCAGGGGCTGTCTTCGAACCACGATCCATCTGTCTCAGCCTCCCCAATGCAGGGATTACAAGCGTGCGCCACCACGCCCGGCTTCATTCCCATTATTTTACTACAAATTCTACCGCAAGAGGAAGAGCGTACCCTGGACTACAATGACAAATCCCTGCATCACATAAACAAAAATCAACTGTCGCTCTGCTTTCTAAGGACATGCAAACGTAAAATAATTAAAAGCATTTCTACCCGTGTTCTGAAAGAGTGAAAACAAAAGGAATCAATTATAAGTTAGGGGGAGGGGAAGGAACACACTCAAGATAAATCCACTATTATCTAGGCTATTCTTGGAGTATTTGAGGCTTTAGGTTCAATCCTCAACACTGAAAGAAATTAAAAATCAAAAAACTAAAATGCTTGGCTATGTTTGTCATAAACACTAGGACTTAAAGAACTTAAAACATATATAATTTGTAAGTATTGGCACACATGGGACAGGTATTTATGAGACATTTGTCTTTCATAAGTGCTTATTTGCTTAATCTTTTAGAAATTATGCATATAGCCTGTGTGGTAGTATCTTTTTCAACATGGTGGCTTTTCTACTTGTATCCTTAATCTCTCCCATCTCATAGTTACTTCACTCAAACACACACCGCAGTCCATTGTGGTGGCACGCACCTGCAATCTCAGAATTTGGTTGGCTGAGACAGGAGGATAAGAACTTAAAGGCCAGCCTTAACACTTGTTTCCAAGTACTTGGCAAGGTGAGACAGAAAGATTGCAGATTTGAGAACAGCCTCAGCAACATAACAAGATACTCAGCAACCTCATGAGACCCTGTTTCAAAATAAATAAAATTGGGCTGAGACTAGAGCTTGGAGGTAGAATGCCCCTGGGTTCCATTTCCAGTACCACCATGAAAAAAAAAAAAGAAATTATACTTATAATTTTTTTTGTAGTGCTAGGAATCAAACCAAGGGCTTCATATATGGTAGACAAGTGCTCTACCACTGAGTTAAGCCACTAGGCCTATTTAGAATTCCTATCACCATAATATTAAAATATGCCATTAATTTTTCATTTAATACAAAGCACAAAAAGTTCAAAATTTTAAAAAGGCAAATATTGTTGGATGCCTTAAATAAGAATGTAAAGTCATGGGAAAGAGTTGGTGTGTGTTGATGTGTGTGTGTGTGTGTGTGTGTACCTGGGATTAAACCCAGGGGCCTTCTACTCAAAGCTACACCCCCAGCCCTTTTTATTTTTTTATTTTCAAACAGGGTCTTCTTAAATTGCTGAGATCTGCCTAAATTCCTGAGGCTGGCCTTTAAGTTCTTATCCTCCTGTCTCAACCAACCAAATTCTGAGATTGCAGGTGCGTGCCACCACAATGGACTGCGGTGTGTGTTTGAGTGAAGTAACTATGAGATGGGAGAGATTAGGGATACAATTAGAAAAGCCGCCATGTTGAAAAAGATACATCCAGAGCTGGGCATAGTGCCACATGCTTGTAATCCCAGCATTTGGGAGGCTGAGAACGGTGGATTGGGGTTCACCATCAGTATCAGCTACTTAGCGAGGGCCTTCTTAACTCAGTGAGACCCTGTTTCAAAAAATAAAAATAAAAAGACTAAAAAATAGGGCTGGGGGTGTTACTTGAAGAAACAATGCCCCTGGGCATCCCCAGTACCTGAGAGGGGGGGGGAGAAGGGGGGGAGGGAGAGAGGGAGGGAGGGAGGGAGGGAGGGAGAGAGAGAGAGAGAGAGAGAGAGAGATATCCAGGAACACTTCCTCTGGTAGCACTGGGAGTTGCCTGAGCATAAACAGACCGTATTCTCATAATGGATAATAGAGTATTGTAGAAACCCCGGAGTGGTGGCGAAGGCTTGTAATCCCAGCGCTGGGGAGGCTGAGACAGGAGGATCGCATGGGTTCAAAGCCAACCTCAGCTACTTAGTGAGGCTCTCAGCAACTTAGTGAGACCTTGTTTCCAAATAAAGTATAAAAATAGGCCTGGGAGTATAGCCCAGAGGTAGAGGCCCCTGAGTTCCACCCTCAGTACCACCAAAAAATAAAATAGAGTATTGTGGGTACTGTGGGCTTCACAGCAAGTACCTTAGACACAGAGTCTCATCTAATCCTCTCAACAATCCTAGGAGGCAGGTCCTCGCAGTACCCACATCATACAGAAAGGAAACTTTGACAGTGATTTGCCCAAGATCACTTAGGTCAAGTGCGTAGTCATAACAACCCAGCCTACACAGTTGTGCCTCGGCTGCTCTACTTTATGGTGCCTACTTTAATTTGAGGCCTGGGAAATTATTTGCTACTCAGTGAGCCCAGTTCTTTTCACTTTACCCTTTTGTATGTCAATTAGCAACCTTTTAGTTGCATCCTGTGTGGTGATCTCGCAGGCTGAAAGGGAAAGGTAAAAGCGAGATAGAAGGTTCCTTTCGTCTTTGCACGCTGAAGTGATCCACACGGAAAAACTTGTTTGGGTAGAAATGACACTGTCCTGCACACGCAGAGTAAGAGTCTTGGAGGATGAGGGAGGTCGTCCAAATCCCTACTGCGGCCCTTTGCTTTGACTCCTGTTGTCATTTAAGACCTTCCTCTTTCCCGTCTGCTTTCATCTCTCCCTCTCGGGGAGATGGAGGGGATGGCGGAGAGGTGAGGGGGCCTATGAGGAGCGAGGCTAGGGCAAAGCGGGGTTCTGCCCAGAGGAAGGGGCCGCTGCCAGCCCGGGTGGGTGCAGGCGCGCGTGGCAAGGCTGGGGCAGGGGGCGCGCGTCGGGGTCGGGATCCAGAAGCAGGGGACCGCGAGGTGAGGGCGGCAGGGGCGACTGCCTAGGTGTGGTCGGCCAGCGGAGGTGCGAGTGTGGCCGAAAACTGAAGAGGCGCCAGGGGCTGAACCGCCCCGTCTCTACGGTCAGGGCTGAGCTGAAAAAGGAAGCGGGACAGGAACCAGGGCTTTTCGAAACGGGGTAGAAAATAACGTCGAGCGCACCCAAGACCCGGTGACAGCGGCGGCGGGGGCCGATCGCGCCCCAGGGGCTACCGAGGCGGGTCCGCTCCGCCGGGGACTCGCGGCAGAGCGCGGGCGGCAAGGGTTCGCGCCCAGGTGCGGGCCCCGAGGCCGGGCGGCACCCACCCGCCAGCACCCCGGCATTGCGTACCTGCCGCTGCCGCCTGGCTGCCCTCCACCGCCGGGCCGTCCCCGACGCCGCCCGCCGACCCTGGGCCGGCCGCGGGGCTCCAGAAACCCGGACCCTCCGCCGCCTGCCGGAGCGACATCTGCAGCCCGCGCCCCGAGAATCTCCGCCGCCGGCGGCTCGGGAAACAGCCGAAAGCCGAGCGGAGCCCGAGGAGAGCCGAGCGGAGCCCAGAGAGAGTCGAGCGGAGCCCGAGGAGAGCCGAGCGGAGCCCAGAGAGAGTCGAGCGGAGCCCGAGGAGAGCCGAGCGGAGCCCAGAGAGAGTCGAGCGGAGCCCGAGGAGAGCCGAGCGGAGCCCGAGGAGAGCCGAGCGGAGCCCAGAGAGAGTCGAGCGGAGCCCGAAGAGAGCCGAGCGGAGCCCAGAGAGAGTCGAGCGGAGCCCGAGGAGAGCCAAGCGGAGTCCAGAGAGCCGAGCTGAGCCCAGAGAGAGCCGAGCGAGCGGCCGAGGAGAGCCGAGAGGAGCCCAGAGAGCCGGGCGGAACCCAGAGAGAGCCGAGCGAGGGGCCGAGGAGAGCCGAGCGGAGCCCGAGGAGAGCCGGGCGGAGCCCAGAGAGCCGAGCGGAGCCCGAGGAGAGCCGAGCGGAGCCCAGAGAGAGTCGAGCGGAGCCCGAGGAGAGCCGAGCGGAGCCCAGAGAGAGTCGAGCGGAGCCCGAGGAGAGCCGAGCGGAGCCCAGAGAGAGTCGAGCGGAGCCCGAAGAGAGCCGAGCGGAGCCCAGAGAGAGTCGAGCGGAGCCCGAGGAGAGCCAAGCGGAGTCCAGAGAGCCGAGCTGAGCCCAGAGAGAGCCGAGCGAGCGGCCGAGGAGAGCCGAGAGGAGCCCAGAGAGCCGGGCGGAACCCAGAGAGAGCCGAGCGAGCGGCCGAGGAGAGCCGAGGGAAGCCCGAGGAGAGCCGGGCGGAGCCCAGAGAGCCGAGCGGAGCCCGAGGAGAGCCGAGCGGAGCCCGGGGCCGGAAGCCGCGGCTCGGCGGACTCGAGAGGAGCTAGTCGGCGCCCCGAGGTTGCCGATGCCGACACCTGCAGGGTGAGTGCGCGCGTTAGGTCTCCGATGTCTAAAGTCAGGGATTGGTAGAATCAACAAAATCTGTGGAAGATTCAGGAAGACAGTGCCGGAAATCGTAGTATCCATAGAGACGCTGTCGGAAGTTGAGGTTGCTAGGAGGCCCTGGGCGCATCCGCTGAGCTACGTAATGGCTGCTGTTCCAGAAGATTATGATTCCGGGCCCGATGAAGGTGAGAAGCCAGAGCTTGAGCGACATGAACTGCCTGAATTTGGCATATTGACTGAAGATGCCAAACCAGACACCACGGCAGAGGTAAGCCCGGAGCTACCCTCAGAGAATGACCTACAGCCACCGACAATGGAGACTGAGGAAAAGTACTTCAAAGAGGGGGAGCCCGAGAGTTTCAAACCAACCGGGGAGTCGGAGGAAGAAATTCCCGAGGAAACCGAAATAGATCTGTCCAGCCAGACAGGACCAGGGAGCCCTCGAATGCTGAAGTCGGAGACAGCGGGAGAAATGAGAGGAGAGTTTTACAAGGACTTGGAAGACCTAATGGATGAAAAGCGTGAGGAAACAGACCTAGGGTCATCAGAGGAGGCTAAACCATATGTTACAGAGGATGTACTCACAGAGTCAGCTAGGGAAACAGATATAGAGCTACCAACAGAAAACAAGTCTGAGATTCCAGGAGCCAAAATCAGTGAGACCAGAGCAGAGTTACTAGAAATGACTGAACAGGAGGCTCCAGAGGAATCACTAAGAAAGCAATATGAAGAAACAGGTCTACTTCCTCCAGAGCAGACCAGACTAGATTTTTCAAGTGAGAAACCAAGAAAATCTGTTGAAAAGATAGATCTAAAACCAGAAAAAATGACCAAACCAGAGATTCCAGAAGAGACCCAAAGAGAGTCAATTAAAGGGCAAAGGACAGAGCCACCTGAGCAGAATAAACAAGAGTTTCCAGACCAGATACCAAAAGAGTCAACTGAGGAAGCAGATCTGGACCCTCCAGAAGAAACTAAAGAGGTTCCAGAGAAGATGCAAAGAAAGTCAACTGAGGATATAGGGGCAGAACCATCTGAGCAGATTAAGCCAGAGTTTCCAGACCAGACACCAAGAAAGTCAAGTGAGGAGAAAGTTCCAGAACCAATGGAAGAGATAAAATCAGAGTTTCCTGAGGAAGAACCAAGAAAGCTAACTGATGATGAAACAAATTTAGAGCCATCAGAAAAGATCGCATCAGAATTTCCAAAGGAGACAAGAAGAGAGTCAAATGAGGAAAAGATATCAGAGACACCAGAAAAGGCAGGTCTCATACTACCACAAGAGATCAACCCATATGTCCAAGAGGAGACACAAAGAAAGCCAATTAAAGAGAAAGTTCTAGAGCCACTAGGGGATAATGAACCAACAGATCAAAAGGACAAGCAGAGGAAATCAAGCAAGGACGTAGGATTGGCACTACCGGAGAAGTCCAAATCAGAGGAAACACCAGGAGAATTGACTGTGGAGAAAGGTATAGAGCTGACAGAGCAGGCTAAGTCAGAGTATCCAAAGAAGGAATCCAGAAAATCAACTGAGGAAACAGGTCAAGTGTCGCCACAGATGACCCAGCCCGAAGTTCAAGAGAAGACACAAACAGAGCCAACTGATGAGAAAAATTTAGAGTTTCCAGATGAGTCCAAACCAAAAGAGACACACACAGAATTTTCTGATGAAGACAGGACAGACTCAATCAAATCTATGTATTCTGTAGACAGGGATGAGCTAGCACACCCCAAATACCAAACAGAAAGAAAAACTTATGATTTTAGAAAAGACTATTCATATGGATCTGTCACACATAGTAACACAGAATCATTTACTACAGATTATGAGTTTTCTCAATCTCAAAACCTACGTCAGTTTAAAGGTATCAGTGGAGAATACGAAAACATAAATCTCTTACAGTCTCAGAAAGACAAAAGAAAGTCTTCTGATAAAAAAAAAAATACAGGTTTTTTCCAAGAAGATGAAGAATGCCAATCCCAAGAAAGCATTGAACTACAATTTGAGTTTCTTAAATGGAGCCCAGAGAAAGTTGCAGAATGGATTTGTCAGCTAGGTTTTCCTCAATACAAGGTATAGAAAAATAACACTTTTGAAAATCACATGCTGTCATCATAGCTCCTATTTTCCTCTACCATAACCTGAGCTCTTCTTCACTAGGAGTACAAGACCTAGTGAGGGAGGTAACTTGGGTTGTATGTGTGCATATATATGTTCTGGGAATCAAATCAGGGCCTTGCACATGCTAAGCACACACTGTAACATGGTTATACCCCACTCCAGCCTGTAACTTTGATTTTAATTTTTGCCTTGCCACTGATATATATTTGTATTTTGGGAGAAGAAGGGATGGTAACATTTATTTTTAAAAAGCCATTACAGTGATGTGTATCTATAGTTCTAGCACTTGGGAGTGTGAGGCAGGGAGATCATTTAAGTCCAGGTGTTCAAGGTCAGCTTGGACAACACAGCAAGATCCTAGCTCTAAAACAAACAAGCCAGGCCAGGTGTGGTGGTGCATGCTTGTAATCCAAATACTAGGGAGGCTGAGACAGGAGGACCTTAGGTTCAAAACCAGCCTCAGCAGCTTAGCAAGGCTGTCAGCAACTTAGACCCTGTTTCCAAGTAAAAAAAAATTAAATAGGGCTGGGGTGTAGCTTGAAGGTAGAATGCCCCTGGGTTCAATCCCCACCACCACCACACAATAAATAAATAAATAAATAAATAAATAAATAAATAAATAAAGCGGGATGCAGTGGTGCACACCTGTAATTCCTGTGAGTTGGGAGGCTGCTAGAGAATCACATGTTTGAGCCCAGTCTTGGCAACAGGTTAGTGAGATACTATCTCAATATAAAAGAGCTGGGGATATAGCTTAGAGATAGAGTGCCCCAAGGTTCAATCCCCAGTACAACAACAACATTAATAATAATTCTTGAATTTTTCTGTTTATCCCGATGATTCTCTTGATACTACCTGTATGTATAAGTGTAAGTGAGAAATGAACCCAGGAATATTCTTCCTTTGAGCTATACACCCATCCCTTTTTATTTACATTTTTATTTTATTTATACCTGTAATTGTCTAGTTTCAGCCTTCCAAGTACTGGGATTACAGATGTGCCAATCATGCTGGCTTACACTATCTGTTTAATAAAGCTATTTTAGGTTAATTGGCTAACTTACATTAATTCTCATGTCATAATGATACATATGACATTGTTAGGGTAGGCTCTTAGAATTAAGAGTAGAAGTTCAAGGTAAGAGATTTACCACTAAAACAACTTGGCAAAGTACCCAAGAATCTACCTTGGACAAAGACTATTTTAAAATATAGTTTCCTATGAAAATATACCTATAAAAATTTCTTTATCTTTATTCAAGAGAATCATTGGGATAAACAAAAATTCAAGACTTATTTTTAATGTTGTTGTACTGGGGATTGAACCTAGGGGCACTCTATCTCTAAGCTATATCCCCAGCTCTATTTTTATATTGAAACAATATCTCACTAACCTTGTTGCCAAGACTGGGCTCAAACTTGCGATTCTCCAGCAACTTTCTCTGGGCTTCATTTAAGAAACTCAAATTGTAGTTCAATGCTTTCTTGGGATTGGGACTCTTCATCTTTCTCTTGGAAAAAAAAAAAAAACTGTATTTTTTTTCATCAGAAGACTTTCTTTTGTCTGTCTGAGACTCTAAGAGATTTATGTTTTCGTATTCTCCACTGATAACCTTTAAACTGACTTAGGTTTTGAGAGCTACACTCCCAGCTCCATTTTTTTTTTTTTTAAACTGGGAATGGAACCCAGGGGCATTCTACCTCTGACCTACACCCCCCAGCCCTATTTTCTTATTCTTTATTTTGAAACAGGGTCTCACTGAGTTGCAAAAGGCCTAAGTAACTGAGCCACGATCTTCTCTCAGACTTCCAAATGCTGGGATTACAAGCATGTGCCACCATGCCCAGCCGCCAACTATGATTTTTTTTTTTTTTTTTTTTTTTTTTGGTGGTACTGGGGTTCCTGGAAGCCCTTCTACCTCTGGGCTATACTTCCAGACCTATTTTATATTTTTATTTGGAAACAGGGTCTCTTAAGCCAGCGAGGCTGGCTCCGAACCAGTGTGATCCTCCTGTCTCCGCCTCCCAAGCGCGGGGATTACAAGTGTGCTCCACCACGCCTGGCCCAACTATGATTTTAAGCTACGACAAACAACAAAAGATCTAAAACCTTGTGTATCTTCTAAACTTAAAAATGTAATTGAGAAAATCAGGCATGGTGGCGCACACTTGTAATCCCAGCATTTGGGAGGCTGAGACAGGAGAATTGAGGTTCAAGGATAGCCTCAGCTACTTAGTGAGGCCCTTGGCAATTCAGTGAGACCCTGTTTCAAAATAAAGAATAAAGGCCGGGCGTGGTGGCGCACGCTTGTAATCCCCGCGTTTGGGAGGTGGAGAAAGGAGGATCGTGCAGGTTTGAAGCCAGCTGCACTGGTTTAAGAGACCCTGTTTCCAAATAAAAATAAGAAAATAGGTCTGGGAGTGTAGCCCAGAGGTAGAAGGGCTTCCAGGAACCCTAGTACCACGAGAGAGAGAGAGAGAGAGAGAATGAATTAGGGCTTGGGGTAGAGCTTGGATGTAGAATGCCTTAAGGTTCCAACCCCAGTACCACACACACACACACACACACACACACACAAATGTAATTGAGACCAACTACTCCGGAGGCCAAGAGAGGGCTGCAAGTTTGATGTCATCCTGGGCAATTTAGAGAGACCCTGTTTCAAAATTAAATTAAAAAGCTAAGAATGTAGTTTAGTGGTGAAGCACTTGCCTAGCAGGCCTGAGGCCCTGAGTTAATCTCCAAAACTACACACACACACACACACACACACACACACACACACACAGAGGCACACTAAAGTAACACACATGAAGCAACATTGGTTGCAACATACAAAAAAGTTAAGAAGCAGTAATGAAATTTTGTCAAGAGTTTAGATGGAAAATATATGGTATTAGGTTATGGAATAAATTTAAATTTTTTTCTCAGTATAGAGCTGGAGACAAACATGATTTCTTTTCATCCTTCCTCTTCTTTTCCCTCCTTCCAACTGAAGTATCATCATCATCATCATCACTGTGGTACTGGGGAATGAGCCCAGGGGCATTCTACCTCTGAGCTGCATCTTTATTTTTATTTTTTATATTTTTATTTTTGTGGTACTGGAGATTGAACCCAGGAGTCTTTTATCTCGGAGCTATACCACCAGCCCTATTTTTAATTTATTATTTGCTGAGACTGGCTATGAACCTGTGATTCTCCTGTCTCAGCTTCCCAAGTCCTGGGATTACAGACGTCTACCACCATGCCTGGCTTTATTCTTATTTTAAGACAGGGTTTCACAAAGTTGCAGAGGATCTTGCTCAGTTGTTGAGGTTGGCCGTAAACTTGTGATCCACCTCTCAGCCTCCTACTGCTGGGGTTACAGGAGTGCGCCATCACACCCGGCTCAACTGCAGTATTTTTTAAGTGATGTTCTTGTGCTGACAGGAGTGTTTTACCAAAAACTTCATCAGTGGCCGAAAACTCATCCATGTAAACTGCTCAAACCTCCCTCAGATGGGGATAACAGATTTTGAGGACATGAAGGTGAGTTGTGTATGAAGTTCTCCTATGGAGCACTGTAACAGTGTTACTATGTCAGACCAACTTCCTTTCCTCCCAGCCCTATTTCCATCCCTACTGTCATCACACTCCCAGTCCTTCAGGCTCACAGTGATTGCTCCCTCCCTCTGGCCCCCCCACTTCCATCCTTACAAAGATCTCAGGGAGTGCCAGTCCCTCTTGTGGCACTTGTGAGTCTGGTTTTCTCCATTCCCACTCTTCAGACCTTTATGCCTCATACTTAGAACACTGTATAGTCGGGCGTGGTAGCGCACGCTTGTAATCCCCGCGCTTGGGAGGCTGAGACAGGAGGATCGCACAGGTTCAAAGCCAGCCTCAGCTACTGAGTGAGGCTCTCAGCAACTTAGTGAGACCCTGTTTCCAAATAAAATATAAAATAGGTCTGGGAGTATATAGCCAGGAGGTAGAAAAAAAGCCTCTGGTTTCCACCCCCAGTACCACAAAAAAAAAAAAGAACACCGTATAGCCGCCTGCTTTTAGCTTCTCTTTGTGGGCCCTTTGGATTCAAAGGTTTTGCTTTTAAGGCTCTCAATTTCCAAGTACTTGTATACTATTCGGAAACCTTCTTGGGATTCCCTCTGCTTATAAGATTGTCACAACCTCTTAATAAAAGATTCAGGACCCTCCACAAGTTTTCCCCAGACACTGTTCTTTCCCATACCACTCCTCTACACAAATTTTTTGCTGCTACCCACCAGGTCTAACTCACAGCCTCACAAACCTGTCTGGTGCAGGCCTCTTCTGTGTTTGCCCAGATTCCCTCACCCTGTAGTACTAACATGATCTTAATCATCCTTCAGGACCAATGCTTCATTCTTATCTCCCCAAGAGGTCCTTACCAACCTTATACCACAGCAACCCCTCTTCCCATGCTCTCAAAACACTTTTATCTCGACAGGTGTGGTGGTGCACACTTGTAATCCCTGCATTTGGGAGGCTGAGACAGGAGCATTGTGGTTCACTGCCAGCGTCAGCTACTTAGTGAGGCCCTTTGCAACTCAGTGAGACCTGTTTCAAAATAAAGAAAAAAAAAAATAGGGCTGGGGGTATAGCTCCCAGGTAGAATGCCCCTAGGTTCCATCCCCAGTACTGCAAAACAAAACAAAACAAAAGAAAAATTTTATCTCTCTGATACTCATGTAGCATATGTATTTTGCCTGCTCTGCTGCCTAACTTTGAAACAAGTTACATTAACCTCTCAGCCTCATCTCTCCAGCACCAACAGCCCATTATCACTCTTCTTTGCTTAAAAGTATGTTTCATTGTAATATTTTACAATTTGCAGAGCATCACATACAAAGCCCATTTGTAACTTTTCCTCTAGCATCCCCACCCCAACTTAACAGGGCTCACAGTATACCCATTCTCATACATGCTCTACCTGATTGGTTCCCAAGGTGTCTTCAGAATCAGGTGAGAGTTTTTGTTGTTGTTGTTCTTGTTCTGGTACTGGGGATTAAACCCAGGGCCATTCTACCTCCAAGCTACACCACCAACCCTGTTTTATTTTTTATTTTAAAACTGGGTCCTACTAAGATGCTGAGGCTGGCTGTGAACCTGCAGTCCTGTCTCAGCCTCTCAAGTATTGGTATTTTACAGTTGTAAGGCGCCACACCTGGCTGGGCCAATTCATTTTGTTCCCTTAACATTCTAATTGCAAAAATACAGTATCAGCTGGGCAGGTATGGTGATGCACTTGCAATTCCAGTACTTAGGAGACTGAGACTGGAGGATTTAGAGATTCACAGACAGTGGATAAATAAATAAATAAAATAAATAAAAGTAACAGGTTATCAGCATTTTAAGATATGGTACTTGATAGCTCTTGTGGGAAATTTTGCCTCCAAATCCGAAGCTGGAAAGTCATTGGAATAACATTGAAAAAGAATCATAGTAGCCAGGCATGGTGGTGCACGCTTGTAATCCCAGCATTTGGGAGGCTGAGACTGGAGGATTGCGGGTCGTGGACAGCTTCAGCTACTTAGTGAGGCCCTTTGCAACTTAGTGAGACCCTCTTTCAAAATAAAAGAATAAAAAATTGGGCAGGAGGTGTAGCTCGGAGGTCAAATGCCTCTGGGTTCCATCCCCAGACCTGCAGGAAAAAAAAAAAAAAGAATCATAGTATAAAGCTTTTTAGATTTTCAGTATGTGAATTAAATATGTGTACAAAGTGAAATGACTGTGAACTGATCCTTAATACAACCAATGAAATCTCAATGATGAAAAGGTAAATAAATAACAAAATAAGAAATAAGCTGGGCGTGGTGGCACATACTTGTAATTCCAGTACTTAGGAGGCTGAGGCAGGAGGATTGTAGGATTGAGTACATCCTCAGCAACTTAGGCCCTCTACAGCTTAGTGAGACCCTATTTAAAAATAAAAAGTACAGTAAGGCTGGGGTGTAGCTCAAAGGTAGAATGTCCCCAGATTCAATCCCCAGTACTACAAAAGAAAAACATTTTTTAAATGAATCCATCCATGACTATCTGATCCAAGAGTCTAGAATCATCTTTAATAAATGATATTTTTAAAGGAGAATTTTTTACCCCACTTAGATATAAAACAACAATGCACCAATAAAAAAAAAAATTTAGCCAGGCGTGGTGGTGCACACTTGTAATCTCAGCATTTGGGAGCCTGAGACAGGAGGATTGCAGTTTGCAGACAGCCTCAGCTACTTAGTGAGGCCTTTCGCATCTCAGACACTGTTTCAAAATCTGGAGGTAGAATGCTCCTGGGTTCCATCCCCAGTAACAGACACACACACACACAAAAAAAACTTTTTTTTTTTTTTTTTGGTGGTACTGGGGTTCCTGGAAACCCTTCTACCTCCGGGCTATGCTCCAGACCTATTTTATACTTTTTTAAAATTTGGAAACAGGGTCTCTTAAGCCAAAGAGAGAGACTGGCTTCGAACTAGCGCGATCCTCCTGTGTCCGCCTCCCAAGCGTGGGAATTAACAAGCATGCGCCACCATGCCTAGCAAAAAAAAGACTCTTTTTTTTTTTTTTTTTTTTTTTTAAGTGTAAGTTACATGATATTTAAGAACCTGGCTTTGGTCAGGCCTAGCCAGTAAGCTTATGAATGTTACTTTAGTATTTTATTTTCTCATTGAACTAATTTAAGGGGATAGTATTCAAGAGGCCTAGGAAAGCCAGGCATGTTCACTTGTAATCCTAGTACTTGGGAGGCTGAGACAGGGGGATCACAGGTTCGTGGCCAGCCTTAGCTACTTAGTAAGGCTCTCCACAACTTAGTGTTTTAAAATAAAGAATAAAATATAAGGCTAGGGAGTTTATCTAGGAGGTAGAATGGCACTGGTTTCAAAAAAAAAGAGGCTTAGAAAACTATGTAAAACTGATTTAGTTGTATTTTCACATTAGTCTCATTTAAAATATTTGCATTTCAGGTAATTTCTTGGCATACACGGAAGCTGCTGGGCATTGAAGAGCCGTTATTCAGTCGCAGCATCAGTCTTCCCTATAGGGACAACATGGGCCTATTTTTAGAGCGAAAAGGTCATACTGGGGTAAAGTCCGATTCCTTGACCTTCTCTGAATTTGTTAAAGAAGCGGGGTTACAGGATTATGCTCTACAAATAACTGCACCTGGAGAGAATGAGGCTGTGTATTGCACTGAACAGTAGAGGAGAGGCATTTCATTTAGCTTGAGAGATCAAGCTAAATTACTTGGGAGAAGAGGCATGATCTTTTTTGGTTTTTCTTTTTCCTTAAGGATAAGAGAACTGCTGGCTCTGTTCCTAGTTCTTCACTGATTCACACACTTTCTCTTTGTGTTTCAGTGTAGCCAAAGGGCTACATTGAAATAAAGGGGCTACATTTTATTTTTTAAAATAAAGATAGCAATTTTTATCTTCCTCGGTGATTGTAAGAACTCTTAATAAATTTTAATAATATACCTAACAGTAGGAACATGTTGGGGAAATAAAAATAAATATACAATCTCTGGATCAGATATCTTCTCTGCGCGCTCGCGCACACACACACACACACACACACATTTTAATTTTGAATAAGCATTAAACTGTGATACACATCAAGGGCAAGCTTCTAAAGAGATTAAAAACACAGCTGGGTGTGGTGGTGCACGCTTGTAATCCCCACGCTTGGGAGGCTGAGACAGGAGGATTGCACAGGTTCGAAGCCAGCCTCAGCTACTTAGGCTCTCAGCAACTTAGTGAGACCCTGTTTCCAAATAAAAATATAACATAGGTCTGGGAGTATAGCCTGGAGGTAGAAAGCCTCTGGGTTCCACTCCAGTACCACCAAAAAAAAAAAAAGAAGACAAAGAAATCTCACCCTTCAGGATAAGCAGGCAGATACAATCTATTATATACATATTATCTGTATACAAAACAAAACAAGACTTCTCATATCCTGATAACAAATAAGTTATTTCTTGGAACCAAACTCCTGGGCTAACCTCTCCCAGAGGAGACAGGGCATCATCTGCCTCAGTGTTCATGTTTCATAAAGATGGTTCCAAGGCCCTAAAGGGACTGTCCTGGCATATAAAACTGGCAAGAGGCTTATTCACCTCTCAAAAAGATTTATATAGCTGGGCATGTTGGCACATGCTTGTAATACCAGCACTTGGGTGGCTAAGATAGGAGGATTGCAGGTTCAAAGCCAACCTCAGAAACTTAGCAAGGCCCTCCACAACTTAGACCCTGTTTCAATGTGGTGGAGCACACTTGTAATCCCCGCGCTTGGAAGACAGAGACAGAAGGATCACGCAGGTTCATAGACAGCCTTGCTGGCTTAGGAGACTCTGTTTCCAAATAAAAGTATAAATAATAGGTCTGGGAGTGTAGCCCGGAGGTATAAGGGTTTCCAGGAACCCCAATACCACCAAAACCAAAACAAAACAAAAAATTAGGCTGAGGATGTAGCTCAGAGGTAGAATGCCCCTGGGTTCAATCCTCAATGCCACAAAAATTAAAAAAAAAAAAGGATTTACATGTATCTTCTAAACAAAGGCTTTGCATTTATGTTTTCTAAAGGAAATGTCTTAAGAAAAAGGAGGGAAGAGATTAGCTTTCCCTTTAGACATCAAAGAAAAACTTTTAAAGATTTTTTTAGATTTATGTATATTCTTTTTTTTTGTGTGTGTGTAGTACTGAAGGTGGAACCCAGAGGCTTTTCTACCTCCGGACTATACTCCCAGACCTATTTTATACTTTATTTGGAAACAGGGTCTCACTAAGTTGCTGAGAGCCTCACTCAGTAGCTGAGGCTGGCTCGAACCTGTGCGATCCTCCTGTCTCAGCCTCCCAAGCGCGGGGATTACAAGCGTGCGCCACCACAGCTGGCAGATTTATGTATATTCTTAGAACAACATGACTTAAGAAGTACCACCGACTATGAAATAGTGCTTAGGGTTAACTTTCAAGGCTCTATTACTTGGGATTTTCCATATACTTATAAAATGAAATTCAAGCTTGAGTCTGGACTTCACAAAAGAAATTATTAAGCCAGGCATAGTGGTACAGCCCTATAATTCCAGAATTTGAGAGGCTGAGACAGAAGTATTGCAGGTCCATAGCTGGCCTCAGCAACTTAGCAAGGCCTTCAACAACTTAGTAAGTCCTTATTTCTTTTTAATTTTTTTTATTTATTTTTTGTGGTACTGGGGGTTAAAGCCAGGAGCATTCTACTTTCAAGCTACACCCCAGCCCTATTTTATTCTTTCTTTCTTTATTTTTTTTTTTACTTCTTTATTTATTTTGTGGTACTAGAGATGGAACCCAGGGGCTTTCTACCTCTCGGCTATACTCCCAGACTATTTTTTTATATTTTATTTGGAAACAGGTTTTCAATAAGTTGTTGAGAGTCTCACTAAGTAGCTGAGGCTGTCTTCAAACCTGTGTGATCCTCCTGTCTCAGTCTCCCAAGTACTGGGATTACAAGCATGGACCACCACACTTGGCTTATTTTATTTTTTTATTTTGAAACAGAGTCTAAGTTGCAGAGGGACTCACAAGTTGTTGAGGCTGGCCATGAACTTGGAAAGGAAGAAAACAAGCAGAAAGATAAATTATTAAATGTGCCTTGTTGTTTGAATGACTTCAGTTCTTCTTTATATAGTTTTAACTGCTTTTTCTCTCTCTCTTTTTTTTTTTTTTTTTTTTTTGTACTCAGGATATTGAACTCAGAGGCATTCTACCTCCCAGCTACACCTCCAGTCCCAGTCCTTTTTTGTCTTTTGTTTTGGAAACAGGATCTTACTAGGTTGCTGAGAGTCTTACTACATTACTGAGATTGTCCTAGAACCTGCAATCTTTGGATCCTGGCCTCCAAAGTACTGAGATTACAGGTGTGGGCCACACCCCGTTCTGGTCTCACTTCTTAATCCTAAAAACCACTATAGGGCTAATGTCCAGAAGGGCAATGATGTACTTTGTCCAGTTTCCTATATGGGCAGTAAAAGGAATATTTATTTTTTTGTATTGAGAGGAAGAATAGTGGCTCATTAATATTTATACCAAGTATTAATATTTAATATGACACTAAACATATTGAAGTTTATTAGAAACTATTCTAGCACCATACCATTGTATTTGCTTGGCTGACGATTATGTAAAAATATGTGGTTATTAGAAGACCCTGATGCCATCAATGTGTAATGAATGATTTTGTTTAAAAGGCACTCTAGAAGCCGGGCGTGGTGTCACACGCTTGTTAATCCCAGCATTTGGGAGGCTGAGACTGGAGGATCACGGTTCACAGGCAGCCTTAGCTAATTAGTGAGGCCCTTCGCAACTCAGTGGGACCCTGTTTCAAAATAAAGAATAAAAAATTGGGCAGGGGGTGTAGCTCGGAGGTCAAATGCCTCTGGGTTCCATCCCAGACCCACAAAAATAAATAAATAAATAAATAAATAAATAAATAAATAAATAAGTAAATAAATAAATAAATGGCACTCTAGGCAAGATGTGGAGGTACATACCTTTAATCCCAGCTACTCCAAAGACTGAGGCAGGAGGATCACAAGTTTGAGATGAATCTGGACAATTTAGCAAGACTCTATCTCAAAAATAAAACAAAAAGTAAAAATAAAGAACTTGGGCAAGGTGGTGCACACTTGTAATCCCAGCATTCGGGAAGCTGAGACAGAAGAGTCCAAGTTCACGAACAGCCTCAGCTACTTAGTGAGGCCCTTTGGAACTCAGTGAGACCCTGCTTCAAAATAAAGATTAAACAAATAGGGCTGGGGGTGTAGCTCAAGGTAGAATGCTCCTGGGTTCCATCCCCAGTACCGCAAAAATAAATGAATGAAATAAAGAGAAATAAAGGAGAGAAAGAAAGAAAGAAAGAAGGAAAGAAAGAAAGAAAGGAAGGAAGGAAGGAAGAAAGAAAGAAAGAAAGAAAGAAAGAAAGAAAGAAAGAAAGAAAGAAAGAAAGAGTCTGGGAAGCTGGGCATGGTGGTGCGTGCTTGTGATCCAATAGTGAGAGGCTGAGACAGGAGGATTGCAGGTTTGTGGACAGCCTCAGCTACTTAGGCCCTGTTTCAAAATAAAAAAAAATAAAATGGGGCTGGGGGCGTAGATTGGAGGTAGAATGCCTCTAGGCTCAATCCCCAGTACTGCAAAAAGAAAGAAAGAAAGAAAGAAAGAAGGAAAGAAGGAAGGAAGGAAGGAAGGAAAGAAGGAAGGACAGACAAACAAACTGGGGGTGTAGCTCCGTGTTAGAGCATGCCTGGTACTTAACAAAAGAAAGGATATTTTGGTAAATTTCAAGTTGTTTATTGGTGTTGGGGATTCAATTTAGGGCATTGTTCTTCCACTAAGCTCATCACCAGCCCTAACAGTTACTTTTTGTAATGGTTTTATGGTTTAAATGGGAACAGCTTTCAATAGGGTAGAGCCAGAGCAGTCAGATATAAATGAAAGAAACGTGAAATTAGTCATAATTCAATTAAGATTGTTTATAAGACATTTACTTCTCATCCAAAATGGTAGGAAAATCAAGCTACATTGTTTGCCAGCTATATACTGCTACAGAAAAAGGAGCTTCAATATGTAATTGTCTAATAATGGCATTATAACTTCTTGAATTTAGAAGAGAAATAATTTGTGTTAACTGTTTTTCTGGGGAAACAATTTACATAAGTGTGCTAGATTGTGTAGTTTCATTTGATTGCTTCTGAAAGCTAGACACACCCAAGTACAATGATGTAGGACCTCTTGTTTTATTCTACATTTGAAAAAGCCTCCAGTAAAATCCTCAAACTCTCCTGTCAGCTGTGATAATCAGGGCATAACCACTGGACAGCAAGTCTGAAGGAAAACAATCATGATTCATGAGGCCCTTACAGGACTGAGGAGCCCAGGGAAAGCAGTCGCTGTTCTTTGGCTGGAGTGATGCCAAATGCATCGTAGTACAGGTAGGTAAGGTGTTCTTGGAGAGCAGAATCGGCTGAGTGCTGCTGGCTAAAGGGAGTTTCCCTGAGTTGCACAGCAGTCAGATCAAACCAGGGGAAAGGCCTAGGAAGAGAAAAAGCCTGTTATTTTTTTAATATCTTTTCAATACCTTTATGTGTGTATATGTGGGGGGGGGGTTTGACCCCCAGGACTATTCTACCTCTGAGCTACATCCACAGCCCTCTTTATTTTTTTGTTTTGAAACAGTATCTCACTTGGTTGCTGACAATCCCATTAAATTGCTAAGACTATCCTCAAAGCTGTGATTCTCCTGACTCAGCCTCCCAAGTACTTAGGTTGGGAGGGATGACCAGGAGGAAAAATAAGAACAAGGTAGTGAAAATACTCGGTGTTATAAAGTCATGGAGGATACATAGCAGTATACATATGTTATAACACACAGAATGTACAACACCAAGAATGAACCCTCAGCTGGCTATGGTGCCACACACCTGTAATCCCAGTATTTAGAAGGTTAAAGCAGGAGGATAGCAGGTTTGAAGCAGCCTCAGCAACTTAGGAAGACCCTCAACAACTCAGAAAGACTCTGTTTCACAATAAAATGGCTGGAGATAGACCAACCCTGGGTTTAATCTCCAGGACTACAAAAAAGGGGGGGGGGGGCGGGTGTGGTGGTGATCCCAACGTTTGGGAGACTGAGACAGGAAGATCATGGTTTGCAGACAGCCTCAGCTACTTAGTGAGGCCCTTTGCAATTCAGTGAGACCCTGTTTCAAAATAAATAATAAAAAAAAGAGGCAGGGGGTATAGCTCGGAGGTAGAATGCCCCTGAGTTCCATCCCTAGTTCCGCAAAAAAATAAAAAATAAAAAAATGTTATTTGAATTATGATCCAAACAAAATCTACGTAAACATTTTGGCAATATGACTCTGAGTATGTGTGTTGGTTGAACCCAGCTACATTCTATCACTGAGCCCTTTATTAATTTGAAACAGAATCTTGCTAAATTACTGTACCTATGAGATCCTCTCCTGTCTCAGCCTCCCAAGTACTAGGATTATAGGCATATACCACCCAGCTAAGTACTGGGGGGGGGGGATAGGCAGTACTGGGAATTGGACTCAGGGGTATTCTACCTCTGAGCTACACCCCGAGCTCTTTTTATTTTTTGTTTGGAAACAGGTCTCACTAGGTTGTTGAGAGTCTTGCTAAATTGCTGTTGCTGGGCTGGAACTTTGTGATTCTACTGTCTCAGTCTCCCCAGATACTGGGAATACAGGTGTGCACCATTATGCTCTACTCAACCAAGTCTTTTTATTTTCTTCAATTGGTGCATTGTAATCATACATCTCGTTGAAGTCCAGGATGATAGAGGCATACATACACACAGTACTCATTGAGCCCTCCCCTATTCCCCATCCCATTTCCTGCCCCTCCCCCTCAACTAAATCTTTTTTAAAGGGGTTGTCTCACCCCCCTTTTTATCTTTGTAGCTTATTTGTGAAGAAATTGGGTTGTTTGTGCTATATCAGTCCCTACATTCTAGCTTTTATTGATTATATCCCATAATGTTATTTAACACTTTTGTGTCCCTTGAATTCCACATAAAAAAGTTATTGAATCTAGGGTCTTGACAAATTTAGGTCTGATTTCTTAAATATAGAAAATAATTTAAATCTTTTTTTTTTTTGGGTGGTACTGGGGTTCCTGGAAACCCTTCTACCTCTGGGTTACACTCCCAGACCTATTTTTATATTATTTTTATTTGGAAACCGGCTCTCTTAGGCCAGTGTGGCTGACTTCGAACCTGCGCGATCCTCCTGTCTCCGCCTCCCAAGCGCGGGGATTACAAGCGTGTGCCACCACGCCCGGCCTGGATGGATTATTCTTGTCATATTAAAAAGATTTAAGCTGGGCTTAAAAGATTAAGCCTCCCAAGAACTGGGATTACAGGCATGTACCACCATGTTCAGCTATACATATTTATTTTTATCCAGAAACATTTGTCCCTTTTTGCAGTGTTAAGACTGACTGGTTAATCCAGCCTGATCCATTCATTATAAAGTTCCCCAACCAACTTTTCATATGCCACTCCTTCAGTAAAGAGAACTTTCAGCCAGGCGTGGTGGCGCACCTGCAATTCCAGCTAATCAGAAGGCCAAGACAGGAAGATCACAAGCGAGGCCAGCCTGGGCAACTCAATAAGACTTTGTGTCAGAAAGAAAACAAAAGAAAGAAAAGAAATAGAAAAAAAAAAAGCAAGAAAAAGGGGGGGAGGCTGGTGATGTAGCTCAGTGGTAGAGGACGTGCCTAGATGGGAAAGGTGCTGGTTGCAATCCCAAGTACTAAAAACAAAGAAGCTTTTCAACTGGGTAAAAAGTTCCAGAAGCTAAGAGCAAATACCTTTGTTACTTAACATTAAAAATATAGCCTATTCATTTTCAAGTTCTTTTGTCACTAAAAGTACTAACAGCAGTTATCTTTTGAAAATGGGATTTGAAGTAGGGGCAATTTAACTTTTTACTTGGTATATTACAATTGGCATATGCTTTTTTTTAATCACAAACATATATTTTTTAAAAGTTCACAAAAGCCACACGTGGTGTAGCATGCTTGTAATCCCAGTATATGGGATTATATTTCAATTGTTAGGGAAAGGATTAGTTGTTGTCTATATAAACAATGTTAAGACAACTGGCTTTTCAAAAATGATGAAAAGATACTAAAAATCTCAAATTGAAGATTTACATGCTAAAAATTAAATACTAGAGGAATATTAAGAATTTTCTTAAAGATGAGTATGGTGACATCTGTAATCCCAGGATTTGGGGGGCTGAGATAGGAAAATCGCATTTTTTTTTTTTTTTTTTTTTGCAGCTCTAGTGATGGAACCCAGGGGCATTCGACCTACGAGCTACACTACCTGACCACCTACCCTACTTTTTATTCTTTATTTTGAAACAGGGCCTCACTAAATTGTGAAGGGCATCACTAAGTAGCTGAGGCTGTCCGCAATCCTCCAGTCTCAGCCTCCCAAATGCTGGGATTACAAGTGTGTGCCACCAGGAGGGTCACATATCTGAGGCCAGTCTTAGCAATTCAGTGAGAGTCTGTTTCTTTTTCTTTTTTTCTTTTGCAGTACTAGATATTGAACCCAGGGGCATTCTACCTCCAAGCTACACCCCCAGCCCAACTTTTTATTTTTAAACAGAGTCTCACTAAGTTGCAGAGGCCCTTTACTAAGTAGCTGAGGCTAGCTGTGAACCTGTGAGCCTCCTGTCTTAGCCCCCAAGTACTGGGATTACAAGTGTGTGCCATCATGACCAGTTTGTGAGATCCTGTTTCAAACAAATAAATAAAAAATGAGTTGGGCCGGGCGTGGTGGCACACGCTTGTAATCCCACACACACACACACACACACACACACACACACACACACACACACACTGCTTGGGAGGCGGAGACAGGAGGATCGCTCAGGTTCCAAGACAGCCACGCTGGCTTAAGAGACCCTGTTTCCAAATAAAAAGTATAAAATAGGTCTGGGAGTGTAGCCCCGAGGTAGAAGGGTTTCCAGGAGCCCCAGTATCACCAAAACAAAAAAAAGTGTTGGTATGTATCTTAGAGGTAGAATGCCCCTGGTTCAATCCCCAGTACAAAAAAAAAAAAAAAAGTCTTGAGATCTTTTTAAGGATAACTTGAAAACCCTGAAGGCATAGTTTGTTTTGACTAGTTTTATTACAAAAATTTGAATATTTTAAGCAGCCAAAGATAAAAAAGAACAATAACAACAAGAAATATTTCCAGTACATATAACAAGGGGTTACTATTCTTACTAAAACTTCCCACAAAACAATAAGTAAATCAACACCAAAATATAAGCAAGTACATAAAACAAGAATGAAAGAGAACACAGAGCAACAAATTTAGAAGCTGGGAAAAAATGAAGAATTACACTGAGAAATTCTGTGTGACAAATGGGAATGGTAACTCCTAAGTCAGCAGCGGGAAGAACCCTCCCACTTAGGAAGAGCCCACCAAAGGCTCAGGAAGTGGGGGGACAAGGGCTTCTGCAAGTAGCGGTGAAAGGGAACCAAAAACAGGATAACTGGCTGGATATTCTGCCTTCAAACTGCACCCCCAGCTCTCGTGCTCGCTTGCTCTCTCTCTCTCTCTCTCTCTCTCTCTCTCTCTCTCTCTCTCTCTCTCTCGTGTGCATGTGTGCATGGTACTGAGATGGAACCTAGGGGCATTCTACCTCCAAGCTACACCCCTAGCCCAATTTTATTCTTTTGTGTGTGTGTGGGGGGGCACTGGAGATGGAACCCAGCGGCATTCTATCTCTGAGCTATACCCCCAGCCCTATTTTTTATTCTTTATTTGGAAACAGGGTCTCACTGAGTTGCAAAGGGCCTCACTAAGTAGTAGCTGAGGCTGTCGGTGAACCATGATCCTCCTGTCTCAGCCTCCTGAATGCTGGGATTACAAGCATGTGCCACCACACCGGGCCATTATTCTTTTATTTTGAAACAGGGTCTCATTAAGTTACTAAATTGTTGATGCTGGCCACAAACCTGAGATCCTCCAGTTTCAGCCTCCCAAGTACGGGGATTACAAACCTGCAACACCACACCCATCTTGAAAAAAATGCTGAAAAGAATAGAGACCAAGCAGAGCATGGCAGCACACGTTTGTAATCTCAGCAGTTGGGAGGCTGAGACAGGTGGATTGTGGTTCTCAGACAGCCTCAGCTACTTAGGCCCTTTGCTACTCAATGAGACCCTGTTTCAAAATAAAGAATAAAAAATAGGGCTGGGGGTGTAGCTCAGAGGTAAAATGCCCCTGGGTTCCATCCCCAGTACTGCAAAAAATAAAAATAAAGAACTCTTAGCTGGGAATGGCGGTGGTACAGGTTTGTAATCCCAGTACTTGGGAGGCTGAGGCAGGAGGATCTCAGGTTTGCAACCAGCCTTAGCATTTAGCAAAGGCCTCAGCAATATAGCAAGACTCTGTTTCAAAATAAAATAATAAAAAGCCGGGCATGTTGGCACATGCTTGTAATCCCAGTACTTGGGAAGCTGAGACAGGAGAATCACAGATTCAAGAACAGCATCAGCTACTTGTGAGGCCTTCTGCAACTCAGTGAGACCCTGTTTCAAAATAAAGAATAAAAAGTAGGACTGGGGGATGTAGCTTGGAGGTAGACTGCCCCTGGGTTCAATCCCTAGTCCTTCAAATACATACACACATACATACATACATACATACATACATACATACATAAAAAGGGCTGAGGATGTAGCTCAGAGAGGGAAAGGCCCCTGGTGCAATCCTCAGTATTAACACACACACACACACACACACACACACACACACACACACCCCTTAGTGCTGCACAATTAAGAGACTGTCCTATCCTTGACAGTCTTTTCTCTGTAAAGGGTTAAACAGAAGGTCTCTGGATATGAACTGTTGGGGGAAGAGATGTGCTAAAAACATGAAAAAAAGTGAGAAATTATGTACTAAATGATAACCCTCTACCCCACCCCCATGCACATACACAGAGCCTTCTTCCCAAGTCGGGTTCCAAAAAGTTGATTGTCAAGTATTATCTGTTATAGGCAGGAAGGTGGAAGAAGTCTTAACCACCAAAGAGAAAAGACTAAACATACCAGTACCCAGGATTTCACAAGGAAACCACTGACTAAATCTATAGTAAAGACCATAGGAACACAGTTTTCAAGAATTTTTTTTTTTTTTTTTTTTTTTTTTTGTGATACTGGGATGGAACCCAGGGGCCTTCTACCTCTGGGCTACAGCCCTGACCTATTTTATATTTTATTTGGAATCAGGGTCTCACTAAGTTACTGAGAGCCTCACTAAGTGGCTAAGGCTGGCTTCAAACCTGTGCCAGCCTCTTGTCTCCGCCTCCCAAGTACTGGGATTACAAGCATGTGTCACCACACCCAGCTTCCAATAATTTTTTAATAATAAGGATCTTCAATATGAGCAAACCATCAAGGTTCTTCATTTATTTAAAGGAAGCCTCTCAAATGATGACAGAGACCAAAACAATCATAAAACAGTTTGGATCCAGGCTTAGTGGCACACGCCTGTAATCCCAATACTTGGGAGACTGAAAAAGGAGGATTGCAGGTTCAAGGTTAGCCTCAGCTATTTAGAGAGGTCCTTCAAAACTTAGTGAGACTCTGTTTCAAAATAAAAAATAAAATAGGGCTGAGGGTGTGGCTCAGAGGTAAAATGTTCCTGGGTTCAGTCCCCTTCAAACTGCACCCCCAGCTCTCGTGCTCGCTTGCTCTCTCTCTCTCTCTCTCTCTCTCTCTCTCTCTCTCTCTCTCTCTCTCGTGTGCATGTGTGCATGGTACTGAGATGGAACCTAGGGGCATTCTACCTCCAAGCTACACCCCTAGCCCAATTTTATTCTTTTGTGTGTGGGGGGGGGGCACTGGAGATGGAACCCAGCGGCATTCTATCTCTGAGCTATACCCCCAGCCCTATTTTTTATTCTTTATTTGGAAACAGGGTCTCACTGAGTTGCAAAGGGCCTCACTAAGTAGTAGCTGAGGCTGTCGGTGAACCATGATCCTCCTGTCTCAGCCTCCTGAATGCTGGGATTACAAGCATGTGCCACCACACCGGGCCATTATTCTTTTATTTTGAAACAGGGTCTCATTAAGTTACTAAATTGTTGATGCTGGCCACAAACCTGAGATCCTCCAGTTTCAGCCTCCCAAGTACGGGGATTACAAACCTGCAACACCACACCCATCTTGAAAAAAATGCTGAAAAGAATAGAGACCAAGCAGAGCATGGCAGCACACGTTTGTAATCTCAGCAATTGGGAGGCTGAGACAGGTGGATTGTGGTTCTCAGACAGCCTCAGCTACTTAGGCCCTTTGCTACTCAATGAGACCCTGTTTCAAAATAAAGAATAAAAAATAGGGCTGGGGGTGTAGCTCAGAGGTAAAATGCCCCTGGGTTCCATCCCCAGTACTGCAAAAAATAAAAATAAAGAACTCTTAGCTGGGAATGGCGGTGGTACAGGTTTGTAATCCCAGTACTTGGGAGGCTGAGGCAGGAGGATCTCAGGTTTGCAACCAGCCTTAGCATTTAGCAAAGGCCTCAGCAATATAGCAAGACTCTGTTTCAAAATAAAATAATAAAAAGCCGGGCATGTTGGCACATGCTTGTAATCCCAGTACTTGGGAAGCTGAGACAGGAGAATCACAGATTCAAGAACAGCATCAGCTACTTGTGAGGCCTTCTGCAACTCAGTGAGACCCTGTTTCAAAATAAAGAATAAAAAGTAGGACTGGGGGATGTAGCTTGGAGGTAGACTGCCCCTGGGTTCAATCCCTAGTCCTTCAAATACATACACACATACATACATACATACATACATACATACATACATACATAAAAAGGGCTGAGGATGTAGCTCAGAGAGGGAAAGGCCCCTGGTGCAATCCTCAGTATTAACACACACACACACACACACACACACACACACACACACACCCCTTAGTGCTGCACAATTAAGAGACTGTCCTATCCTTGACAGTCTTTTCTCTGTAAAGGGTTAAACAGAAGGTCTCTGGATATGAACTGTTGGGGGAAGAGATGTGCTAAAAACATGAAAAAAAGTGAGAAATTATGTACTAAATGATAACCCTCTACCCCACCCCCATGCACATACACAGAGCCTTCTTCCCAAGTCGGGTTCCAAAAAGTTGATTGTCAAGTATTATCTGTTATAGGCAGGAAGGTGGAAGAAGTCTTAACCACCAAAGAGAAAAGACTAAACATACCAGTACCCAGGATTTCACAAGGAAACCACTGACTAAATCTATAGTAAAGACCATAGGAACACAGTTTTCAAGAATTTTTTTTTTTTTTTTTTTTTTTTTTTTGTGATACTGGGATGGAACCCAGGGGCCTTCTACCTCTGGGCTACAGCCCTGACCTATTTTATATTTTATTTGGAATCAGGGTCTCACTAAGTTACTGAGAGCCTCACTAAGTGGCTAAGGCTGGCTTCAAACCTGTGCCAGCCTCTTGTCTCCGCCTCCCAAGTACTGGGATTACAAGCATGTGTCACCACACCCAGCTTCCAATAATTTTTTAATAATAAGGATCTTCAATATGAGCAAACCATCAAGGTTCTTCATTTATTTAAAGGAAGCCTCTCAAATGATGACAGAGACCAAAACAATCATAAAACAGTTTGGATCCAGGCTTAGTGGCACACGCCTGTAATCCCAATACTTGGGAGACTGAAAAAGGAGGATTGCAGGTTCAAGGTTAGCCTCAGCTATTTAGAGAGGTCCTTCAAAACTTAGTGAGACTCTGTTTCAAAATAAAAAATAAAATAGGGCTGAGGGTGTGGCTCAGAGGTAAAATGTTCCTGGGTTCAGTCCCCTTCAAACTGCACCCCCAGCTCTCGTGCTCGCTTGCTCTCTCTCTCTCTCTCTCTCTCTCTCTCTCTCTCTCTCTCTCTCTCGTGTGCATGTGTGCATGGTACTGAGATGGAACCTAGGGGCATTCTACCTCCAAGCTACACCCCTAGCCCAATTTTATTCTTTTGTGTGTGGGGGGGGGGCACTGGAGATGGAACCCAGCGGCATTCTATCTCTGAGCTATACCCCCAGCCCTATTTTTTATTCTTTATTTGGAAACAGGGTCTCACTGAGTTGCAAAGGGCCTCACTAAGTAGTAGCTGAGGCTGTCGGTGAACCATGATCCTCCTGTCTCAGCCTCCTGAATGCTGGGATTACAAGCATGTGCCACCACACCGGGCCATTATTCTTTTATTTTGAAACAGGGTCTCATTAAGTTACTAAATTGTTGATGCTGGCCACAAACCTGAGATCCTCCAGTTTCAGCCTCCCAAGTACGGGGATTACAAACCTGCAACACCACACCCATCTTGAAAAAAATGCTGAAAAGAATAGAGACCAAGCAGAGCATGGCAGCACACGTTTGTAATCTCAGCAATTGGGAGGCTGAGACAGGTGGATTGTGGTTCTCAGACAGCCTCAGCTACTTAGGCCCTTTGCTACTCAATGAGACCCTGTTTCAAAATAAAGAATAAAAAATAGGGCTGGGGGTGTAGCTCAGAGGTAAAATGCCCCTGGGTTCCATCCCCAGTACTGCAAAAAATAAAAATAAAGAACTCTTAGCTGGGAATGGCGGTGGTACAGGTTTGTAATCCCAGTACTTGGGAGGCTGAGGCAGGAGGATCTCAGGTTTGCAACCAGCCTTAGCATTTAGCAAAGGCCTCAGCAATATAGCAAGACTCTGTTTCAAAATAAAATAATAAAAAGCCGGGCATGTTGGCACATGCTTGTAATCCCAGTACTTGGGAAGCTGAGACAGGAGAATCACAGATTCAAGAACAGCATCAGCTACTTGTGAGGCCTTCTGCAACTCAGTGAGACCCTGTTTCAAAATAAAGAATAAAAAGTAGGACTGGGGGATGTAGCTTGGAGGTAGACTGCCCCTGGGTTCAATCCCTAGTCCTTCAAATACATACACACATACATACATACATACATACATACATACATACATACATAAAAAGGGCTGAGGATGTAGCTCAGAGAGGGAAAGGCCCCTGGTGCAATCCTCAGTATTAACACACACACACACACACACACACACACACACACACACACCCCTTAGTGCTGCACAATTAAGAGACTGTCCTATCCTTGACAGTCTTTTCTCTGTAAAGGGTTAAACAGAAGGTCTCTGGATATGAACTGTTGGGGGAAGAGATGTGCTAAAAACATGAAAAAAAGTGAGAAATTATGTACTAAATGATAACCCTCTACCCCACCCCCATGCACATACACAGAGCCTTCTTCCCAAGTCGGGTTCCAAAAAGTTGATTGTCAAGTATTATCTGTTATAGGCAGGAAGGTGGAAGAAGTCTTAACCACCAAAGAGAAAAGACTAAACATACCAGTACCCAGGATTTCACAAGGAAACCACTGACTAAATCTATAGTAAAGACCATAGGAACACAGTTTTCAAGAATTTTTTTTTTTTTTTTTTTTTTTTTGTGATACTGGGATGGAACCCAGGGGCCTTCTACCTCTGGGCTACAGCCCTGACCTATTTTATATTTTATTTGGAATCAGGGTCTCACTAAGTTACTGAGAGCCTCACTAAGTGGCTAAGGCTGGCTTCAAACCTGTGCCAGCCTCTTGTCTCCGCCTCCCAAGTACTGGGATTACAAGCATGTGTCACCACACCCAGCTTCCAATAATTTTTTAATAATAAGGATCTTCAATATGAGCAAACCATCAAGGTTCTTCATTTATTTAAAGGAAGCCTCTCAAATGATGACAGAGACCAAAACAATCATAAAACAGTTTGGATCCAGGCTTAGTGGCACACGCCTGTAATCCCAATACTTGGGAGACTGAAAAAGGAGGATTGCAGGTTCAAGGTTAGCCTCAGCTATTTAGAGAGGTCCTTCAAAACTTAGTGAGACTCTGTTTCAAAATAAAAAATAAAATAGGGCTGTGGGTGTGGCTCAGAGGTAAAATGTTCCTGGGTTCAGTCCCCAACACCACAGGAAAAAAAGAAAACAACTTGGAAGAAATAGATTACTCAGAGGAAAAAAAAAACCAAAACAATAAATAGTATAATCTCAAAGGGATATGAGTATTGCATAATGAAATAAGATCAAGATACTACATGAAAAAAATTCAGAGGCTGGGCATGGTGGCGCACACCTGTAATCCTAGCGTTTGGGAGGCTCAGACCAGGGGATCATGGCTCATAATCAGCCTCAGCTACTTAGCAAGGCTCTTCGCAACTTAGACCCTGATTCAAAAGTAAAAATACTAAAAATAGGGCTGGAGTGTAGCTCGGAGATAGAATGCCCCTGGGTTCCATCTTCAGTACAAAAAAAAAAAAAATCAGAGAATATAAAAAACTTTGAAATTCAAAATAAGATAGAAAACACAAAAATATTATGCAATCAAAATTGTGACAGTTAAAACAAGATAGTAAAGGAAATCTCTTAGAAAGCTGAGAAATAAAACAAAGATACGAAGAATAGGAAAGATAAAATCAGAGGATCTATCTCAGAGATCCGACGTTTGATTTAAAATATTATAATAGCCGGGTATGGTGGCACATGCTTGTAATCCCCACGCTTGGGAGGCTGAGACAGGAGGATCGCGCAGGTTCGAAGCCAGCCTCAGCTACTTAGTGAGGCTCTCAGCAACTTAGTGAGACCCTGTTTCCAAATAAAATATAAAATGGGTCTGGGAGGATAGCTCGGAGGTAGAAAGCCTCTGGGTTCCACCCCCGGTACCACAAAAAAAAAAAAAAAAAAGATCAAAGGCTTTAAAAAATATAATAAGTCAGGCATGGTGGCACACTCTTGTAATCCCAGTATTTGGGAGGCTGAGACAGAAGGATCACAGGTTCAGCAACTTAGTGAGGTGCCCTACAAATTAGTGAGACCCTGTTTCAAAAAAATAGGACCGGGGGTGTAGCTCAGAGGTAGCATTACCCTGAGTTCAATCCCCAGCACCAAAAAAAAAAAAAAAAAAAAAAAGAATTCAGGCATCACGGCACACACCTATAATCCCAGTACTTGCAAGGCTGAGACAGGAGGATTGCAGGTTCAAGGCAAGCCTCAGCAAGATAGTGAGACTCTGTTCAAAATAAAAAATAAAGGCCGAGCATGGTGACGCACGCTTGTAATCCCCGCGCTTGGGAGGCAGAGACAGGAGGATCGCGCAGTTTCAAAGCTAGCCTTGCTGGCTTAAGAGACCCTGTTTCCAAATAAAATATAAAATAGGTCTGAGAGTGTAGCCCAGAGGTAGAAGAGTTTCCACGAACCTCAGTACTACCAAAAAAAAAAATAATAAAATAAACAATAAATAAATAAAAAGGGCATGGGGTGTAGCTCAGATGTTGAATGCCCTGGGTTCAATCCCCAGGACCACAGGGGGCAGGGATAGGAGAAACAGCAGGCATGTTTAGACGTGTTGAGTTGCCGTAGAGATAGGTCTGTGCTGATCAAGGCACAGTGCCAACAGACGCTATATGCTTTCTCTGCTAGAGCAGAGATGGCCACCTAAGTTCCCAGAGAAGAAAAGATGTCCAAGAACAAGTGTAGAATGGTAAGAATATAGGACCCTGGGTACAGCCCTGAAAACTCCCAGATTTGAATGAGACAGAGGAAGAGCTAGCAAAGGAGGCACCAGAGAGGAAGAAAATAAAGAGAATATGAGCCATCATGAAAGTCAAGAGCTTGCTTCAAGAAAGGTGGCGAGTTCAATAGTCAAGGAAGAAAAGGAGCTAAAGATGCCTAGTAACAATTGAACTGAATAGACATTTCTCAAAAGAGAAAATACAAATGGCCAAAAATATACAAAAACTTCAACATCATTAGAAATCAGGGAAATGCAAATCAAACACTGAGATTCCCTTTATCTCCAGTTAGAATGGCAATTATCAAAAATATAAACAGTAATAAATATTGGTAAGGATGTGGGGCAATAGGAACTTTTATTCATGGTCAGTGGGATTGAAAATTATTACAACCACTAAGAAAATCAGTATGGAAGTTCCTCAAAAGATTACGAATGGAAGCACTATATGAGCTAGCTATACCATTCTTTGGTATTTTTCCAGAAGAAAGTTAGAATACTCTAGTGATACATGCATATCCACGTTTATAGCAGCATAATTTACAATAGCCAAATTAAGGAACCAGCCTAGATGGCTGTCAACAGATTTATGGATGAAGAAAATGGTTTTTTTTTTTGTTTGTTTGTTTTGTTTTTTTTTATGGTACTAGGGTTGGAACCCAGAGGCTTTCCACCTCTGGCTAGACTCCCAGACCTATTTTATATTTAATTTGGAAACAGGGTCTCACAAAGTTGCCAAGAGCCTCACTAAGTAGCTGAGGCTCGCTTCGAACCTGTGTGATCCTCCTGTCTCAACCTCCCAAGTGCGGGGATTACAAGCGTGCACCACCAGGCCCAGCAGAAAATGCGTTTTATATACACAACGAAGGTTTTGCAGGGGTGTTTTTGTTTGGTTTTGGTTTTTGGTGCTGAGAATTGAACCCAGGGGCATTCTATCTCTGAACTACACCCCTAGCCATATTTTATTTTTTATTTTGAAACAAAGTCTCACTAAGTTGCTGAGACTGACCTGTGATCCTCCTGTCTCTGCCTCCCATATCCGTGAATTATAGGTGTGCACCACTATACCCAGCTAACAATGGAGTTTTACCCAGCCATAAAGAAGAACAAAATTGTGTTATTTGAGAGGGCGTGGTGGCACACGCTTGTAATCCCAGCATTCGGGAGGCTGAGACCGGAGGATCACGGTTCGCCAACAGCCTCATCTACTTAGTGAGGCCCTCTGCAACTCAGTGAGACCCGGTTTCAAAATAAAGAATAAAAAACAGGGCAGGGGTGTAGCTTGGAGGTCGAATGCCCCTGGGTTTCATCTCCAGACTCGTAAAAAACAAAACAACAAAAAAAAGTGTTATTTGCAAGAAAATGGGTAGAACTAGAGAATATCATACTAAGCAAGAAAGTCAAAGGTTCTACATTCTCTCTCATCTGTGGAAGCTACAGAGAAACTAAGGTGGGGAGAGAATTCAATGAAAGGAGAGAGACCAGTAGAATAGTGGGATGCAGGGGATTGGGAGAGGGACGTAGGGAGGGGTAAAAACGAGGCTAAGGAAGGGAACAGTTCAAATAATGTTCCAATATGAAGGTCCTCCTACCATTTCTTTTTTGTAGTAGAGATTGAATTCAGGGGCATTCTACCTCTTTAAAACTTTTGAAACAGAATCTCTGTAAATTGTTGAGAGTATCCCTACATTGCTGAAGGCTGGTCTCAGACCTGCGATCTTCCTGCCTCAGCCTCCCAAGTACTGGAATTACAGATGTGCCGCCACCATAGTCATCTTCACTATCTTTACTGATATGTACAGAACAAAGAAGAGATCAGGGCAGTTTATGAAGGGACATACGCAAAGTGATGTGTGCATACATGAATGTATTACTTTGAATTTCACTATGATGTATAATTACTATGCAAATATAAAACTATATTTAAAAAGTCAGGCATGATGGTACACATTGGTAATCCCCATATTTGGGAAGCTGAGACAGGAGGATTGCAGGCTCAAGGCCAGCCTCAGCAATTTAGTAAGACCCTATTTCCAAATAAGAAATAAAAGGGGGGGGGGTATGGCTCAAAAATAGTATGCCCTGAGTTCAACCCTTAGGAACACACACACACACTATAAGTGTCCAGTGAATCTAGTTTTATGGAAGTCATTGGTAACAAGAGCAATAATTGTTATATATTAGATTACCAAAGATGAAAAAAAGATTGGTTTTTAAAAAAAGTCTTACTACTAGGTTACTGAGTTTTGCTATGTTGAGACTGCCCTCATAGTGGGATTACAGGTGTGTGCCACCACACCCAGGTATTTTTTTTATCAGTTTTTTTTTTTTTTTTTGTGGTACTGGGGATAAAACCCAGAGGCATTCTACTTCCGAGCTACACCCCCAGCCCTATTTTTTATTCTCTATTTTGAAACAGGGTCTCACTGAGTTGCAAAGGACCTTACTAAGTAGCTGAGGCTGTCTGTGAACTGTGATCCTTCTGTCTCAGCCCCCCAAATGCTGGGATTACAAGAGTGCGCCACCACACCTGGCTTTTTTTTTTAAAATCAATTTTTAAAGAGAACACAAAAGGATAAAAAAAAAAGTGTCTCCTAATACATCGAGTGTAGGAGCAATTAGAATGGCCAGCCAGCTTCTATCTTACCTTTGCTTAACCAAGTTCTTGATATAGGACTTGCTGACAAAATCTTTTATTTGAAATTTTGGGCAAGATTTTTTATGTCTTTCACATTCTTTCAAGTGCACAGAGAGGAAGACTTGGTTCACAAGCCGTAAGGCTTGCGAGTGGGCAATGCCATTTGCCGTGCAGGTGTTCAGGGCCGCGTAGAGCATTCCCTCCAGCCACTTGCTGTTGAGGATTATCCCCCCTATACATTGATGAGAAAGTAACAGTTAGCTCCAACCCAAGATGAGTTGCCAGGAACTTAGGAAAAACCCCAAGTGATGATTAGAGCCAGATTTTTCCCACAACAGGATGATAATGTGGACCTTGAGATAAACAAGCACTCCTCCCTCCTGGGCCAAGAGCCCCAGCTGCCTTTCCTAATACATCCTGTGTTGGCCACTCCAGAGGAGGAGAGATACAAGGAGACCAGCGTAGACATTGCTGATGGTAAAAGTATCTCCACAATGGTCCACGCTTCTAAGGAAAAGGAAATGGGAAAAACTGGAAGCTTAGAACAGGGAAAAGCCACTGTAGTTTGAGGCATCGCATTCTTCTATTTAAGCTATTTTCTCTGGTTGTTTCCAGTTGATCGTTAAGGATTCAAGTAATCAGCTTTTTTGGCTCTTCCCGATAAAGGCTGCTTTTTTTTTAAACCACAAAATACTGTTGTAATAACAAGCCTAAATAACAAAGGATATATTTAATTTGTGCCCCCCACCACACCACACGCACAAGCTCACATGCGTGCATGCATACACACGCATACACACCTTAGGGATTTAATAAGATAGAAACAGATAGCTAGGCATGGTGGCGCATGCCTGTAATCCCAGTATTGGGACACTGAGACAGGAGGATTGCACGTCTGAGACCAGCTTCAGCAACCTAGGGAGACCCTGTTTGGAAACATAAATAAATACAGGGCTGAGGGTATAGCTTAGAGGTAGAATGCTCGGGCAGGGGGGAGAGGAGGGGGAGAGAGAGAGAGAGAAGAAGGAGAAGGAGGGGAGGGGAGGGGAGGGGGAGAGGAGAGGAGAGAGAGGGAGAAGAGAGAGAGAGAGAAGAGAGAAGAGACAGAAGAGAGACAAAAGAGACAAAAGAGAGAAGAGAGAGGGGCGGAGTGAAGGGAGGGAGGGAGGGAGGGAGGGAGAGGGAGAGAGAGAGAGAGAGAGAGAGAGAGAGAGAGAGAGAGAGAGAGAGGGAGAGAAAGTTAGTAAAGGGTCAAGGGGAAGGCAATTTTTAAATGAGAGCCAGGCACAGTGGTGTATACCCATAATCCCCACTACTTGGGAGACTGAAGTAGGAGGATCACAAGTAGGCTAGCCTGGGCAACTTAATGAGATCTTGTCTCAAAATAAAAAGTAAAAGCCGGGCATGGTGGTACATGCCTGTAATCCAAGTACTTGAAAGGATGAGACAGGAGGAGCGCAGGCTTGAGGCCAACCTCAGCAATTTAGCAAGACCCTGCTTTAAAATAAAAAAAAAAATAAATAAACAAACAAATAAATAAAGCTGGGTGTGGTGGAACACGCTTATAATCCCAACATTTGGGAGGCTGAGACTGGAGGATCACAGTTCATGGACAGCCTCAGCTACTTAGTGAGGCCCTTTGCAACTCAGTGAGACCCTGTTTTAATAAAGAATAAAAAATAGGGCTAGGGGTATAGCTTGGAGGTAGAATGCCCCTGGGTTCCACCCACAGTACTACAAAAATAAATAAATAAAATTAAATAAAATAAATAAAAAGTAATGGGGGATAACTCAGAGGAAAAATGCCCCTGGGTTCCATCCTCAGTACTACAAAATAAATAAATTAAATAAATAAAAAATAACCAGGCATGGTGGTGCACGCTTGTAATCCCAACATTTGGGAAGCAAAGACCTGAGGATCGCAGTTTGTGGACCGCCTGAGCTACCTGATGATGCCCTTTGCAACTCAGTGAGACTCTGAAAAATTAGGAAAACTAAAAAATAGGGCTAGGGATGTAGCTCGGAGGCACAATGGCTCTGGGTTCCATCCCCAGTACTGCAAAAAATAAATAAAATAAAAATAAAAATAAATAAAAAGGGTTGGGAGTATAACTCAGTAGTAGTAGGCACCCCTGGGGTCACACACACACACACACACACACACACACACACACACGTGCGCGCGCACACCAGAAATACCATGAACCATTACCAGTAGGACTGTAGGGACAGGTAGCCCGAATGATCACAGGATCTTGGAGAGCAGCTGCAATTTCCTTATTTGCCCCCCAGATCCTGTCAGGATCCTGGCCACATTGATACTGAGGTCGTAAGATATTGGTGTAGTTCAGTAGCAGTTTCAACCTAGAAGCCACCAAAACAGGGAATGTAGTGCCAGGACTGGAATAAGTAACTCCATAACCCAATACATTCACTTCCAACCCCAGCAAACAGACTCTTCTGCATAGCTCTGCTCAGAGGGAAGGATAGTCTCTGTCTGCACTGAGGGCACTAACCTACTAAACACATACTGAACATTATTGTGTGTCAGGTACCAGGCTGGACTCTACGAATGTGAAAGTCATATTTGAGTGAAGAGTCATGCGTTCTCTCCTATGTGGAAACTAGGGAGTAATCAAGCTACAAGAGGGATTTTCTTTTTTTTGGGTGCTGGGGATGGAACCCATGGGGTCTCGTGCCTGTGAACTACACCTCCAACCCTATTTTATTTTTGTATTTGGAAATGGGGTCTCAGTAAATTTTGGAGGGCCTCACTAAGTTCCTGAGGCCGATCTTGTGATCCTCCTGTTACAGCCTCCCAAACACTGGGAGTACAAGCATGGGCCACCACACTCAGCTAAAGAGGTACTTTATTTATTTATTTATTTATTTATTTATTTATTTATTTATTGGTGGTACTGGGGTGGAACCCAGAGGCTTTCTACCTCCGGGCTATTCTCCCATATCTATTTTATATTTTTATTTAGAAACAGGGTCTCACTAAGTTGCTGAGAGCCTCACTCAGTAGCTGAGGCTGGCTTCGAACCTGTGCTATCCTGTCTCAGCCTCCCAAGCATGGGGATTACAAGCGAGCACCACCATGCTCAGCCCTGAAGAGGTACTTTAGATAACAGGGAGAAACCCCAGTGGAGCAATAGAAGGGACATAGGAGAGGGGGAATTAATGAAGGAAACACTTTGATTGATGATATATTTATATGTATATATGTGAAATGATCAATGCCAAGCTTAATATGTATGGGAAGGGAAAGGTATAGGGAGGGAGTGGGGTGGGGTAAGCTCACCAAGTGCTATGTGTGTGTATGTCCCTGTCACTCTGAACTACATTATGATGTGAGACTACAATGCACCAAAAAGTGTGTGTGTGTGTGTGTGTGTGTGTGTGTGTGTGTGTGTGTGTTATACTGAGGATTGAATTCATGGGCATTCTACCTCTAAGCTATATTCCCAGCCCTTCATTTTATTTTATTTCTTGGAAACAAAGCCTCACTAAGTTGCTGAGGTTCTGAACCTGTGATCCTCCTGTCTCAGCCTCCCAAGTACCAGTATTACAAGCATGTATCACCACACCCAACTTAAAAAATACGTGTATTTTTGCTGGGTGTGGTGGCGCACGCTTGTAATCCCCGTGCTTGGGAGGCGGAGACAGGAGGTTCGCGTAGGTTCAAAGCCAGCCACACTAGCGTAGGAGACCCTGTTTCCAAATATAAAAAAAAGTATAAAATAGGTCTGGGAGTGTAGCCCGGAGGTAGAAGGGCTTCCAGGAACCCCAGTACCACCAGAAAAAAAAAAAAAAAATATATATATATATATATATATGTATTTTTTAAAAAGTAATATTTGACACATATTTTTAGTAACTTCTCATATGGCTGGCTGGTGGTTTCTCTTCTAATTGATGCAGAGAAATGGTATGCACCTTTGAGTAGTGAGGTGCAACGTGCCACGATGGTTCTAGACAAACAAAACATCCCACCCACAAGTGCTGCCTGTGGGACACGGGGGAAGACACAATTAGGACGGTCGCTGGGTCCTTCTGCCGAGCTACCCGCCCATTCTCTATTACTAGGACTGCCCAGCTCTGAGAGGGAAGCTGATTCAGAGAGGAGACCTCAATTCTGCCCGAACTGTTCTTATCCTAAGAAGATACCTGGGTAGTGAGATGGCAGTTACAAAGCTGTACACAATACAAGTCTTCTCCAGGCTGGATTGAATTTCTATGCAGATACTGGGCAGCTGAGATGGCAAGCAGCAGAGGAATACCACGTTGGCCCAACCCACCAGATTGAGATTATGGTAAAAGCACCGGACCCCCAGTTTCTGGAACTCAACTGAGAGAGATGAAGGCAGACAGAAAGAACACAGTGCAAAGGAGGTGACCTGAGCATCAACTCCGGGCAGAGGATGATCGTTACTCAATCTCGGTAAATCAACACAAGTCTGCCACACATAATCAGAGGACAGTCCTGTACAGCACCCTGGTCCATCACAAAAGCAGCTGATAAGACTACAGTTGCCCTTGAGGTGGTAACACAACTCATCTTTATTTTACTTTTAGACCAAATATTGAAGTTCTTTAAAAATTGTTAAGGAAAAAAAAATCACAAGTTGTCTGTTTCAGTTTACTAAAGGTCTGCTATGTGCCAGATAATGTATGATATGCTTTATATACATTGTTTAAGGTAATCCTTACAAGGGCCTTCTGAGGCAGGGCTAGTAGTACTCCCATGCTATATGACTTGTCTGAAGCTATACAGCTCCCTGGCTTGAGTCGGTGGGTAAGATTAGGAGAGTAGAAGAGTATAGAGCAGATGCTAGATGCTAGGAGGAGTCTGGAGAGATTTAAAAGTTTCTATAAGCTGGGCGTGGTTGGTGCGCCCTTGTTATCCCAGCATTTGGGAGGCTGAGATTGGAGGATTCTGGTTCAAGGACAGCCTCAGCTACTAGGGAGGCCCTTTGCAACTCAATGAGAGCCTGTTTCAAAATAAAGAATAAAAAAAATAGGGCTGGGGTGTAGCTTGGAGGTGGAATGCCCCTGGGTTCCATCCCAAGTACCACAAAAAAAAAAGTTTCTGTAAATTATACAGAAATTAATGTTACTAGAATATAAATGTAGAGAGATATGATAGCTTATATAGTTGCATAAAAACACTCAACTGGTGGTTAATCATTTGAATGTACTTATTTCAATATGTGTGTACGTGTTTTGTTTGGTTTTGGTTTTGGTTTTGTGGTACTGGGGCTGAATCCCAGGGGTATTCTACCTCCGAACTACACCCCCAGCCCTATTTTTAATTCTTTATTTTGAAACAGGGTCTCAGGAAGCTGCAGCAGGCTTCACTAAGTAACGGAGGCTGGCAGCGAACCCGCGATCCTCCTATCCTAGACTCCCAAGTACTGGGATTACAAGTGTGCTCCACCACATCTGGCTTCTGAAATATGGAGTTTTGAAAGTGAGAACTTAGAAGCCAGGCATGGTGGTACATGCCTGTAATCTCAGTAACTGGGAGACTGAGACAGGATTGCATGTCTGCAGCCAGCCTCAGTAATTTGGGAGGCTGAGACCAGAGGATCGCGGTTCACAAACAGCTTCAGCTCCTTAGCGAGGCCCTTCACAACTCAAGTAAGACCCTGTTTCAAAAATAAAAAGACTAAAAACTAGGGCTGGGAGTGCAGCTCAGAGGTATAATGCCTCTGGGTTCCATCCCCTGTACCATAAAAATAAATAAATAAAACAAAAATACTAAAAAAAATAGGCTGGGGGTGTTAACTCGGAAGTAGAATGCCCCTGGGTTTCATCCCTGGTACCACAAAAAAAAAAAAAAAAAAAAGAAAAGAAAAGAAAAGAAAAGAAAGAAAGAAAAGAAAAAGCAGGGCATGGTGGTGTACATTTGTAATCCCAGCATTGGGAGGTGGAGACCGGAGGATCAGTTTGTGGACAGCCTCAGCTACTTAGTGAGGCCCTTTGCAACTCAGTAAGACCTTGTTTCAAAAAAATTTTAAAAAGAAAGAAAGAAAAAATAGGTCTGGGGGTGTATCTCAGAGATAGAATGCCCCTGGGTTCCATCCCTGGTACTGCAAATAAAATAAAATAAATAAAAATAGGGCTAGGGGTATAGCTCAGAGGTAGAGTGCCCTGGGTTCAATCTCTAGTACTACATACAATAAAAAAGAGACAGAGAGAGAATTTAAAATGTGCCCTCACATCTGGTAGTGTGCTCACATTTGCACGTTGCCCATAGGATTCCTCTTTGAAGGAATCCTTTTATGATTCCTTTGTCAGAAGCCAAATGATACAACCAAGCCCCTTGTCTAAACACACTGTTTCTCACCCAGGACCTCTGGCCTCCGACTGGAGATCCGCAGGCTGCTGACAGGGATGGGGACGAGCTGCAGCAGCGAACGGGCCAGGTTCTTGCCCAGGTGGCCACATCCAATGATGCCCACCTTTAACTTCTCATCATCAGCAGTGGCCAAATCAGGTGGTCCCTCTGGGAGAGGTACAGAACTTGGATTCTCATCCAATAGTTCTCTAGAGAACAAACACGTACATAAATACATGGGACACTGTAGCTCTTTCTGTCAACCTCTAATGTTCATTGCTTTAATTTTCTCAGAAGCCTGGTAGCATCTTTAGTACTTCAGAGATGAGGCATTTCAGTTGTGTGCCAGTTGTCCAGCTTTAATAGAGAATTAAATGTTCCTCCTGAAGCCAGGCGTGGTGGTGCACACCTCTAATCCCAGTACTTGGGAGGCTGAGACAAGAGCATCACAGGTTCAAAGCCAGCCTCAACAACTTAGTGAAGCCCTCCACAACTCAGTGAGACTCTGTTTCCAAATAAAAAATAAAATGGGGCTGGAGGTATAGCTCAGAAGTAGAACATCCCTGAGTTCAATCCCAGGAACATGAACACACACACACACACACACACACACACACACACACACACACACAGTTTCTCCTGAACAAAATTTCCAGAAATCAAATCACATCCTCAAGGGGCCTTGGGAGTCAAAACTGGATTAAAATAATGAACATTTTTTGTTACATGTATTATGTATTTCCCTGCTTCCCTCTCCTCCTCCTCCTCCTCTTTCTATTCTTCTTTTTCTGTACTTGGGATTGAATACAGGGGCATTCTACATATGAGCTACAGCCCCAGCCCTTTTTTACTTTTTGTTCTAAAACAGGGTCTCACCAGGCGTGGTGGGGCATGCTTGTAATCCCAGCATTCAGGAGGCTGAGACAGGAGGATCACAGTTCTCGGATAGCCTCAGCTACTTAGTGAGGCCCCTTGCAACTCAGTGAGACCCTGTTTCAAAATAAAAAATAAAAAATTGGGCTGGGGGTGTAGCTCAAGGGTAGAATGCTCCTGGGTTTCATCCCCAGCACCACAAAAACTAAAACAACCAGGGTCTCAATAAGTTGCGGAGGCTGGCCTTGAACCTTCAACCCTCCTGTCTCAGCCTCCTGTATATGGGATTACAGGCATGTAACACAATGCCTGGCTTTTTTTCCTGCCTTCTTAAACATAAAAGTCTGAATATCTGCCAGGCGCAGTGGCGCACACTTGTAATCCCAGCATTTGGGAGGCTGCGACAGGAGGATTGCGGTTCACAGCCAGTCTCAGCTACTTAGTGAGGCCATTTGCAACTCAGTGAGACCATGTTTAAAATAAGGAATAAAAAAATAGGACTGGGGGTGTAGCTCAGAGGTAGAATGCTCCTAGGTCCAACCTCTATTACTGTCAAGGGCCTCTCTTAAGTATCTGAGGCTGGCCTTGAGCCTGCTATCCTGTCTCAGCCTTCCAAGTATGGGGATTACATGTGTGCACCACCACACCCCACTGAATTTTTTTTCATTTCAGTTATTGTTCTTTAGCTCAATAATTGGTTGTGTGTGTGTACATGTTTGTATGAATTGCTATTCTTTGTTTGTGTGCTATTTCCCTGGTTTCATTTAGTTGTTCATCGGTGTTTGTTAGGTAATTCATAGCTCTGTTTCTTTGGGGTTGGTTTCCAGAGATCTAGTTCTATTGATTGGGCCATACTTTAGTTTCTTCATCCACTTTGCTATGTGTTGCTAAGGTTTAGGAATTTAGAAAAACAGCCGCCTCTCCCAATGTTTCCAGACTGGTTTTGTACAAGGGAGGCCTTCACCCATCAGCTCAGCTGGAGACGCTGAGCCTTCAACAGCCTTTTCTGAGGAGGGAGTCTAGGCTTATGTTTGTCAATTCCCAGTTAGAGAGCTACTGATTTCTTTTGCAGGAAATTGTAACTCTTGCTCACCCTGGTGTCCTTCTGTGGTACTGCAGGATCTCTGCACCACAATAAGCCACTAGCTCTGCTCTCATCCAAATCTGGTTGGCTTCCTAACAGGCAACCCTGAAAAGCTGTGGTGTTGGACATACACTCCCCTTTTCTCTTTCTCTCTCATACCAAGTTGAACTGGCCTGGGGAAATGACTTCTTGGTGAAGAACCGTGACTTTTCTCCACCCTGTCAATGCAGTTGTTACTAGCTTTGCCCTTGTCTGGGGTACTGCAACTTCATAACTGGTGTCTGCAGTTCTCATATAGTTTTGGGGCCCTTTGTTTCTGTTTAGGCATCCCGAGACTGCTTCTTCCTCTGTCTTGCTGACATCACTCACAAAGCTGCTGATTTTCACTGCCTCTGGGATGAGCACAACCTGTCCTTCTATACATCTTTTTTTCTCTTTCTCTTCTTCCTTCCTTCCTTCTTCTTTCCTTTTTGCAGTACTGGGGATGGAACCCAGGAACATTCTACCTCTGAGCAATACTACCAGCCCTATTTTTTAGTGTTTTTATTTTTGAAACAGGATCTCACTGAGTTGTGAAGGGCCTTGCTAAGTAGCTGAGGCTGTCCTTGAACCACGATTCTCCTGTTTCAGCCTCCCAAATGCTGGGGTTACAAGTGTATATACCACACCTGGATACATTTACTCTTTCTAGTTTGCTGTTTCAGTTTTGTACAAACCTGTGAAACCAGACAACTTGGCTTTTAAAGAATGTTAGGATTTATAAAGTCAAATGGTTTATAAAAGGAAAACAGATCCAAGAAACTGAGAATGAAAGACTAAGGTTGAGACCCATAGATGGTCCTGGGTGTGTTTTTTTGGCCCAAGACTTAATTGGCTCTGTAAATATGTAAAGTATTACTTCTATTACTGTAGACCTTATATTTGTTCTGTATTTTTGTAAAACCTATGGTCTTTAAGCCTTAAGAGTTTCCATATAAACACTACAAACCATATTCTACTTAAGGCCTTGCTCCTGGTTTAAAAAGACAGCATTTTAAGCCAGGCGTGGTGGCCCACGCTTGTAATCTCAGTGCTTGGAGTGCTGAGAAAGAAGGATCTGGGTTCATAGCCAGCCTCAGCTACTTAGGAGGCCCTCCACAACTTAGTGAGATCCTCTTTCGAAAATAAAGAATAAGCCGCATACAGTTGTGCACACTTGTAATCCCAGCATTTGAGAGGCTGAGACAGGAGGATCGTGATTTGTAGACAGCTACTTAGCGAGGCCTTCTGTAACTCAGTGAGATCCTGTTTCAAAATAAAGAATAAAAATATAGGGCTGGGGTGTAGCTCAGAGGTAGAATGCCCCTGGGTTCTATCCCTAGTACTGCAAAATAAATAACTGGACAAAAAAAATTGGGCTGGGGGTGTATCTTGGAGGTACAATACCCCTAGGTTTAATCCCCAATACCACACACACACACACACACACACACACACACACACACACACAGCATTTTCTCTTAGTGCCTGATCCTTCCAAATCTAAGATGCCTCCTGAAGGTTCATATAGGGTTTCTCATCATCCATCTTAGGTACAAGCAGTACACGCACGCCCTCTTATCTACAGGCCAATCAGCAAACTCACTGAGTAGGCTCTCCTTGGGTATTACTATGATCAGTTCAGATCTGATACCACCATCTAGGAGTTAATCTAATTTCAGAAAAAAGTAAATTGAGTAGTTGACTTATGTTCTGGAGAGACATGAAGTTACAAAATCCAGGAGCATAATTCTATCTGGCTCACATATCTTCCTATTTAAGTATCTGAATAGGAGAAGTAGAGAGGTATCAGAAACCAGAACTAGACCATGAGCTTCTCTGCAAATCCATTTCCTGGTGCCAAGTGGATCATGTGAACACAGGGACTATAAAGTCCCAGGTGGCTTTCCTGTGATGGAGGTGTTCACCTTTGGGTCCACCCCCAAGGAAATAAATGACTCCATTTGCAGCAAATAGGCAAGGAATGACTAGTCGATAGCTACTGTGGACAAAAAGCTGGTAGCCCTGATAAGTGAACAAATGAATGAATATCATTAATTCAACTAATAAAAGGAAAACATCTTTAATCCATGCTTTATTATATAACCCTGGTATAAATTTTTCTGATCCTTTCAGACCAAGAGTGATTAACTATGGGCTGGAAAAGGAAAGAAGATAATTCCCTGAGAATTTATTTTCCAGTATAAAAAGTTTTAAGTTCCTTGGATTCTTGGCAGTGAGATTCCTATTTATCTTCCTGGACTTGAAGATCTGTCTTACCTCAATTTGCATAATAGTTTGCAGAAGAAGACTGCATGGGCACAGGCCTCGACTATCAGTCCCCGAGAGCGGCCCTGCAGATAGAGCCAGAAACGATCTTCCTCTGGAATCTCATATTCAAACTTCAGAGACTCAAGGTCCGCTAGCATGTCCATTTCCAAGCCACCATCTCCTGCAGTGACAGATACCAATCAATGGGGCTCCCTGCCCTGGAGGACCAGGGATCCATGTGGGAGGGCTTATGTGATAGTAGGTGTCCTAGGTCACAGTGCTTACGATGGGCTACAGCACCTCTCTCCTTCTAGATGTTGAACTTGGAGTTCACATCTCTGTTTGAGTGTGGATCTTGGAGGATTCCTAATCACTGGCTGCTCATGAATCCTACATTCATGAAAAACATGAGCAGAAACCCAACAGTCATGTTTCTCCACACAGGCTACAGGCACATATTTTTAGCAAATGAATTCATATTAGAAATGGATTTCAGGCCTTTCCACACCAGGCCCCAGAGAGGAGAACTCAGAACGGAGCTCAGAGCCACAGAGGAGATACGCCCGCCTCACGCCCGAGGACGCAGCAGCAGTGCCTTACTGCCGGCGGCAGCGGTGAGTTCACCAGGCGGATCTAGACCAACACACTCAACAGCCCACCAGGCTCCAGAGAGGAGCGGCGGACAACGAGCCGAGGTGAGCCCCTGCAGAACAGCCGGGCGGAATTCGGCAGATTTTTCGGCGCAGAGAGCATCTAAAGCTCCCAGTGGCTGGGCTCAGCACACTCTGCAGGGACTCAAAGCGGAGCTCAAAACCAGAGAAGAAATACACCAGCCTCACGGCTGAGGGTGTAGCAGCGGCGCCATATTGCCACCGGAGGCAGCAGCAGCGAATTCACTGAGTCCACTACAGCTCCATCAGCGCACTCAACAACCGTGAGTCAAATTGCGCCCCCTAGAGGAGAAATCCCAGTACTGCACTCCCAGGGACTTGACCCAGTGGGGGAGGGGCGGTGGCAGAGATAATATACCATAGGAGAATGCCTAACCTGGCACCCCCCCCATGGTCTAAAGCAGCCTCGATTGACTCCCTGGGTCTAAGACTGCGATACAACCCAGTAAAGGAGTAGTAGGGACTGAGATACCACAGACTCGAGATCCAGAGCACCTTAAGCGAAGTCATAGTGACCCAAGGGAAGAACCCAAAGAAGGCACAAACTTCCAAAATCATGGGAAAGAGGAATAACACTGGAGCAATGAATGCCCACAACCCCACAACATCAGAACCCGATAAAACAGAAAATCAGAGATTTCTAGAAGATCAAATCAGGAAAATAACTGTAGAAATAATAGAGGTGCTTCTAAAAGAATTCAGAGAGAGCCAAAAAGAGATAAAGGATGCAATTAATGAAGTAAAGGCCTCAATTCAAAGCATGAACAACCGATTAGACCACATGGAGAAGAGAATCTCGCTCTTAGAAGATGAGCATTCCAAAAATGAACGCATAGTTTCTAATCTAGAAAAAAATATCCAATAGCAGGAATCTGACATTGAAGAAATATGGGCCCATTTTAAGAGAGCTAACCTAAGAATAATTGGAATAGAGGAGGGAAAAGAAAGTGAAACCAAAGGGATCAACAATCTCTTCAAGGAAGTAATAGTAGAAAATTTTCCAAACATAGAGCAAGAGGTCGATACACAGGTCCAGGAAACTTATAGAACTCTCTTTAGACAGGATCAGAGAAGAGGATCCCCATGCCACATAATTGTCAAAATGACCAATGTGGAAGCCAAGCAGAGAATCTTAAAGGCAACAAAAACAAAGGGCCAAGTGACATTCAGAGGCAAACCAATTAGAATCACTCCAGACTTCCCAAACCAAGTCATGAGAGCCAGAAGGGCTTGGAGTAACATATTCCAAACTCTGAAAGAAAACAACTTCCAGCCAAAAACTTCCTACCCAGCAAAACTTTCTATCAAATTACATGGGGAAATAAGAAGCTTCCATGACAAACAGAAACTGAAGGAATTTATGTCTTCAAAACCAGCGCTAGAGAAAATACTCAAAGAGATTAACTACAAAGAAGAAATAGGTAACACACACCAGAACCAGAGAAACAAGATTTTCCACCCAACAGACAACTAAGATTGGTTTTCTGTGGAGATTCACTATTTACGTTAGTCTTCTACATATCTCTAAATTTTATTGTTTGCTTTTATTGTCGCTAATTTTTAGGAATTCTAGTTGGAATATTAATATACCTTCAGATAAAGCATTTGGAAATATTTTATCCCATTCTATCAGTAACTTTTAACTCTGCTTACATTATCTTTGGATATATTTTTTATTTTTTATTTTTTAGGGAGTTTGTTTACCCTTCTGTTGCCTGTGCCATTGAAATCATATCCAAGAAATCACTGTCAAATCAATGTTGTGAGGTTTTATGACCCAGATTTTCTTCTAAAAGTTTATAGTCTTAAGATTTATATTTAGGTCTTTTATCTATTTTGAGTTAATGTTTGTACATGGTGTTAGGTAAGGGTCCAATTTTATTCTTTTTCATGTAATTATTATTTTTCAACAATATTTAGTTAAAAGATTAGTATTTCCTTCACCAAATGTTCTTGGAAACCTTGTCAAAAATAACTTGACAACATATGGAAGAATTCATCTCTAGGCTTTTATTTAACTCCAATGGTTTATATAGAACAGTACTACACTGTTTGAATTATTGTAGCTTTATATGGTTTGAAATCAGAAAATATACATCTTCTAGCTTTGTTCTTTTTAGAGATTGTTTTGGGTATCTAGAGTCCATATTCCATATTAGGATAGATTTTTTTCTGAAAAATAAATAAATAAATGTATGATAGTTTCACCTAAAAAAAAAAGAAAAAATATTCTCTGGTAAGAAAGAAAACAAAAAGAAATAGTGAAATGTTATCTTTAAGTCATCAAAAGCTTGGTATCAGACAAATGAAACTGTTATGTAAGATTATCATTGTTAATTTTGGATAAATTGCTATAATACTAGATGTCAACCACTAAGCCAAACATGGGAAGAAGGGATGGGGAGGGAACCGGGTGGGGATCGGGTAGGGGCTAATTGGGCGATGTGTGCATGTATGTCTACAAATTTTTTTTCACCCCATTATGATGTATGAATACAGTGCACCAATAAAAAAATCTTTAAAAATGGATTTCAGAAGCCAGGTATGGTGGTGCACCCTTGTAATCCCAGCACTTGGGAGGCTGAGACAGGAGGATCACACAGGTTCAAAGCCAGCCTCAGCTACTTAGTGAGGCTTTTAGCAACTTAGTGAGACTCTGTTCCCAAATAAAGTATAAAAAAGGTCTGGGAGTATAGCCTAGAGGTAGAAAAGCCCCTGGGTTCCACCTCCAGTACCACAAAAAAAAAAAAAAGAAAAAAAAAAGGAAAAAAGAAATAAAAATGGAGCCAGGCATGGTGGCACATGCTTGAAATCCCAGCATTTGGGAGGCTGAGACAGGAGGGTTGTGTAAGTTCAAAGCCAGCTTTAGCTACTTAGGCCCTTTTCAATTCAGTGAGATCCTGTTTCAAAATCAAGAATAAAAAAATAGGTCTAGGGGTGTAACTTGGAGGTAGAATGCCCCTAGGTTCCATCCCCAGTACCTCAAAAAAAAAAAAAAAAAAAAAAAAGAACCAAACAAACAAAGTAGGGCTGGGGATGTAGCTCAGAGGTAGAACACCCCTAGGTTCAATTCTTGGTACCAATAACAAATTAAAGAAAGAGAGAGAGGGAGGGAGGCAGGCAGACTGGGGTAGCTACTAGGTGTGGTGGAACACACCTGTAATCTTAGTACTTGGAAGGCTAAGACAGAGGATGGAAGGTTCAAGGCCAGCCTCATCAATTTAGCAAGACCCTTAGCAACTTCGTAAGACCGTTTCAAAATAAAATAAGAGCCAGGCATGATGACATATACCTGTAATCCCAGTATTTGGGAAGCTGAGACAGGAGGACCACAGATTTGTGGCCAACCTGAGCAACTTAGTGATACTCTTTTTTAAAAATAAAAAATAAAATAAGGCTAGGAGTATAACTCAGAGACAAAATGTCCCTGTGTTCTATCCCAAGTACCATAAAAAGAGTTGGGAGTATCCCTCAGAAGTAGAATGCCCCTGGGTTCAATCCTTATTACCAAAAAAAGGGGTAGGGGTATAGCTTAGAGGTAAAATGCTTCAGGGTTCAATCCCTAGTTTAAAAAAAAAAAAACAAGGAGCAGGGCATGGTGGGTGGTGGCACAAGCCTGTAATCCCAGTACTTGGGGGGCTGAGGTAGGAGGATAATAGGTTTAAGGGCTGCCTAAGCAAGTAGTAGACTCTCAATCTAGTGAAACCCTGTTCCAAAGTAAAAATATCGGGTTGGGGTTGTAGGTTGGAGGTAGAATGCCCTGGGTTCCATCCCTAGTATCACACAGGAAAAGAAAATACATCGTCTTCCTTTTTACTAAACTCCATGCTCCCCACAGGGTAAAAAAGAGCCCAAACTAAACATCAATAGTCCCTTATGTAGGGCAGGGTGCACCTAGATTTTAGGGAAGAAACCTGGAGATGGATAAACACGTCTACATACATCTCTCACCAACCCAACTGAGATCAGCTCTATTCCTCAGCTTCTGGTCTAGGCAGGTAAGGACCACATTTCTAAGAATTACTCAAGAAAGCTGTCATTATGACTCCTTAGCTACCACATTACTTCAGTCTCTGAGTCTTAAAGGAGCCAACCCCAACTATAGGTTTTTCTGATCTGGACCTAAGAATTAAGTTCCTTAGTAGGGGAGCCTCTTTTTCCCAACAGAAAATGCTGACTTTCTAGTTTTTGTTTTTGAAGACTTGAATATCATAGAAACCTTAGCACTACTTGAGTTATTTTTCCAACCTTTTCTTTCTATGTTCAAGAAATCATTATCAGTTTTATAGTAATGATGATATTGAGATCAGTATTTAAAACTACCCAAGTCTTTAATCTTGTTAAATTTAAAATGTAAAGCCGGGCATGGTGGTGCACGCTTGTAATCCCAGCATTCGGGAGACTGAGACCGGAGGATTGCGGTTCGCAGCCAGCCTCAGCTACTTAGTGAGGCCCTTTGCAACTCAGTGAGACCCTGTTTCAAAATAAAGAATAAATTTAAAAAGTAAGATTTTTGAAGTGAAATTCACACAACAGAAAACTAGTCATTGTATTTAATTTTTGTGATACTGGGGACTAGACTCAGGTGCATTTCTACCTCTGAGCTACAACCCTGGCTTTTTTAACTTTTTGTTCTTAAACAGGGTCTCCCTAGGTTGCTGAGGGTCATATTAAATTAGTGAGGCTGATCCTTTCTCAGCCTCTCAAGTACTGGGATTACAGGTGTGCAGCACTATACCTGGCTTAATATTCACTGTGTGTGTGTGTGTGTGTGTGTATGTGTGTGTGTGTGTGATAGATTAGACAGAAAATGTATATATACTCATAGAGATTCTACTTCTCTGAATGAACTCTGATATAGTAATAAAGTTAAATTAATTTACCTAAATAATTTAAGTAAAATTAAATTAATAAAGTTACACCACTGTCTGAAGGTGAGGAGTAACTTTAGTACAGTCGAGTAAATTAAAGGTTACCTGAATTGCAGAGAGTATTACAAAACGAAGAGCAAAAAAGGAGTCCGACCCTTGTAATGCAGGGTGACCCGACACCGGGATGACTAACATTTTGGGCAGGATACTTCCTTGTGGGGGCAAGTCAGCAGCACCCCTTGCCTCTGCCCACTACATGCAAGTAGCACCCCGAAGTGTGGCAATGAACTGTCCTCTGACAGTCAAGTGTTTCCTACGGGGCAAGCGCCTCCCGCTGAGACCCGAGTTGCCTTTGAGCATGCTGCATGTCTGTACGCGCATCGGCTCTTCTCCTTCCGCCACTTCACTCACTCCAGACACAGGAGTGTGGAATTCTACAAGGTCATCGATACTCACACCCTCATTTGGTAGGTGAAGATGAGTCCAGAGGCAATGGCACTCACCCAGCACCACACAGCTAGTCTGTGGCAGAGCTGGGAAAAGAAGCTACGTGTTCCGGCTCCTGGCTTAATGTTCTCGTTGACCACATGACCCTGCTTTGCCACAAGCACCGTTCCTCTAAGACCCAACATGTGTTGACAGGCTTCTCAGTGTGGACACAGGTGAGCAATTATTTCACCATTCTGCTCAAACAACCAGGCAGGGAAGAGAAGGCACCAAGGATGAAAGACCTTTATTGGGATCTAGGCATGTCAGGTAAGCCCAGGGCAGTCAGAGAAGATAGGATGATATTGGTACAGGGCAGAAAATAGCACTATAGAATGTCCTCTCAACTTAACTGAAAATAAAACTTCCATCTAAACATCCTAACGAATATGGCCAAGGTTAGCCCAGGTGAAACTTCTGGTGAAGTAATGAGATCTTTGCCTAAAGGGAGAACTCTCCAGCACTGCTGAACTGGAGCCCATAGAAGGTCGTGGGTCTGGGATAGAAGCAGAGGAAAAGGTAAAGGGGGTGTCTCATCACCCAGAGCAGCTCATCTCTGTGCACGCGAGAGGGGAATTCTAAATTTGGGGACAAAGAGTAGACTGGGCAGCAGCAGGACAATGTCTTTCGCCACTGAGGGCTCTGTGTCTGGTCTGAGCGTGCTTCCAGTGGGCCCTGAGCAGTGCCAGCACCTTCCTGAGGCCCTCGGAAGGTCACCACTGTGCTTCTGTTCTCACTTCCTTCCGAGCAGAACTGCCAACGTCTGGCACTAGGTCCTGGATCATCATCAGCTAGACAAATGCAGCAGCTGCCCTGTGACACCTGTACTTCTTGGCCTAGGAGACTTCCTTTCAGAGCAATTGCTTTTCTCAAACCAAGAGCGATCTTATCCAACATGGGCGCCCACCTTCGCATGAGCACCAGGTGGAGAGTGCCTTCCTCATGAGTCAACGCGTAAGACTGTCCCTTGGACAGATCAGCCTGCAGCTATCTGAGGCGCTGGTTTCTGTCCTGAGACGGGCAGGCACTGCTTGTCGATGATGGGCCAATGTGCCGTGAAGCTGTTAACTCTCCAAAGAGCTCCACTTTCATAGGCAGGAAGGAAGAAAGGAGGCAGGTTTCAGGGTAGCTAATACAAGTTAATTCTTCCATCGAATTTGCTGTCGAAAGAACAAACAATGAAGGTGTGTGATCAGTTTCACTTATCCCTACAGAGAGGTACAGACTGGAATGCAATAATCAAAGCTCACTGGCAGAATGTGTAAGAAAACAGATGACAAGGACTGAATAGAGGAGGGGTTGAGTTTTTTTAATATGTAAGGGAGTTCATTTACTCAGAAATGTATTAAGCATTTTCTCTGCATTTACAGAACCCCTGACTGAAGGCATTTATTCTGCTTCTTTCCTTCTGAAGACCAAGATTTGGTAGCTTTATCTGACCCTATCATAAGTGCCAAAATACCTAATAGGAAACTAAGCTTCATGTTAACAAAAAGTTTAGTAATTTCATACTGTGAGTGACAATACAGCTGTACTACCCAAAAGCTAAACTCTATTCTACCCAAAAGGGAGGTCATATCCTTTTCCAGGAGACTATATAGTCTGCCAAGACAATTCTAAAGTGAAAACATGTCTTTGTAGTTCCAATTGTTATTTCCTGCTATCTGCTAGGTTTAACAACCATCAGAGAATCATAGCTAAGTCTCTACCTGAGAGTGCCAGATTAGCTTAATCTCATCTCATATCTCAGGCCTAATTTTCTTTCTTTCTTTCTTTCTTTTTTTTTTTTTTTGGTGTTACTAGGGATGGAACCCAGGGGCATTCTACCTCTGAGCAACACCCCCAGCCCTATTTTTATTCTTTATTTTGAAACAGGGTCTCACTGAGTTGCAAAGGGCCTCACTAAGTAGCTGAGGCTGTCCACAAACCGTGATTCTCCTGTCTCGAACCTCGATCCTCCTGTCTCAGCCTCCCAAATGCTGGAATTACAAGCATGCACAACCACTCCTGGCTCTTAATTTCTTTTTCTTTTCTTTTATTTGCATAACTGTGGAATGAACCCAGGAGCATTCTACCTCTGAGCTACACTCCCAGCCCCATTTTTTATTCTTTATTTTGAAACAGGGTCCCACTAAGTTACTGAGGGCCTCACTAAGTAGCTGAGGCTGGCTGCAAACCCACAATCCTCCTGTCCCAGCCTCTCATATACTGGGATTACGAGTGAGTGTGCTCTACCATGCCCAGCTCAGGCCTAATTTCTATCATTCAAAGCAGGAGTTCTGATATTTTGGCCCACAGGTGAGCCTTCCTTCCATGAAGCTCAGCCAACTGCAATCCTGCCCAGGTCTTGGGAATACAGCTGCTGCTACTCTGTGAACTGTTCGTCTCCTGGCTGAGTCACCTGGGAGCACTGGGGTATATGTGTAGGGGAAGTGTAGCTGCTCACCGAGCTGCTGAGAATGGCATCAATCTTCTCCTCCTCTGCAGATCCTTTATCAACCTTGCTCCTGTATGCTAACAACTGCTGACGATCCTTCAGGTCTCGACAGGTCTGTACACCAAAGCAAATAATAAAAAAAAAACCCAGTCAGCCTTCTTTCTCTATAAAGGGCTATTTCAGAGGACTGGGAAAATAATGAGAGTGCTGGCCTCCAAACTAACTCTCATCAGACTATTTTGTCCATTCACTCAAAAATAATGGAAGCATCTCAGGTTCTAGACAAAGAACACTGCAAACATCCACTCTCTACTGAGGATCTAACTCAGAGTTCTCATTTTTGGGGACTCACATCAATGACGACATCATGGCATTTAAACTTCGTGGCTAAGTTCAACTTTGTGTCCACATCTTCCACCAGATTGACGTACTCCTGTAATATCTGTGGGAAGAGGTCCTTCTGATTAATAATTCCCAGACCCATAAAACACAGAGCTCTCCAAGTAGAAAACAAAATGTCCTAAAGTAGGCAAAAGAGTTCAGTATCCAATACCAACGATTCCTGTCATCAACCACAGGACTAGTGCTGCAGTGGGAAACCAGGTGACACTAGGCAGTTCTTCCCTGATGCTTCAGAAAAGAAGGGAAGAGAGCATCCCCTTATCCTGGATCCAGATGCACATGGAAGTGAGGCGGCGCTCTAGAGGGGGCCACTGCCAGGCCCACTGCTCCAGAAGACCTTCCTCAGCAAGTTCTCCTTTTGAATCATTCGAATAGTTCATCAGGCTGGGCATGGTGCACACACTTGTAATCCCAGTACTTGGGAGGATGAGACAGGAGGATCACAGCTTGAGTACAGCTTCAGCAAGTACTGAGACTCTCATCAACCTAGTGACCTAGTGAGAGCCTGTTTTAAAATAAAAATAGGCTGGAGGGTATAGCTCGGAGGTAGCATGCCCCTGAGTTCAATCCCTACAAACTAAAAAAAAAAAAATAATAATAATAATAGTATATCAATTCTCCACATAGCTAAACACAGTAGATGTGCTCCTCAGAGATTAAAGTCTGGGGTTACTTCTAAGGGAAAGAGAATACTACATGGTCATTTTTTCCTCTTTAGCCCTGAGGATTGAACTTGGGGGCATTCTACCTCTGAGCTATACCTCCAACCCTATATTATTTTTTCAATTTTGAAACAGATTTTCACTAAGTGTCTGAGGCTTGCCTTGAACCTGCAATCCTTCTGTCTCAGCCTTCCAAGTGCTGGGATCACAGGTGTGAGCCACTACACCCAGGCACCTGGGTCTCCCTGGCTTTTTCTATCTCAAGGCCCAGTACAGTCACTTCCCCCCACTAAGGGAAAACCAGAACAGGCCAAGTTCCATCACTGGATAAGAGACTAAAAGTTAAGATTTTCTAGAGTCCCCATACCCAACTCTCTTTAGGAGTTATACCTGGACAGGGGCACTGTTCTTGTGCAAAATTTCCACAACTCTATGGAAGCCAATGGGTGCTCTCTTCTTGGTATAACCCAGCCAGTTCTGAAAAAGGAAGATGGGGTGGCAGTAAGTAGGCCAGACAGTCAACATACTCTGAGCTAGTCTCTGTGTTTTACAGTCAAACCAGAATAATGTGGTGAAAAGGTAGATAGAAAAGGGTGAGAGAGCTGGGTGTGGTGGTGCACGCTTGTAATTCCAGCATCCAGGAGGCTGAGACAGGAGGATCACAGTTCGAGGACAGCCTCAGCTACTTAGTGAGGTCCTTTGCAACTCAGTGAGACCCTGTTTCAAAATAAAGAATACAAAAATCAGGGCTGGGGTATAGCTCAGAGATCAAATACCCCTGGGTTCTGCCCCCAGTATCACCAAAATAAAAAGAAAAAAAGAAAAAAGAAAAGGGTGCAGGATAGAGAAATGGTAAGGAATACATTTTTCTGAAAAGTCAAGGGATTTAAGAGGGTAAAGGAGAATCAGAGGTATGGAATAAGTTTTTATGTCTATAAATACTACTGCAGGAAAAAATCTATAAAATACTACCAAATGAAGCAAATAATCAAAATATTTATAGTATAAATCTATCAGTATAGAGAAATCCTAACTTTTATATCTTCATATGTATATATAAATGTCTATTTGTAGATTCAGGAGGAAAGCTACTGATTGAACTTTTAATAATACTTGCTTTGATGAAGGAATTAAGCTAAGTGCTTAAAAAGAGAAACTATTTTATTTTTTAAAATTTTTATTATTTTTTATTCTTTAAATTTTATTTATTTATTTATTTATTTATTTATTTATTTATTTTCATTGTACTGGGGATGGAACCCTTCTTGGGCTACACTTCCAGACCTATTTTATATTTTTTTATTTGGAAACAGGGTCTCTTAAGCCAGCGAGGCTGGCTTCGAACCAGCGAGATCCTCCTGTCTCCGCCTCCCAAGCATGGGGATTACAAGCGTGTGCCACCACGCCTGGCCCTACTTTATTTATTTATTTTATGGTACTGAGGGGTGGAACCCAGGGTCTTTCTACCTGCAGGCTACACCCCAGCCCTATTTTATAATTTATTTAGAAACAGGGTCTAAGTTGCTGAGAGCCTCACTAAGTAGCTGAGGCTGGCTTCGAACCTATGCAATCCTCCTGTCTCAGTCTCCCAAGTGCTGGGATTACCAAGGGTGCACCACCACACCCAGTGAGAAACTACTTTAAAATCTTTTATTTTGTGAAGAGAATTAAACCTAGGGCTTTAAGCATGCTAGGCATTCATTCTACCACTGAACTACACTCCAGACCTCACTCCTTATATACTTTCATGAAGTGTTTGATGTTGACATAGGCATATTTTACTTGGGTAGTTAATGTAATCAATTAATTAACAAGGAGGAAACCAGAAAATTCCCAAACCTATAATGACAAAATTGGTATTTAAAATGCAAACAAAGCCGGGCGTGGTGGCGCACGCTTGTAATCCCCGCGCTTGGGAGGCAGAGACAGGAGGATCGCGCAGGTTCGAAGCCAGCCGCATGCGCTGGCTTAGGAGACCCTGTTTCCAAATTTAAAAAATGTAAAAATAGGTCTGGGAGTGTAGCCCGGAGGTAGAAGGGCTTCTAGGAACCCCAGTACCACCAAAATAAATAAATAAATAAATAAAATAAAATAAAAAATAAATAAAATAAAATGCAAACAAAGCCAGGCGTGGTGGCGCACGCTTGTAATCCCCACACTTGGGAGGCAGAGACAGGAGGATCGTGCTGGTTCGAAGCCAGCCTCGCTGGCTTAAGAGACCCTGTTAACAAATAAAAATATAAAATAGGTCTGGGAGTGCAGTCCAGAAGTAGAAGGGTTTCCAGGAACCCCAGTACCACCTAAAATAAATAAATAAATAAATAAATAAATAAATAAATAAATAAATAAATAAATAAATAAATAAATAAATAAAATGTAAACAAACTTGAGCCAGGCATGGTGCTTGTAATAAAAGTACTTTGGAAGCTGAGACAGAAGGATCACGGGTCCAAGGACAGCCTCAGCCCATGTAGTCAGATTCTCACCAACCTAGTAAGATGCTGTTTCAAAATAAATTTAAAAAACAGGGCTTGGGGTATACCTCGGACGTAGACTGCCCCTGGGTTCAATCTCTAGTACCACAATAAATAAATAAAACAAAATGTAGCCAGGTGTGGTGACACACGTTTGTAATCTCAGTACTTGGGAGGCTGAGATAGAAGGATTACAGATTTTTGGCCAGCCTCATCTTAAAATTTAGATGACCCTGTTTCAGAATAAAGAATGAAAAATAGGACGGTGTAGCTCAGAAGTAGAATGCCTCTGGGTTCAATCCCCAGTACTGCAAAACAAACATAATAATAATAATAATAATAACAAAATAAAATGTAAACATATTTATATAAAATCACAAAAAGACCCCAAATATCCAAAGAAATCCTGAGAAAGAAAAAAAAGTTGAAAGCATTACATCATGAAGACTTTAAATGATATTATAAAACTTTGGTAATCAAAATAGTATCTTTCTGGCATAAAAACAAAGAGACTAGTGGTCAGAAGATAGAGCCCAGAAATATATGGCCAACTAATTTCCAACAAGGGTACTAAGAGGATACAGTGAAGCCGGGCATGGTGGCGCACGCTTGTAATCTCCGCGCGTGGGAGGCAGAGACAGAAGGATCGCGTAGGTTCGAAGCCAGCCACGCGCGCTGGCTTAGGAGACCCTGTTTCCAAATTTAAAAAATGTAAAAATAGGTCCAAAGGTAGAAGGGCTTCCAGGAACCCCAGTACCACCAAAAAAAGAAAGAAAGAAAAAGAGGATACAATGAGAATAATAGATAATCCTTTCAAAACATGATGCTGGGAAAACTGGATTTCCACAGGCATAAGAATGAAACTGGACTGTTATTTTAACTATGAATAAAAATCAACTTAACATGGATAAAAGAAGCTGAGTGTAGTGGTACATGCTTGTAATCCCAGTACTTGGGAGGCTAGGACAGGAGGATCTCAGGTTCGCAGCCAGCCTAAGCTACTTAGTGAGACCCTATTTCAAAATAAAAGAATAAAATAAGGCTGGGGGTGTATCTTGGAGGTGCACTACCCCTGGGTTCTACCCCAAGTAGCACACACACAAAAAGTCAAATACATAGAAACAGAAATCAGGATAGAGAGAATAGAGAAATGTAGGCTAAATGGTACCAAGTTGCAATTATGTGGGATGAATAAATCTAAAGATCTAACGTATGGCATGAGGATTAGAGTTAACAATATTGTACTGTATACTGGAAATTTGCTAAGACTGATTTTAAGGGCTGTTTCCACACACAAAAGAAATGGGTGATTCTGTACTATGGAAGTGAATTGGATGTCTCTACTAATCGCTTTGTTGTAGATATCAAAACATCATGTGCAGCTGGGCGTGGTGGCACACACCTATAATCCCAGAGGAGCACAGGTTCCCGCCAGCCTCAGCTACTCGGTGATGTCCTCAGCAACCTAGTGAGACCCTGTTTCAAAATAAAGAATAAAAACAGGGCTCAATCTCCAGTACCCCCCCACATGTGCTATACCTTAAAAAGTCTAATCTAAAAAACATAAACTAGTAGAGACATTATAAGCAAATGCATTGAAAGGTTTTTTTTTTATGTGTGTGTGTGTGGTACTGGGGATTGAAACCAGAGGTCATTCTACCTCTAAGCTACCCGCCCAGACCCATTTTTATTCTTTATATTGAAACAGGGTCTCACTGAGTTGCAGAGGGCCTCATTAAGTAGCTGCGGCTGTCTGCAAACCTGCTATCCTCCTGTCTCAGCCTCCCAAGTACTGGGATTACAAGGCTGCATCACCACACCCAGCTCCAATGAAAGGATTTTGATTGGCTCCTAATACATAATACATAGATAAACAAACAAGCAAACAAAAACAGCTAAAAGAACTACTTCAAATAGACTGTATTTATTTATTTATTTATTTATTTATTTATTTATTATTATTTTTTTTTTTGGTGGTGCTGGGGGTGGAACCCAGAGGCTTTCTACCTCCGGGCTATACTCCCAGACCCATTTTATATTTTATTTGGAAACAGGGTCTCACTAAGTTGCCGAGAGCCTCACTAAGTAGCTGAGGTTGGCTTTGAACCTGCGCGATCCTCCTGTCTCAGCCTCCCAAGCGCGGGGATTACAAGTGTGCACCACCATGCCCGGCTTCAAATAGACTGTATTTATATGATTTATTTTATTTGTGATTTAAACATGGGGTATATGTACATGGCCAATATATCTGATACTATTATTAAATTAATGTTAAATTTCTGGAAAGCAATAATATGCTTATGGAGGATATAAATGCTTAAGTATTTAAGGGAGAGGCATCATGCAATTAACTTTTAAATGGTTCAGAAAAAAATGCATGTGTATAAAAAAGGAAGAGCTAATATGTCAAGAATGTTATTATGTTAGTGAAGTGGTAAGGAATTAGTAAAGACTATTAGTGATCGTCTACTGTTCTTTTTTTTTCTCCAGTTTTTAAAAATTTTTTTACTGGTGCATTGTAGTCATTCATCTACTATTCTTTCAAGTTTTTAGTTTTGAATTTGAGAAAATAAAAGGTTAGGGGGAATATAATAATCAGTAACAAGAACTTACAATTGAATGATGACCCTATTTCTCCTAAGGCCTTGGCAGCACAAAAAAGTTCCAAGACACCCACCTTTGTGGTGAAGAGGGCATCAACATCATGCCAGGCCCGAAGTTTGGCACGAGCAGCCAGGGCCGTCAGCACATACTGTTTGTCTGGAATCTAGAAACCAGAAACCAGGAAAAATTAAGAGGAAGTAGAAATGCAATGATGAAAATACAGAATTTTAGGAAAGACATGTATAAATATTCACTGGTATTAATTTTGCCCTTTAACATAAATATATTTCTCAGACTGTCAAAACCCCTTCACTCCTAAGCCTCGGCATTGCCTTACACCTTTCAGTTCAAGTCTTCTCTTTTTTTTTTGTTAATATTTATTTATATATATTTTTTTGCGGTACTGGGAATGGAACCCAGGGGCATTCTACCTCCGAGCTACACCCCCTGTGCTATTTTTTAGTCTTCATTCTGAAACAGAGTCTCACTGAGTTGCAGAGGCCTCACTAAGTAGCTGAGGCTGTCCGCGAACTGCGATCCTCCTGTCTCAGCCTCCCAAATGTTGGGGTTACAATCATACGCTACCACGCCCAGCTAAAATCTTCTCTTGATTCCTACAAACTCATTCCCTCTTATCTCTATGTGTGTGTGTTTGTGTGTGTTACTGAGGATTGAACCCAGGGGCATTCTACCTCTGAGCTACACCCAAGCCCTGTTTTATTTTTACTTTGAAACAAGGTCTCACTAGGTTGCTAAGAGTCTCACTACTTGCTAAGGCTGTCCTCAAAAATATGTGCTCTTGATATCTCTGCCTCCCAAGTACTGGGATTACACGTGTGCTCCACCACACCCTTTCCTTCTTATTTTAACCTTAAGTAGCAAAGAACTTACTGTACAGTGTTACCAAGCAACATTCACTGCATGTACTTACACTGATACTACTTTTATACAACATAACCAATGTCTTTACCTTAAATGTCTTCTTCAGGTTGATGGGACTGCTGAATGTTCCCTAGGATGACAACAGATGACAACAGAGAGAGAACGTTAGTGAGATCACCCAATCTCCCATTTTCTTTTCTACTACACAGACTTTCTACATCTCATTCTGTAATCATTTAATTCCAGGAGTTAATTTATAAGAAAAGTGCCATAATGGGATATTACCACAAACTAGCTTATCAGGAATTGGATTAATAAGGAGGTGCTTTATTAAACTTTCTACTAATTCAAAAAAAGGAAATAGCTCCACTTCTAATCACTAAATCCAATTTTTTTTTTTCAGGTGGGTACTGGGCATTGAACCCAGGAATGGTTTACCTCTGAGCCACATCCTCATTCCAATGTTTGTTTTTAAACAGGGTCTCATCAAGTTGCTGAGACTGGCCTTGAACCTGCAATCCTCCTGTCTCAGCCTCCCAAGTAATGGGATTATAAGCATGCACCACCATACCTGGAAAAAAACTTTTAATTTTTTGGTACTGAGATTGAACCCAAGGGCATTCTATTTCTTTTTTTTCTTTTTTTTTTTTTTTGGTGGTACTGGGGTTCCTGGAAGCCCTTCTACCTCCGGGCTACACTCCCAGACCTATTTTTACATTTTTATTTGGAAACAGGGTCTCCTAAGCCAGCGCACGGGGCTGGCTTCGAACCTGCGCCATCCTCCTGTCTCTGCCTCCCAAGTGCGGGGATTACAAGCGTGTGCCACCACGCCCAGCTCAGGGCATTCTATTTCTGAACCACACCCCCAGCCCTTTTTATTTTTAATTTTGAAACAGGGACTTTCCAAGTTGCTAAGGCTGGCCTCGAATCTGTGTTCCTTCTGTCTCAGCCTCCCAAGTACTGGCTTAAAATTAAAAAAATAAAAATAAAAAAGGTTTGACAGCTACCTAGTGTGCATCTTCTCTTCTCTACACTGTGCCCATCTGCTGGAAATAATGGACCTTTGAACAAGCCTGCTACAGAAGCCAGCACCAGACAGAATGTGCTATGCTGTATGCCAGCCCATCTGAAGCCGTGTGAACCCTTAAAAACCTTTTTTTCACCAGGTGTGGTGGCACACGCTTGTAAGCCCCGTGTTTGGGAGGTGGAGACAGGAGGATCGCGCAGGTTCGAAGCCAGCTGCGCTGGCTTAAGAGACCCTATTTCTAAATAAAAATATAAAAATGGGTCTGGGAGTGTAGCCCAGAGGTAGAAGGGCTTCCAGGAACCCCAGTACCACAAAAAAAAAAAAACCCAAAACAAAATAAAACCTTTATTTTCCTCTTGGCTCACCCTTGCAGAGGGCCAGGAAAACTTGCAGGTGGATTTCTGAGAACTATATGCTCTCATTTTAAACAAACATATCAAAATACTGCGCTTGAACTGTGTTGTTCTTGTGCAAGGGAGTTTGTAGGGTCCTTCTCTGACGTTCTGCCTGTACCTCAGCCTCCGTGTAGTGGTAGAAGCAGGAGTAGAAAAGCGTCGTCACCAGCGGCATATTGAGGATGGAGGCCTTGCGGGGATGCTTCCGGAAGATCTCAGTCTGTCCTGCTGATTCCAAATGTCGATCATTTGCCTGTGATGGAGTGAGGCAAGTGAAAAAAAGAACGATGACCATGCAGTGGAGCCAGGAAAAACATCTTTAATTCTTTAGTAGTTGTGTTTCCCACCCTAAGAATGAAGCAAAAAAGGGGGAAAAAATGCCTGGGATAGCCCAAGGGTCAAGGGCGTTAACATCCATAACATAACCATGGGTCTGAGTTGAGTGAAGAGACTGCAGACGTGGTGCTGCCACGGGAGAGTCGAGATGAAGAGGAAACATTTCCATGCCAAGCGCAGGTGAGAAGAAAAAGATGCCCAAGAACAGTTGAGGAAGGGGTGGCGATGCAGAGGGGAGGAATGAGGGGCTGTGACAGAGTGACGAGTATATGCAGAGCATGAGCCTCCCTGGGTGACTGCGCACGTCTGCCTCTCCCACTCTGTACCCCGTTGAGATGTATGACTACAATGCACCAACAAAAAATAAAAATAAAAGAAAGTCTCGTAGGTGCTGAAGAGCACTGGGCCTGGGCGCTGAAGCAGAAAACACAGAGATGAGGAATCTAACCTCAATAATGATCTGACGTTCCAGGAGCGTGTAATGGTCTTGTATGTGTGCAGAATCCTCTGCTGAAAATGGCAAACTGGTAGAGGGTCAGACGGTTAGTACCTCTTTCTCTACACTAAAAGGAAACAAACCCAACTAAACGAAATCATCACCGTGGCACAAGAGGCTCGTGGGGCTTCGCAAAGCTGATTTCAATTCACCTTTCTAGCATCCCTTAAAGGCAGAGAGAAAGCAGGAAACAGAACAGACCTTTGGCTTACATTTTTCTCTTTAATATTTTGCCAACTCAAGAGGATCCTTATGTCTAAAAAATACATGTTGTCACAAGGGATTCTGCTATGGGATCCAAGAACCCCTCAGTTTGGAAGTTGGTGTTGGTCAATGAGGCACAAAGCATTAAGTGAGCCTAGAACTGCCCACTGTGCACCTCCAGAGGAGCCCCACGCTCATGCCACTGCTTAACTCCACTGAAGGGGCACTCAAATTGGTTATGACATTTTCTTTTCTTTTCTTTTTCTTTTTTTTTTTTTTTGTAGGTCTGGAGATGGAATCCAGGGGCATTCACCTCCAAGCTACACCCCCTGCCCTATTTTTTTTTTTTTTATTCTGAAACAGTCTCACTAAATAGTGGAGGGCCTCACTAAGTAGCTGAGGCTGTCCGCGAACCTTGATCCTCCTGTCTCAGCCTCCCAAATGCTGGGATTACAAGCGGGCGCTACCACACCCGGTTTGTTATGACATTTTCTATGGCAGAGTAATAAAAGTTTAGCATGACAGTGGTTTGCAGATTGGGAAAGACCTACAAATGTCAAGAGTTCTACCTTAAAATTATGTGGGTTTTTATTTGTTTTTTGCAGTACTAGGGATGGAACCCAGGAGCATTCTACCCCTGAGCCATGCCCCCATCCCTATTTTTTATTCTTTATTTTGAAACAGGGTCTTGCTAAGTTGCAAAGGGCCTCATTAAGTAGCTGAGGCTGTCAGCGAACCGAGATCCTCCTGTCTCAGCCTCCCAAATGCTGAGATTACAAGCGTGCGCTACCACGCCTGCCTCAAAACTATGTTTTTATACCTGAAGAAGTTGAGGGTCCAGGCATGGTGGAACATGCCTATATTACCAGTACTTGGGAGGCTGAGACAGGAGGATCCCAAGTTTGAGGACAGCCTCATAGCCTTAGCAACTTAGTAAGACTGTTTCAAAACAAAAAATAAAAAGGGCTGAGGGTATAGCTCAGAGGTAAAATGACCCTGGGTTCAATCCCCAGTACCAAACAAACAAAAAGTAGTTCAGGGTTGAGGGATGGTATTCAACCTGAAAATTATATGACATATCAATGGGTAAGGCGAGGAATAAAAGGCAGATTTTAAACTCAGTCCATAGCTCTTTTAGAAAGTACTGCCTTTTCCCCTACTGTACTCACACCAAGAAGAATTCTGAAATCCAATTACACTATCCCAGATAAATGTGAGCCAGAGTAAGTTTTTATGAGGTAGAGGGAGACAGCAAAGGTTCCAGTTGCCAGGTGTGGTGGTGCACACTTGTAATCCCAGCATTTGGGAGGCTGAAACAGGAGGATCACGGTTCATGGACAGCCTCAGCTACTTAGTGAGGCCCTTTAGAACTCAGTACGACCAGTTTCAAAACAAAGAATAAAAAATAAGGCTGGGAGTATAGTTCGGAGGTAGAATGCCCCTGGGTTCCATCCCTAGTACTGCCAAAAAAAAAAAAAAAAAAAAAGGTTCCAGTTACCTCACTACTCTTACTTGTCTCTGCTTTTCCAGAGGCTATAAGATACAACTCAGTATTTGGGAACATTAAAATTCAGGATTCCACTGATACTAGAAAATTTCTAAGTGTGAAATCTGGAAATCAGGTCTGCTGAGGAACAACTGAAACAACTGTGAATACTAAAGACAGGGAAGTGAGGGCCACTGCCTGTGCACATATTTTTTTTTTTGGGGGGGGGCACAGGGGACTGAACCAAGGGGTGCTACCACTGAGCTACACTCCTAGCCCTTTTTATCTTGAGACAGGGCCTTACTAAGTGGCCAGGCTGGCCTAGAACCTGAACCTCTTGCCTCAGAGGCAAGAGGTGGGTACCACTGTGCCCAGCTCTGTACCTTGAAAGCTACAGTGAAATTTCAGCTGGTCAGAAGGAAGCACTTTCCAATGATGAGGGCTGAATGATCATTAAACAATAAAATGAACTATTTCCCAAAGCAGAGCACCCAATCACAGAGACAATATTTGAGTGAAAGCCTATACTAGACCAGGAATTCTTGGATTTGGGGGTTTTGAGAACCAGTAACACACACACACAAAAAAAAATGCATCGAGTCCATAAAAAACTGTGACCTTTTTATTACATAAGGTCATTTACTACCAAAAAAGAAGGGAGAAGTAGAAGCAAAATCCCAGAATAAAGACAGTCTATCAGATTAAATAAATTTAGCTTTAGGAAAAAAAAAAAAACTCTTTACATTGTCTTCATTTTTCTCACGTTACCACAAATCCATGAAAACTCTGCTGGACACTAGGATTTGGGAGCCACTGAATGGAATGACCTGCAGTGACGTCCATAGATTCTTTATTAAGCCTTCCCTTCCTTTCTGCGTATTCCACCCTCTTTAATTCTCTTCATTCCTTTGGGTAAAGGTATTTACACTTAAAACTACTTCTTTCCCATACTTACCCAATGCAGGTCTTAAGAAAATCTTTTCGTTTCTCAGGGTCTTGAATATTTAAATGTTCCCGATAATGAGATAGCTACAAAGAAACAGAGAAAAGCTTTGAGCCTTGATGTCTCCTTAAAAAACAGAAAAGTTCTGAGCCTGTCTCCTCAGAAGAGAAAGACAGCTGGGAAAGTGGACTTTCTATGCTTAAAAGAAATTATCAGCAGGGCGTGGTGGTGCAGGCCTGTAATCCCAGTACTTGGGAGGCTGAGACAGGTTTGCAGCTAGCCTCAGCAACTCATGGGGTCCTCAGCAACTTAGGGAAACCATGTTTCAAAAATAAAAAGAGCTGAGGGTGTCGCTGAGTGGTAGAAGGCCCCTGGGGTTCAATCCCCAGTACAAAAAAAATGTTTTCATTCTTAAAGATCCTCCTGGGTATAGATGGATGGTTATGTGTAAATTAAGCAATGGTGTGGAAGGCCGGGCGTGTTGGCGCACGCTTGTAATCCCCGCGCTTGGGAGGCAGAGACAGGAGGATCGCGCAGGTTCGAAGCCAGCCGTGCGCGCTGGCTTAGGAGACCCTGTTTCCAAATAAAAATGTAAAAATAGGTCTGGGAGTGTAGCCCGGAGGTAGAAGGGCTTCCAGGAACCCCAGTACCACCACAAAAAAAAAAAAAAAAAAAAAAGAAACGGTGTGGAATAAAACAATAGTTAAAAAAATCACTGGTAGGGTGTTTTTTTGTGTGGTACTGTGGGTGGAATTCAGGGGCTTTTCTACCTCTGGACTATACTCCCAGATAAATACATAAATAAATAAATAAATTAATTAATTAATTAAATAGATGAAGCTGGCCTTGAGACTGCAGGTCTATCTCAGCTTTGCAAGCACTGGAATTACAGACATGTACCACCATGCCCAGCTAAACAGAACATGCTATTCTAATGCACTGCTCATAGCTATTTATATTCACGTACCAAAGATTACATATGACTCTGAAGGAAAATCTCCTTACTGCTTTCTGTTTTGCAATTCTCACAGCCCCTGATGTAGGGTTGGGAATTAACCCACCGGTGGAGGACCTAGTGAGCGAGGCAGATAAAAACACGACCCTGGTGTATAAATGGGTACTTGTCATTACCAGAGTTACGTGACTCGATAGGTCGTGATGACTATCAAAGCCATGATCTTATATACAATTATTAAAAGCTTGCCAAGAATTGAAAAATAAACAGATCAACATGAAAATAAAAGATAAGCAGAAAAATAAACACACTAATATAAATACTGATATAATAAAATGGATTTAGGAAGGACAGTGTATCATCTTAGAGCCAAGAGAAGTATATAAAAGTATAAATGACAGCCGGGCGTGGTGGGCACGCTTGTAATCCCCGCGCTTGGGAGGTGGAGACAGGAGGATCGAACAGGTTCAAAGCCAGCCATGCTGGCTTAAGAGACCCTGTTTCCAAATAAAATATAAAATAGGTCTGGGAGTGTAGCCCGGAGGTAGAATGGTTTCCAGGAACCCCGGTACCATAAAAAAAAAAAAAAAGTGTAAGTGACATCCAGGCGTGGTGCAGCACAGCTTGTAATCTCAATACTTGGGAGGCTGAGACAGGAGGATCTCAGGTTCAAGGCCAGCCTCAGCAACTTGTGAAGATCTCTGCAACTTAGACAAACCCTGTTTTAAAATAAAGAATAGCCGGGCGTGGTGGTGCACGCTTGTAATCCTAGCGCTTAGGAGCTTGAGACAGGAGAATCACACAGGTTTGAAGCCAGCCTCAGCTACTTAGTGAGGCTCTTGGCAACTTTGTGAGACCCTGTTTCAAAAAAAAAAAAAAAAAAGGTCTGGGAGTATAGCCCGGAGGTAGAAAGCCTCTGGGTCCCACACCCAGTACCACCAAAGCCAGCCACACTGGCTTAAGAGACCCTGTTTCCAAATAAAAATATAAAATAGGTCTGGGAGTGCTGGGAGTGTAGCCCAGAGGTAGAACGGTTTCCAGGAACCCCAGTACCACACACACACACAAAAAAAAAAAATAATAAATAAATAAATAAATAAATAAGAGGCTGGAAAACTAATTTTATGTACAATAGTATGCATAATAAAAATTTTTTGGTGGTGCTGGTACTGGGTATTGAACCCAAAGACATTCTACCTCTGTGGTACCATCAGCCCTATTTTATTTATTTTTATTTTTTGTGGTACTGGGGACAAAACCCAAGGGCTTTGTACCTCCAGGCTATACTCCCAGACCTATTTCATATTTTATTTGGAAACAGGGTCTCACTAAGTTAAGATAAAGGATTTTTAAATTTTTCACATGTTTGAATTTTAAGAATAAGTTATTTTTAAAAAATATTACTGAGGCCGGGTGTGGTGGAGCATGCTTGTAATCCCAGCATTTGGGAGACTGAGACAGGAAGATCGCAGTTCATGGACAGCCTCAGCTACTCAGTGAGGCCCTTTGCAACTCAGTGAGACCCTGTTTCAAAATAAAGAATAAGAAAATAGGGCTGGGGGTGTAGCTCGGAGACAGAATGTCCCTGGGTTCCCTACCTAGTAATGGCAAAAAATAAATTAATTAATTAAAAAGTTACTGAAAAACATTTTCCTGAATTATACTCTGCTCTGCAAAAGAAAGTTAACAATATTATTAAATATGCCAGCTGAAGCTGGGAGTGGTGGCGTACACCTGTGATTCCAGTTCTTGGGAAGCTGAGATAGGAAGACTGCAATTTCAAGGTTGGCCACAGCAATTTAGCTGAGTTTTAAAAGAAAGGGCTGGTGGTACCCCAAAACTAAGTGCCAGCTGAATGTATAATATAGTGGTAAAGGACAGTGACAGTGCTGAGATTTCTATTCCTGCAAAATAATGGCAAATTAAAACCTGGCTCACTAAAATTTTACTAATACAATTAAGTTTTAGATAAAATTTCAGATTTGTTTTTGTATTCCAAGTTATGGCGCTCTCAGCTAAAATGTGTACTGGTAGTGCACACTTGTAATCCCAGCATTTGGGAGGCTGAGACAGGAGGATCACGGTTTGGGGACAGCCTCAGCTACTTAGTGAGACCCTGTTTCAAAATAAAGAATAAAAACATAGGGCTGGAAGTGTAGGTCAGGGTAGAATGCCTCTGGGTTCAATCCCCAGTACTATAAAATAAAATAAAATAAAATAAAATAAAATAAAATAAAATAAAATGTGTACTGGGTGCACCACCACCTGACCTACCTTCCTTTGTGACTTATATATGGTTTCTTAGCCTATTAGCCTTCAACATTTCCCTTAATCTTTGATGCCAAAATCTAAAAGCTCCTACAAATCAGGACTTGAAGACAACTAAAAAACAATTACAGGCTGGGTATGGTGATGCAAGTCTGGAATTCCAAGTACACAAGTCCCTGTTCCAAAATAAAAATAAAAAATAGAACTTGGATGCTCCTTGGTTCAATCTCTTACACACACACACACACACACACACACACACACACACACACACACACACCAATTGATTGGTCCTGTTTTCATTCACTTAAAAACATTTATCCATAAGCCTAACCAAAAGAAACAAAATACCAAGTAATGTATACATGTATATTTATATCGCTTTGAGTTTCACTATAATATATAATTATATTGTACCAATAAAAGAATTAAAAAAAAAAGAGGCCAGGCCTGGTGGCACATGCTTGTAACACCAGTACTTGGGAGGCTGAGACAGGAGGATCGCAGGTTCGTGGCCAGCCCCAGCTACTTAGTGAGGCCCTTTACAAATCAGTGAGACCCTGTTTCAAAATAAAGTATTAAAAAATAGGGCTGGGGGTGTAGCTTGGAGGTAGAATGCCCCTGGGTTCCATCCTGGTACCGCAAAAACAAAACAAAACAAACAAAAAAGAGGGGCATGGTGAACCACGCCTATAATACTAATACTTGGGAGGCTGAGACAGGACAATTGCTGTCAGACTCAGCAATTTTAGGAGACCCTATGCAACTTAGAAAGACCCTCTTCCAAAATAAAAAATAAGCTGGGCATGGTGGCACATGCTTTTAATCCCAGCGTTCTGGAGCCTGAGACCAGAAGATCACAGTTCGCAGACAGCGTCAACTACTCAGTGAGGCCCTCTGCAACTTAGTGAGGCCCTGTTTCAAAATAAATAAAAAATAGGGCAGGGGCTATAGCTCAGAGGTCGAATACCCCTGCATTCCATCCCCAGACCTGCAAAAAAATTAATAATAATAATAGATAAAAAATAAAAAATAAAAAACAAAAGCCAGGCATGGTGGCACACACTTGTAATACCAGTATTCAGGAGATTGAGACAGGAGGATTGCGGTTCACAGACAGCCCAGCTACTTAGTGAGGATAGCCTCAGCTACTTAGGTCCTTTGCAACCCAATGAGACCCTGTTTCAAAAATAAAGAATAAAAAATAAGCCAGGCATGTTGGTGAATGCTTGTAATCCCAGCATTTGGGAGGCTGAGACTGGAGGATTGGGGTTCAGGGACAGACTCAGCTATTTAGTGAGGCCCTCCACAACCTAGTGAGACCCTGTTTCAAAATAAAGAATAAAAATAGAGCTGGGGTTATAGCTTGGAGGTAGAATGCCCCTGGGTTCCATCCCCGGAACCAAAAAACAAACAAAAAAACCAAAAAAACCCAATATAACATTTGGATTAATTTTGTGGGTTTCCCAGATGTTCCTCTTATCTGGATATAAACAATACCAAAGGAAAGGAAATAGTTTAATCAGTCTGAGATCTTGGAAGCTGGGTTTTGGCTGAGATATCTGTTAAATAGGTTCCCAACTGAAACAAAGGCCACACTTACCGCAAGCTCTTCTGTTCTATCTAGGAACCTGGGAAGAAGCAGAAGGGAGCAGGGCATTTTTATCTATTAATGTGTGGCATATAACCTCATAAAATAAGGTGAATGCTCTATAAGTATACAAGCCCTTCTTGTAAACTCTACCTCCAGCAACCCTTTCAAAACATTTGCTGGTTCACACATAAGTGTTTCTCTGTTCTTTCTTGCTGTACAAAAGGTAAGGACGAGATGAATTGCAGGGCACCAACAGCTTAAACCGAACCTACTTTAGCCCAGAGTAACTTTATGTTTTGAAAAAATAAAGGATTCTTCTCTGTCAAAACAATCCTGGAAATAGATATTCTATACTATATTTTTCTTTATTCTTTTCATGTACAGAGTACAATGCATTTGGTCTCCTCGGAAGGTTTAGGTAAGACCTTAAAGCACAAGGATTTTTGTCTTCTACTTTCTCCTAACTAAGTAGACCACCAAAATGAATACCACTGCTTTGGCATGGAGGTGATACCTGATAAAACCTTGTTGGATAGGAAGGAAGGAGAATTACAGAACACAGCCTACCTCCATGAGTATGTCTTCTTTTGCAAACTCCTGGCTAACCATCTGTAATCCTGGCCCTAACCAGGCAACCTGCTTTCCCACTTTAGTCTTTAGGGTAGCTGTTCACTGTTCTGGAGTCACTGGGTGACCAGCTACCTCAGGATGCAAAACCTAAAGAGGGCTTCTAACCCTTTCCCTGACAATGAATGAAGAATAAAACACATATACATTCTAATCCAAGGACAAGAAATCAACCCCCTGAATGGAAGGAAAACACGACAGAAGGCTACTTCCCCACCCTCCTTCACCTCCAGCAGATAGTTTACTTCTCACCCATAAGAATCTTACCTAGCCTCATAGGTTCGACTCAAATGCTAATCACTTCCATGAGACTTTTCTTGGGTATCCTGACTGAAAATCTATTTCTTCTCTTCCACTGTATTTCTCACTGGCATCACTTGGGACCAAGTAATAAAACACCTTTAAGCTTAGGTCTTCTGTAAGAAAATGCTAAATGAATATTCATTAACACTACAGACTGCGCCTTACGCTAAGTGCTAATTCACACACTAACTCAGTCTTCACCACAACCCTGTGGGATAGGTATCTTCATCTCCATTTTACAGAGGTGAAACTGATGCTTGGAGAAGTCTGGTTATTTGCTCACTCTATAAACAAGTAGTAGAACTAGTATTCAACCCAGGTGTGTTTGACTGTAGAGCCTGGTTCTTAATCATCCAACTATATTATAATCACCTTATCATAGACTGTGGTATATTGTTAGTTATTTCAACACATTTCAATACCTTGTCTTCTAAGTGTTTTCAAAAATAAGACAGTGTCTTCTACTTCTTAGTACCTCCCCACAATCCTTCAAAAAAAAAAGTCTTTAATATGCTTGACAGAACAGAGGATCAGTTCTTACCTGAAGAGGTCTAAAAGCAGCTTTTGATCCCCTATTTCCTTAAGGAAGTGAATAAAATGTCTCAGGGCAACCTGTCGCACCTCCAGCTCTCGGAAAAGGATCTCTAGCAGGCAGGAAGAAATTAAGTAGAGAAAAGAAAAAAGCCTATTATTCAAGTGTGAAACGGGCCTATTCACAGTCTCAAATACTATATCCTCAAAGTCTAGCAAAAGCTAAGAATGGTTTACTCCTGTCTCAACCCCTATCAACAGCCTCTAAGGTCCAGACCAACTCAGGGCTATTAAGTCAGCTTTTCAGTTCTCATCAACACAAAGAGTAGGTACTCAGCATGGTTTCTTATCTCTTCAAACATACCCGTCTGTCCAATAATAGAGGAGGCTTTGTCATTAAGGTAGTCAGCACCCCAAAGAATGCCCTCAGAGATATGACAAGTGCTCTGAAGCCACAGCCTGCCAATTGTCTCTGAAACACACTTAATACTGGTGAATCTGGCATGAAAGCTACATGCTATGCTCTGGACAGGTAACATGCTCTGCCAAGGGAAGATTTCCTTCAAACCATGCTCACCTTTGCTCAGTGTCCTTTTCAAGAAGATCAGAACCTAGAGGGAAAGAGAAAAGAATGTGCAAACTTTTAAACACAAAGCCCTGTCCTCATCGCCCGATGAGGATGCACCCAGCAACTTGGGCATCTCTGCAGGCACTCAACGCAGGTCTCTCCATGGGATGGAAGGACACCTGGAACTGAGCGGTCTCTGGGAGTCCCGGGCTCATGCCCACACTGCTGAGAGACAACTCTCCTGGAGAGATTACTCTCACATCTGTCCTCCCTCAGATTGTTTTTCATAAGACAGAGTTGATTCTGGTTATGATCAAGAGCTCTACACACAATACATGTCCCATTAGCTGAGCTTTGCAGCATAGAATGCTGAGAATTCTGCATCCCCAGGAGAAATCCAGGATCATCACTTGACATTTAACCCCAAATGTTACTCTAGTTTGATTGAATTTTCAGAATTCAATGAAAGCAGCAACTAACGAATAACAGCAGAAACCCCCCACAGCTCACCGCAGTGATGACGTTTCCATCGTGCATGATTACTGCCTCTTCTAGGAGTTGTAGTTTGTCCTGTAAGGAGCGGAATCTTTCTAGTGAGCAGACCTAGTAGAATAAGAACACAATTATTACCCACCTGACTTTTGACAAAGGTGCCAAAAATGTACACTGGAGAAAAGACAGACTTTCAATACATGGTGTTGGGAAAATTGGCTACCCACTTGTAGAAGAATGGAATTAACCCCCAACTTCTCATCCTATACAAGAGTCAACTCAAGATATATCAAAAGTTGAGCACAGTGGCGCACAGTTATAATCCCAGTATGTGGGAAGCTGAAACAGGTGGATGGCACAGATTTGAAGCCACCTGAAGCTACTTAGTGAGGCTCGCAGTGACTTAGACCCTGTTTCCAAATAAAATATAAAATGGGTCTGGAAGTGTAGCCCAGAGGTAAAAGGCCTCTGGGTTCCATCCCCAGTACCACAAAAAATAAAAAAAATATGGATCAAGCTGGGCGTGGTGGTGCATGCTTGTAATCCCAGCTCTTGGGAGGCTGAGACAAGAGGATTGCACAGGTTCGAAGCCAGCCTCAGCTATTTAGTGAGGCTCTCAGAAACTTAGTAAGACCTTGTTTCCAAATAAAGTATAAAATAGGTCTGGGAGTATAGCCCAGAGATAGAAAGCCCCTGGGTTCCACCCCAGTACCACCCCCCACACACACACACACACACACAAAGATGGATCAGAGATCTGGAAATTAAATCAGAGAATTAGAAATTATTAGAGAAAGCCGGGCGTGGTGGTGCATGCTTGTAATCCCAGCATTCGGGAGGCTGAGATCTGGAGGATCGCAGTTCGCAGACAGCTACTTAGTGAGGCCCTCTGCAACTCAGTGAGACCCGGTTTCAAAATAAAGAATAAAAAATAGGGCAAGGGGGTGTAGCTCAGAGGTCAAATGCCCCTGGGTTCCATCCCCAGACCCGCACGCACACAAAAAAAATTAAAGAAGGGCATACCTCCAACCTCCAACATACAGGCACTGGTAGGAACTTCCTCAATAAGAACCCCCCCAAATGAGAAAATTAATTCAGAGGCTAAGACAGAAGGATCACAGTTTATAGACAGCCTCAGCTACTACTTAGTAAGGCCCTTTGCAACTCAGTGAGAGCCTGTTTCAAAATAAAGAATAAAAAATAGGGCTGGGGTGTCACTCAGAAGTAGAATGCCCCTGGGTTCCATCCCCAGTACTGCAAAAAAAAAAAAAAAAAAAAGTTTCTGTGCAACAAAAGAAACCATCAAGAGTCTAAGGAAGCTGGGCGTGGTGGCACACGCTTGTAATCCCAGCATTTGGGAGGCTGAGACAGGAGGATCAGAGTTCATGGCCAGCCTCAGCTACTTAGGCCCTCCAAAACCCAGTGAGACCCTGTTTCAAAATAAAGAATAAAAAATAGGGCTGGGGTGTCACTCAGAAGTAGAATGCCCCTGGGTTCCATCCCCAGTACTGCAAAAAAAAAAAAAAAAAAGTTTCTGTGCAACAAAAGAAACCATCAAGAGTCTAAGGAAGCTGGGCGTGGTGGCACACGCTTGTAATCCCAGCATTTGGGAGGCTGAGACAGGAGGATCAGAGTTCATGGCCAGCCTCAGCTACTTAGGCCCTCCACAACCCAGTGAGACCCTGTTTCAAAATAAAGAATAAAAAAATTGGGTAGGGGGTGAAGCTCAGAGGTCAAATGCTCCTGGGTTTCATTCCCAGACCCGGAATAGAGCCTACATAATGGGAGAAGATCTTTGCCAACCACTCATCTCATAGAGGACTAATATCTACAATATACAAAGAACTTAAAATAATTAACACTTGAGCTGGCTATAGTGGCACATGCTTGTAATCCCAGCATTTGGGAGGCTGAGACAGGAGGATTGTGGTTCTCAGCCAGCCTCATCTACTTAATGAGGCCCTTTGCAACTCCGTGAAACCCTGTTTCTTTCTTTCTCTTTCTGTCTTTCTTTCTTTCTTTCTGTTAAGTTGGGTCCTGCACTCATGTGACTTTGTGTCACATGACCTCTGCAGGGCAAGGGAGGGGCTGAAAACCCCGCGAGAATTGGGCATTCCCGCGAGTAAACCCCCATCTCGCGAGATGCATGCCTTTAAAAGGAGAGCCCGCGTCCTCAAGCTTCGGACAGGCGCGCCGGCCCCACGGTGCCTCGCCCTGATCCCCGGGAGAGCCGTGCCATTAAAACTTTACATGCCACGTGTACCGGACCTCTCTCGTGTTTTTCACACTCCGCCGTATGCACATTATTTTTATTTTACTCACATTTAATTTTTTATTTTACTTATCATTTGGTGCCGAACCGGGAGAACTCTTGGGTCCCTCCGCATTTTTTTTTCCTTTTTTTTTTTTTTTTTCTGTTTTCTCTTTTTATTTTTACTCTCTTTTTGAGCCCCGGACTCTCTGACCCGCCAGCAGCTCGACTGTGAGGTCCCACACCAGCGCTCCGCTTGCAGGCGTTGCTCCCACCACTGCCGCCGCTGCCGCCCCGTGCCTGCGTGGACTACCTCCTGCACGGGCCAGGACCTCTGCCTGCCGCTTGGACCTCCTAAAACCGCCGTTCCCGCCTGCCCACGCCGCCCGCCGCTGGAATGGGACCGCGCCGCCCGCAGACTGCGCCACGCCGTGTACCTATGTTTTCTCCGCGCCTGACGTTGCTTAGACCCGCCTGCCGGGGCCGCCTGCCTCCTCCATCTAGGTGGCCGCCACTCTGCTAAACAGCCCCCAGCCCGCCAAGTCCAGCCCGCGCTCCAGCTGGTTCCTCCACTCGGACTCGCGCCCTGGCGCCCTTCACCCTGTGCCTGCCCACCCCTGCTGCCTGAGCCTGGCCATTCCGGTAAGCAGCCACATGGAATTACTGGGGGGGTGGGGGGTCGCCAGCTTTGGCCCGCCATCTTGGACACGTGAAATCACTGGGGGGCCGCCATCTTGGCCCCACCATCTTTAACCCCTCCCACCTCATGGCCTCACTGGAGGCTTCGCCATCCTTAACCCCTCCCACCTCATGGCCTCACTGGAGGCCTCGCCATCCTTAACCCCTCCCACCTCATGGCCTCACTGGAGGCCTCTCCATCCTTAACCCCTCCCACCTCATGGCCTCACTGGAGGCCTCACAATCTTTAATCCCTCGCCCTTTCCACTCCTAACCAATCCTAGGAGTCGGCGGCCATCTTTCCGGCCCGAGCCAGGCAGCTTGGCACTTGCTCTGCCTGCCAACCACCTGCACGGGCCAGGACCTCTGCCTGCCGCTTGTACCTCCTAAAGCACCGTTCCAGCTTGGTTCTCCGGTCACCGCCGGGACCTCTGGCCGGTTTGCCCCACCCGCCCCGAGCCAGGCTCACTGGCGGTGCTCCTCGGGGCCCAGCCTCAGCGTCTGGCGTGTGCCTGGAAGCCATTTTGTCTCCACGCCGCGGGCCCGGCAAGCCATGCCGCCTGCGCACCCCCACTGATCCCACCTGCGCCAGCCGCCAGTGCCGTCCACACCAGCCACCGGCATCCACGCGCCCCGGCTCCACCACGCTCCCAGCAGCTTCTCAGCGCTTCTGTCGCAGCCAGCGCTGGCTGGCAACACTTCACTCCGGTAAACTGCCTCCTTCCCTTGGTTAGCGGGTTCCGGACTTGGGTCTCCCGGTCCACTGGGACCTAAAAATCCAAGCGCTTGGTGACCCATTGTCCCCCGGTCCACTGGGACCACGCTGCGGATGACCAGGTCATCCTCCGGTTTTGAGAAGGAATGAAGACGTTCTTCCCTATCTCTTAACCTCTGTTTCCGAACGATTGAGCAGGGAAATCGGGGACGCCCATTTCCTGTTCTTCGTTTCCGCCCGCGAACCAATTATGGGGAGTCGAACCTTTATACTAGCAGATGCCCTGAGAGCCTGTCTGCCTTGATACGAGTTGGGAAATAGGTTGCGGTGGCCCAGGAATAGTTAGGAACTTTTATAAGCGGTCTGGTATCCTTCCAAATGCTCTCCCCCATCAGCTTCCATTTATTTTCCCGCCAGCTGCCATTTTGTGATGGCGCGTAGTCACTGCCTGGTGATGTCACAGTCACCATCTTGGCCTGCGCCAGACTGCAATTTTGCTGGGTGGCCCGCTCGGGCGCGCCCTAGGTGCTGCGGGAAACGAAACACCGGGGCTGGGGCGACACCCTCTGCCCGTGGGGAGTCGGCGTTGCCATTCTTGCCGGACACCAGCCCCGGGACGCGCTCTTTGTGAGTATAGGTCCGTCACAGCTGACAGAACCTTAACATAGCATCTAAGTTTTAATTCCAGAGAGAAACAGGCGGAAATGGAGCATACACTCCGACTTTGCCAAAAAGCAGATCCCTGGTAGCTGCCCTTCGGCTGGCGGTGGCGGCTCAGCCCCCTGGAGCGCCACCTAGGTGTGGAGGACTGCAACAACAACTACTTCCAGGAGCCTGCCTGAAGTGGGGCGAAGCCACGCCCACCAATCAGACTGTGCCAGGCGTGTGGCCAGGAGGGCCACTGGAACAGTGCCCTAGGAAAACGTTGAGCCCCAGGTGCCTCAACACAGGGGGAGCACCTTTCCAGACCAGGCCCTGCCGCTGGCTCTACTCAGCCTGGCTGAAGACTGACGGCTCCTGGATCCCTCAACCTCCATCCTCTTTGCCAGCTCAGGCCCTTGCCTGTTCAAGCCTCCTCAAGCGCACATCACTAAGCTGTCCAGGGTAACCTCCAATTCGCACTGCAGCTATGCACCCACCTGCACCCCCTTCTGGGGGACTGAACTCCCGACTCCTCCCGGCCTGGGGCCCCTGACGACGCCCCTTGACAGCAGGAAGAAGCTAGAGGGTCCAATCGTCATCCATTATCCCTACCATCAAAAGGCCGGAATGTTAAGTTGGGTCCTGCACTCATGTGACTTTGTGTCACATGACCTCTGCAGGGCAAGGGAGGGGCTGAAAACCCCGCGAGAATTGGGCATTCCCGCGAGTAAACCCCCATCTCGCGAGATGCATGCCTTTAAAAGGAGAGCCCGCGTCCTCAAGCTTCGGACAGGCGCGCCGGCCCCACGGTGCCTCGCCCTGATCCCCGGGAGAGCCGTGCCATTAAAACTTTACATGCCACGTGTACCGGACCTCTCTCGTGTTTTTCACACTCCGCCGTACTCACTTATTTTTATTTTACTCGCATTTAATTTTTTATTTTACTTATCACTTTCTTTCTTTCTTTCTTTCTTTCTTTCTCTTTTCTTTTTCTTTTTTCTTTTCTTTTCTTTTTTTTTTTTTTTTTTGGTACTGGGGATGGAACCCAGGGGCATTTTACCTTCAAGCTACACCCCTAGCCCTATTTTTTATTCTTTATTTTGAAACAGGGTCTCACTAAGTTGTTGAGGGCCTCACTAAGTAGCTGAGACTGGCCATGAACCCTGATCCTCCTGTCTCAGCCTCCCAAATGCTGGGATTACAAGTGTGCGCATCACACCTGGCCGACCCTATTTCAAAATGAAGTCCCTTTTATCATTTTTTTTTTATTTTCATAGTTCATGTTTCTTGTGTCCTAGGGAAAAAATCTTAGCCTAACCCAATATCACAAAAATTTTCACCTGGGCATGGTGGTGTACTCTTGTAATCCCAGCATTTGGGAGGCTGAGACAGGAGGATCAGGGTTCTCGGCCAGCCTCAGCTACTACTTAGTGAGGCCCTTTGCAAATCAGTGAGACCCTGTTTCAAAATAAAGAATAAAATAGTAGGGCTGGAGATGTAGCTTGGAGGTAGAATGCCTCTGAGTTCCATTTCCAGTACTGGAAAAAAAAAATTCACCTATATTTTCTTGTAAAACTTTTACAGATTTAGCACTTACTTTCAGGTCTATGATCCATTAGTTACTATGATACTAATCTAGAGAGTCAATGCAATTTCAATAAAAGTCCCAACAGCTCTTTTGGAGGCACTGACAAGCTGATACTACAATCTATTTATTTATTTATTTATTTATTTTTGATGGTATGGGGGTTCCTGGAAGCCCTTCCACCTCCGGGGTACATTCCTAGACCTATTTTTTATATATTTTTATTTGGAAACAGGGTCTCTTAAGCCAGCATGGCTGGCTTCAAAACCTGCGCAATCCTCCTGTGTCCACCTCCCAAGTGCGGGGATTACAAGCATGTGCCACCACACCCGGCGTTACAATCTTTATAGAAATATAAAGAATTTGGCCAAAACCATTTTATTTACTTATTTATTTTATTTTATTTTTTGCGGGTCTGGGGATGGAACCCAGGGGCATTCTACCTCCAAGCTACACCCCCTGCCCTATTTTTTATTCTTTATTTTGAAACAGGGTCTCACTAAATTGCAGAGGGCCTCACTAAGTAGCTGAGGCTGTCCGCGAACCGTGATCCTCAGTCTCAGCTTCCCGAGTGCTGGGATTACAAGCGTGCGCCACCACGCCCAGCTTAGCCAAAACAATTTTAAAATCAAATATCAAGCCAAGTGTGGTGGAGCACACTTGTAATCCCTGCACTTGGGAGGCTGAGACAGGAGGATCAAGCAGGTTTGAAGCCAGTCTCAGCTGCTTAGTGAGACTTTCAACAACTTAGTAAGACCTTGTTTCCAAATAAAATATAAAATAGATATGGGAGTGTAGCCCGGAGGTAGAAAATCCCTGGGGCCCATCCCCAGTAACACACACACACACACACCCTAAAGTTGAAGGTTGAAAGCTTCAAAAAAAGTTGAAGTTACCTGATTATAACATTTATTATAAAGCTACAATAATCAGGACTGTTGGACTGGCATAAGCATAGACTAATCAATGAGCTAGAATAAAGAGTCCAAGACAGGTGTGGTGGCACACACCTATACAAGAGGATTATAGGTTTGAAAGCAGCTTCAGCAATGTAGACAGAATCTCAGCAACCTAGTGAGACCGACTTCAAGACAAAAATTTTAAAAAGGATTGGATGGAAGCATATGGAAGGTAGAATGCCCCCAAGTTCAATTCCCAGTATCATAAAAATATAAATAAATAAAGTCCAGGCCAGGCGTCATGGCGCACGCTTGTAATCTCAGCATTCAAGAGACTGAGACTAGAGGATCGCAGTTCACGGACAGCCTCAGCTACTTAGAGAGGTCCTTTACAACTTAGTGAGACCCTGTTTCAAAAATAAAAAGACTAAAAAATAGGGCTGGGGGTGTAGTTTAGAGGCAGAATGCCCCTGGGTTCCAACCTCAGTACCGCAAATAAATAAAGTCCAGAAGCAGACCTAGACCTACACTATATATGATTAATTGATTTTCAAAAAGAAACTAAGGTAAGCCAAGCATGGTGCACGCTTGTAATCCCAGCATTTGGGAGGCCGAGACTGGAGGATCGCAGTTCACGGACAGCCTCGGCTACTTAGTGAGGCCTCTGCAACTCAGTGAGACCCGGTTTCAAAATAAAGAATAAAAAACAGGCCGGGTGTGGTGGCGCACGCTTGTAATCCCCGTGCTTGGGAGGCAGAGACAGGAGGATCATGCAGGTTCGAAGCCAGCCTCACTGGCTTAAGAGAACCTGTATCCGAATAAAAATATAAAAATAGATCTACGAGTGTAGCCCGGAGGTAGAAGGGCCTCCAGGAACCCCAGGAACTCCAGGAACCAAAAAACAAAACAAACAAACAAGAGTAAAAAACAGGGCAGGGGGTGTGGCTTGGAGGTCAAATGCCCCGCATTCTATCCCCAGACCAGCGCCCCCAAAAAAGAAAAAGAAACTAAGGTAATTCAATAAGAAAATGAAAACTAGAAAATGACAGCCGAGGCTGTCCGCGAGTCGTGATCCTATGGTGTCTGCCTCCCGAATGCTGGGATTACAAGCGAACGCCACCAGGCCCGGCTCACCCTTTTATTCTGAAACAGGGTCCCACTAAGTTGCTGAGGGTCTTGCTAAGTTGCTGAGGCTGGCCTCCAACCTGCAATCCTCCTGTCTTAGCCTCCCAAGTGCTGGGATTACCGGCATGCACCACCCCACCCAGCTTACTCTCACTTTTCCCTCTCATCCACAACTATTTTCCCCCTATCCTGTCAAAGCAATATTAAATCCTGGAGAGTCAAAGATTTTGCAGTTAATTTTTAACCTTACTGGGTTTATTTTCCTCCTTAAAACCACTTCATTCAGCAAATGGGAACTGAAAAAAGGTCAAGATACCCTCCCTGTGGGAACAAGCTACACAGCTTCCCAAAGAATCCCACAAGCTTTCTGTCCCGCGGCCTCACCTTGCCCTTGCGGAGGCGGCGCACTGTGTCACTGGGGCTCCAGTCATTGCTGTAGTCCTGGAACAAGAGCAACACATCAATCCGGGAAGTCATGGAGGCAGCGCCTCGCTGCAGACTCAGCGTCTGGCCCCGCGGGGTAAATGTGAGTGGAAGGGGACTGATGAGACAAAATGAAGAACTGAGAAGGTCCCGTTTCGAGTTTCTAAAGGAACGAGAGCAGGGGCGCAGGCAGGAAGAGAGGGGTCGAAGAGGGCCGAGCCACCTGGCAACACAGAACCGCTGTGATTAGTCACATTTTGAGACCCTAATAATTAACACCTTTGGCCAAGAAAAGTAGAGAGACATTTTAAGACTTTTTTTGTCTCTTTGTAGTGCTGGGGATATTCATGGGCAGTTTACCTCTGAGCCACACCTCCAGCCCTGTTTTTTATTCTTTATTTTGAAACAGGGTCTCACGAAGTTGCAGAGGGCCCAAGTAGCTGAGGCTGGCCGCGAACTGCGATCCTCCAGACTCAGCCTCCCAAGTGCTGGGATTAAGCATGTGCCACCACGCCAGGTTTATTTGATATACTTTTCTTTTTTGATCGTAGGATATGGTTGATTTCAGCTGGGCATCGTGGTGACAGCTGTAATCCTAACACTTGGGAGGTTAAGACAGGAGGATCGCTGGTTTGAGGATGGCGCAGCCAGTGGTGAGACTCGTCAGCCTAGTGAGACCCCAGCTCTACTTCCAAGCTACAACTCCTTCCTCTTTATATCTATCTTGAAGCAGGGCCTTGCTGCGTTTTGAGGCTGTGGTCCTCCTGTCTCTGCTTCCCAATTATTGGGATTTTAGGTGTACCTAGCTCCTTTCCTTTTTTTTTTTTTTTTTTTTTTTTGGTGGTGCTGGGGGTGGAACCCGGGGGCTTTCTACCTCTGGGCTATACTCCCAGACCTATTTCATACTTTATTTGGAAACAGGGTCTCACTGAGTTGCTGAGAGCCTCACTAAGTAGCTGAGGCTGGCCTCGAACCTGTGTGATCCTCCTTTCTCAGCCTCCCAAGCGCGGGGATTACAAACGTGTGCCACCACGCCCGGCTTTCCTTTCTTGTTATTTTTTATTTTTTATTTATTTATTTACTTATTTATTTTTTGTGGGTCTGGGAATGGAACCCAGGGGCATTTGACCTCCGAGCTACACCCCTGCCCTATTTTTATTCTTTATTTTGAAACAGGGTCTCACTGAGTTGCAAAAGGCCTCACTAAGTAGCTGAGGCTGTCCGGGAACCACGATCCTCCAGGTCTCAGCCTCCCGAATGCTGGGATTACAAGCGTGTGCCACCACGCCCAGCTTTCCTTTCCTATTTTTAAATATCTTTAGAGGGCTTAGCATGTAGCTTCATGGGGATAGAGTGCTTGCCTACCATAAACTGGCCTTAGGTTCAGTCCCTAGCACCTCAGAAACACACAAAAAAAGATGTTTAGATACACAAATACCACTGTGTTACAATTTTCTAGTAATCAATACAGTAACATGCTGTTCAAATTTACACTAGTAGGAGCTACAGGCCATACCATAATGCCTCGGTGTGTAATAGGCTAACCATCTAGATCCGTGTAAGTACACCCTATGTTTGCCCAATGACAAAACTGCCTAACAAAGAATGTCTAAGAATGTATCCCTGTCATCAAGCAAAGAGTCTAGAAACTGACGCCAGATGACACATGAGAAGTACTTTACACTGTGTAAAGTGGCGCAGCGACACTGAGGTACAACTCACTCTGTGTTCCCCCTTGGGCCTCCCCAGCTCTGGAGCATAGCTTTTGGCAGGTGTGTCCGAGAGAGCTGAAAAAGAAGACAGCTGGTTCAGAAAGGCGGCACGAGTCTTGAGTCGTAATAGTTCCTTTCTTTGGTTTTCTTTTCATACACATTTTTTGAGACTTCTAGCCTCCCAAGGTATCTTTATGGCCAAAATGAGATCTCAGTTCTTCCCCAAGACAGCATCTCCAGACGTCACCTTACTTAGCATCAGAAAATTCCTCTAATAATGAGAGATTCAGAGGAAAGTTCATCTAGTCATCTAAGTATCACCTCTGCCCACGACTCCCCAGACTGTACCCCTGATCAATAACATTTCCTGCAGCAATCAAGAGGAGGAGTCTGATGCTTACCATCAGAAAGGGACTGGAAACTTCCAGGCCTAGTTCTACCTAAGAGGAAAGAACACAGAAAGGTCAACAAGATCAAGTCAGAGCCAGCTAGACTTGGTTAAGGATATAGTGTATGTAGAATCCTAGTCATATAATATAGGAACATAGAGCCTAAACAAGCTTTTCTTGACTTCAGAAATCTGAGGTAGAATTACCAAAAAGGTCAGGGAGAAAAAAAAATTTTAACTTTGGTAAAATATACAGAACAAGAAAATTTAATATTTTAACCAGTTTTGAACGTATAATTCATTAGTGTTAATTAACATTGCTGCACAACTGTTACTACTACTCATTTCTGAAACTTTCATCATTCCAAACTGAGACTCTGTCAGTTAATGTCAATAACTCCATTCCCCTCACTGCCAGCCCTTGATAACCATCATTCTATCTTTGGTCCTATGAATCTCCTTATTCTAGGTATTTCATATCAATGGAGCCATACAATTTTTGGTCCTTCATGACATTCTTATTATTTTAATTAGCATGTCTTTAAACTTCATCTATATTTTAGCATGTATCAGAATTTCATGCCTTTTTTTTTTTTTTTGGTGGTACTGGGGGTGGAACCCAGGGGCTTTTCTACCTCTGGGCTATACTCCCAGACATATTTTATAACTTATTTGGAAACAGGGTCTCACTAAGTTGCTGAGAGCCTAAGTAGCTGAGGCTGGCTTTGAACCAGCGCGATCCTCCTGTCTCCGCCTCCCAAGCGCGGGGATTAAAAGCGTGCACCACCATGCCTGGCTCAGAATTTCATGTCCTGTTAAGGCTGAATAGTATTCTACTATATTATCTGCATTTTGCTATTTTTCCCACAATGGATTTGTGGAAATTTCCAACTTTTGGCTATTGTGAATGCTGCTGCATTTAATAAACATCAGTATACAAATATCTGTTCAGACCCCACTTTCTTTTTAGTCTATACCTAGAAGTGAAACTCCTGGCTCCTGTGGTAATATTATGTTTAATTTTTTTGAGGAACTGCTGTACTACCTTTCATAGTGGCTAAATCATTATATATACCAAATGGCATGGCACAAGAGGCAAGGAGAAAATTTGAAATAGGCAAATTTCTTCAGTCCCTGTCATAAAATTAATGTTTCATTCATCATGATCTAGAAATCTAGTCCAATGCCTGTGAATTTCTCTCATTTCTCCCACTCCTAATACTCAGTTGCCAGCTCCAGTGATAATTCATTTTCTTTCAATAATCTTTTACTTCTAGAATAAATGAAAATTATAGCCTGAGTGCCTCTAAAAAAGGGAAAAGACTTCCCTATGCCTTTAGCCATCCCTCTTTACCTCTAAAGAAGCTGCTTAGGGAGTAGGTAGAAGTAGGTTTGGGTAGTTGTGCATAGGAGGAGAAGCTGTTTCGGCCCTTTAGCTGTTCACGGCCCTCATGGGTCGACCCGCTGTTACTGGCAGTTTCTTTGATCGACCATGAGATACCTGCAAGACAGAAAGAACTAAACCAGCACGTCCCATCCAAAACAAACCTTGGCATATGTTATGGTTTGGACAGAGGAGGATCCTCTGGGCTGGTGACTAGGTAATGGGCTCTAAAGTCACCAGCGGGTTAGTCCAGTGAGTAGCTCATAATTTGCTGGAAACTGTAGAAGGGTGAACTAGTGGGAGGAAGTCACTGGGGCATGCCCTGGAAGGGTATAACCCCCAGCCCCAATCTGTGTGTGTGTGTGTGTGTGTGTGTGTGTGTGTGTGTGTGTGTGTCTGTCTGTCTGTCTGTCTGTCTGTCTATCTGTCTGTCTGTCTGCTGCCTAGCTACTAGGAGCTGAGCAACTTTGCTCCACCACACCACTTGCCATGATGTCCTACTTCACCCAACTGACCACGAGCTGAAACCTCTGCATGTGACCAAAATAAATCTTTCCTCCTCTAAGTTGATTTTCTCAGGTGTTTGTTTCTCCTAGGAACAAAAAGCTGAGTAACACAACATCCAACATTTAACAAATTCTAAAAACTTGTCATTAGTGTCCTGGTCCTTTGGCCAGCAGGGAGCAGGGGAAACAGAATAAACCACACATATCAGCAGAGGAATGGGCCAAGACAGAAATACACACAGAAAGGAGATTAAAATGGCTTTCAAATGTATGGAAAGATCTATTTCATTCCTTTTTTTTTTTTTTTTTTTTGCGGTGTTGGGGATGAAACCCAGGGGCATTCTACCTCCGAGCTATACCCCCTGCCCTACTTTTTATTCTTTATTTTGAAACACGGTCTCACTGAGTTGCAAAGGGCCTAAGTAACTGAGGCTGGCCACACGTGAACTATGATCCTCCTTTCCCAGTCTCTCAAGTACTAGTATTACAAGCGTGTACCACCATGCCCGGCTTCTAGTTCATTCTTTTTTTTTTTTTGGTGGTACTTGGATGGAACCCACCCAGGGGCATTCTACCTCCAAGCTATACCCCCAAGCCCTATTCTCTTATTCTTTATTTTGAAGCAGGGTCTCAATGATTTGCAAAGGGCCTAAGTAGCTGAGGCTGTCCAAGAACCATGATCCTTCTATCTCAGCCTCCCAAATGCTGGGGTGGTTCATTCTTATTAACAGTATTACAAATTACAAGTACAAGAGCCAGACGTGGAGGTACATACTTGTAATCCCAGCATTTGAGAGGCTGAGACAGGAGGATCTGGGTTCACAGCCAGCCTCAGCTTCTTAGTGAAGCCCTTCAGAACTTAGACCCTGTTTCAAAATAAAGAATAAAAAATCAGGCTGGGGGTATACGTTGGAGGTAGAATGTCCCTGGGTTCCATTCCCAGTACTGCAAAAAAAAAAAAAAAAAGTATAAAGAAAGCTGGGCATGGTGGTGCACACTTGTAATCCCAGCATTTGGGAGGCTGAGACAGGAGGATCACGGTTCACACACAGCCTCAGCTACTTAGTGAGGCCCTTTGCAACTCAGTGAGAGCCTGTTTCAAAATAAAGAATAAAAAATTAGGCTGGATTTATAGCTCAGAGGTAGAATGCCCCTGGGTTCCATCCCCAGTACTGCAAACAAAAAAACAAAAAAAGAGATAGATTCTGCAAAAGTATTAAGTAGTATGTGACAGCTAGGCAGTAAGACTTGGTGGCTAAAGTAGTTCTGTTAATCACGTATGAGTATTTAAATTAATAGTTGCCAAATATGACTATATACTAGAATCACCTACAGTACTTTTTAAAAAATTGTGACCCTAGCCAGGCGTGGTGGCACACGCTTAATTCCCGCGCTTGGGAGGCTGAGACAGGAGGATCGCACAGGTTCGAAGCCAGCCTCAGCTACTTAGTGAGGCTCTCAGCAACTTAGTGAGACCCTGTTTCCAAATAAAATATAAAACAGAAAGTAGAAAGTAGAAAGCATCTGGGTCCAACCCCCATACTACCAAAAAAAAAAAAAAAAAAAAAAAATTGTGACCCTGGGGCTAAGGGTGTTGTTCTGATAAGGCATGAGATCCTGGGTTCAATCCCCAGTACCCTCTACAAATGACCCCTACCTAAGATGTCCAGAATCAGATTCTCTGGGGTAAAGCCTAGAAATTTGTCATTTTTAACAAGCACCCCAGTGAGTTTGAAATAGCGACACAAACCATTAGCCATAAGGGAACAGACCTAGATAGCCATATGGGATGGGAACTACAGCCATATTTCCCCAAAGTATCTTCTCCTGGGGCTAAACTTCCAGATGTATGTTCATCTGGAAGTATAACAGTCTAACCTCATTCCCTTCCCTGACTTCTCCTCCTGGCAATGAGGAGACAAGTGAGTGGACCCTTCCTTAGTGACAAGAACCCTGAAAAACAGTCCTCCTCTACTTACTTCCCACAGGTTCTCCACTCCAGCTGACTCGCTCTAGGTCATCGTCGTCATCATCATCCACGAAGTCCCGAAGGCTATTCACTGCCCGCTTGGATTCTTTTAGCTGCGGGGAGACATGAGGCAGGGTATTCAGGCAACCAGCACTTCCCACCTCACTTGCTGAGAACAAGAAAGCCAAGCAACTGAACCTGAAGATGGCCAGCAATTTCACCCTCTGCAATCTAAAGCCTAGCATCAGATATTTGTCAAGGAAAATAATTATGTTTTAGTGAACACTGTGGTCCAGTGGCAAAAGAGTGAAAGAATCACAGCCACTTTAGGATTCCATTCATATTCCTGGCATCATCTTGCTGTGTAAACCTGAGTGAGCCAAGTGTGGTGGCACACACCTGTAATCTCAGTACTTGGAAGACTGAGAAAGGAGGATCACAGTTTGAGGCCAGCCTCCGCTTATTCCCAGGGTGGGACTACTGAGGCATGGTGGAAGCTTGGGGAGGTGGGCCCAGGGGAAAGTCCTTAGGTCACTGGGAGCATGCCCTCAAAGGGGAGTCTGGGACTTCATCTCCATTCCCCTGTGCTTCATGGCCGGGAAGCAAGCGGCTAACACTGTGATGTGCTACCTCATCACACGTCCAAAGCAATAGAGCTAACTAATAATGCTTTGGAATCTCCAAAACTGTGAGTCAAAATAAATTTCTTTATTAGTTATCTCCTGTATTTTGTTATAGTGACAGAAAGTTGACAAACACAAAGGTCTTTTTTTTTTTCTGGTACTGGGGATGGAACCCAGGGGGCATTCTATCTCTGAGCTACACCCCCAGCCCTATTTTATATTCTTTATTTTGAAACAGGGTCTCACTAAATTGCAGAGCCTCACTAAGTAGCTGAGATTATCCGTGAACTTGGATCCTCCTTTCTCAGCCGCCCAAGTACTGGGATTACAAGTATGTGTCACCATACCTGGCTTCACCAAAGCCTTTTTGAAGATCTGATTCAAAACCTTTCTGAGCCTAAGAGAGACATGGTCGAAAGCTGGGTTACCCAGGATGCAAGGGGAGGGAATTTGAGTGGTATCACATACGTAGGTATGACTTTTGGCAATTGTTTGCAAAAACCTACCTGTGAAAGCTCATCATCTTCATCATCAAATGTGAAAGCCTTGAACTTGGAGCTGTTCCAGTACTCTTCCTCATCAACCTTTGTCCGATTCATCTGTGAGAAAACAGACACATGTACCTTTGTGGGTACCTCCCAGAAAAGCTCGAAAAGCTTCAGTTTACTTCATTACTAACTGTTCCAGAGGTGAGAGATATAAAAAAGAATCTGGAAGACGGGCGTGGTGGCGCACACTTGTAATCCCCACACTTGGGAGGCTGAGACAGGAGGATTGCACAGGTTCGAAGCCAGCCTCAGCTACTTAAGTTTAGTGAGGCTCTCAGCAACTTAGTGAGACCTTGTTTCCAAATAAAATATAAAATAGGTCTGGGAGTATAGCCTGGAGGTAGAAAGCCCCTGGGTTCCACCCCCAGTACCACTAATAATAATAATAATAATAATAATAATAATAATAAACTAAAATAGAATCTGGGCTCTCTAGGTGTGGGCCTAGGTTATGGTAACATGGCTAAATACACCAAGTACATTGGCATTGTCAGTAAATACAGGACTTGCTGTGATGCCTCCCTCCAGAAGATAGTGAAGGCAATTAAAATCAGACAGCATGCCAAGTACACTTGCTCCTACTGTAACAAAACCGGATGAAGAGCTGGGCTGTAGGGATCTGGCCCTGTGGTTCCTACATAAAAACTGTGGCTGGTGGTGCCTGGACCTACAACACAACTTCTGCCATCACAGTCTAGTCTGCCATCAGAAGGCTAAACGAAGCCAGGTGTGATGGCACACGCTTGTAATCCCAGTACTTGGGAGGCTGAGACAGGAGGATTGCAGTTTCGTAGCCAGTCTCAGCTACTTAGTGAGGCCCTTCACAACTTAGTGAGACCCTGTTTCAAAATAAAGAATAAAAACTAGGGCTGAGGACATAACTTGGAGATAGAATGCCCCCGAGTTTAATCCCCAGTATAGAGGGGGGAAAAAAAAAAGGCAGCTGAAGGAATTTTGACCAGTAGAAGTTCTACCATTTGAGACATCCCTAGCCTATAAAAAAAAAAATCAATCAGCCGGGTGTGGTGGCGCACGCTTGTAATCCCAGCATTCGGGGGGGGCTGAGACCTGGAGGATCGCAGTTCGCGGACAGCCTCAGCTACTTAGTGAGGCCCTCTGCAACTCAGTGAGACCCGGTTTCAAAATAAAGAATAAAAAATAGGGCAGGGGGTGTAGCTCGGAGGTCAAATGCCCCTGGGTTCCATCCCCAAACCCGCAAAAAAAAAAAAAAAAAAAAATCAATCAATTTATGTTAAAAAATCTAATAAAGCAAATATTGAACCTGTCATATAAATCAGGTGCTTGAAGCTGGGCATGGTAGTGCACACTTGTAATCTCAGTACTTAGGAGTAAGGAAGATCACAGGTTCGTGGCCAGCCTCACAACTTAGTGAAGCCTTTTGCAAGTTAGTGATTCCCTGTTCAAAATTATAAAAAGAGCCGGGCGTGGTGGTGCACGCTTGTAATCCCCGCGCTTGGGAGGCGGAGACAGGAGAATCACGCAGGTTCAAAGTCAGTCTCGCTGGCTTAAGAGACACTGTTTCCAAATAAAAATATAAAAATAGGTCTGGGAGTGTAGCCCGGAGGTAGAAGGATTTCCAGGAACCCCAGTACCACCAAAATAAATAAAAATTACAAAAAGAATAAAATAGGGCTGGGGGTGTATCTCAGAGGTAGAATACCCCTGGATTCCATCCCTAGTCCCATGTTTAAAAAAATATATCATTTTAAGCCGGGCGTGGTGGTGCATGCTTGTAATCTCAGCATTTGGGAGGCTGAGACAGGAGGATTGTGATTCACGGCCAGCCTCAGCCACTTAGTGAGGCCCCTTGGCATCTCCATGAGACCCTGTTTCAAAATAAAGATAAAAAATAGGGCTGGGGGTTTAGCGCAGAGGTTGAATGCTCCTGTTTTCTATCCCAGACCCAGAAAGAAAGAGAAAGAACGAACATGTCCTTTGGTTTCCAACTGATTAGATCATATTTCAGATTATCTAGTTACCCAGAAATATTCATTCTAGAATATCCACTTTGTTAAATGTACTCTCCCAAGTGTTACAAAGGATATAAAAAGTATAAGCATAGATATATATATATATTTAAAGGTAATAGTACAAAGCAGGCAAATGTTGTAAGAACTCATCACAACTTTGCTGAAGACACAAAGACGAATGAAACCACACATAAAACAGAAGAATTGTGCTGGTGTGGTAGTATGTATAATCCCAGTACGGGGGAGGGTGAGACGGGATGATCAGAGGTGTAAGGCCAGCCTCTGCAATTTAGTAAGACTCCTCAGTAACTTTAGTGAGACCAAGTTTCAAAATAAAAATAAAAAGGGCTTGGGGGTAGCTTGAAGGCAGAACGTTCCTGAGATCAATCCCTAGGACCAAAAAACAAAACAGGATAATTGCGCTCATGTACTCAATATATACCTAAGTGCCACATCTGAGGCACTATTATAGGCTTTGGGAATACCGTAGTGAATAAAACTGACAAGTATCTCACTCTCATGTATGCTTTTTAAATGCCTGGAAAAACAAAAACAAAGCAATTAAAAGAAGCAGAATTAGCTGGGTGCAGTGGCACAAACCCTATAATTCCAGTACTTGGAAGGCTAAAACAGGAGGACTGGAGGTTCGAGGCCAGCACATGGTAACTTAACAAGATCCTGTTTCAAAATATTTTGTGGTGCATACCTATAATCCCAGGACCTCGGAAGCTGAGAAAAGAGGAATGCAGGTTCAAAGACAGCCTTAACAATGTACTGAGATGCTCCGCAACTTAGCAAGACCTTGTTCTAAAACAATAAAAAGGGCTGGGGTGTAGCTCAGAGGTAGAATTCTACAATGCCCTTGGGTTCATCCCTGGTACCACAAAAAAAAAAAAAAAAAGAAAAAAAAAGAAAAAAAAGAAAGAAAGAAAGAAAGAAAGAACAGCGAGCTATCATGCCTATATTTTCAAATCGTGATTATTTTTTTATTCAGTACTGGGGATGGAACCCAGGGGCATCCTACCTCAGAGCTACACTCCCAGCCCTATTTTTTAGTCTTTACTTTGCAACAGGGTCTCACTGAGTTACAGAGGGCCTCATTAAGTGGCTGAGGCTGTCTGCAAAACGCAATCCTCCTGTCTCAGCCTCCCAAATGCTGGGATTACAAGTGTGCACCACCACACCTGGCTTCATGATTGCTTTGTTAACAACGTTGACAACAATTTAACAAAGAGAGCATGGCAATAAAAGAAATATAAAAAAAAATCAATCAAGGCCAGGCTAGGGACCCCAACTTCTACGGTACTAAAATTAATTCCAACAGCTACACAGGGTCACATGTTAAAGGATCAAATTGCTTTTCCTTCTATTTCAATAGCACCTTTCTCAATATGCTTTAGAGACGTTCCTCACTGTCCAGCATGGTGGTGCACTCCTATTACCCAGTACTTAGGAGCCTGAGACAGGAGGAGTGCAGGTTTGAGGCCAGTCTAGGCAACTTATTGAGACACTGTTTCAAATTTTAAAAAGTAAAAATAAAAGGGCTGGGGGTGTGTGGCTCAGAGGTAAACTGCCTTTGGGTTCAATACCTATTACCAAAAAGTAAATAAAAAAGAAACTCATCATCACATAGGAGTCGTTTTATGTAGTGATGCCAAAGATCTGGCCGGTCCTTTCCCATAGCAGACATCATTAATTGATCTCTACTTGTCTTGGAAGTGGCTTTTCTGTACTTAATTCTAGGGAGTCAAAACTCTAAAAAAGCCGGGCATGGTGGCGCATGCTTGTAATCCCTGCGTTTGGGAGGCTGAGACAGGAGGATTGCATGGGTTCGAAGCCAGCCTCAGCTACTTAGTGAGGCTTTCAGCAACTTAGTGAGACCCTGTTTCCAAATTAAAAAAAAAAAAAGGTCTGGGAGTATAGCCCGGAGGTAGAAAGCCTCTGGGTTCTACCCCCAGTACCACCAAAAAAACAAAAAAAACAAAAAAAAAAACCCCTCTAAAAAAATGATTAGGCACACACAATGAAACCATACTCAGCCTGGAGAAAATGATACCGTACAGAGTTGCAGTGAAGAATAAATAGAACTCAGAAAGCCTAATGTGCCTGGCAGAAAGCAAATACTAAACATTCTTCTTGGGTTTGTCTTACTGACAGCTTTCCGTCTGGGTCTCCTCATCTACAAAAATGGGCCAAACAAGCTGGGCATGGTGGTACATGCCTATAACCCTAGTACTTGGGAGGCTGGGATAGGAGATCACAGGCTTGAAGGTGGTCTCAGCCACTTAGGGAGACCCTGTCTCAAGATTTAAAAAAAAAAAAAAAAAAAAACTAAGCGTAGTGGCGCACTCTGGTAATCCCAGCATTTGGGAGATTGAGACAGGAAGATCTCTGTTCAAGGACAGCCTCAGCTATTTAGTGAGGCCCTTTGCAACTCAGTGAAGTCCTGTTTCAAAATAAAGAATAAAAAAATAGGGCCGGGCGTGGTGGCGCACGCTTGTAATCCCCGTGCTTGGGAGGCGGAGATAGGAGGATCGCGCAGGTTCGAAACCAGCCACGCTGGCGTAAGAGACCCTGTTTCAAAAATATAAAATAGGTCTGGGAGTGTAACCAAGAGGTAGAAGGGCTTCCATGAACCCCAGTACAACAACAACAAAAAAATAGGGCTAGGGGTGTAGCTTGGATGTAGAATGCCCCTGGGTTCCATCCCCAGTACTGCAAAAAAAAAAAAAAAAAAAAAAAATTTAAAAAGAGCCAGGAGCCAAGCATGGTAGCTCATGCCAGCACTTGGGAGGATGAGATAGAAGGATCGCAGGTTCAAGGACAGCCTCAGCAATTTAGTGAGGCCCTCTGCCACCTAGTGAGACCCTGTTTCAAAATTAAAATATAGGGATGGTGAGGTAGCTCAGAGGTAGAAAGCCCTTAGGTTCAATCTCTAGTAAAATACACATACACACACACACACAGAGGCTGGAGGTGTAGCACAGAGGTAGAATGCCGCTGGGTCCAATCCCCAGAACAACAACAAAAAACTGGTATAGCACATGTAAATGTGAGGACCTCAGTTCAATCCCCAGGAAGAGGTGAAGGGGGGAAGGACAATGGGCCTAACAGATGAAAAGTATCTGGCACCTAAGAGGGAATTAGTGACCCCTCATTAGCTTTTATTAATTACCATGATATCTTGGAAAAAGCTAGAAAAAGCTCAAGCATTCTTAAAGATTAAAAACGTAATGTTATTTTTCTTATGGTGTGTATGTGTTACTGGGGATTGTATCTAGGACCATCCTCAGCCCTATTTTATTTTGAAACAGATCTTGCTAGGGTGATAAGAGTCTTACTACTTGCTGAGGCTGCCCTCCAACCTGTGATCCTCCTCTGTCTCAGCCTCTCCTTGGGCCACCACACCTGGCCTAAAAACTTAATACAAAAATGTCAAAGGGCCGGGCATGGTGGCGCATGCTTGTAATCCCAGCATTTGGGAGGCTGAGACCGGGGGATCGAGGTTCACGGACAGCCTCAGCTACTTAGTGAGGCCCTCTGCAACTTAGTGAGACCCTGTCTCAAAATAAAGATTAAAAAAACCGGGCAGGGGTGTAGCTCAGAGGTCGAATGCCCCTGGGTTCCATCTCCAGACCCGTGAGGGGAAAAAAAAAAAGTCAAAGGTGTGTATAGAACTATCTCTGGTACATACACAATTTCATAAATCACTCTGTCATTCATTTGATCCTCAGAACAATACTGTAAAGTAGTCTGGCAGATTCTTTTTCCATTTTTTTGAAGAAAACAAGGCATAAAAGGATTAAATATCAAAGCAACTTTATTTTTTATTTTGAAACAGGGTCTCACTGAGTTGCAAAGGGCCTCACTAAGAAGCTGAGGCTGTACTCAAACCGCAATCCTGTCTCAGCCTCTCAAATGCTGGGATTACAAGCACGCACCACCACGCCCGGCCTAAATATAACTATTCTTAACTCTTGGAAAAACTAGCGTAAATCTTCACTATGGTAAATATCTATAAATAAGCTTAACGTGTGCATAACAAAAACAACACTATACCAGAGAATTTCTGAAATCTGTTTTCCACGCAATGACAGAAGATACCTGACAGCAATTTGCACTCCTAGTGCTAAATGAGAAGCCAGATTTCCGTGGAAAGTAAAGAGATAATAGTTTAATAGCTCTAGATGTCACAAAGCAGTTAGGTACAATTTTAAGCAATAAAATAGGTGCTTCAACATAACTTAAAGTACTTAGAGGCTTGTCCTTTTCATCGCCTGTAAACTGAGAGCTTACAAGGTAGGGTGATAGAACAGGAACATGATGTCGGAAAACAGAAGGATCAGGAAAACAAAACCAAACAAACACAACTAAGGTGCTCCCTGCCTCAGAACCCTCTAGAAACCAACAACTGAGAAGTCAGCCTCGGTTTCACGGTGAGATGGGCGAACTGACACCAGAGAAAGTGGACAGGATGACTCCACAGGCGGACATTCAGTAAACCACAATCTACCGCAGTCGCCAGAGCTCGCCGGCTCCCTTGGAGAGTAGATGCTCGCTCAGAACCAAATGTCAGGCTTTAAACTAAATGCTGGGGCTCACGGAAGCCCCGAGCCCGAGAACACTCCGGCACCCAAGGGTGGCCCCGACTAGAAGGGTCAGGGTGCAGGGATGCCTCGAGAAGAGGGGGAAAGGGTCAGGATGCGAAGAGGGTGGCCTCAGTGGTCAATGCGGCCCAAGGGGGTGGGACACCCTCACCTCTTCCTCACCGAGCCCTCCCTCTCAGGACAGCGCCAGCCTCTGCCGCGGGATCAGCCTTTCTAGTTGGGCTGGGCGGCGCAGAGAAAGGGCGGAAGGGGACCGGCGCGGGGAAGTTTCGGGTTAAGAAAGAAGCACGGCGTCCTGGAAGTTGTAGTTCCCGGCCCTCCGCGGCCAGGCGCCGCCCCGATGGGCGCGGGGCTTGTTGACTACCGCTCCCAGAAGCCCCTGCGCTCCGTGTTTCGTCACTTCCTTTGCTTTCTGCGCGACCTTCCGCGGCTAACCCCAGGGTCACCTGACGAGACTACAACTCCCATGAGGCTCAGCAGGGCCGGCTCGGGGCGTCAGGAGACAATGGGACGTGTCCTTTGTGTCCTTACGGGTGAGGACTAGGCGTGAGAGGGGCTGGGTTTCGTGCCCCTTAGGGGATAACCTGCGGGAGTCCTAAGGAACTCCAGAGCAGGCGGAACCTAATCCACTCGACCAGGCGGGGGCTGGGAACGGAAGTAGCCGGCGGAGTGGGGAGGAGCCGGAAGTCAAGGCGGGGAGGGGTTGGGGGTGGAGGGAAAAGCAAGCCAGGAGGTGCTGCGGCCGCTTCTAGTAGTTTCCAGGCGCTGCCGGGCGGCTGGGACCGAGCGGTCCTGAGGCTGTGGCTGCGGCTGCTTGGGAGCTGGTGGCGGCGCGATAGGAAAGCCGATGGCCAAGTGGGGTGAGGGCGACCCACGCTGGATCGTGGAGGAGCGGGCGGACGCCACCAACGTCAACAACTGGCACTGGTGAGGGCCAGCAAGGCAGGCCGCAGGAGCGCTGCGACCGGGCTGGGGCTTGGGGGTTCCTGGACCGTCGGCCCGGGCAGAGCTGGGGCCCGGGGAGCCCTGCTCCGAGATTGGGGTGGGTCCTCCCTGTGGCGGGGGTCCGTGGTCCCAGACCTCTCCACCCACCCCTCCCGGGCCACCGTATCTGTGTTTGGGACGAGGAGGTCGACGCGGACGGCTACGTTCTAGAGGCGGAATTTCAGACAGACGAGCACGTAACGCCCTAGTTGCTGCATCCCGCCTGAGTAGGGAAATGCACGTGGTCGGAGGAGTCAAAGAAACCCAAACGCCTCGGCTGTGTGCGGAGATGGCTGTGGAAGTCTCCAGGCCGGGGCGCTGTAATTCCTATTTTGTGGCTTACGGTGAAAATAGTCAGTTATAGGGGCTCCTTGCCTCAGCTCAGCTGGAGATTTGCAACGTGGTCAGCAGGTGCACGGAGCCCAGGGATGCTGAAGACGCCGCAGCCTCTCGCTCACCCGGAACTGTTGGTTGTGTTGTAATTCCAGGTTGCCGCGCAATCGTGGTTTTATAGCCTGACCGTTCTTTAATCTAGCCCTCCTTAATGAAATCCTCCCAAAGTAATGTGTCCTTATCTTTTAACTCTACCGAACTTTGTTCGTACTGTTTGCAGTTTTTACTCTGTTGCAGCTCTTTTTTTAAATAGTTAATAGGAAGACACAAAATGAGTTTTCCCTTATCTCACTCTGTCTCCTTCAAGAACACTGAGTTCTTGACCTAATTATTGTTGTTAGTTTTGAAATCCTGGGCATCACTGTTTTTCTGGTCATTTAAAGAGCCTAGAATGTGTAGGATATTTATAGCCCAGTCTAAATCTGACAGGTCAGAACTGTGTACTAATGAGGTCAGAGTTAGTGGTTTCTTCTTAACTGGGTCTTTTAGCTAATAAATGTGTTCCTTGGTCCAGTCTGTGCTTCGGACCTGGGCAGTGTGTACACTGTGTTCCTTTAGGGCAAATGGAGGTGCCAAAGAAACCCAAAGCATCAGGTATTCTGCGAAGATGCTGAGGACTTTTTTTTTTTTTTTTTTTTTTTGTATTTTTATCTTTTGGTGGTGGTACTGGAATTGAACCTAAGGGTGCTCTTTTCCTCTGAGCCACATTCCCAGTCCTTTTTATTTTTATTAGTGAGACAAGGTCTCACTAAATTGCTGAGACTAGCCTTGAACTTGCTTTCCTCCTGCTTCAGCCTCCCAAGTTGCTGGAATTACAGGCACCCACCACTTGTCATTGTTGATAATATATGACCCTTTGTCTTCCCGATCGAGTGGCATGTTGTGAGCATACTGGTATGAAACAGAGTCGTGTCTTGTTTTCAAACTATTCATCTGGCCACCTTTAACCTTGAGTTCTCTTGCATACAGCATTTGACTCCTGGTCCTTAGCTTTGATTTTTTTTTTTGCAGGACAGAGAGGGATGCTTCAAATTGGTCCACGGAAAAGCTAAAGACACTTTTCTTAGCAGTGCGGGTGCAAAATGAGGAAGGCAAGTGTGAGGTGACTGAAGTGAGTAAGCTTGATGGAGAGGCATCCATTAACAATCGAAAAGGCAAACTCATCTTCTTTTATGAATGGAACATAAAACTGAACTGGACAGGTAAGTATTAGCTGGACTGTCAGGGGAATGGTCACCACATGTCCATTGACCAGTTAAGGAGCTAGAGATAATAGGGTTGTGTTTTGTTTTGGGGGAGGGGAGTTTGGGTAGAAGGGCTTGAACCCAGGGGCGTTTTTTATTTGGAAACTTGGTTACCGAGCGCCTCACTAAGTTGCTGGGCTGGCTTTGAATCTGCAGTCCTCCTCTCTAAGCTTCCCAAGTACTGGGATTCCAGGCATAGGCCACCATGCCTGGCCTTAGTCCCTTTTTACAGATTCAGAAGTGGAAGCCCAGAGAGATGAAAGTAAATGTTGATTCATTTTGAAGCAGCCAGTTCTGTTATATTTCAACATAAGTTGAATTACACTATGGGAAATTCACTCAATAAAAGCCATCAAGTTCATAGGGAGCAGGGCCTTAGGAACACACTACCCAAAAATATCAGTGATACTTTGAGTTACTGAAGATTGAACCCAGGGGAATATTACCTCTGAGCTAGATCCCCAGCCTGGTTTTATTCTTTAGTTTGAAACAGGGCCTCACTAAACTGCGGAGGGCCTCACTAAGTAGCTGAGGCTGGCCGCGAACCTGTGATCCTCCTGTCTCAGCCTCCCAAGTACTGGAATTACAAGTGTGTGCCACCACGCCCAGCTCAATGAAACTTTTTTTGGTTTGTGTGTGGTACAGGGAATGAAACCCAGGGGCATTCTACCTCCAAGCTACACCCCCAGCCCTATTTTTTATTTTTGTTTTAAAACAGGGTCTCGCTAAGTTGCAAAGGGCCTCACTAAGTAGCTAAGACTCTCTGCGAATCCGGATCCTCCGGTCTCAGCCTCCCAAATGCTGGGATTATAAGTGTGCGCCATCACACCCAGCTATCAATGATACAATTTTTAAATTATAGGTACTAAAAAGTGGTAACACTATTTTACACATTAAATGATAAATTTAAAAAATGCTACAAAAAGATCTAAAGTCTCCCTATGATATTGGGCATCAGAGGATCTGTAGCTTGAGAGCTATTGTGAAGTGGTGGAGAGTATGTCATCTGAAATCAAAGAATGTTACAGCATCAGCACTGTGTGGTTGTGGCACATACATGGTAAAACCAGATCGTTGGCAGATGTTTGACCTCTGTGTTTTGTATTGCCCTACACCTTTCAGTTCAGCTGTATCTAGTTTTCTTTGTTCACCTAGTGTCACTTATGGATGAAATCTCATAGAAGCAAGTATGAAATTCTCATGATCAAATTTTTGCCTGCCTGAGCCAGGCATGATGCTGTACATTTGTAATCCTAGTACTTGGAAGGCTGAGACAGAATCACACAGGTTTGAAGCCAGCCTCAGCTACTTAGTGAGGCTCTCAGCAACTTAGTGAGGCTCTCTTTCCAATAAAATATAAAATAGGTCTGGGAGTAAAGCCCAGAGGTAGAAAGCTCCTGAGTTCCACCCCTAATACCAAAAAAAATTGTTCCCTGCCATATCGATCTCAATGGAATAAATTCAGGTTTTCAAACACGTTCGAGCAGAACTGTGCTGTTCTTTCTGATAGAAATCACACTAGTGCCCAAACTGTGCAGCTCTCAGTCCCGACTGTTTAGCATGGTCGCTCTCCAGTTATCTAGTGAGGAAAGACATCGGAGTGGGGTTGCGACTGCATCTGGCATGTGATGCCCTCAGAATAAAGAGGGTTGGTTTCACTGTCTAAAAGGAGCCCAAATGGTATAGTACTCTGGTAGAGACCTTTCTACAAAGGAGACTAAAGACATTGTAATGCTTTTGACAGGTACCTCTAAGTCAGGAGTACTATACAAGGGACACGTGGAGATACCCAATTTGTCTGATGAAAACAGCGTGGATGAAGTGGAGGTTTGTGCTTCCTAATTCTTCGTCTTCCCTACCCTCTTGTTCTCAGATGAGAAAAATGACCTATCATTCAAGAAGAATGGCCCATGTCTGGTCTAACCATTCAGAACCCCAATGTACAGATGATTCCTGGGAATTCGGTGTCATTGGAATCTTTCAGAGCAACTTGCACTGAAGTAATTTCATTGCTTTAGTTAGTGAAATGGGTTCTAACATAACCACCTTTGCCTTAACAGAGAGGATTTGAGAAGAAACACTAGTGGAGTCTGCAAATACCCCAACTCTAAACATTTCCTTTGGGAATGTCAGCACTTACCCTATTGCTCGGTACGCACATACCGTGGGTATCCCTCAAGTTACTTACCTTCTGCTTCTTGTTTTTCACTCAGATTAGTGTGAGCCTTGCCAAAGATGAGCCTGACACAAATCTCGTGGCCTTAATGAAAGAAGAAGGGGTGAAACTTCTAAGAGAAGCAATGGGAATTTACATCAGCACCCTCAAAACAGGTATCCCTGAGTAGCTGTACATGGCTTGGGGGGCAGTCTTTGCTTGTCAGACTCTGAGGGGCTTGACAGTCCTTCCTTTAGCAAATGGGTAAAGACTTGGGGGAGTGGGCTTATTTCTTGAAGTGAATCTCTTAAGTTCTGAGTAAGAGAAGGGTTTAGAGCTGCATTTTGGAATAGATTAGCCATTAAGCTCTTGATTTGTCACTAGTCCAGGTTGAGCTCTGCTGTGTGTATAAAATACACAAGGAATCTTGAAGACTTGGTACCAAAAAAAATATAAGGTATCTCAGTAATCTGATTTTGACAACATGTTAAAATGATAGTTTGGATACATTAAGTGTACTAGTAAGATTAACTTGATCTGTTTCATTAACGTTTTTAATGTTGCACTAGACAATTAAAACTCAATTTGAGTCTCACATTATATTTCCATTGGACAGCACAGACCTAAAGACTTGACATCCCCAGATTCATTATGGGAATATAGTCCTGGACTCTCTTTGATATGCATCCTCCATGGTTATTTAGATGGTTAGAATAGAGACCAGCTCAGCTTTTCCCTGGGATTTTATTTCTGCTAGTTATTCTGATCTTGGTGTTGAAGTACACATAGTAACCATCAAGGAGAACCGGCATAGATAGAAAGTAATACTGTTTTTATGGGAACCAGTGCTCTAGTGCTGTAATGAGTGGGGGGAAGAGACTAAGCATACTTCCAGAGGTACTGGGTGCTTACACAGGAAGTCATTGAAGTGTTGCTCCATTCCCTGGATACTTTGGTGGTAGACCTTATAAAAATTTAGCAATTTATGATACTTCCATTTGAGTCAAGTGTTTTTAAGACTTTTTAAGATAAACCCAGTGAACTGTGTTCTGCAGCACACACTCAGATACCTCTCTGGTAGTGACCTTTTTTTTTTTTTTTTTTTTTAATCACTACCTCATTTTGGGTTAAGACAGCTGAGTTTGTTGAGCTGTAGTAACACCTCTCATCTCAGCCTCTACAAAGTAATTCCCATGAGCTGGGTTTTTATCTTTTCAGAGTTCACCCAGGGCATGATCTTGCCGACAGTGAATGGAGAGTCAGTAGACCCGGCAGGGCAGCCAGCACTGAAAACTGAGGAGCGCAAGGTAAAATAGTATTCCCAGGCAATGGGGAGGCTGTTTGCAGAGGGAGTCTGCAATACGGAGTTGTCTACTTGTCTTTAACTTGGTTTTTATTCATTAATTGTGGAACCTGCCAGGTGTGGTGGTACATGCTTGTAATCCCAGTACTTGGGAGGCTGAGATAGGAGGATTGCAGGTTCGCAGCCAACTCCAGCAACCTCAGGAGGCCCTCTGCAACTTACTGAAACCCTGCTTCAAAATAAAAATCAGCCAGGCGTGGTGGCACACGCTTGTAATCCCAGCTTTTGGGAGGCTGAGACCAGAGGATCGCGGTTCGTGGACAGCCTCAGCTACTTAGTGAGGCCCTCTGCAACTTAGTGAGACTCTGTTTCAAAATAAAGAATAAAAAATAGGGCAGGGGGTGTAGCTCGGAGGTCAAATGCCCCTGGGTTCCATCCCCAAACCTGGGGAAAAAAAAAAAAAAGAATTTTTAAAAATAGTGCAGGGGATATAGCTTGGAGGTCAATGACCTGGGGTTCCATTCCCCAGACCCGCTAAAAATAAAAAGTTAAATAAAAATCAAGCTAAGCTGGGTGTGGTGGCGCATGCTTGTAATCCCAGCACTTGCGGGGCTGAGACAGGAAGATCGTGCAGGTTCGAAGCCAGCCTCAGATATTTAGTGAGGCTTACAGCAACTTAGACCCTGTTTCCAAATATAAAATTGGTCTGGGAGTGTAGACCGGTGGTAGAAAGCCCCTGGGTTCTAGCCAGGCATGATAGCGCACACTTGTAATCCCCGTGCTTGGGAGGCAGAGACAGGAGGATCACAGTTTCGAAGCCAGCCTCAGCAGCTTAGCCCTCAGCAACTTAGATCCTGTTTTCAAAATAATACTGGACTGGGGGGGGGGGGGTATCTCGGAGGTAGAAAGCCCCAGGCAAGTCCTCTTTACCAGCTAAGATCACATCAAGGATTAGCTCCCTAATGTCACCATCAGGAAATAGACCCCTCTCATGCCATTTGCAGAGTGAACAGATTATTTTATCTAGAGATGTAGAACTTGTGTGGTTCAAGTTCCTACCTGCCTTGGAATCGTGCTGTTCTTCTATTTGCACCGTGAGGACTATTCTGAAAGTAAGGAGCTGTGTGGTTTGGTGGTGGTACTAGGGATCAACCCTAGGATCTTGCGTGTACTAGGAAAGCACTCCGCTGCTGCGCTCACATCCCCAGCTCTGACTTCCAGCTACTTAAGCATCGAGTTTTTGTTTGAGAGGTGCCTGATGAAGCTGAGCACAGTGACTCACACCTGTAATCCCAGCTTCTCCCAGCCTAGGCAATTTAGTGAGACCCTGTCTCAAAACTAAAGAAGGGCTGAGGAAAGAGCTCAATGGCATATACTCTTGCCTAGCATGAGAGGCCCTGGGTTATATTCCCTAGTGCTGCAAAAAGGATAGAAAAAGGTACTGTAATAATTGGCTTGTCTTTAGGCTGATGGGATTTTTTATGGTACTGAGGATTCTTCGAACCCTATTTACTTATTTTGTGGTACTGAAAATTAAACCCAGGGACATTTTACCTTTGAGCTACACCCCAAGTCCTATTTTATTTTGATACAGTCTCACTACAAACCTTCAGTTCTCTTGCTCAGCCTCCCAAGTACTGGGATTACAAGAGTGCACCACCACAGCTGGCACTGAGGATTGAACCCGGGGGCATTCTACCTCTGAGCTACATCCCAATCCCATGGTTTTTTGTTGTTGTTGTTGTTTTTGGTTTTGGTTTTGGTTTGTTTGTTGTTTTTGCAATACTAGAAATTGAACCTAGGGACATTCTACCTCTGCGCTACACCCCCTGCCCTATTTTTTATTCTTCATTTTGAAACACAGTCTCACTGAGTTGCAGAGGGCCTCACTAAGAGGTTGAGGCTGTCCGCAAAATGCAAACCTCTGTCTCAGCCTCCCAAATACTGGGATTACAAGCATGCATCAACACGCCTGACGATTTTGTGTGTGTGTGTGTGTGTGTGTGTGTGTGTGTGTGTGTGTGGTGCTGGGGATAGAACCCAGGGGCCTTCTACCTTGGGGCTACACTCCCAGACCTATTTTATATTTTATTTAGAAACAGGGTCTCTTAAGCCAATGAGGCTGGCTTCGAACCTGTGTGATCTTCCTGTCTCCTCCCAAGCGCTGGGATTACAAGCATGCACCACCACACCCGGCTGTTTGTGTGTGTGTGTGGCGGGGGGGCGCTACTGGGGTTCCGGGAAAACCTTCCTCCAGGCTACATGCCCAGACTCATTTTTTTAAATATTTTTTAAAATTAGAAACAGGGTCTCTTAAGCCAGCAAGGCTGGCTTTGAACCAGTGCGATCCTCTTGTTTCCGCCTCCCAAGCCCGGGGATTACAAGTGTGGACCACCACGCCCAGCTTTTTTTTTTTTTTTTTTTTTTTTTAAATAAACAGGGCCAGCTAAGTTGCTGAGGGCCTCCCTATGGATCTGTAATCCATCTGCCTTAGCCTCCCAATTACTGGGATTACAAATTATACCACCTCTTAGTTGCTTTAAATCTGATGGGTTTGTAAGTGAACACCAGAGTTAGCCTCTTAGAGTGGTGATTTTCAATGTACATAAAAGATGTTTCTGGAAGTGTCTTCATTTACACAAATTTTCTTCAACTTTGAAGGTGAAAAATTATGTGAGAATTCCTAAGTCTGTTCCTGAAGCCATACTGACTGAGGTTTCACTGTTGTTCTAAACTGACCTTTTTCACTACCTCTTTCACAGGCAAAGTCTGCGCCTTCAAAAGCCCAGGCCAAACCTGTTGGTGTCAAAATCCCCACTTGTAAGATCACCCTTAGAGAAACTTTCCTGACATCACCAGAGGAGCTCTATAGAGTGTTTACTACCCAAGAGGTAAGTGTCCTTTAGGCCTCCTGCTGGCTCCATTATAAGAAGACATGGGTCGTGGTCGCGCTCCGTCAGCACACAGGGAGCTGCTGAGCTTGGGCCCGCGAGGCTTCCCTGATACAAGTAGAGACAAAGGAATAACATGTGTTCCACTCACCAAAGTATTTTTTACATTTTGTATTAGTTTTGAGTCTTGTAAGTGGGAACCACTGAATCCTTTTTTTTAGAAAAGTGAATGGGTGCCGGGCATGGTGGCACATGCCTGTAATCCTAGACAGGGAACACAGGTTCAAAGTCAGCCTCAGAAACTCAGGCTCTCATCAGCTTAGCAGATTCTTTTTCAAATTAAAATAAGATTGGGGTGCAGCTCAGAGGTAGAATGCCTCCAGGTACAATCTCAAGCACCACAAAAGAAAAATGGACAGCCAGGCATGGTGGTACACCTGTAATTCCAAAACTTGGGAAGCTGGAGACAGGAGGATTGCAGGTTCGCAGTCAGCCTCAGCAACTCAGTGAGGCTTGAATCAATTTAGTAAGTAAGGCCCTGTTTCCAAGGAAAAATAAAATGGGCTGGGGGTGTATCTCAGAGGTAGAAATCTCCTGGGTTCAGTCCCCAGCACCGCACGTGCACGATGTGAATGGGCCCAAAGTAATGGCATCCTGAATTCAGAAAGAATGACTGAAGTTAAAACTTGACCCAAAGTAGAAGAGAGTAGAGGGAGACCTGGGACCTGCTCTTTGGGCAGAGTGCCATCTTTGAAAATGAGGGTTGAGACATTCTGGTTTCAGCTGGCACCTGTTCCTGAATCCCCTTGAGAGCCATGCATCTACTCCCTGCCCCCGCCCTTTTTTTTTTTTTAGCTGGTTCAGGCCTTTACCCATGCTCCTGCAACGTTAGAAGCAGACAAAGGTGGGAAGTTCCAAATGGTGGATGGCAACGTCTCTGGGGAGTTTACTGATCTGGTGAGTACCTGCTGCCCCAGACCCAGTTTGTAACCTCTCTGGTCAAATGAGTCCTTCCTCAGCTCTGTAGGTAACACTTAAGGCTTTAATCTCTTTGGTTAATAAGGCCTTATTTTTCTCCAAAAAAGAATGCTGCAATTTGAATCCTCTTGCGAGTACTATAATTGCACAGAATATAAACTTCATATAGAAGGCAGATGGCTAACCCTAGCTAGGGGGGATATGTTGTAGTCTCTACTATAGACTGGACTCTGATTATTTTAGGTCCCTGAGAAACATATTTCGATGAAGTGGAGGTTTAAATCTTGGCCAGAAGGTAAGTAAGCATGTTTGTTTTTTTGCCAGTCATCCCCCAAATAGCTGCTTTTCTTCCTGATCTGAATCCCACATGGAAACCCTGAGTCGGAAACCTCTATCCCCTCTGCCTTCCCACAGGGCACTTTGCCACCATCACTTTGACCTTCATTGACAAGAATGGAGAGACGGAGCTGTGCATGGAAGGCCGAGGCATTCCTGCCCCTGAGGAAGAGAGGACGAGGCAGGGCTGGCAGCGGTACTACTTTGAGGGCATCAAACAGACCTTTGGCTATGGTGCACGCTTGTTTTAGGGCCAGCAGCGAGGGCTCCAGCCTGCCCAACACTTAAGTCCAGCCGTCTCCTGACTGGGGCTTATGGCTCACAGAATCGCACCATCCCAATAACTTGGGGTTGGGCCCCCTCCACGTATACCTTGGGTTTGTGCATGTTTTCTGCTGGGTGGGATCAGAGGGTGATTTCTCTTTTATGTGTACATACGCTAAATAAACATAATTTTAAAAGCATACTTGTCTAAACCTGTGTTGATTGGGTGGCTACCATTGGGTTCCAAAAAATAAATAAAATAAAAAAATAAAGATTTTACTTTATTTTTGTGGTACTGGGAATTGAGCCCCAGGGACATTCTACCCCGGAGTTACACCCCCAGTCCTATATTTTATTTATTTTGAAGCAGAATTTCACTAAGTTGCTGAAGCTGGTTGTGAACCTGTGATTGATCCTCCTGTCTCAGCCTACCAACTACTGGGATTTCAAGACTGCACCACCACACCCAGCTGAAGATTTTTAATTAAGAATGCCAGGTGTGGTGGTGCACACTTGTAATCCCAGTACTTGGGCAGCTGAGACAGAAGGATTGCAGGTTTGACAACAGCCTTAGCAAGTAGTGTGACTCTCATTACCTAGTGAGAACCCTATTTCAAAATAAAACAGCTGGCATGTAGCCTAGAGGTAGAATGCCTCTGGGTTCAATCCCCAGTAACACAAAAAAGAGATTTGAAGGCCCTAGCTCCCTTCTTTTGGGTAAGTAGGTAATCTAATAGCTACAGAGGGAACCTGCTTCTTACTACTAAACATTCCTGAGCCAGTCTCTTCTACTGTACTAACCGAGGATCTGCCTTTTTAGCAGCACAGGGGAGGATTGGTGCTCTGGAGTAAGCCATGCTGCTGTTGCTGGTGGAGGCGGTGTCCTGGGTTGTATTTGCCATAACCTCAACCTTTTTTGCATAGAAGACCATATAGGTGCTGGTTTGGAATGTAGAAAGACTGTTGGGCATGGTAGCACATGCTTGTAAGTAATCATAGTAGTTGGGAGGCTGAGGCAGGAAGGTCGCAGGTTTGAGAACAGGCTTAGCAATATAGTGAGGCTTTCAACCTAGTGAAACTGTTTCCAAGTAAGAAATACAATTGGCTTGGGGGTATAGCTTGAAGGTAGAATGCCTCTGGGTTTAATTCCCAGTCCTAGCCAAAAAAAATCCATAGAATGCCAACCTGTGTCAGTTTCTGTTAGTGGATTAGACAGTATACTGAGCAGTTACCTTGCATTTAATTGCCATAAAGCCCTGTGAAGTATTAACATTTATTCCACAAAAAATCTTGCCTTTTTTTGTATATAAATATGTTTGCTATAGGCAAAGGTCTGATTCTCAAAATAAGAGCCAAGACCCAACAGCTGACACTGAACAGAGTTGGGATCTGGGACGAGGGCTGTAATTGCAGAGTCTGCTCAAGTGTACAAACACTGTCTACAGCCTTTTGGGTTCGTGCCCACAGAAAAGCTGCTGCATCTCTAGTTTATTAGGTATCCCTCCTGCAGTAGAAAAATGAAGGCGTCAGTGTTCTTCCCAGGAAGAGGAAGAAAGTGTCCTTACTAGAAATTTTAAAATGCTTGGTACCATTAAACAAGTTCACTGGGCACTGACTGTGCCAAGTGCTGGGATTACGTTCTTGGGTTCAGGCTGCTGCGCTGCAGGGAGAAATAACTACCTGAACAGGGAGTTACTTTCCCAGACAAGCCTGCCCTGGCTTCCTGCGCCCCAGTGTGAGTCAGTGCCCTCTGAGTGAGACACCACCTCCTGTGGCTACAGCTATTCATCTATTTTTGCCCGTTTTATTAGGTGGCAATGAGGCCTGCAGGCTAATCCTACCTGACTTGGCCCAAACCTGTAGTTAGAGCAAGAAATCAAGAATCCTGGTCTGTCATCTAGACCCCCACCCCCAAGCCACCTTGGCTTGGTTAGATGAGTGCTGGAGTTAACGCATACCTAACTTTACATTTGCCTCCTAGGGCTCCAAAAGAAGGCATTTGAATAACTTAGACCCTAGCTTGAATCACTGGGCCTCTCCTAACAGAAACCTTTAGTAAAAAACTGGAACTCTTTAGTTTCTGACTGGAAAGTTACCAGTTCTAGAATATTTGAGAGAAAAATGGGAAGGGATTACGACACATTAGTAAACACCAAAGCACCGGGCCAAGAGCCTATCGCACGTCATGCTCAGTAACAGCTCCCGCACCAGTACTGACGGCCAGGCACTTCTTACCACCGCCATCTTACGCATTTCAGCTAGCCATCTGGGCCTAAATTGCAGTGATGCTGATAAAGGTAACACCAGGATTTGGTTGGAATGGTAAATGTTCCACTTTCTAACCAGCTGGATAGATATCCTTATCTGTAAAAACAGGTCTGATGATGTATGAAGAAGCACCGGCACCTGGTGGTGGTCAACAGATGGTGCCTGTTGACTTGGGACTCACAACCCGAGTGTTTTCCCTTAAACCAGAATGGATATTTCAAAATGCTAGTTGAGTATAAATTGTCAATCCTAAGTCAACAGTTCTCCAGACTTGAGAATCACCTGGGGGAACCTGTTAACTACAGAAAAGCAGACTCTATCACTACAGATTTGTAGTTGGGGTGGGACGTGGCCCAGGAACTTGCATTTCAATATCTCAAGTGATTCTGATATTGGGTGCATTTTGTGAAGCAGCCCAATATGTGAGGAAAGCCTTATTTTAACAGAGGAGACGAAGAAGCACGTCAGGGGCCTTTTTGTGGATAATGGAGCAAAAGATCTGAAATATCCAATCTTCCAGGCGGTCGGCAAGCTCAGTAGGCTCTGGTGGTTTTGGGTTATTGGGAATTTTTCATTTTTGTGGCACTGGGAATGGAAGCCAGGGGCTCACACATGCCGGGCAAACTATCACTGAGCTACACTCCAGTCCTTTTTTTTTTTTTTTTTTTTTTCGGGTCTGGGGATGGAAACCAGGGGCATTCGACCTCCAAGCTTCACCCCCTTCCCTAGTTTTTATTCTTTTTAATTTGAAACAGGATCTCACTAAATTGCAGAGGGCTCACTAAGTAGCTGATGTTGTCCAGGAACCGCGATGCTCCAGTCTCAGCCTCCCAAATGATGGGATTACAAGCGTGCGCCACCATGCCTGGCTATACTCCAGCCCTTTTAAAGTATTTATTTTGAGCCGGGCGTGGTGGTGCACGCTTGTAATCACAGCATTCGGGAGGCTGAGTCCGGAGGATCGCGGTTCGCGGGCAGCCTCAGCTACTTAGTGAGGCCTCTGCAACTCAGTGAGACCCGGTTTCAAAATAAAAAATAGGGCAGGGGGTGTAGCTTGGAGGTCAAATACCCCTGGGTTCTATCCCCAGACCCACAAATAAAATATTTATTTTGCCAAGGTCACACTAAATCGTTCAGGCTGGCCTTGAACTTGCCATCCTCCTACCTTAGCGTCCTGAGTAGCTGGGATTGCAGGCATGTGCCACCACACTTGGCTCAGATAGTGGTTTTATTTCTTTGGGCACTGGGGACTGAACCCAGGGGCACTCTGCCTCTGAGTCAATCCCCCAGATTTTTTAATGTGTGTGTATATATATACGTATATATATATTTTTTTCCCAGTATTGGGGATGGAACCCAGGGGCGTTCTACCTCCGAGCTACATCCCCAGCCCTATTTTTTATTCTTTATTTTGAAACAGGGCCCTCCGCAACTTAGACCCTGTTTAAAAATAAAGAATAAAAAATAGGGGCTAGAAGTATAGCTCGGAGGTAGAATGCCCCTCTCTGGGTTCCATCCCCAGACCTGCAAAAAAAAAAAAAAAAAAAAAAAAAGGCTGGGCGTGGTGGCACATGCTTGTAATCCCAGCATTCAGGAGGCAGAGACCAGAGGAACACAGTTTGAGGACAGCTTCAGCTACTTAGTGAGGTCCCTTGCAACTCAGTGAGACCCTGTTTCAAAAATAAAGAATAAAAAATTAAGGCTGGGGGCGGGGGCGCTGAGAGGTAGAATGCCCCTGGGTTCCATCCCCAGTACCGAAAAAAAAAAAAAAGGGAAGAAAAGCCAGGTGTGATGATGCCCACCTGTAATCCCAGTACTTGGAAGGCAAAAACAAGAGGATCACAGTTCAAAGCTAGCCTCAACAACTTAGACCCCGTTTCAAATAAGAAATAAAATCAGGCTGTGTGTATAACTTGGAGGTAGAATGCCTCTGTGTTCAAACCCCAGTACCACACACACACCAAAAACAAAAATAAAAAAATAGGTCTGGGGGTGTAGCTCGGAGGTAGGATGCCCCTGGGCTCCATCCCCAGTACCACCACCGATAAAAAGTACTAACAAAAAAATAAAACAAGCTGGCCACAGTGGAACACGTCTGTAGTCCCATCTGTCACAGCGAGACCCCATCTCAGAGAAAAAAGTTAATGCTTGGGCTAATCTTATTGAACTTGGCTCCCACCTGGTAGCCTTAGGGCCTGCCTTCTCTTACCCTCTAATATTCTACATGCACCAGAGTATTTTTAGACTATTGTCCACACTAATCAATCAACTTACTTCTTGGCAAGAGGGTAGCTGGAGACGTCTGGTTCTGAGCATCCCCAGGTGGTGGCTGCGGACATACCTCACTTTACTTCCTGACATATTTCTGTCCTTCCTCAGATGTCAGGGATGATGATGGAATACCTGGCAAGGGTACCAAGTGAGGCCGAGTACAGGTCCATCTCTCCTTTTAGGTGTGTGGTCCTCTGGGCAATGCTGGTGGGACCCCTCAAAGATAAGAACCTGGAAAAGTGGAATGACTTCCCCCAGGAATGAATGCAAACCACCAGCGTAACCAGACTGAGGTGTAAGGGAGCCGCCAACGTCAGCCAGCTCCTGGCCGGTCTCCCCCTGCAGTCCGTGTGAAGAGGGACACTGATGTGTGTAGTCTAACTCTGCTTGCCCAGCTGGCTCAGGAAGAGAAAAGGAGCTGGCTGCGGGTTGGGTAATTACAAACATAATGCATGTGAGCTTGGCTTGCCTGTAAGCAAAGGCTTTCTACTAGACCCTCAGCTCTGCCTGAGCCCCAAATACTTCCTCAGACAGAATTGGAAAATAAAGTGCTTTATTGCCAAGGATCCCAGAAAGCCTCCGGGCAGCCGTCCGGGCTAGCACTGAAGTCCCCTGCCTTTTAGAGGCTTTGTGAGCAGAGGCAGGTGAGACTTCAACGTTTCCACCCACGGAAGGCAAGGAGTCAGTCACTTACGTGCGTCTCTTCCAACTCTGTTCAGTGCAACTGTGACGTAGTGTCAGGAGCTTTAAACAGGCAACTGGTGGGAGTATTTACACCACAGAAACGGCCCAGATGTTACCAATCAGGGCTTTCCCCCCCCTGCCAAGTTTCTGGTTTCCAATCACTATAGTACAAGCCATCTTGAGTTCTGAGCCCGGCCCATGCCTGGCTGCCGTGCCAGCTCCCAGCCCCACACATTTCTATCATCTGGGTAGAACCCAGGGGGCTGAATGTAGGACCAGAACTGGGTAACCCATCCCCCCCAACCCACCTCTGCTACCTCAGCCTGTCCATCCACTCAGACCCCACCAAAGTGGTCCCCCAGAGAGGCAGCCGGGCACTAAGGACAGCCTTCCTGTGCAGCGTGGTGGGGGACAGGTGCGCCCCCCAGAGACCAGGAGGGCTGGGCGTCGGGCGTTGACTTCAGCCTGGCAGAGGGCAGCTGTTGGGTCAAGGAAAGGCCTGGCCCTTCCTACTGTCCCCCACGTGCCCTTCTGCGGTCAGCCATCGGGGTGGGGATCTGAGGGAATCACAGTAGGTCCTGGGACTCAGGATGTGTCTGAAGCACCCTGGCCCACCCCTCGCACAGAGCCAGGGCAGAAGAGCCCAGCTCCAAAGGAGCCACGAGGGGGCCCCACGGACACGTGTGCACACCCATCTCCACTGCATCCCAGGACACTGGGTCCTATAAACCCTTCAACCTTCTCCCCACTCCAGCAGGACACCTGTTGCCCTGACCTCCCTCCGGGGAAGGCCGAGGGCATGCAGCACCAGACTGGCTGTACAGCCCAGCGGCCCGGCCGCGCCCTGGTCTCTGCCCTCATCAGTACTCCTTGGCCTCCTGCAACTGGGCCAGATACTCCTCCTCGGGGGGGTTGTCGGCGCAGGCCCGGCCATTGTTGGGGGGCCGCACGGCGTGATAGCGGCTCCAGTCCCCCTTGCACAGGATCCAGGGCAGCGTGTCCACCTTGAAGTGCAGCTCGGGGGAGAAGTCGGTGCTGACCAGGTCTGGCGCCCCGGCACCCTTGCCGCGGGTCAGCAGGCGGCTGCCCTCGTCGTAGCAGCAGTGCTGGGCGGCCAGCGTGCTGCTCTCCCCCGACAGCAGGGAGCGCAGGCAGAAGCGGGCGGTGGGCTGGTACACGTCCAGGCGCTCACGTGGGCCGCTGGCGTCCCGCCACCGGAAGCTGCGGCCCTGGTGCTCGTCCTGCAGGCTCACGGCGCTGTACACGGCCTCCAGGGGGTACGCGCACGGGCAGCTGGGCAGGTCCCGCAGCACCTGGCTCACGTACTTGGCTAGGAAATCGCTCTTGCAGTTCAGCCACTTCTCACAGCTGTCCACATCTGCAGAGGGCAAGGTGGTGTGGGAGGCCGGCCACTCAGCGTGTGGGCCAGCCTCGAGGTGGGTTAGGGGCTGCTCAAGGGTCAGCATGGTGGAGAGAAGGTCCAGGTCCCATCTGGTACAGAGGTACGGCTTGGGGGGCAGGAAGGGCAGAGCGGAAGGACCCCAGCTAGATCTGGGCAGATAAGGCTACCCACAGCATCTAGACCTCTGAGTAAGAGGCTGTGGCCGGAATGAGCACTGCCCAGGGGCCACAGCAGAGGCCCGAGGCCCTCTGACAAAGCGTCATCTCTAGGTGCTGGATGGTGGGAAAGATCCTGGGATCGTGGGAAGGAGCTGGAGCAGGAGAGGACAGGGACAGCAGTTTTCCACTAACTGGTCAGGAACTGTTTCACAATTTTAACCACTGGGCCATTCTTTTTTTCTGTGTGTTAGGGTATTGGGGAGGAAACCCAGGGGCCTTCTATCTCTGGGCTACACCCCCAGCCCTATTTTATTTTTTATTTGGAAACAAGGTCTCACTAAGTTTCTGAGAACCTCACTAAGTAGTTGAGGCTAGCCTCGAACTTGCGAACCTCCTGTCTCAGCCTGCCAGGTACTAATGGGCCACTGGGCTGTTCTTGCTCTTCACTGCCTTCACTGGTCATTCTGCCCTCCAGACCTCCTGTGGCTCCTTCTAAGTCTGTGATGTTCTCCTCCACTCTCGCTCTCCTGGGAAGAACTTGGCCCCCTATTCTGGCCACACAGAACTGCCCCTTCCTCTTGGCTCCCAGACCGGTATTGTGCTCACACTGGTTAGGTGTGTTGGCCCAGGAGGCCCGAGCTCCTTGTGGGCAGGGACCAGGCCTTCTCCTAGGAATCTCCAGCCCCAGCACTTGCCAGATGCACCACAAGGTCCACCAAGTTTCCGCTGCGTGGACACAGCCTCATCAGTAAGGGGGGCTAGCAGCACTTGCCTTCCTTCCTTGTGGGGTGCAGGCAAGACCAAGAGACACAGACCTGGAGTGTGCTGGTGAAGGCATGGCCACTAGGGCTCCCTTGCTGGAAATACCCTCCTTCCACTGGAAGGCTCGCTCCCTGCCACGCAACAGTGCTTCACCCCCAGCCCCCAGGCAGGCCTAGCCCCCACTGACCTGGGCCGAGCATGTCCGTAGCATTGTGAGCCAGGGGCTGCCACCCCTCACTGGGGAAGGTGTCCTCGTCCTCAGCGCCTTTGGGAAAAGAGGAGGCCAAGCTGGTGGTGCCCCAGGGCACCTCTGTGCTCCTGATGGGGGAGACCAGCCCTTGCTAGGCTTTCGGTGCCCATGGCAGCTGGGACAGGACCACCATATTTGTGAGCTTTCTGCATTCCCTCTCCTGAGCCCACCCCTACATATACCCACACTCCCGCAGGATGACACCCAGAGCCTAAGGAACACCAGCCACTCCTACAAGGGCCTGGCTTGGCTCACCAGGACAGGGGGGCAGGTCGCAGACACGGGACTCGGTGGCGGTGCAGGCGTAGCCGCAGGGCCGAGTCCTCCGCTGGCTGCCGCTGCCGCAGCTGCCACTGCAGGGAGACCAGGGGCTCCACTCCTCCTGACGCTCATAGTCTGGGTCAAGGCAGGGAGCTGGGTGTGAGTGCGCACAGCCCACGGATACACGGCACAGATTAGTAAAAGACACCTTTTCCCAGCTGGACGCGGCCTGAGCCAGAGCTCCTAGCCCAGTATATGGAGCCTGAGCTGGATTTCAGCACCCATGGCTCCCTCAGCCCTTACCCTGGCGCAGTCAACAGCCTGTGCAAACATACCAGGTGACCCTAAGGGGGCAGCACACACTCTGGCCACTCACGGCCTTCTGATCACAGTCAGTGTGCCTCGGGCAAATCTAACATCTCTGAGAGAGAGCTTTTATGTCAATCAAAACCAAGGGTGACAATAATTCCCTGGCACTGGGGTTATTCAAGAATGTTCCTGTTGCCGGGCGTGGTGGCACACACTTGTGATCCCAGCACTACGGAGGCGGAGACAGGAGGATTGTGGTTAAGACCTCTGCAACTCGGTGAGACCCTGTTTCATAATAAAGAATAAAAAATAAGGGCTGGGGATGTAGCTCAGGGGTAGAATCCCCAGTAACTAAAAAAAAAAAAAAAAAAAAAAAAAAAAAAAGAGTACATGTTGCCCATGTTAGGGACTCAATCTTGATCGTAGGGAGTTCAAATGAGCCAGCAGTCCTCAGACTGAGCAGGGCCTGGGATCCGGGATCTGGGGTGGTGTCTATGGAAGCCCAAGCACTGGCATGACTGGCTCTCCCCTGGATTCCCAGCTGGCCAGAGCAGACTGGCACTAAGAGTAAATGAATGGGAGAAGAACTGAAAGCCATGACAAAACTGGGAAGAACCCATCATGACTGCCTGCCCGACTGCCTGCCTGCCTGCCTCCCTCCCTTCCTTCTTTCCTTCTGTGGTATTGGGAAATGAACACAGGGACTCTCTACCTCTAAGCTACACCCCCAGGCTCCCTTTCTTTTAGTGGTACAGAGGATTGAACTCAGAGCCATTCTACCTCTGAGCTATACCACCAGCCCTATTTTATGTTTTATTTTGAAACAGGGTCTCACTGAGTTGCAGAGGGCCTAAGTTGCTGAGGCTGGCTGCCAACCTGTGATCCTCCTGTCTCAGCCTCCCAAGTATTGAGATTACAATCGTGCGTCACCATGCCCTGCCCCTCAACCCTTTTTGAGTCTGGGTCTTGCTAAGATGCCAAAACTGGCCTTGAACTTGTGATCCTCCCTTCTCAGCCTCCCAAGTACTCGGATTACAGGCGTGCACCACTGTACAGGTCCTGAGTCCCTGGTCTCCCCAGCAACTCTCCTCACCCACATTTCCACCCAGGACCTAGAAAGGGAGCAGGCGGGGGATGCTGAGCTGGGGATGCTCACCGTAGCTGTCTGGCTCCTTGAAGGCCCAGTCCCTGGGGCCCAGCCAGCCCTGGTCCCAGCCATCTGTGGCCCCGCTGGACCAAGACTTCTCCTCGTCCTCATCTTCCTCATCGTTGCCCTCCTGGTCCTCGCCCTCACTGTACTCTGCAGGGTAATCCTCCTCTTCCTCCTCCAACTCTTCTTCCCCTGGGGCTCTGCCCTTGAGGCCAGTGCCCCCTTCCTCGCCCTCCAGGTAGCCCCAGAAAAGAGGCCAGAAGAGGTCCTTGGTGGGCAGCCAGCTAGGGGCACCCTGGGGCCAGCGATTGCTGGGCTCGGCCAGCAGGTCCATCTCCACCTCTGCCTGGGGGTCCTCCACCACCTCGATGGTCACCTGCAGGGAGACAGACCCCAGGGAGGAGGGCTCGGAACAGCACAGCAAGGAGGGGCAATGACAGGCCGGCTGGAGGCAAGAGGCCCAGCGCTACCTCCAGATCAGTTTTCGCCTCTGACCCTGGCCAGTCAGGGCACCGCTGTGCCTCACGGTCGCCCGGAGAATCCCAGAGCCCATGTACAGATGTGACCGCTGTGGGGTGAAGCAACCGTGGTGGTTCTAGCAGTGACAGGGCTGAGACCCACCAGTGTAAAAGAAGCTGGCTTTGATTTCTGGCTCCACTACTTGCAGGCTGCCTGGTCTCAGGGACCAAGAATGAAGCCTCCATTTCCTCAGGGTAGGGCTGGAGAACCAGAGCTGCCCAGGTCAAGTCCCCAGGCAGCCCTCGGGGGGCGCTCTCTCACCATGCACGCAGGAAACAACACCGGTTATGTGAAACGGAACTTCAGAAACACTTGAGTAAAATTTGGGAAGAGAAGAAAATGAAAACCACTGACACATAACCTTCTGTTTTTTTTTTTTTTTGTATGTTTGTGTATACATATATATACATAAACATTTTAATATATACGCATATTACATACATGCCTATATATGCACATACATATTACACACACACACATGCACACACAGAGAGAGAAACTTTAAAACAATTCTTTTTGGGAGCCGAGCGTGGTGGCGCACACTTATAATCCCAGCATTTGGGAGGCTGAGACAGGAGGATCGTGGTTCGCAGACAGCAGAAAATGTGTGTGTGTGTGTGTGTGTGTGTGTGTGTGTGTGTGTATGTGTGTGTGTTACTGGAGTTTGAACCTAGGGGCATTCTAACTTTGGGCTATACCTCCAGCCCTATTTTATTTTTTATTTTGGAATAGGGTCTTGATAAATTGCTAAGGCTGTCCTTGAACCTGCCACTCTCCTGTCTCAGCCTCCCAAGTACTGAGATTACAAGTGTGTGCCACCACTCTAGCTTAAAATAATTTTATTTATTTATTTATTTTTGTGGTACCGAGGGTGGAACCCAGGGGTAGTCTACCTCCGAGCTACACCTCCAGCCCTATGTTTTAGTCTTTATTTTGAAACAGGGTCTCATGAAGTTGTGGAGGGCCTAAGGAACAGAGGCTGTCCACGAATCCCGATCCTCTGGTCTCAGCCTCCTGAATGCTGGGATTACAAGTTTGCGCCACCACACCCGGCTAACAATTTTAAACTTATATTCTACACATTGGTGACTTTTCTCCTCTTCCTTCCCCTCCTTTCCTTTCCACCTCCTTCTCTTTCTTAAAGTACTTTGCAAAGTGCAGCTACTATTCAAACATATTACTCTCGTAGATTCAGGACAGACAGTGGTACATGTAACCAGAATTGTTCCCGTCCTGGAACACCCCTCTGGTGCAGTCCCCATGCTCCAGCCCACTCTGCACTTCAGGCGCCTGCAGTGAGGAGCCGGGACTGGGTGGGGATCAGACCGCTGGCCTTTCCCCGCCAGAATCCAGGAACACCCTGTAAGTGGCAACGCATTTCCCACTTACTCAGTCCTCATGAAAGCCCTGCCAAGTTGGTGCTGCTTGTCCCTAGCTGTGGTCCAGGGAACCCAAACCTTGTTCAGTGACTTCCTATTTCTCAACAATAGCCAAAAATAATGTTTGGTTGTGTGTTTTTTTCTTCTTCCCAGCACTGGGGATGAAACCCAGGCGCATTCTATCTCTGAGCTACACCTCCAGCCCTATTTTTTATTCTTTACTTGGAAACAGGGTCTCACTGAGTTGCAAAGGGCCTCACTAAGCAGTAGCTGAGGCTGTCTGGGAACTGCGATCCTCCGGTCTCAGCCTCCCAAATGCTGGGATTACAAGGGTGCGTCACCATGCCCGGCTAATGTTTTTAGAGCTCATTTTCACATAACCCCATGCATAAGATGGTGAGAGAGTCCGAGGGCCCAGAGACTTGCCCAAGGTCCATGACTAAAGAGTGGAGACGCGGACGCTCGTCCCCCCGCACAGGAGCACTTGTGGCGCGTGCCCTGTGTCCACACAGGAACCCCAAGGAAACTGAACGGGCCCAAGCTGCTTAGCCCACTCCTCTGGAGTGCACCCTGGGCCCTTACAGAGCACTCACCTGGATGTTGGGGTTTGGGGCACTCAGGTCTGTGTTGGCCAATCCTGGCAGCTTCTGCAGCTCCAGCAGCAAGGGCGTGTCCTCCAGGGTCCTGGGAGGGGCGGCCCTGGCTGGGGTCAGAGCTGCTGGCTCAGGGGGAGTCCAGCGCTTGTGCCGGCATGGCCCTGCCTGCAGGCCCATTCTGGGGAGCAGTGGTGCCTCCTTCTGTTCCCCAGGAGAGATGGTATCCCTGGAGGCTGAGACCTGGGGAGAGAAAAGTGGGTCCACATGGTGCTGGAAGAGGCTAGTGGAGGAGTCGGGAGCTCTGGGGTCTGGCTGTGAGATCCCTCCCCTGTGACATAAGCCTGTCTGGAGTGTGTATGTGGAGCACTGCCTGCTTTAATAACCCCAGCATGCCATGCCAGCAAGGTACTGGTCAGAAAGTGGACTGTGACCACACAGCCTGTGCCAACCAATGCTAATGTGGAACAGGAAATGAGGGTTGGCACAACCTGACCTCCTCGTTCTACAGATGAAGAAACTGAACAGTATCGAGCTGTTTAAGACCAAAGTGCTGTTTGTAGATCACCTGCCTGAAATCCCCACTGCCCCCGCCATGCCCTGGGCCCTCATAAGTCAGAGCGGGAATGGGTCCCCAGGACTGGGGTGGGTAGCAGGCCCAGGCCTTCCCTCAGCTGCTCCCGGCCTCCTGCCCTGCCCAATGCCGCCCACATGGCGTTGTATTCCCTGGAATCTCTGACCACAGTTTGTCCCTCCTCTTGCCCACTGGGGACCCGGCCCCTTTTCCTAGCCCAGGCTGCTTGCATGGCTCTCGGCCAGCCAGCTGGCCATGGGGCCCTCACCAAGACGTGCTCTCTTCAGCCCAGGAAGTGACAGGTGGGCACTGGGTGTCTCTAAGCCCTGCTCCAGTGCCCACATGAGCAGACAGTGGGACTCTGGAGGACTGAAGCCACCGTGTACCTTCAGGCTACAGCCACTGCCCGGGCTTCTACGGCAGGGCGGAAGAACCACCTGCAGGGCTCCCCATACGGATCTCAGGGCCCGCAGCGATGCCAGGTAGGATTCTCAACAGGAAATCACTTTGTGTGTGTGTGTGTGTGTGTGTGTGTGTGGAACTGGGGCTAGAACTCAGGGGCATTCTACCTCCGAGCTATACCCCAGCCCTTTTTATTTTGTTTTGAAATAGGGTCTCACTAGATTGCCAAGAGTCTTGCTTAGTTGCTGAGGCTATTGTCCAACCTGTGATCCTCCGGTCTCAGCCTCCCAAGTATGAGGGTTAGAGACATGTAGCACCACACCCAGAGAAGTCACTCATGTCACCCCCCAAACCCTCACAGGGGGGTGCTAGCTGTCCTTCCTGTCTTAGAGACAATGGCAACTAAAGCTCAGGGAAGGCAACTAACCTGCCCCAAAGTCACAGACATTTAATGGCAGAGCCAGCATTTGAACCAGGCAGTCTCAACCCGGGGCCTCTCTTCTTCCTCCTGCCCAGAGGACCAGAGAATAAGCAAAGGCCAAAGCCAAAAGCCAAAACCCCTGGCCATGGACGCCAGCCAGCCACCTGCACTGTTCTTCCTCTCTGGAGCTGCTCTGGGCAGCTGCCCCAGGGAGTTCCTGGGAGCGCAAGGGGAAAGGGGGAACATCCCATTTTAGAAGGTGCCAGAAGCTGGGTATGGTGGTGCATATCTTAAATCCCACTACTTGGGAGGCTGAGACAGGAGGGTCACAGGTTTGAGGACAGCCTCAGCAAGCAGTGAGACTCTCCATTAATGAAGTGAGACCCTGTTTCAAAATAAAAATAAAATAGGGCTGGTGGGGGTATAGCTCAGAGGTAGAGTGTCCCTGGGTTCAATACCCAGTATCACAAAAAGGTCGCCGAGACAAGGATACAAATGCAGGTGGTACCTTTGGAGACCACCGGGACATACCAGCAGGGTTAGGGGAAAGGACTGGGAAGGGGGGCAGGTTTGTTAAACTGGCAAATACAGTAGAGAGCTTAATCCCATCGGGTGCCTTGGAGCCTGGGTGGGGCCTGTGCCTCAGTTTTTCCACCAGAGGGGAGGGAGCTGGGGTGTCGATCCACTAACCCCATTAGTCACAAGGCCGCTGGGGTGGAGGACAGATTTGCCCTGCAGGCACATCAGGCTCTGAGCAGGCTCTGTGCTAGTGAAAGCCTTCAGGAAACTGGACAAGCTCGGCAAGAAGGCCCGGGGGCGTGTGGCCACCGCACCTGGAGCCCTGGCCTGCAGCCAGCTTGTGGGTACATCTCGGCCCCAGGGCTGGGCTGGGCTCTCTGTCTACATCTGCACTCACTGCTACTAGAAGGTAAGTTCTGTGCAGGCAGGACTGAGGCTGCTCTGCTCACTGTATCAGTGCCTGGGATGGAGCTCAATAAACAGATAAACTGCCGAGTAAACAAATGAACCAGCCACCTTGCAGGTAAGTGACGTCCTTAAGGTCACAGACACAGCCGGGGTGCACCTGCTCTCATCACCCACGTGTGACACACACACATGCTCAGACACCGGAGCCCACGGCCCTGCGAGACCACCCTCTGTATCTACAAGGCACTTCCGTGGCCTTGCGTGGCAGCTGGGCATGGTGGCAATAGGACAGGGTGGAGACCACGTGATCTGGGTTCCCATCAACTCCGGCGTTCACCAGCCAACGTCAGTAAACGAGGGCGCTCAGTCGGCCTCGGCCTCGGTTCTCTGTAAATTAGGGAGTCAGCGGTGCCTGTCTGAGAGCGTAGCCGAGTTAGACGCGGGCCGTGTATATGGAAGTGTACGTTACCTAGATGGTCTCAGATGGGAGAGGAGAGGTAAGGAGCAGCTCTCTGGCCTGGCCCTGTGTGAGTTCTCTACACATTATTCAGGTCCAAAGACACCCCTGTCAATACCACCGACACAGAATCTCTTGGCAGGTGTATTTTCATGCTCTGAGGTTCTGGTCTGTTTCAGAACAGCTGTCCTACCCACAAGACCACCTCCTCCCATCTGGGAAGGTCCTGGGTAGAGTTTCCTGCATGTGCAAATACAGAACTCCATTCTTTTGGGGGGTGTCACTGCATAGACAGAGATGATGTACACCCTGAGATGTATCTCGCCAGTTTCCAATCTCTCCCCCGCCCCCCCCCACGTCACTGAACAGCCCTGATCTGGGTGTTGCCAGTGAGCCCAACAGGGTCCTGATCCCTACACACCTTCCTGCACAGCCCAGGTCTGCCTCCCAACCTGTTTTTGGCCCCCTTGCAGTGCCCCAATTTGCCCTCCTCCATGCCTCTGGGATCCAGAACCTGTTCTGGATAATGGAATCCAGTCTCCAGGGACAGCAGCACCCCCTCCTGCAGCCCCAGCTGCTGAGGCCCTGGTGTCCACAGAGCCAGGCTGCTTACTCAGTCACCCCCACCTCCCAGAAGGCGCCAGAGTCTCCATGTGGACAGCAATCACCTCTACACAGAGGATGGGGCTGGATTTCCCTTGCCAGCTCCCCTCCTGCTTGGTATGTAGTATGCTAGCCCGTCCACCCTGGCACCCAGTGGGGACTCAAAGGTCCTTGCCATAGCAAGAGTAGCTGTGGCTGAGAAGCGCCCTGGCCAGCCCAGCCGGCTTTGTGGTACTGACACATGTGACCTGGGGGCTCCCGTGGACCTCGCTTTGGCTTATTTATTTGCCTGTACTGGGGATGGAACCCAGGGGCATTCTATTTCTGAGCTACATCCCTAGCCCTATTTTTTTTTTTTTTTTTTTTTTTGGTGGTACTGGGGTTCCTGGAAGCCCTTCTACCTCGGGGCTACACTCCCAGACCTATTTTTACATTTTCATTTTGGAAACAGGGTCTCCTAAGCCAGCGCGCGGCTGGCTTCGAACCTGCGCGATCCTCCTGTCTCCGCCTCCCAAGCGCGGGGATTACAAGCGTGCGCCACCACGCCCGGCAGCTAGCCCTATTTTTTATTATTTATTTTGAAACAGGGTCTCACTGAGTTATGGAGGGTCTCACTAAGTAGCTGAGGCTGGCCTTGAAACTCGATCCTCCTATCTCAGCCTCCCAAGTACTAGGATTACAAGTGTGCGCCCTGCTCGCTTTGACTTTAATGCTCTGCTGTTGCCAGTTTGAAATACTCACAGGTGGTGCACGCTTGTAATCCCAGCATTCGGGAGGCTGAGACGGGAGGATCGCGGTTCGTGGTCAGCCTCAGCTACTTAGTGAGGCCCTCCACAACTTAGTGAGACCCTGTTTCAAAATAAAGAGTAAAAAATAGAAAAATAGGGCAGAGGGTGGAGCTCGGTGGTCAAATGCCCCTTGGTTCCACCCCCAAACCCACACACACACAAAAAAAAAAGAAAAGAAATACTCACAGGTCTCACATTTTCATTCTGTAGCGGGACCCACAAGCCCTGTAGCAACCCAGCCGAGCACCCCATAACATCCCCTCACTGAATCCTCACAATAACCCTGTGGGCAGGTACTAGCACCCTCCTCATCTCAGAGTTGAGGCACCAGTATCAGAGAGGTGAAGAAACTTGCCTGGAGCCACATAGCTAGGGGATGGAGTGTGGGATTTGAGGAGCAGGTCTCCAGCAAGCTCTTTTTTTTTTTTTTTTTTTTTGGTGGTACTGGAGTTCCTGGAAACCCTTCTACCTCCGGGCTACACTCCCAGATCTATTTTATATTTTATTTGGAAACAGGGTCTCTTAAGCCAGCAAGGTTGGCTTCGAACCTACGCGATCCTCCTGTCTCCGTCTCCCAAGCACAGGGATTACAAGTGTGCGCCACCATGCTGGGCTCTTTTTTTTTTTTTTTTTTCTTGTGGTACTGGGGGATGGAACCCAGGGGCATTCTATCTCTGAGCTACACTCCAGCCTTATTTTTTATTCTTTATTTTGAAACAGGGTCTCACTGAGTTGTAGAGGGCCTCACTAAGTAGCTGAGGCTGTCCGAGAACCGCGATCCTCCGGTCCCAGCCTCCTGATTGCTGGGATTACAAGCCTGGCACCACGCCTGGCTTCCAGCAAGCTCTTAACCCTTTGCTTTCCTAACGCCACGCAGCAGCTGCACCTTCGGGTTTGCCGCCTGCCGCTCTGTGGTGGTGGATGAACAGGACACTAAGACACCAGGACACTGTCTTACTTTTCAGAGCCCTTTGGTCTTTGTCACAGCCTTGTGAGGGGTGAAGGGGAGAGATGGACTGAGAACAAGAGGCTGAGATCCACAGAGGCTGGGCTCTTGCCAGGGCCACTGAGCAGCCAGGCCCTAGGTCCCTCTGTCCCTCACCCAGCCATCCCGTGATCCCCACCCCTGACAGACAGAAAGACCAGTCTAGAGGGGGGACAAAGGTCACAGTCAAGGTCCAGTGAGGGAGCTGGCTGCAGAGGCCACCAGCAAGGCTACAAGCTCCGCTACACACGCTGGGCTCCAGCTCTCTGACACTGATGGGATAGAAAGACTGACTCCAAAGCTGGGCATGGTGGCCCACCCTTGTAATCCCAGCATTTGGAGGCTGAGACAGGAGGATCTCAGTTCGTGGACAGCGGACAGCCTCAGTTACTTAGTGAGGTTCTTTGCAACTCAGTGAGACTCTGTTTCAAAATAAAAAATAAAAAAATAGGGCTGGGGGTGTCGCTCAGAGGTAGAATGCCCCTGGGTTCTATCCCCAGTACTGCCAAAAAAAAAAAAAAAAAAGGAAGGAAGGAAGGAAGACAGACCCCAACCAAGGAAAGCCAGCCTCAGGAACATGCCTGCTTCTTGGTGCCTCAACCCCACAGGGGAGGCCTTTTTTTTTTTTTTTCCCCAGGACAGGGGATGGAACCTAGGGGCATTCTTCCTCCGAGCTACATTTCCAGCCCTATTTTTTTTTAAATTATTTTTTATTTTGAAACAGGGTCTCACTGATTAACTGAAGCTGTCCACGGACCCCAATCCTCCTGTCTCAGCCTCTCAAATGCTGGGATTACAAGCATGTGCCACCACACCCAGCTTAGGGGAGGCTTTTGACACCCTGCAATCTGCTCCCAGTTTCCAGGTACCCAGAGGACCGTGGACCAGCTCTTCAGTACTGATCAAGCATGAGCTTGCCTTCCATATGCACGACACCTATGGGCTTGCGGGGACCCCCCCACCCTGGCTCTTCTCTCTTAGCATATCCCCTCAAAAGGTGCTTCCTAGCCCAGCGTGATGGTACATACCTGTAATCCCAGTACTTGAGAGGCCGAGACAGGAGGATCTCAAATTTGAGGACAGCCTCAGCAACTTAGTGAGACCTCATTTCAACATAAAAATAAAATAGGACTGGTAGGTAGTTCAGCATGGCTTCCCTGGCCCTGCACCATGTGGGGACCCTCAATGCAGGACAGTCCTTGCAGCCTAGAAGAGATGTTCCCTCTCAATTCTCTTTTCCCTAATTCTAACCCCCATACCCATGCTGCCCCAGGTCCCCAACTCCTCTCCACTTGCCCCCACTTCAAGATATTTCCTGGCTTGCCGAGGTTGTGGGTTCCAGGGTTAGATACCCAAGGTCTCACGTTAAGCAGAGCGGGGTGTGGATCCTAGCTCACCATGTACTGACCTTGGGTTAGTTAATGGACCTGCAGAGGATAGCAAGATACATAAAGCAGTAGGTACAGCAGCTCTTCGGGGGCCAACTGGATCTTCTTCTGATCTCAACTGGAACTCAAGACAGGGCTGTCATTCTAGGGCTGTCCAGCACCCAACAAACTGCCTGGCCCTGTCTCTTGTTATGATGACGCCTCCCCTGTGTGTGGTGCTTTCTCTCCCAGCACTCCATCGTATCCCCACTTTGCTGGAAAGTAAACTGAGGCTTAGCAACAGGCCTGTTGCCAGAAGAGATGGCACAGTTTGTGCACAAGGTTAATGATTTTTTCCAAGACCTAAGAAAAGCAGCCTGGAGCATGCCACAGGGTCCCCAGGGGGCTTACAACACAACTGGTCTTGTTTATGCTCAGTTTCTCTGTGCCGCTGCCGCTGCCTTCTCCTCCTCAACCTCCTCCTTCTTCTCCTCTTCCTCCATCTCTCCTCCTCCTCCTCTTCCTCGTTCTCTCTCTCTCTCTCTCTCTCTCTCTCTCTCTCTCTTTTTTTTTTGCGTTACTGGGGATGGAACCCAGGGACAGTCTACCTTTGAGCTACACCCTCAGCTCTATTTTTTTTTTTTTTATTCTTTATTTTGAAACAGGGTGTCACTGAGTTGCAAAGGACCTCACTAAGTAGCTGAGGCTGTCAGTGAACTGTGATCCTCCTTTTTCAGCCTCCCAATGCTGGGATTACAAGTGTGCGCCACTACACCTGGTCCCAGCCCTACTTTTTGTTCTTTATTTTGAAACAGGGTCTCACTGAGTTGCAAAGGGCCTCACTAAGTAGCTGAGGCTGTCAGAGAACTGTGATCCTCCAGTCTCAGCCTCCCAAATGCTGGGATTATAAGCACACCACCAGGCCCGCTGCTCAGCTATTTCTTACACACCACCGAGTCCCCAGAGCATCAGCCTGTACTCCCTCACACCTCTGATGAGAAATCAGGCAGATGGTGGATCAAGCGTCTGAGCTGAGCTCTGGAGGAGAACTAGCCCCTCTTTTTAAATGTGGGGAAAGCGTCAGGGGTGAGCCATGCATGCACCTGTTGGGACCAGAATCTCTGGCCCATGTCTGTTTTTTCTTCATCAGCGAATCTGCCTTTTAGGTGTTTTGAGGGCGAGGCTAGGCCTTGACCTGGAGCGAGGATGTGGCTTTGGCTTTGAAATAATTCATCCATTAGTCTGGCCTCCTTAGGAACAGATTTAGCAAACATACTGAAAATAATTACAATAAAAAGCAGTAAGTATTTACAAATAAACAGAAAACAATGCCCTTTCTTTCTTTCTTTTCTTTTTTTATTGGTACTGGGGATTAAACCCAGGGACATTCTACCTCCAAGCTCTACCCCCGGCCCTATTTTAATTTTGAAACGGAGTCTTGCTATGTTTTTGAGAGTCTCACTACTTTACTTGCTAAGGCTATTCCCAAACCTGCAATCCTCCTATCTTACCTTCCCAAGCATGCATGGGATTACAAGCATGAGCCCCATGCCTGGCTCCATTTTTTCTTTATGGATTGGAGGCGGAACCCAGGGGCATTCTATCTCCAGGCTACACCCTCAGCCCTATTTTTTTTCCCCTCAGTACTGCAGATTGAATCCAGGGGCATCTACTGCCAAGTTACAGAGGCTGGCTGTGACCCTGCGATCCTCCTGCCTCAGCCTCCCAAGTACTGGGATTACAAATGTGTACCACCATGCCCAGCTTCATTTTTTATTTTGAAACAAGGTCTCACTAAGTTGCCTCAAATCTTTTATCTCCTGTCTCAGCTCTGAAGTACTGGGACTATAGGCAGGTGCCACCACGCCTGGCTAGAAACAATACCGATTTAACGAATTTTATCACCTCCATGTAGGAGGTAGGGCTGGCCAGAGACCTCTGATTTTGTCTACAGCACTGGTTCTCAGCACTATGTAGGGAAGATGTGTGTCCTTGGGAAACATTTGGCTGTATCTGACCCTGCGGTACAGTCCAGGAGCACTGCTAAACATCTTACCACCTGCAAGACAGCAGGGACAAAGAATCACTGGACCCAGGATGACAGTGGCTAAGGTTGAGAAACCTGGTCTACAGGATGTATTCTCAACCCGGGGGAAAAATCTTAAGTAGGACAATAGTTATGATAACTCAGAGCCATTGTACACAGACAGCCTATCTGTATTTTTTTTTTTTTTTTTTTGCGGGTCTGGGGATGGAACCCAGGGGCATTTGACCTCTGAACTACACCCCCTGCCCTTTTTTTTATTCTTTATTTTGAAACAGGGTCTCACTAAGTTTCAGAGACCCTCACTGAGTAGCTGAGGCTGTCTGCGAACTGCGATCCTTCAGCCTCCCGAATGCTGGGATTACCTCCTGAATGCTGGGATTACAAGCATGTGCCACCACGCCTGGCAGCCTATCTGTATTAAAATCGCATAGGTAGCTGTGCGTGGTGGCGCACGCTCGTAATTCCGGCATTTGAGAGGCTGAGACAGGAGGATTGTGATTTGCAGACAGCCTCAGCTACTTAGTGAGGCCCTTTGCAACTCAGTGAGACCCTGTTTCAAGATGAAGAATAAAAACTTGGGTTCCATCCCCAGTACCCCCAAAAAATTTGCATAGGGGATGAGGAAGCACAAGGAAAAAAAATCTGAAAGTCTCCTTAAGGGGGCAGAAAAACTGCAGCCCAGCTGGTCCCTATCCTTCAGTAAAGCCTGCCCCGTTTCTTCCTTCCTTCCTTCCTTTTTTTTTTTTTTTTTTTCTTTTTTGGTACTGGGGATGGAACTCAGGGGCATTCTACTTCCGAGCTACACCCCCAGCCCTATTTTTTATTCCTTATTTTGAAAGAGGGTCTCACTGAGTTGTGAAGGGCCTAAGTAGCTGAGGCTGTCCTCGAACCGTGATCCTTCTGTCTCAGCTTCCCAAATGCTGGGATTACAAGCTTGCGCCACCACACCCGGCTTACTGCCCACCCCCTTTCTCCCATTGTCTCTGGAGAGCAGGAGTAGCACCTATGGGGCCCCTCTGTCTCTCACTCCTGCATCCTCTGGGCTCCTTGGTGTCCTCGTCCTGAAAATGGAAAGAATTACTCTTGTCTCCTTCCAGATCTGCTCAGGCATGGAAGGATTCAGGACCCCAGAGCCCCTGCCACCCCGGCCTGCTGCTCCTGCACACAGATCTCCATGGGAACGAATGTCCCCGCAATCCAGGGGCATCGCTCAATGGCTGGACACACACGACTTGACATACAGTAATTTCTCTTCCGGTCCCAAAGCCAATCCATAACTCACCAGAAAGTGCCCATTCTATCTTAGCAAATACATAATAGCGCAGAACTCCCTGACCGTCCACCCAGCAAGTTGGGCAACCCCAACGGCCTCATCCGGCCTCAATTCACGCTCCAAGGGGCTCAAATCCTCGGCGGATTGTAATTAAGAGGGTGCACCAGGGGGCCCCTCGACTCTGAACCTCAACCGCCCGGGCCCGGGGCTACCTCAGGGGACAGCAGCGCTCCGCTGCACCTGGCGGGACGCCCTCTCCCAGCCAGCGCACGCCGGGCTGCGCGGCGGCTGCAGGTGAGGTTGGCTCGGGGTGAGGAAGGGGCGGCCATCGCAGGGTGTCGGCCCCTCTCTCTGCTCAGAGCTGACCTCCGTCCCCTCCCGGCCGGCCCGCACGCCCGGGAGGCTCCGCACACCTGGGGTGCCTGCGCCGGGGCTGCCGCGGCTCCGCTCTGGGGCACGGCGATGGCGACCCCGGCTCACCTCCGCCAGCCCCGCGTGGCTCCGGGGCAGGGGCAGCCCTCGGCCGGCGGCCAGCAGCGCGCCCAGCAGCAGCGCGCCGAGCAGGAGCCCCGCGCGGCCGCGGCGGCGTCGCATGGTGTCCTCGGCGGCGGCGGCGTCCGGCGCGGCTGAGCGGGCGGGGGCGCGCACTGGGCGGGCGGGGGCGCGCGCACGGGGCGGGGGCGCGCACGCTCGCGCCCGCGGCCTCCGATCCGCCCGCCGAGCCGGCGCGTCGCCCTCGCGGCTGCTCCCGGCGGGGCGCGGAGGCTCGGGCGCCACCTCCCGTCTCCCCGACGTCGCCCCGACCCCGGGCCCGGCCTCGGCGCCCACGGGGATTTGTGCGTCGAGGCGTGCGGGCGAGGCCAAAGGGTCCCGGGCCGAGGCTCTCAGCACCTGCCGTCTCCGCACCCAAGTTCTCGGAGTTCTCAGGGCACTCAAAGCCGGAGCAGAGCTGGGATGGGATGGGAGGCTCAGGTCCCCGAAGGATGGCGGGAGACTGGCTGGAGGGAGTGGTCACGTGACCCTGGCCCTGCTCTGCTCTGGGACAGTGGGGCTGACACTCCCTCCTGGGAGACACTGGGTGTGGGATCCTCGCGGAAGGCCCTGAGTGGTTGGGATGGACTCAGCGCTGTAGCAATGAGCACGACAATCCTAGTGGCCCTGGTGCGTGTGTTAGGGACTGGGCTGGGGGAGCTGGCATCCGGGAGCTGCGCACCCAGGGCTGAATGAGGGAGCCCAGAGGGGGCTCAGGTGTGCAGGGCCCCTGGACCTGATAGAGGATGGCCAGGGTGGCCGGGAAGTCCAGCCTATTGGTGAACAGCTGTAGGGCCTGATTGAACCAGAGTAAAACCATCTTAGATTACACTTGTAATCCCAGCGCTTGGGAGGCTGAGCACAGGTTCGAAGCCAGCCTCAACTACTTAGTTAGACCCTGTTTTCAAATAAAAGTATAAAAATAGGTCTGGGAGTGTAGACCGGAGGTAGAAAAGCCCCTGGGTTCCACCCCCCAGTACCCCCCCCACACACACACACATTTTAGGGGACAGCACAGCTTTCTGATACTACACGGGAGGACTCTAGATTGTTTCTTTTTCTTTTTCTTTTTTTCTTTTTCTTTTTTTGTGGTACTGGGGATGGAACCCAGGGGGCTTCTACCTCCAGCCTACACTCCTAGACCTATTTATATTTTATTTGGAAACAGGGCCTCGCTAAATTGCTGAGAGCCTAAGTAGCTGAGGCTGGCTCTGAACCTGAGCTATCCTCCTGTCTCAGCCTCCCTAGTACTGGGATTACATGCGTGGGATTACATGTGTGTGCCACCATGCCCGGCCTCTCTAGAGTTTTGAATGGTGCACCACAGCAATGACCACAGTCAGCTACTAAGTTGTGGAGGACCTCACCAAATTGCTGAGGCTGGCCATGAACCTGTGATCCTCCTGTCTCAGCCTCCCAACTAATGGGATTACAGGCATGTGCCACCATGCCCTGCCACCTTGAATTTTTTTTCCCCTTTTGGTAAAGATACTTTTACATCCAGCCCTAAAATTGTCTTTTTTTTTTTTAATCACACTTTGACACTGTCCACCAGGTTAAACTGAGACTTTGAACATGAGTTAATTCATTCATGAATACTGGTCTCCAGGTCAACACCCCCCCCCCCCCGCATAGTTTACTGGGTCCTGCTTGCCCCACTCTTGTTCTTATCCCGTCCCTGAAACTGGCCCTCTTTTTTTTTTTTTTTTTTTTTTTTTTTTTTTGGTATTGGGGGTTGAACCCAGGGGTGTTCTACCTCCTGGGTACCTCTAGGCCCTTTTTATTTCTTACATTTAGAAACAGGGTATTGCTCAATTACTGCATGATGCTGGCCTCAAACTTACAAGCCTCCCAAGTATTGGGATTACAGGCTGTGTGCCATGGCACCCAGCATCTTTTCTCTTTTTAATTAACTTCGTTGAGGCATACTTATATAATTTTTTTTTTTTTTGCAGTATTGGGGATGAAACCCATGGGCGTTCTACCTATGAGCCACACCCCCAGCCCTATTTTTTATTCTTTATTTTGAAACAGGGTCTCACCGAGTTCAAAAGGGCCTCACTATGTCCCATGATCCTCCTTTCTCAGCCTCCCAAATGCTGGGATTACAAGCGTGCACCGCCACGCCCGGCTCCATATAGTAAACTTTTAATTGTACTCTTTAAAGAATTCTAATAGATGTACACATTCATGAGACCACCACCACAATCATGATGAAGAACCCCCCATTAGCTGGGTGTGGTGGTGAACACCTGTATCCCAATACCTGGGAGGCTGAGGCAGGAGGCTCACAGGTTTGAAGCCAGCCTCAGCAGTTTAGTGAGGACTTCAGAAACTTAGGGTTGGGGTGTAACTCAGAAATAGAACAGCCCTGGGTTCAATCCTCAGTCCCACAAGACAACAATAAAATCTCCCAAACCTCTCCATCATGCCGCTGCCTCCTCCTCCTCCTCCTCCTTCTCTTCCTCCTCCTCCTCCTCCTCCTCCTCCTCTTCCTCCTTCTTTTTCTTTTCTTTTTTTGGTCCTGGGGATGGAACCCAGGGGCCTCTACCTCCAGGCTATACCCCTGACCTATTTTATATTTTATTTTGAAACAGGGTCTCACTAAGTACTTAGCTGAGGGTGGCATTGAACTTGTGGGATCCTCCTGTCTCGGCCTCCCAAGCGCAGGGATTACAAGCGTGCGCCACCACGTCCAGCTCTCTCTTCCTTCTGTATGCCTTAAGAAATAACATTGTGCACCAGTGAAAACAGTGCACATCTGGGTCATCTGATTCTTGTCTCTCGCTGCTTTGGGCTGTTGCTCTTAGGTTGTAGATATTTGAAAACAAAGCAAAATATATCTTGTCTATAAAAATGTAAATTCTGTCCTGTCCTATAGAAAGAGGTTCAACACTTACCTCTCCTGTGTGCAGGAAACCAATTTTTCTTATTTTACTTTATTTTATAGTACTGGGGGATGGAACCCAGGGGCATTCTACCTCTGAGCTACACCTCCAGTCCTATTTTTTATTCTTTATTTGGAAACAGGGTCTCACTGAGTTGCAAAGGGCCTGAGTAGTAGCTGAGGCTGTCCTCAAACTGCGATCCTCCTGTCTCAGCCTCCCAAATGCTAGGATTATAAGCGTGCGCCACCACGCCCGGCCTCTACTTTCATTTTAATATTGCTCATCTGTACATTTTTCTAGAGTGTTCCTTGAACTGACCTAACTCCTTATTAAGGAGTTACATATAATTAACATGTAGTATTTTTTTTTTTTTTGTGTGTGTGTGTGGTACTGGGGATGGAACCCAGGGCATTCTACCTTGGAGCAACACCCCCAGCTATATTTTTTATTTTGAAACAGGGTCTTATTGAGTTACAAAGGGCCTAAGTAGCTGAGGCTGGCAGTGAACCGCAATCTTCCTGTTTCAGCCTCCCAAATGCTGGGATTACCAGAGTGTGTCACCACACCTAGTTTAATAGTTTTTATATCTGTTAAAAAAGAAACCTTTTTGTGTGTAGCACTGGGGATTGAACCCAAGGGCATTCTATCTCTAAACTACATCTTCGATCTTTTTATTTTCAAATAGGGTCTCATTAAGTTGCTGAGGCTGGCCTCAGTTCTGCAATCCTCCTGTCTCTGCCTCCCAAGTACTGGGATTACAATTGTACACTACCACGCAGGCTCAAAATTGTTTTTTCAAGTGGCTGTATGCACCAGAAATCTATGCAAACTTCAGTTGTTCCACATCTTTAATTTTTTGTTTTTGCAGTGCTGGGGACGGAACCCAGGGGTATCATTCTACCTCCAAACTATACCCCCAGCTCTATTTTTTATTCTTTATTTTGAAACAGGGTCTCACTGAGTTGCAAAGGGCCTCACTAAATAGCTGGGGCTATCTATGAACTGTGATCCTCCTGTCAGCCTCCTGAATGCTGGGATTACAAGCATGCACCACCACACCTGGCTTCACATCTTTAATTTTTAATCCATATTTAATATAATTATTTTTCTTTTAGCCATTCTGGTGTGTGGAGTGGGGTGTGTGTGTGTGTTCAATCTGGGGACTGAACCTAGGGGGGAACATTCTATCTCTGAGCTACAGCCCTGCCCTATTTCATCTTTTATTTTGAAACAGTGTAAGTTGCTAGGGGCCTCAATGAGTTACTAAGGCTGGCCTCAAGCCTGCAATCCTATCTCAGCCTCCCAAATTCTGAGATTACGGACATGCACCTCCACACTCGGCTTCTTCCTCTCTTTATGGAAACTTTCACATCCTCCACTTCCACAGACAAGCATATTTTGCTACCCTTGTCTAAGCCAGACACCAGGCACAATCGTTCATTACACTCTATTTCTCAGCAGCCTCAGCAGCCTGGAGAATCACCACTGCTTACCTGTGCTTACTGTCTGCTAGAGTAGGAAGCACCAGTTTGTTCACTGATGTTGCTGGTGATGCTCAAGGGACCCGCTGGCACAGCTTATCAGACGAATGAAGAAAGGCAGATATATCTTTATGAATATTTTATTAGCGCAAAACAATATATTTGCACAGGATGCTTCTTATATCAAGTAGTTCCCCTTTAGTTTTTAACATGCACTCTCAGAATTGATATATACCTACTACAACCCACTATTTATAGCTTCACAGTTCATCCAATAAAAAGTAAAAAAATCATCTGGCAAAAAGGCAGAGTATGGAACAGTAACATTTTCACACATTGCTAAGTTTAAAAATTCTTATTTACACTTCTCCTTCTCTCGTTCCCAGATTACACGAACATTACAGTGACAGGAGGGGCTATCACTGCACACCTTGCGGATTCCAGTTTACAGGTAACTTGTCAGTGGAAAAATATGGACCAATAAAATACGATCTCAGCTCTCCCCATAAGCACTGCTCTCCTCTCTCTTCCCCTTCTCTTATGTCAGCTGCCTGTACACAAGAGGGATCATGGAGACTGCGGGCAGGACGGGTGAATGGACAGGGTGGTCTGCGGTGTTCTGCAAAGCGGCAGCAGGAAGCCTTTCATATTCCACTGAGGTAACAGTGTTAAGGGAGGAGTCGCCTGCACCCCTCATCAGTGGCGTGTCCCCCACTCTCTTGGAAGGCCTAGCCAAGCAACCAAGCTTTGCACAAGAAACATGGGGATTGTGTTGGAAAAAGCAAACTCTGAGTTAGTTCAAGTCTCCCTGTCCACGGATAGGTTCTGTTCTCCAGGCGGATGGCGATGAAGCAGACACCAAGAAAGCGCAGCATCAGGGTATGTATGGCCCTCGCTAGCGCCTCTCCTTCCACCTCCCCACAACTGCGCCCCCAAAGAACAGAGCTTTGGGTATGCTTCATCAAGAACACAGTAACTGAGCGTAAGAAACACTGTATTCTTTAGGGTCAGTTTATTATAACTCATCATACTAGAAAGAATAACAGTTTAAGGCCATTTATCATGTTTGTTATGTAGTAAACTAAGCCCGTCCACAGCTACCCCCACCAGGCTACTCCCAAGAGTGAGCTGTGAAACGGCACCTCCAGCCTCAGCAGAAGCCAAGGGAAGCCCAGTCTTTTCATCGGGGGTTTGAGCTCACCCTTTATCTCTCCCTAGCAAAAGGCTGCTTGGAAAAGGGAAGACATTGGAAGCGAGGGAGGGGACTTGAGCACTGTGTACACAGAGGGAACAGGCCAGTGCTGGCATTGCTTCAGTGTGTGTGTGCGAAGCCGGCCCTCTAATTCAGCCATCTAGCTGAACACGTGGCGCTGGCTAGGAGCCTGAGCACACATTTCATGTGAATTTAAGTGGAGGAGAGGAACGGACATGCTTTTCTCCACATGGAAGTACTTTGATTAACTGGTTTAATGGATTAAGATGCCATGCCTTCTGGGCACTACTGAGCTCCCATGTCAGCAGGTAGCAGCGCATCTCTAATTTTTTCAGTTCAGGGACTGAAAAAAAAAAATCTATCGATAGATTCTTGGCTAAGCATACAGAAAGAATCCTTGATTTTCAATGCTTATCCCAATCATCCCTTTTGGCTGACTTCACCTGTGTGAAATGTTCACCAGTTGTGTGTATGTGTTACTAGGGATTGACCCATAGGCATTTTAACTCTGAGCTATGCCCCCAACCCAGTTTAATTTTTTTGTTTTAAAACAGGGTCTCACTTAGTTGCTGAGGCTGGCCGTGAACCTGCGATCCTCCTGTCTCAGATGCCCAAGTACTGGGATTACAAGCATGTGCCACCATGCCTGGCTTGCTCACCAGTTCCTGATCTTTGTGAATGTAGCTTGAAATGGAAAACCACTCCTCTGCCTCTTTTTCTAACCACACAGTTGAAGCGAACTAAAACTAAGCCATGGTGATTTACCTAGAACACCAGGAGTGGGTCACAGCAGTTCTTCACAGAAGAAAACAACCGCAGGTATGCTTTTTCTAGCTGGTTTTGCCACAAGGCTACAAATTCTCACAAAATAAGAAGTAGCCAGATTCTCTTTCTTCACTGCCTGGGTGTGACCACTACACTGCTTCCCAACCCAGCATCACTGGGGACCAGAGATCCTCACACACCGGGGAAAGAGGAAAACCAGGAGGCTTCCCTCTTCCCTGTGAGGTCAGGAAATCTCTCCAAGTACGCCATTCTTCCTCCTCCTCACTAATAGGTAGCAAGCAAAATGTATTCCACACTAGACAGGTCAGCCACGCCGAGAGTCATAAGGGTCTCTTAATTAAGAAAAGATAAGTAAGATTTCCTGCCTCCTCCTGAAATGTCAAGCTAAGTGTGTAAGGAAAACCAGGGTGTCTAAGATACTGACCCCAGAGCCCAGCACCACCATATACATCAATTTTTCTGGAGCTGGAATTGTAAAAATCAACAACCCCAAATCAAGACATAGTAAGAAAGGCCAATGGCCAAATGAAAGAGGAAGGAATTACAGAGGCAAAGTCACTGGGAGGACGTTCAATTCCCTGGCCTCGGAAGGTGTGGGTGAACACAGGGCCCTAAGTGTCTGTGTAGGCTGGTCCTGTTTAGCCATGACTACAGGAGAAAAAAGCTTGTTTTGATCATTTAAAATTCTCACCCTAGCCGGGCATGGTTACGCATGCTTATAATCTCAGTACTTGGGAGGCTGAGACAGGAGGAACTAAGGTTTGAAGTCAGCCTCCGCAATTTACAGAGGCCCTCTGCAACTTAGTGAGACCTTGTTTCCAAATAAAAAGTAAAATAGAGCTGGTGGTATAGCTCAGAGGTAGACTGCCTCTGGGTTCAATCCCCAGTACATTTTATTTTTTATTAAAAAATAAAATGGAAAAAAAAAATCTTCCCCTAACTGGGTGTGGTGGTGCATGCTGTAATCTCAGTACTTTGGAGACCGAACTGGAAGATCACAGGTTTGAGGATAACCTTAGCAAGTAGTGAGACTCTCATCAGCCTAGTGAGACTCTGATTTGGAATAAAAATAAAATAGGCCTGGGGCCAAATAAAATAAAATAAAATTCTCACCCTATCATGACAGTTTAAGTTAGTGACTAAGGGACTATGATTGCTAGATTCTGCAAACAAACAGCACTTAGGGATCCTAGAGAATAGAATTTGTTTTTTATCTAAAGCAAAAAGCTAAAAAAAAAAAAAAAAAAAAAAAAAAAATGCTCCAAAGTCCTTATCCTGATCAGTTAAAGCTTTTAAAATGAAGATGGGAGCAGAAACTGATCCAGTCTTGGTGTATGATTTCGATGTCTCCACATTTCTAGTGATCTGCTAAAACAGGTCTTATAAACCTGAACATGAATAAAAGTAATGCTTCACCCCCCCCAAAAAAGGAGTGAGAAAAAGTGATAAAGGTTATTCATACCTCTACCAACAGACTCAGATTATCACTTTGGGTAGCAATAGTTAATTGAAACATGTTTGAATCCCATCAGATTCCTTTCTATTTTTTTCAGGACTGGGATGCTCTACCACTGAGCTATATCCCCAGCCCTTTTAAAAATTTTGAGACAGGGTGTCTCTGAATTGCCCAGGCTGGCCTGAAATTGTGATCTTCGTGGCCTCAGCCTTTGGAGTAGCTTGGATTACAGGTGTGGGTCATTGTGCTTAGCTTGAATCCTATTAGACTTTTGAATTAGATGTGCTAAACTGTTCACTAAACATTTTATGTCCCAGATTTATGCTCTCTCAATGACTGTATTTATATGTATTACCCTAAGAATTTGGATAAATTATACTTATGATCTGAATGAAGTTATATTACAGCTTCAAGAAGAGACAACCAGCTATGTATAATGTATATATAATATTTTGTCCTCTAGAAAATACAGAGGTCCTGGGTAGATCATAAGAGTTTTCTCTTCAAAAATAAACTTGTAACTTGTATCCTGAAATAATTTTGTACCAAAGTGATAATATATGTATATGTTATTTTAAATGACCATACTGACATTTTAACTTGCAGGGACTTCATGCAGATCAAAATAAAAAAAGTAGCAGGTATGTTCACTGCTTAGTTTGCGACTTTCACAAACCTGATACATTGTATTCCATTATAAAATAGTAATTGCAGTGCAAAAGTTATCTGGTATTCTAGTGGGATTCCACAGTAGGGAGCTAGATAGGCAGGAATGGTTAGCAACTTATTAAATTTTATGGGACCTAGGTTCATTTGTTTGTTTGTGGTACTGGAGATGGAACCCAGAGGCACTCTACCTCTGAGCTACATTCCCAGCCCTATTTTTTATTCTTTATTTGAAAACAGGGTTTCCCTAAGTTGCAGAGGGCCTCACTTGGTAGCTGAGGCTGGTTGCAAACCTGCGATCCTCCTGTCTCAGCCTCCCGGCCCTGGGATTACAAGCGTGCACCACCACGCCTGGCTACCATGGTTCTTTTATTTGCACTCCTTTTCTGTTCTTTAAAAAAGTCATAGAAAACTTTGGAATCTCTCAAGGGCTTAAAGCTCTCAGATGCCAAGTGATCGATGGTAACTTATATTTGGGACGTAAAAGCAAAACTTCACAAACAACAGCATTGCTTCTGTTACCTCCTCCACCAAGCGCATCTGCGCACACTCAGCAGCTGGTGACAAGATGCCCAGGAGAATCGGGGCTGGAGATCTTTACCAACAAAAGCAGGAACCCCCAAACTGAGATGTGCAAAACCACTTACCCACACTGTTTCCATTCTGCTCCCAGTCCTTCCCCTATAATATTTGGCAGCTACAAAAGACAAGCTGATCTTGGGCACAATGAAGCCAAAAGTTCTCTCTGCTCAAGCTTTGGTCAAAAGAAAAACCTTTAAACTGGTGATTTTCAGATATGTTCTTTGGTCAAGCAGTATAAAGCTCTCTTAAAAAGTCCCCTTTACCTGGTATGAAAACAGAGTTGAGGGTAGTCCAGCTTAGGAAAGAGGTATATGATCAGAATCTCTCAGAAAAAATATATAATAAAAACAAAAGGAAAACCTAGTCCCAGACACCGGGTTAAAACTGTCTTAGGACATCACGAATAAAAAGAACTAGCATTCAGAAGGGTAATATTTGAATGGGTCAGCCTTTTTTTTTTTTTTTTTTTTTTTTGGGTGGTACTGAGGGTGGAACCCAGGGGCTTTTCTTCCTTCTTCCTCTGGGCTATACTCCCAGACCTATTTTATACTTTATTTGAAAACAGGGTCTCTCTAAGTTGTTGAGAGCCTCTCTAAGTAGCTGAGGCTGGCTTTGAACTTGTGCGATTCTCCTGTCTCAGCCTCCCAAGGGCTGGGATTACAAGCCTGCGCCACCACGCCCGGCTATGGGTCAGCTTTTAAAAGGGATAAATTAATAACTTTAATTCTGAAGCAGGAATATGATAAATGATTTCTGTACAGAAGATTGACCAACTATCTCCTTTATCAGTTTAAATCCTAATCTAGACCCCAAACCAGTCAGAGGCTGTCATAATTTTGAAATTAGAAAGGAGGAAGAAACCCACCACAGGCGTTGTACAAGTTATCAGTTCTTTCCACACTGCCCCAGCCCTCCCCGCAGCAGAAATGCCTATTACGCACAGAGCAGCTTTGCACACAAAATGGTACATGGCCAGATGTGAGTCCTCATCCCCACAGAGGTCTGACCAGAGTGACAGGTGGGTGCTTCTAAAATGGTGAGTGTCTTAAATAGGAGGTGAAAGGTATTAGGGTTAGAACTTGGAAGAACTTAGAATTTGGACATGCCCTCAGACTGTGATCACATCAAGGAGTATTTGACAGTTAAAGAAAACAATCATCTGGTGACCAGAACAGAATATGGACTAAGACCCACGCCTCGGGAGGTCCCTGGCCAGGGAGCCACACCGTGAGTCAGCACTGTGACCAGTGACCACTTATTATTATTATTTTTTGGTGCTGGGGATTGAACACAGGGGCATTCTACCTCTAGGCTGTACCCCTAACCCTATTTTACTTTTTATTTGAAACAGGGTCTAAGTTGTAACGCTGAGGCTGGCCACAAACCTATGATCCTCTGTCTTAGCCTCTCAAGAACTGGGATAACAAGCGTGTACCACACTATGCCTGGCGACCACTCTTCTTAAAAGGCTAAACAAGACTAAAGGGAAGATGCTTTGGTTGATTCCTTGATTGGTTAAACAAGGACCCAAGGTGGGCGGCCTCTGAGACCTGGAGGGACGCGGAAGGCACGTGCTCCCGAGGGAGGAGGGCGGGTGAGTCTCAAGGCTGGGAGCCAGGGCCAGCAGCAGCTCTTGCTGGGCCCAAGCCCGTGAGCGAGGTGGCTGGAGAGGGCAATGCCACGGGCTAGGGTCAGCGTGACTTCACAAGTAGAATAGTTATAAAACAAAACGCTTTTTAATGGACAAAGTGAGTCACCTCTTTCAAAGGTGGTATTTAGCAAAGGAAGGATGTAAAGCAGTTTTTCTTTTTTTTTACTATTTACAAAATGCCATTTGGAGTGGAAGTGGCCACCTTCAGTAGTTGAGGAAATGTCTTTCACGTGAGATGGCCACCGAAGTGTGGTTCCTGGAACTGGCTCACAAAGGCCACACTGTCCTGGGCGAGGGAGAGTTCCTCTAGGGAGCACCAAAAAGGCTCAGTCTTCTGTCTCCTCATACGTCGTCTCATCAAAGGGCCTGTCCAGGAGGGGCACCAACCGATGACGGGAATACTTTAGCTGCAGCAGGTCCCCAACTTCGTCTATCTCCTTTAAAGCCTAAAATGTACCAGACAAAGCAGAGGTCAGCCAGGGTCAGGATGCAGGCAGCTTGATGCTTTCCTGGGCCACACAGTCATGACAAGGTTATCTGCTGGTGTGACCGGAGCATTTGCTCAGATGGGACCACATACGGCTGTGGAAAGAGCTGCTTTTGAACAGGGCCTCAGGCTGACCAGGAATAACGGGTTATGAGGAGCCGGGCGTGCAGGATAAAGGGTATAGTTCTTCAAAGTAGAACATGCTTGGTAGGAAAGAGAACATGCTGCCTCAATGTGACTCTTTAAACTCTGTGACACTGCAGAATCCTGTTCAATCTTATAGCTAGAATTTCATATGAAAATGTACAATTTATATTTGAATTGATGATCAGTATAAAGACACATTCACCTATTCTCGTTTAAATTTTTTTTGGGGGGGGGGTACTGAGAATTGAACCCAGATTCCTACCTCCAAGTTATATCCCCAGCCCAATTTTATTTCTTATTTGGAAACAGGGTCTCACTAAGTTGTAGAGGGCCATGCTAAACTGCTGAGGCTGGCTTCAAACCTGCAATCTTCCTGTCTCAGCCTCTCAAGTACTGGGGTTACAAGTAGGTACCACCATGCTGGCTCTCAAGTTAAATAAAAAACAAACAAACAGTGTTTGGAGAGAGAAAAACACCACTAACAGTATTCCTTATGTATCTTAGCAGCAGAAAAAATTCTTCAACTCAAAATGTGAAAAATATAAAAAGCAAAGAAGAGCTGGACTTCAATATGCTATCAGGCTAGTAATGCTTTTAGAGAAGATTTTAATTGAAAACTCCAAATGGAAACAATTTAAGCCTGATTTTCAGCTGGGACAAACCATTAGCCATGTACTCCCCTGACCTTTAATATAGGATTTATTAATTAAAAACAAAAGTCCACATGACCTTCTTTTTTTTTGGGGGATGGAACCCAGGGGCGTTCTATCTCCGGGTTACACTCCCAGACCTATTTTGTATTTTATTTGGAAACAGGGTTTCACTAAGTTGCAGAGGCCTCACTAAGTAGCTGAGGCTGTCCTCAAACCAGGATCCTCCTGTCTCAGCCTCCCAAGTGCTGGGATCACAAGCCTGCGCCACCACACTGGCCTTCAACCTGGAGTTTTTAAGTGGGAAAACCAACTATGCTACTGTTAACTGTGGGCATGATACTGTGTAAGAGTTCATTCTTGATCGCATTCTAACATCAACTGGTTTTAGTTTATATATACCATACTTTTGGTTTTCTTTAGTTTGTGCCTTTCAGGTATTTTTCAATATGTTTTCCCATTTTTCAGATATATTACTGATAAAGTTCTACACTTTTTTTTGTTTGTTTTGAGCTTAGTGATTTTAGTATTTCTTCTCATTTTAGTCTATTTGAATATTTGTGGGTTTTGGTATGACTTTTTGAAAAATATCAGTGTCGTAGGTAATGTTCTTAGTAATATTCTGTTTCTTTTAACAACTCTGACTCCTGAGAACTATGCATATTCATGGGAGAATTTAGATGTTACCAGGATGTCCAAGTAGATTTCCGTTGCCAACAAATGTTTGCCAATGGAGAGTTCTGATCCTTTTCATATGATCCACTGGAGGCTGACACAGGAGGACTGTGGTTTGAGGACAGCCGCAGCTGCTTAGTGAGGCCCTTTGCAACTCAGTGAGACCATTTCAAAAAAATAAAGAATAAAAAATAGGGCTGGGGATGTAGGTCGGAGGTAGAATGCCCCTGGGTTCCATCCCCAGTACTGCCCCACCCCCCACCCCCCAAAAAAGAAGAAGATTAAAATACCTGGGGCTGGGGATATAGTTTAGTAATAGCATATATTTCAGAAGTAGAACACCCCAGGTTCGATCCCCAGTACCAATACAAAAAAAAAAAATTATACATATATATATTCATATATTTCTCCAGGCTCAGCTTCCAAAGTAGCTGAGATTATGAACCAGTGCCACCAAGCCCAGTAAGGAATACACCCTTAGTTGTGGAAGTTTTGCTCTGTAAAGTAAAGAAAAAATGTTAAGAGTCTTCATCTATTCAGAAATATAAAATTTCACCGGGTATGGTGATGCACACTTGTAATCTCAGTACTTGAGTGAGAAAGGAGGATTGCAAGACTCAGTTTAAAACTAAAAAAGGACTGGGGGTGTAGCTTGGAGATAGAATGCCTTTGGGTCCAATCTTCAGTACTGAAAAAAAAATAAAAAAACAAAAACAGGGGACAGCCTCAGCTACTCAGTGAGGCCCTCTGCAACTTAGTGAGACCCTGTTTCAAAATAAAGAATAAAAAAATAAGGCAGGGGGTGTAGCTTGGAGGTTGAATGCTCCTGGGTTCCATCCCCAGACCCGCAAAAATACAAAAAACAAAAAACAAATAAAAAAAAGGATATGAGTATTGCTTTGGGGTAGATTGCCCCTAGGTTCAATTCCCAGTACTAAAAAGGGGGTGAATGGGAGGATGAATTCTGAAAACTCATGTGCAGCATTGCTGGAATGTAAGAGGGCCTAATAAATAACACTCCCCTCCTCACCAAAAATTTGAAGCAATTGAGAAATGAGACTCAAGGGCGCGCGCGCACGCGCGCGCACACACACACACACACACACACACACACACACACACACACAATATAAAATGTCAACCAAATTATTATAATGAGCTGGGTGTGGTGGTACAAGCCTGTAACCCTATTTGGGAGAGTATTGGGAAACTGAGACAGGAGGACTGCACATTTGAGAACAGCCTCAGCAAGTAGTGAGACTCTCTTCAACCTGTGAGACCCTGTTTCCAAATAAGAAATCAAATTGGTCTAGGGGTATAGCTTGTAGGTAGAATGCTTTTGGGTTCAATTCCCAGCACCACACACACAAAAATTATTATAATAAACTTTTGTGTGTGTGTGTGTGTGTGTGGTGCTGGGGATTGAACCCAGGGGCATTCTACCATTGAGCTATTTCCCCAGCACCCCCCCCCTTTTTTTAAATTCTTTATTTTGAAACAGGGTCTCACTAAGTTGCAGAGGGCCTCACTAGCTGAGGCTTGCTGCAACCTGTGATCCTCCTGTCTCAGCTTCCCAAGTACTGGGATTACAAGCGTGTGCCACCACACCCAGCTATAATGAACTTTGATTTTTTAAATTTTTTATTTTTTTGTGGTACTGGGGGTGGAACCCAGAGGCTTTCTACCTCTGGGCTACACTCCCAGACCTTTTTTATATTTTATCTGGAAACAGGGTCTCACTAAGTTGCTGAGAGCCTCACTAAGTAGCTGAGGCTGGCTTCGAACCTGTGCGAACCTCCTGTCTCAGCCTCCCAAGCGCTGGGATTACAAGCATGCGCCACCACACCCGACCTTATAATGAACTTTTAAAAACAGGAATTCATGCCAGGCATGGTGGTGCACGCTTGTAATCCTAGTACTTGGGAGGCTGAGACAGGAGGATTGTGGGTTTGCAGCCAGCCTCAGCTACTTAGTGAGGCTCTCTGCAACTTAATGAGACCCTGTTTCAAAATAAAGAATAAAAAATAGGGGTAGGGGTGTAGCTCAGAGGTAGAATGCCCCTGGGTTCAATCTCTAGTACTGTAAAAACAAACAAAAATTATTTAAGACTAGTAGGTATCCAACAAACTAATAGACATTGTTAGCAACTAATTCTTTGTAGAGATGATGCTCTAAAGCTTTATAAACTCCTAGAAAACATATCTTTTTTGTTTAGGGGGGGAAGAGTCCTAGGGATCAAACTCAGGGTCTTATGCATGTTAACTGGATGCTAAACCACCAAGCTACACTCCAATCCCAGAAAGTAAAACTTGTTTAAGTATGAAATCTTCGATGTGAAGCAACAGCATTAGTAAGGGAGTATCAAGAGATAAGAACAAATTAAGAGATCAAAATCATTAAATTTAGTAATAACTCTTAGCCCCTCTACTTGCTTGGCACTGTGAGAGGTACTGGGGATATTCGATTAGAATCGAGTCCTAGCCTTTCATTCCTATCTCCTGGAGCACTGGAGGGATGGATGTGGCTTAGAGAGAGTACATTAGAGCAGGTTTCCTCTAAGGAGAGATGTACAGTCAGCAGCAGTCAGCCAGTCAAAGAGAGAAGGCTCAAGAGAGAAAATCCTACAGATATAACAGTATACTGGAAAGCTTAGGGTAGAAACAGCTGGAGCAGAGAGACCTTCATAGCTGTTGAGTCCATAATGAGGGGGAGTCTGATTGATACTGCATCTGCTGGGTGAGGCCACAGATTATTTGTAAACATCAGTTTTAAGTAGCATTGTCACCACTCGGCTTTAACAGTAAATACCTTGATGAGTAATTTCATTTGATATATAGGTCCCTTTAGTATAAGGCATATTTATACCAAGATAAAAGTGTCTACTTACCGTATCAAGAATTTCTTTGGTATGAGCTGCTGATAGGCAAAACCTGGCTCTGGACTCGATAATCGGGGTGGCAGGAAATCCCACCACAACTACACCTATGTTCCGCTTCAACATCTCTCGTCCAAAGGCGCTGGCAAAGGGAAAACAAGGAAGAGAAACCAGTAATAAAGCAAAGGTCTTGCTGTCCCAAACCATTTAGAAGCGCAGGTGGGAGGCCAGGTGATTAGATGCAGGTACTGGGGACTTCTAATGGGCAATCCCCTGGCTTCTTCTAGAGTTGAAACTGACAATTCACATATGACCTTTTTCCATATGGTTTCCTTCAAAAGTGTGACAGACTATAACTGGCAGAGACCAATTTTTATAGGGTTTGCCCAGAGAGATCTATAATTACAGATTTTTAAAAAATTGTCTTTGAGACTGGGTGTGGCAGTGCACACCTGTAATCCTAGTGCTTGGAAGACAGAGATAGCCTCAGCAACTTAGTGAGGTTCTCAACAACTTAGTGAGACTGTTTCAAAATAAAAAATAAAATAGGGCTGGGATAGTTCAGAGGTAGAAGGTTTCTGGTTTCAATTCCCAGTACCACCACCACCAACAACAACAAAGTATCTCTGATATGTAACACTGGTAAAAAACTGGTCCTTAGGGGTGCAGTGGCACAAGCTTGTAATCCTAGCACCTGGGAGGCAGAGAAAGGAGGATTGCAAGTTTAAGCCAGTCTCAGCAACTCAGCAAACTGGTGTTTCAAAATAAAAGTGAAAAGAGCTGGGGATATAGCTCAGAGGCAGAATGCACCTGACTTTAATTCCTGAAACCAAGAAAACAAAATACCCCCCAAGCCCTTAAAACTTTAAGCTTGGCAGTTTAAAAAGTTCCTCAACTGGGCAGTGGCACAAACCTGAAATCCCAGTACTTGGGAGGATACCAGGTTCAAGACTAGCCTCAGCAACTTAGTGTGACAGTTTCATTCAAAGAAGAATGAAGAACACCTCCCACCGTTTGCAGGTCACAATGCCAACGGCCCACTCTGTGCTGGACACTGTGCTCTAACTTCCCCCTCACCTCTTTTTATTTTTATTTTTTTTTCAGTACTGGTAATGGAGCCCAGAGGCATTGCACCTCTGAGCTACACCCAAAGTCCTATTTTTTAGTCTTTTTATTTTCAGAAATCTCACTGATTTGTGAAGGGCCTCACTAAGTAGCTGTTCAGTATCCATGAACTATGATCCCCTGGTCTCTGCCTCCTAAATGCTGGGATTACAAGCAGGTGCCATCACACCCAGCTCCCCCTCACCTCTTCCCAATTTCTCTCTTACTATCTTTGGGATCACTGTATTTCCAGGTCCCTACTTAATATTCTCTATTGCATCTACTTCAATAAAATTTACTGAGTACCCTTCTCAGTGCTCTGGACTGTGGTGCACACTGAGGTTCAGAGATGAATAATAATATTTATTTCCTTAATGAGTTCAAGCCAAACCTGGGCAATGATCCTTATCCAATTTTATACTGAAGCTCTAGATCAACACTCACTCATTCAAGCCAGGCATGGTGACCCATGCTTGTAATCCCAGCATTTGGGAGCCTGAGGCAGGAGGACAGCGGTTTGCGGCCAGCCTCAACTACTTAGTGAGGCCCTTTGCAATTCAATGAGACCCTGTTTCAAAATAAAGAAAAAAAAAGTAGGGCTGGGGGTGTAGCTTGGAGGTAAAATGCCCCTGGGTTCCATCCCTAGTACTGCGAAGAAGAAAAAAGAAAGAAGGAAGAAGGAAGAAGGAAGAAGAAGAAGAAGAAGAAGAAGAAGAAGAAGAAGAAGAAGAAGAAGAAGAAGAAGAAGAAGAAGAAGAACAACAACAACAACAACAACAACAACAACAACAACAACTCAATCAAAAAGATGTGCCTTCAACACTTGGGAGTCTGGGGCAGAAAGATCACTTGAGCCCAGGAGTTGAGACCAGCCTGGGCAACATAGCAAGACCTTGTCTCAAAAAAAAGCAGAAGAAGCTTGGCACAGTGGTTTGTGCCCGCAATCCCAGTTATGTGGGAGGCTGAAGCAGGTAGATTACAAATTCAAGGCCAGCCTAGGCAACTCAGTAAGAACTTGTCTCAAAATAAAATAGGTGGAGGGAGTAGCATCCCTGGGTTCAATTTCTAGCACCATAAAAAAAAAAAAAAAAATCCCTCCATGCCCGGCGTGGTGGCGCACGCTTGTAATCCCCGCGCTTGGGAAGCTGAGACAGGAGGATCGCGCAGGTTTGAAGCCAACCTCGCTGGCGTAAGAGACCCTGTTTCCAAATAAAATATAAAATAGGTCTGGGAGTGTAGCCTGGAGGTAGAAGGGTTCCATCCCCAGTACCACCAAAAAAAAAAAAAGAAAAAAAGAAAAAAAGAAATCCCTCTAAGCAAAAAATTATGTTTCTTTTTTTGTGTGTATATGTTTGTGTGTGCTAATGGGGATTGAACATTCTACCTCTGAGCTATATCCCAGTCCTATTTTAGTTTTTATTTTGAAAAAGGAAAGGGTCTCAGCTGGGTGTATTGGCATATTCTTGTAATCCCAGTATTTGGGAAGCTGAGACAGGAGGATTGCAGGCTTGTGGCCAGCCTCATTGACTTAGTGAGACTCTGTTTCAAAATAGAAAATAAAACAGGACTGGGGTTTAGCTTAGAGGTAGAATGTCTCTGAGTCCAACCCTCAGAACCAAGAAAAAAAATAAAAAAGAAAGAAAAAGAAAAAGGGTCTCACTAAGTTGCTAAGGCTGGCCACATACCTTCAAACCCACGATCCTCATCTCAGCTTCCCAAGTACTGGAATTACAAGTGTATGCCACCATGTGCAGCTAATGATGTTTCTTTTTTACTGAACCTATACTAAGCAGATCACTTCTTTATTTCATAGCCCCAGTATAATTTTGCATATAATTATATTTGTTTAAAATAATTACTGTTCATTGCTTTTCAAACATCTTTTGGTTTCATTATACATCCGGACTTCTCAAATACACTGCCCACTATCCCCAGGTGAGACCTTCCATTATGTATGCCTTTCACAAACCAAAGAAGCTGGTGTAAGGAGCACACCTGGTAAATATCCAGTAACTCGCCCCGCTACGACCTCTCTGACCTGTGGTCTCCACTCCCCCTGGGCTCTGTCCGCAGCTCAGTACCCGCTTAGCTGTTCCTCACCGACTGAGCATGTCCCTGCACGTGGCCGTGCCACAGCTGCCTGTCAGCTCCTGCGACTCTTGGCTCAGATGTCACCCCCTCCTACCAAGGCCTTCCCTGCACCCTGCTTAGTGCTGCTGCTGCCCACCCACAGGGTGTCTCAATCCCCATATAGCCTGCACTATTTTTTTCACAGCACATAGTATCTTCTAGCACACTATAGAATTAACTTATTATGTTTGTCTGACTCTTGCCCCACTAGAATGTAAGCTCTACAAAGACAGAGATATTTGTGTGGGGGGGTTATACTGTGTGTATGTGGGGGCACTGGAGGTTGAACTCAGGGATGCTCGACCACTGAGCTACATTCCCAGCACTATTTTGTATTTTATTTTGAGACAGGGTCTAAGTTGCCCAGGCTGGCCTTGAACTTGTAAACATCTTGCTGAAGCCTCCCACATACTAGGATTATCAGTATGCATCACCAGGCCTAGAAATTTTTGAGTTTTTATCACTGATCTATCCCAAGTACCTGGAGGAGCACATTAAACTCAAATGCTTGTTTAAGGGAAGAATAATAACTTTACACATCTTGCAATTTGAAATCCACTGCTGACTATGGCACTTCTAACAAAGGTCACCACAATTACTATGAGATGATTTCCCCTAACAACACAGACGAGCCCTAGTCTCATACCGCAGACGCCTTGAGTCTAATGAGGACCAGTGAGTGGCCTGTGACAAAACATACCCAATTTTGGCTGGCATGTAGAGCATCAAAGGCACCACCGGAGAGTCTTCATTTCCATAGATGATGAAGCCCATCTCTTTCAAGCGTCTCCTGAAATACCTGGTGTTTTCCGCTAACTGCTGCACACACTCTTTGCCTAGAAAATTGTGGGGAGAGAAAACAAAATAATGCTAAAAAAACAAGGAAAAGAAAAAAGACAACAATCTCCTTTCTCTCTATTCTAGCTCATCAGGCCTAGGCTTGGTTTCTTTCATTAAAACATAACTATTGCCAGGCATGGTGGTGCACGCTTGTAATCTCCGCACTTGGGAGGTGGAGACAGGAGGATCTCGCAGGTTCGAAGTCAGCCATGCTGGCTTAAGAGACCCTGTTTCCAAATTTAAAAAAAATATATAAAATAGGTCTGGGAGTGTAGCCCTAAGGTAGAAGGGCTTCCAGGAACCCCAGTATCACCAAAAAAATAATAATAATTATTATTTTTACACAGTAAACAGTATGAAATATAAATACAAATAAATATACCTCCTTTGTAAGAGCATAAAAAATAAAGTTTAATGACTAATGTTTCCATGGCACATTAGCATTCCCAACGTATATCACCCCATTAGTGTTTCACTCATCCTTGATAGGTAGGGTTTTATTATCATCTTCATCTTATACCTTTGGAGACCCACAAAGGCAGTCACTCGCCTACAGTCGATAGTAGTGAATGACACAACCGAGATTAGAATCTGGGCCTTCAGATTCCAGTATTCATTCCACCTAACAATGGTAAATATTTTACACATAAGACCAGAAGTAAAGCCATTGAGACCTTAAAACTTTCCTTTTATAAGTTTGATAGTCAATCCAGGTATGGTGGTGCACACTTGTAATTCTAGTACTTGGGAGGCTGAGACAGGAGGATCACAGGTTCAAGTAGTGAGACTCTCATTAACCTAGTAACACCTTGTTTCCAAATAAAAAAATAAATTAGGCCTGGAGGTATGTATAGCTCAGAGGTAGAATGTTCCTAGGTTCAATCCCTAGTACCATAAAACAACAATAACAACAACAAATAAAAGCTTTTAACAGAAGGAGGTATGAATCTCATTCAAATACATATATGAATATAACACTCATATACTCAACCTAAAATACTAAGGACAGGTACTTAAACCCCCAACTTATATCTCATTGTTTGCTAAGTAGTATGCTATAGCAAGGATATATCAAATGTTATTTATTCACAAGTTGATGAACATCAAAGTTGAGATGATCAACCTTCAATCCAGCATCTATAAACTTCACATTAAAAAGTATTCTAAGTATATACTTAAGCATTACAGTTATACTCAAATAAGGAAAAGAATTACTCTAATTATGAATAGCTCATTTTCATTTGCTCCTAAATGCTTTGGGTGGGTGGCAAAAGAATGTATTATTTATACTTCACATATAAAAAAGCAGGCCTGGAAATGTCAAATTACTTTCTCAAAGGCCTTTTATTTAATGGAGGAGCAGAGTGAGGTCTTCTAACCCCAGACTACTGCATTTTCCCTACACTACACTAAGAAATTATCTACTTTTCAAATTTTCAACTTTAACATTTATTGACTAACATATTCATACTTTATTCTGTAACCAGCATATATGGGCAAATACATGGGAGAAGGCACCTAAAGAGACAGGGCAAGTATGAGATGAAGGAAAGTAGTTTGTCCAATAAATCCATCTGCAACAACAAGACTGTAATTGTCACTAATGAGCAGCGGAAAAACAGAAGAGTCAAGACCAGTGCTGGAAAGGATGTCAGGTAATTTTTGATGGGAACAGAAAAAATGGCACAGCAAATCAGAGAAATGAAATGGCCTGTTTATCCTTCAAAACTATTAAAGCCGGGCATGGCGGTGCACTTGTAATCCCAGTACTTGGGGGGCTGAGACAGGATGATCAAAAGTTTGTGACTAGCCTCAGCAACTTAGTGAGGCCCTCTGCAACTTAGTGAGAGCCTGTTTCAAAATAAAATAGGGCTGGGGTTGAAACTCAGAGTAGAATGCCCCTGGGTTCCATTCCCAAAACTACAAACAAACAAAATCTCCAAAACAAATACAAAGGATGTTCAGCCAGAGTTGGTCCCTAACTCACATTATACTCCATTAAACGGCTCCTCATCTTTTTAGATTTCCTGGTTATGCTGATATAATCTGCCTTCTTGGGAAAAATAAAATTACTGCTACTCTTTATAGACTTACACTTTCCAATTAATTACAGTGGGTTAGAAGAATCTGAAATTAAAGATAAAAGTCATAATCTTAAAGCAGGTAAGAATAGGTATAGAAAGATTTCCCCCCAAATAAAATCCCCCAAATAGAATAGATAGCTCTAAGAATGGTTTCAGTTAGTTTGCAGAATTAACTAGGAATTAAGGAACTAAAGTGGGATAAAATATGAAAATATTCATCATCTTGTCTCATTTACACTACTGAAAACATTACTTTATATTTTATATCTCTTATTTAATCTTTTATGCCTAAGAACTGAGCTTCACTGTCATTTTTTTATTATCAGTTCCAAAATTCTTATTTTTGCTATTCAAAATCTTATTTTTTCTAATACTTTGATTTGATTATACTGCAGAGAGGAAAGGAACACATTTCACTCCTATTGTTTTTCTCTTCAAAAGATTTTTTTAAAAATGCCCTTTCTGGGACATTTTAACCTAAAACATGACAGAGTATATTCTTCACTAATAGCAGAAATAAACTTAAATATCTTCAGTTTCTCCTCACCTTACGTTAAGAAAGTATCTCCACTGAAATCTAAAAGAAGAGCCTATATCTCAAAGACCTCTTTAACACGGTAAGTCAAGACACATATAAAGTCTGTTTTCAAAGGCTATTTCCAACATAATTATAGAAACTCTTAGTATTGATTCCCTTTAAGGCAAAGAGAGTATGGAAAATAGCAAGCACAGTGTCAAATGCTTGTTCTCCTTCCTTTTTCCAGTAAAACCTTTTTCTAATCAGAGAAAAATTATATTTTGCTTCAGTTATTACATCTCTTCAATGTCATCAATTTAATGGCTAACCTGCCTTACCTCCTGGTAAGACACCAGATAGTTTACCCTAAGAGAGTGGAAGAAAAATGTTGATTTTTGTTAATTTAAGCTGGCTTATCATTCCCTTCCATGACACATTTACACTAGTGGTGCCAGAGTGAGCTCCAACATTAGCACAGAAGCTCAATATTGTCTCAGCTGAAGTTAGGGCTCAGGTAGAGAAAGAGCTGGTATGACATAACTGCTGCTACTATACCGGTTTAAGATGCTGTATAACATCTCATGGTAGAATCACGCCGGGTGTGATGGTGCACGCCATAATTCCCGTACTTGGGAGGCTGAGAGAGGAGGACTGCAGGTTTTAAGACAGCCTCAGAACTTAGTGAGGCCCTCCTCAATTTAGTGAAACCCTGTTTCAAACTTGAATTAAAAATAGGGTTGGAGGCCGGGCGTGGTGGCGCACACTTGTAATCCCCGCGCTTGGGAGGCGGAGACAGGAGGATCGCGCAGGTTCGAAGCTAGCCGCGCTGACTTAGGAGACCCTGTTTCCAAAAATAAAAAAATAGGTCTGGGAGTGTAACCCAGGAAATAGAAGGGCCTCCAGGAACCCCAGTACCACAAAAAAAAAAAAAAAAAAGGGTTGGAGAACATGCCTGGCATGGTGGTGCATGCTTGTAATCCCAGCATTTGGGAGGTAGCTACTACTTAGTGAGGCTTTTTGCAACTCAGTGAGACCCTGTTTCAAAAATAAAGAATAAAAAATAGGGCTGGGGGTGTAGCTCAGAAGTAGATGCCCCTGGGTTCCATCCTCAGTATTGAAAGGGGGGGGGGGTTGGGAGTATAGCACAGTGGCAGAATGTTGCTGTGTTCAATCCCCAGTACCACCTCCCCCCCCACCCCCCCCAAAAAAAAATCTCATGGTAGAAAATCTGGGATACAATCAAGAGGACATTTTCAAAAGAAAAGGCAAACCTGGGCCAAGATTTCAAATTCCTTTCAAAGTGAACACTTGAGCCATAGCATCTTCTAGATACCATAGCAGTAATTTTTGAGAGCAAAAATAGTCTTAATAGTCTTTTTTTTTTTTTTTTTTACCTCTTCCTTTTAGAGACAATGAATCCTGAAGAGTTATTTTACAGCTGTGAAACTAAGCTGATACCCAGAGAAGTAAATTACAAGTGGAGAAACCAGGATTTGGATCTCCCCAATTCTCCTATTTTCAGATTGGACTCACTGATCTACCCTACCTCTGGTATTAAGTAGGAGCTACTAAAAAAGAATGTCAGGTAACACTGCCTCCACACCCCGGTGTGACACACTGCCACACCTGGCCTCTCCTTGACTCTGGCTGTACCCCACCTGCACAGTGTCCCAGAGAAAAGGCAGTGCCTATGGACTTTTGTCCTATGTTTTCTGTCCCAATTACCACTCTAAGACTTCAGCCACCCCCTTTTCCACAAGGGGCACCCCATACAACCTCAGTCATCCATTTCCAGTGTTTCTCAATAAGGTTGCTAGTGGTGTTTGGACAGAGCTATTCCTAGGTATTAAGGCTGTCCAATGCCCTTCAGAACATTTAGAAGCAATGGCCTACAGGCAGTAAGTGCCAACAGCACCTCCCCACAGTCCAGTCTAAGGCGACAACAAAAATAACTCTAAACTTCGCGACTGGCTTCAAACCTGCGTGATCCTCCTGTCTCTGCCTCCCAAGCCCGGGGATTACAAGCATGCGCCACCACACCCGGCTTTTATTCTTTATTTTGAAACAGGGTCTCACCGAGTTGCGAAGAACCTCACTAAGCAGCTGAGGCTGTTTTTGAACCATGATCCTCCTGTCTCAACCTCCCAAATTACTGGGATTACAAGCGTGCATCACCATGCCCAGCTTAACCCCAGACGTTTTTATCTTGAAATAGTGTCTCACTAAGTTACAATGCATTGGCTTTGAAACTGCAATCCTCCTGCCTCCACCTCCCAAGTACTAGGATTCCAGGTGTGCATCCAGCACACCAGCATGGCAACATTCTTAATAACAGCCAAATCAGGAAACAATCCAAATGTCTATCATTGGAATGGATAAACTATAATAAATCCAAGCAATGAGATACCAGATGATAATAAAGATAAATTTTTGTTCTATCTAAACATATGGATGAATCTCAAAGACATGAAAACTAAGACTCAAAAGAGTGACTGTATGTACTGGATTGCATACACTGCATGATTCCATCCACACAAAGTTCAAGAACAGGCAAAACTAATCTAGCACAGTGACAAAAGTCAAAATAGTGGCTACTGACCTCTGGCAAGGAGGAAGAAGCTGGGAAGAGGCCCAAGGACAACTTCTGAGTCACTGCGAATGGTCTATACTGTTACCTGGGTGGTAGTTAGGTGAGTATATATTTACTTATGGAATTTTATGTCTAGGATCTGTGCACTTGACTGTATGAATGTTAATACTACAATAAAGAGAATTTTTTTTTTTTTTTGGTGGTACTGGGGTTCCTGGAAGCCCTTCTACCTCCGGGCTACACTCCCAGACCTATTTTTTTACAGTTTTATTTGGAAACAGGGTCTCCTAAGCCAGCGCGCGCGGCTGGCTTTGAACCTGCGCGATCCTCCTGTCTCTGCCTCCCAAGCGCAGGGATTACAAGCGTGCGCCACCACGCCCGGCACTAAAGAGAAATTTTAAATACTTGGTTGGGCATGGTAATACATGCTTGTAATTCCAGTACCTGGGAGGCTGAGACAGGAGAATCACAGGCTTGCGGCCAGCTTCAAGATCTTAGTGAGGCCCTCTACAACTTAGAGAGACCCTGTTTCAAAATAAAGAATAAGATGTAGGGGTGGGGGTGTCACTCAAGGTAGACTGCCCCTGGGTTCAATCTCCAGTACCAAAAAAAAAAAAAAAAAAAAAAAAAGCAACTTGGAAAAATCGCCTGAAGTTAAAAAGAAAAACGTTCAACACCTGGAGCTGAGGTTAACTTTCTCATCTCTCTATTCACAAGCTTAAATATAGCCATCTATTATTTAATAATTATGCTTTTACTTAAAAAACAATAGAAACATTGGAACATTATGGTAGTGGGCTCAGGCACTCTCCTTTTATCCTTTGTTTCTTTAAACAAATCTGTAAAAAACCCGGCAATTTTTGGTGCTGTGTGTTCCAAGAATTTGTAAGACAGGGGAAGTGTTACAAAAACAGCACTTGAGACTTAAAGCCCCTGTCCTCAGGCAGGAAATGAAAACACAGCAGCTGGCCCGCCTTTCTTCCTCCTTTTCTCTTTTAAAACAATCCTCTGAATGAATATACAGATCAGACAATACTGGTTATATATTTATTTTCTATCTGTGCATCTACTTTCATTCCCATAAAGACATTCCCCTGAGATATTTAACATTAAATTTTTCTTCTGCATATTCCACCAAGAAGTTTAGGCTGATGGAAGGCTGGCATAAAGAGTTAGTAATTTAGCACAAACCTGGTTTAGACTGCCTTCTAGGAGAGCAACTGGACAGTGTCACTCCAAGTACTAGGGTGCAAGGACTTACAAAAGCACCCTGCGCAGGAATGGCTGCTTTGTGTTCACTGAAAAGCCAACCCAGGGTTTAAAACACTTCAACAGCTCTGGTGCGCTAGAATCAATGCGTAACACCAGTTCTCTTCAGAGTTTTTGGGTGTGGGGGTATTGGGGGGTAGCTCTCTAGGATGACTGGAATGTGAAATTCTGAATGTCAAACATGGTAATGTTGGCGATGTAATACTTTCTTAGGAATAATACTAAATTACTATTTAACCCATTTTAAAAGAAGTGAGGCTGAGTGGGAACTGTACATGCAGAGAGCCAGTTTAAGGAAGGCTGGACTCATCCCAGGGCTTATGATGTTCCTGAACTTATTAGATAAACCTTAGGTAAACAGGACATTCTTTACATGTACAAGCATATCCTCTAACAGTGAGAATTGCTGGGATTCTTGACTTCGCTTACTCAGGAAATCAGATTTCCAAAAATAACTTTTACTTTTTTCAAGAAAAGATACCAAAAGTAAGAAAAATTACTAAGTTTCTGGGATTTCTGGCACCCAGAGAAACCCAAATGAAATTTGAATTCCCATTACAACTGTTATCTCTACTATTTTTTTTACAACAAATATACACATCTATGACAGTCTCAATAAAACATGTACATTTGTTCAACTTCAAACTATTTACTCTATATAATAAAATGTTTCCTCAAATTCAGTAACATCAATTAAGGAAAAAGTGCTCAAATTGGGAGTGATAGCAAATGCCTGTAAACCCAGCAATTTGGGAGGCTGAGGCAGGATTGCAAATTTGAGGCCAGCCTGGACAACATACTCTCCTTCTGAGGTGTCTTCTTGGTGAGATTTTTGCTTTTGGTATGAAATTTTTATGAATTAATGTTATGTACAAGATTTGTGGTGGGGGTTCTTTATTTGGTTGGTTTGGGTTTTGGGTGGGTTTTGTCTTATTTGCGCTACTAGGGATTGAACTCAAGGGTATTCTACCACTCAGCTTCATCCCAGCCCCCCGCCTCCTTTTTTTGCTATACCGGGGATGGAACCCAGGGGCATTCTACCTTTGAGCTACACCCAGGCCTATTTTTTATTCTTTATTTTAAAATAGGGTCTCACTGAGTTGCAGAGGACCTCCTTTCTCAGATTTCAAAGTCCTGGGATTATAGGCGTATGCCACCACACCCATTTTTTCCTTATTATTTTGAGACGGTCTCATTAAGTTGCCCAGGCTGGCTTCAACTTACAATCCTCTGGAGTTCTAGGATTACAGATGTGTGCCCACACCACTGCGTCTGGCTCAGCACTGTTATTTTATTTTTTGCAGTACTGGAGATGGAACCCAGGGGCATTCTACCTTTGAGTGACATCCCCAGCCCTAATTTTTGTTCTTTATTTTGAATAAAGGGTCTCTTTCAAAACAGGGTCTCACTGAGTTTCAAAGAGCCTCACTAAGTAGCTGAGGCTGTCCACGAACCACAATCCTCCTGTCTCAGTCTCCCAAATGTTGGGATTACAAGTGTGCGCCACCATGCCTGGCAGCACTACTTTTTTTTTTTTTTTTTTGCAGTACTGGGGATGGAACCCTGGGGCATTCTGCCTCTGAGCGACAACCCCAGCCCTATTTTTTTATTTTTTATTTTGAAAGAGGGTCTCACTGAGTCACAAAGAGCCTCACTCAGTAGTAGCTGATGCTGTACTTGAACTGTGATCCTCCCATCTCGGCCTCCCAAATGCTGGGATTACAAGCATGTGCCACCATGCCTGGCTAGCACTACCTTTTAAAATCTTAATTCTTCTGAATCATATTTTTGCTTGGCTGATCGTTTTACTACCATAACTGGAGATTAAATCCAGGTGAAAGTGAGCCTAAGTCTAGGTCAAGTAAATAACAGTGGGGATAAAGAGATGCGGACAGTTCAAAAAGAGTTAGGAGGCATAATCTATAGGTATTGTGATTAAACAAGAAAGAGAAAATATGTAAGGGTTTCTTGTTTGGAGAATGTCATGAATAGTGATACAGTTACCTGATACAGGGAGCACAAAAGAAAAAGGTATGAGGGGAGACAAGAAGCAGGAAAGGCTACAACTTTAGAGGTGACCTCCAGTATGAAGGTGAAATTATTTTTAGAGTCTAAACGTTTGCAATGGAGTAGGTCAAGAGTACTGCTTCTTGCCAGACATGGTGGCTCACACTTGTAATCCCATGCTGAGACAGGAAGATCGCAGATTTGTGGCCAGCTTCAGCTACTTAGTGAGGCTCTTCTCCACAACTTAGTGAGACCTGTTTCAAAATAAAGAATAAAAAATAGGGCTGGGGATTTAGCTTGGAGGTAGAATACCCCTGGGTTCAATCCCAGTACCCACCCACACACACAAAGTTAATTATTGTTTGGTATGATAAAAAGAGCAAAACTTAATTCCCTCCTTTTGTGAGTATTAAGATTGATGTCCCATATTTATTCTACAGCCACTATTTACTATGTAAATAAAGAGCAAATAAACCAAAAACACCTCCTTTAGAGCTAGCTCTCCATCCACCATTAGCTCACAGAAGTAAAATACAACACTAAAATTCCTATGGACAATTTCCTGCAGCTTAGATAAAAATAATTCAAATCATTTTAATTAAAAATGTTATTTTAGCCGGGCGTGGTGGTGCACGCTTGTAATCCCAGCATTCTGGAGGCTGAGACCAGAGGATCGCGGTTCGCAGGCAGCCTCAGCTACTTAGTGAGGCCCTTTGAAACTCAGTGAGACCCGGTTTCAAGATAAATAATAAAAAAATAGGACAGGGGGCATAGCTCGGAGGTCCAATGCCCCTGGGTTCCATCCCCAGACCCGCAAAACAAAAACAAACAAACAAACAAACAATAAATAAATAAAAATGTTATTTTTCAGCCAGGCGTGGTGACGCACGCTTGTAATCCCCATGCTTGGAGGTGGAGACAGGAGGATCGTGCAGATTTGAAGCCAGCCTTGCTGGCTTAAGAGACCCTGTTTCCAAATAAAAAATATAAAAATAGGTATGGGAGTATAGCCCGGAGGTAGAAGGGTTCCATCCCCAGTACCACCAAAAAAAGAAAATAAAAGTTATTTTTCTGCCAATGTTTATATACTTCTTTTATTTTTATTTTTTTTGTGTGGTACTGGGGATTGAGCCTGCTCAAAGGGCATTCTTATACCCCTAGCTCTTTTTTGTAGTTTTTTGTTTTGAAACAGGGTCTTGCAAGGTTGCTGAGAATCTCACATTGCTGAAGTTGTCCTCGAATCTGTGATCTTTCTGTCTCAGCCTCCCAAATACTAGGATTATTACAGGCATTCGCCACCATGCCTAGCTTTCCAATCTTTAATTCCAAAGAAACCAAAGAACACCATGAAAGATGAAGGATGGAAGTAAAAATCAACAACAAACTACAGAAAATTTCCTATGGCACTATTTTAAGACATGTCTCTACCTTGTATTTCAGTAATTTGCTCGTTTGTAAGTTCCTGTTACTGTCTGTATGCCTTTCATGGGTAGTCTTGTATTGTCAAAACAAACTGCACTCTGAGGGTAGATATTACTATGGTTTTCCCCCCCCTAATACCTCCACATCAGATATTCAAGTATAAATATTTTGAGAAAGCCGGGCCTGGTTGGGCACACTTGTAATCCTAGTACTTGGGAGGCTGAGACAGGAAGATCAAAGGTTCACAGACAGCTTCAGCAACTTAGGCCCTCTGCAACTTAGTGAGACCCTGTTTCAAAATAAAGGAATAAAAAATAGGGCTGGGGGTGTAGCTGGAGGTAGAATGTTCCTGAGTTTGATCCCCGGTACCACACACATGCATGCAAATCAACAACAACAACAACAACAACAACAACAAACACTTAGAGAAAACAAAAACCTTTCTATGTATTCAAACTAATTCAAATTACAAAGCAGAATCACCTATAGCCAATTATGCTCTAGCAAATAATTGAGTAAACATTAATGCAAGACCCTGTTTCAAAATTTAAAAAGGGTTGGGATGAAGCTTAGAGGTTCAATCTTCAGCATCAAAACAAACAAACAACAACAACCAAAAACTACTACATTAGTTAATGTCCTTTACATTGGATACAAGGGTTCAAATCCTAGCTCAACCACTTAGTAACTGTGTTCCCCTGACCTCTGAGCCTCATTTTGTAGAGCATTGAGGATGATGTGTAATACTTGTGAGAATTTAATGAGAGCATTCTGAACACTGACTCTTCCCTTAAATTATGTCAATCACACCTTCCACCCAACACCACTTACTCGAAGCCTCTGGCTTAGTCTTAACTCTCAGAGATGAAATGGAGGACTGGCTTACTTGTCCTTGTTTTTTCTAGTGCCCCATCTTTTAATTCTTTAAAACACCCTTAATCTTCTCATATAACACAAGTACAAAGCCAGCTTTACTAATATAAAACCACTTATCCCATTCGCTGACACAGATTTACAATTTACAAACAAACATATATATTTTACTCCCAAGCATGCCACCACCTTTCCAAAGCTACTTTTAACCAGTTTCTTTTATCCCCCCCCCACCCCCAATACTGGGGATGGAACCCAGGGGCATTCTACCTCCAAGCTACACCTCCAGCCCTATTTTTTATTCTTTATTTTGAAACAGGGTCTCACTGAATCGCAAAGAGCCTCACTAAATAGCTGAGGCTGGCCGTGAACTGCGATCCTCCTGTCTCAGCCTCCCAAAGGCTGGGATTACAAACTTGTGCCACCATGCTCGGCTTCTTTTATTCTCTAACCTAACCTATCTCTACCATCCTATCATCCACTAATTATTATCCAAATGAGGCAAATTACCTTTGCAAACATGAATATTCAGGATGGCAAGCAGATGCCTTTCTTTTCTAAAGAGAACCCATCACCATAACAGGGATGGGACCTAATTATCTGGGACAGGCACAGAGTCTGCATTAAGGTGATTTCACATCAGAAAATAATTTTGAATGTAATACGTCAAAGCAGTAAAAGCAGATGAGCAAGGAGAGAGAAAGAGTGAGAGAGCAAGACAGTGAGAGACACAGAGAGAGGAGGAGGAGGAGGAGGAAGAGTAGGAGGAGCAAAGGGAGAGAAGAGAGAAAGAGAGGAGAGGGAGGAGAGAGGAGAGAAAAAAGGACAGAGAAGAGAGAGGAGAGAAAGAGAAGAGCGAGAGAGAGAGGAAAAGAGAAGAGAGAGAGGGAAAAGAAAGAGAAAGAGAGGGAGGAGAGAGCAAAAGAGTGGAGACAGAGAAACTAAAGAGAACAGGAAGGGGAAGAAGAGAAACAGAAATAAATAATAATTCTATTTTTTAAGCTTTAGTTCCTTGGTGGTACAGTGCTTCTGAAGTCAGACTATCTGGGTTTGTATCTTGGCTCTGACATCTAATTGCTGTGTGGCTTTGGCCAATTCAAGCTCTCTGAGCTGATTTCCTCATCTGCAAAATGGGGTAGAAGATAAGGCTGGTTTAATAAACTGAGATAATGCATGTAAAGCACTTAATGAAATGCCTAACACATGATTAAAAATTTTATAATGTGTGTGTGTGTGTGTGTGTGTGTGTGTGTGTGTGTGTGTGTTTTACTGGGGATTGAACTCAAGAGCATTCTACCCCTGTGCTACATTCTCAGCCCTATTTTTTAATTTTGAAACAGGAACTCACTAAGTTGCTGAGGCTGGCCTCGAATCTGCAATCCTTCTGTCTCAGTCTTCCAAGTACAAGAACTTAGGGGTGTGCCACTATGCATGGCTTAGGTTAAATGATTTATATGATTATTTTATTTTCTATTCTTGTTAATATTTTACTATTAACAAGGCTAATTTATTATTTATTTTGTGGTGCTGGGAATGGAACTCAGAAGCATTCTACCTCTGAGCTACGCTCCCAGTCCTATTTTATTTCTTTTTTTTTGTGTCTGTGTGTTTTTGTGGTACTGGGGTTGGAACCCAGGGACATTCTACCTTCGAGATACATCCCCAGCCCTATTTTTTCTTTATTTTGAAATAGGGGCTCACTAAGTTGCGGAGGGCCTCCCTAAGCATCTGAGGCTAGCCAGGAACTTGGAATCTTCTTGTCTCAGCCTCCCAACAGGATCTTGTTAAGTTGCTAAGGGCCTCGCTAGGATGCTGAGGCTAGTTTTGAACTTGAACTGCCTTAACCTCCCAAGCACTGGGATTAAAACCTACAGTACCACAGCAGGCTATATTTATTTGTGGTACTGGGGATAGAACCCAGGGGCATTTTACCTTTGAGCTATACCCCCAATCCTATTTTTATTCTATTAATTAAATTTTTGCAGTACTGGGGATGGAACCCAGGGGGATTCTACTTCTGAGCAACACCCCCAGCCCTATTTTTAATTCTTTATTTTGAAACAAGGTCTTACTGAGTTGCAAAGGGCTTCACTAAGTAGCTGAGGCTGTCAGTGAACCACGATCCTCCTATCTCAGCATCCCAAATGCTGGGATTATAAGTTTGAGCCACCACCCTGACTTTAATTTTTCTTTTTCTTTTTCTTTTTCTTTTTTGCGGGTTTGGGTATGAAACCCAGGGGCATTCGACCTCTGAGCTACAACCCCTGCCCTATTTTTTATTCTTTATTTTGAAACCGGGTCTCACTGAATTGCAAAGGGCCTCACTAAGTAGCTGAGGCTGTCCGGAAACCGCGATCCTCGAGTCTCAGCCTCCCGAATGCTGGGATTACAAGATTGCGCCACCACATCCGACCTGCAGCAGACTCAAGCCAGGTGCTGTGACACACGCTTGCAATCCCAGTATTTGGCTTGGGAGGCTGAGACAGGAGGACCAATGGTTCACGGCCAGCCTCAGCCACTTAGTGAGATCCTGTTTCAAAATAAAGAATAAGAGCTGGGCGTGGTGGTGCACACTTGTAATCCCAGCATTTTGGAGGCTGAGACCGGAGGTTTGCGGTTTGCAGACAGCTCAGCTACTTAGTGAGGCCCTCTGCAACTCAGTGAGACCTGGTTTCAAAATAAAGAATAAAAAATTGGGCAGGGGGTGTAGCTCAGAGGTCACATGCCTCTGGGTTCCATCCCCAGACCCTCAAAAAGAATAAAAAATAGCTAGGTGCACTGGCGCACACTTGTAATCCCAGCACTTGGGAGGCTAAGACAGGAAGATCACATAGGTTTGAAGCTAGCCCCAGCTACTTAGAGAGGCTCTCAGAAACTTAGTGAGACCCTCCTTCTTAATAAAATATAAAATAGGAAATAGGTTTGGGAGTGTAGTCCAGAGGTAGAAGGCCCCTGGGTTCCATTCCCAGGACCACAATAAATAAATAAATAAATAAATAAATAAATAAATAAATAAATAAATAAGGCTGGGAGGTAGAATGTCCCTGGGTTCAATTCCCAGTGCTACCAAAAAAAAAAAAAAAAAGGGCAGTCTCTTACTCATCCTGTTTTTGTGGTACTGGGGGTGTGGAACCCAGGGGCTTTTTCTACCTTTAGGCTATATTCCCAGACCTATTTTATATTTTATTTGGAAACAGGGTCTCACTAAGTTGCTGAGAGCCTCACTAAGTAGCTGAGTCTGGCTTCGAATCTGTGCAATGCTCCTGTCTCAGTCTCCCAAGCGCTGGGATTACAAGCGTGCACCACCATGCCTGGCTTCATTCACCATTTTTAATTATCATCACCTTCTTTGAACAGCTTTGTCGCTGGAAGGAAAGGCAGTAAATAACACTTTAAACTCTCATCACAACACTTTCTAGATCAGTAAATCATACAATTGTCACAAGTATCCACAGAAGTGCACCGTGAAGGATGCTGCTGGTGACCTCAGGACCAGAGAAGATCAGGACAAAAGCATGCAAGGGCAGGCACAAATCCCCGACCTTTAAGGCCATTTTGTTCTTTAGCTTCTACCTGAACACCACCAGCAGAGACGCAGATTAAAATTAAGATCACTAGATCTTAAGATCACACCCAGCTCGTGAGGAATCTCATAAAAGGAGTATTTATAGGAGGCTTCCAGGAAACAAAAGCTTATTACTTTTATAACACTGAAGTAAGATGAAACAGGTCCACCATCTCAAAGACACAGCCTCTATTTTGCTAGATTGGCCAAAAATGGTATGTCACTGGTCAAGTGCTCACCGGCTAGGCCAGTGTTGGGCTCAGATTGCCTCTGAGTACCCTGGGATACCATTCCAAAGTGGCCTGTTGGCTTTCTTTACAAGCAGGAGAGCAGCTTTTTCTAACACTGAGCACTGCACAGTAAATTCCTCTCTCAAGCAGGGTTTATGGCCCCCTCCCTAGTAGTGGGGCTTAATCCTTTAATTCGTTTCAATGCCAAAAACTAGGATTTCCTGAGGACTGCCACAGGATGTGCAACAAGCAGCAGGGGCCAAGGCTTAAGGCTGTTGATTCAATATAATCAAAAGTTTAAAAGAATGGCTGCTAATGCACAGCCAGAAACAGGGGCCCCTAAACAAAAGGAAGAAAAGAGGCCAAGTACCTTTGGAAAAGTAAGGAGCTGAGTTTTAAAGGGTGCCAAGTCAGAACAGAAAGAGGTGGGGTTTGTTTTGTTTTTTGTTTTTGGCAGTGCTGGGGACTGAACCCAAAGCCTATGGAGGCTAGGCAAGTGCTTTACCACTGAGCCCCATGCCCAGTTCAGGACAGAAAGTCTTAATTTGTCCAGAATATTCTAATGTCCTCTGATGGGACTGGAAGACATACAAGCTATGGCTAGAACTGAAGCGATGGGGAAATACACGGTGCCTGCTGTGGTCAAGCAGCCACCTGTAGATGAAGGTTAGCTAATAAATGCAACCTCTGATAAAGACTTGGCTTGAACTTAGACCAGTGGATTGAGGTAAAAGGCAAAGCAGTAAGGAGCTGGCAACTGACTAATACTGGACATCTAAAAACACAAACACCCTTACTGTGAGCAAGACCATTTGTCAGTTATGTCCTAAAGAATTTGAGACTCTAATAGGTTATAAAAATATAAGTAGAGCCAGGTATGGTGGTGCACACCTGTAATCCCAGCACTTGGGAGGCTGAGGCAGGAGGATCACAGGTTCAAAGACAGCCTCAGCAAGCAGCAAGACTCTCATAAGTCTACTGAGACCCTGTTTCAAAATAAAAATAAAATCGGGGTGGGGGTATAGCATGGAGGAACGCCCCTGATTCAATCCCCAGTGCCACATATATACATAGGGAAAAAGGAAAACAAAAACAAGTTTCAAGCAGCTTTATGAGCCCTGACCATGGCTCTCTAAATCCTTAATTCCATCGTTCTCCCTTCCCTAATTGATTTCTAACTTCTCTATCTATGCCACAGATTCATTCAGCAAGGGTTATCAGCCATGTAGCAGCGGGCTAGGGCCCCAGGCACTCAGATTTCTCAAAACAATGAAAATCTGCAATTCAGTTTTACCACCGAATTCCTGTCCAACAGGCCAAGCGTTTTCCTCACTTCTTCTATTAGAAGGTGAGTGAGAGATTCTACCTTCCCTTTTGATTTCTTTTCCTTTCCCCAATTACCCACAATCAGCATAGTTGTGTTTGGTTTTCTTTAATGTAAATATGATTTAAAAATTAAATAAAGCCAGACTTGGTGGTGCACACCAGTAATTCCAGCATTGGGTAAGCTGAGCCAGGAGGGTTGAAGGTTCAAGGACAGCCCCAGCAACTTAGCAAGGTCCCCAAGAACCTAGTGAGACCCTGTTTCTACATAAGAAATAAAAAGGGCCAGCCGGGTGTAGTGGCGCACACTTATAATCCCAGTATTTGGGAGGCTGAGACAGGAGGATCACGATTTGAAGACAGCCTCAGCTACTTAGTGAGGCCCTTTGCAACTCAGTGAGACCCTGTTTTAAAATAAAGAATATAAAATAGGGCTGGGGGTGTAGCTCAGAGATAGAATGCCCCTTGGTTTCATTCCCAGTACCACAATATAAATAAAATAAATAAATAAATAAATAGGGCTGAGGCTGTAGTTTAGAGACAGAATGTACCTAAGTTCAATACCTAGTAACACACACATGCTTGATTGTATTTAAGAAGTGACTGGGGTATAGCTGAGCGGTAGAACACTTTGCCTACCTTACACAAGGCCCTGGGTTCAACCCCCAGCACTGCGAAATATAAATAATAAAAAAGGATGTGTCAAAAATACTATTTTCTTTAAACCTCATTTTACTCAGAAAGTAGATGATAAGGAGGAACAAGCTGAATATTTAGACAACTGAGAAAATCATAGGCGACAATCAGAGCCGACCCAATTCCTCTTCGGAAAGCTCTCATATCTGAAAAGCTGTCAGAAGAGTATCTGGCCCTTTTTACTTTTTCTTTCTTTATTTTTTGATAGAACTGGGGATAGAACTCAGGGGCATTCTACCTCTGAGCTACATCCTCAGCTCTATTTTGAAACAGGGTCTTGCTAAATTGATGAGTTTGGCCTTGAACCTGTGATCCTCCTGTTTCAGCCTCTCAAGTACTGGGATTACAGGTGTGCATCACCATGCCCAGGTTAGTCTCGCATGCGCGCATGCGTGTGTGTGCTGTCTGTCTGTCTGTCTCTTTGGTGCTGGGGACTGAACACTGAACCTCATGCATGGTAGGCAAGCACTCTACCGCTGAGCCATACCTTCAGCCAAAATATCTGGTTCTTTTTTTTTTTTTTTTTTTGGGTGGTACGGGGGGGCGGGGCGGAGGCCTTCTACCTCTGGACCATACTCCCACAGACCCATTTATATTTTTATTTTGGAAACAGGGTCTCACTAAGTTGCTGAGAGCCTCACTCAGTAGCTGAGGCTGGCTTCAAACCTGTGCGATCCTCCTCTCAGACTCCCAAGCGCGGGGATTACAAGCGTGCACCACCACACCCGGCTCCATCTGGTTCTTAATTAAAAGCAGAGTCCATCTATCTTATTACTTGCTAATATATATTAAGTATTTGTGTAGCAATAAACAGCTATAAAGTTGAAGAACAGCTAGGATCAGGTTTCCAAGAAAAAAACCTTAAAGAATTCTGAGGTAAAGAGGCAATGCCACTATCCTTAAGGTTTACAAAGTTAGATTTGTTTTTCAACAAACAGAGATAGGACTATAAAATTAAAAAATTAGAGGTATGTCTCAGTTCAATGAACAAATAAAATTGTAAGGAAGAAAATCTTTAAAATAAATTTCATTGTGAAATAAAAAGTTAATTCATCTACTTTCTTTAAGAAAAAAATCTGACTCAGTACTTCCACATCTCCAAAATGAGAAGCATGTAGGTCCAGGTGTCCTTTTCTGTCCCAGGGAACATACTGAAACTCCTTATTTATGCTTTGTTCTAAGAATAATATTCTACTTCATGGGCTGGTCTACATTTGTTCAAAGGCTACTTTCCAGCCTGCTGCCTGTGGGCATCTTACTAGCCAGCATCAAACTAACCGAAACAAGACACAAAAGGGGTTTCTTATTGCAAGAAACTTTTATTAACACTTGGATTTGGAATAAAGAGATGAGAGTGGAAGAAGGAATAGGCCATGCTGAAAAGCTCTTGAGAGTTCAACACAGATTTCCGAACAGGGAGAGAGGTGAAAGGAATTACTGATCCATGGAGGGGAAACAGGTAGGCAAATGCCCAAAAGGGCTTTCATTTGTCAGGCTGATTACTTACAAGGAAACTTAGCCGTTCTTTGGAGAATTAGTAGACCAGAAATCAGAAAATGGTTACAAAATGGTTTGTTTTGATAAAATGTTAAAGATCATTAATGTAACTTCAGAAGTATAAGAGGCTAGGGTCAAGAAAGTTGCATCCTTTTTGGAGACAAGATATTGAGAAAACTTGTCTCATACTTGAGCTCAAATTTCTCCACCTGTAAAGTGGTCTTACAGCTTCTGGTTTCAAAAGGCTTATTAAATCACTGGTTAAAAGGTCCTTGTGCTAGATAATGAAGAAGCTAATTTATGAATGGGAATTTTAAATATTTTTCTTTGATTACTAATTTACTAAAGTGAAGGTAGCCAAAGCAAAATTTCACTTACGCAGAAAATTTGATGATGAATTTAAGATCTGAGTTTCCTTCAGATAATTAGCTGGTTTTAAGGAAGTTTAAGGTTTTTGGGGGTAGGTGCTCCATGACGGGTGACCATTCAACTACACAGCAATGTTATACCCATTTAAAAAAAATATTTCTGGATCATATATGCATTAATTCATTCAACAAATTTATTGAAATGCTTCTAGATGCCGGACACTAAACTAGTGTTATGCATGTTGTTGTTGTTGTTGTTGTTGTTGTTGTTGTTGTTGTTGTTATTATTATTATTATTATTTTGGTACTGGGAACTAGCCCAGGGGCATTCTACCTCTAAGTTGCTTGAGGTTGGTGTTGAATCTGTGATCCTCCTGTCTCAGCCTCCCAAGTACTAGGATTACAGGCACACACCACTATGCCTAGTGCATGTTATTATTAACTTTATCTTTTGTACAAAATAAAATACATCAAAGTACAGGTCTAGAAAATGAAAAAAAAATCTTATGATATGGTCATTTTGCCTTGATTCATAAACAGATCTTAGGGCTAAACTCCCATTACTGGTTGTGAATCAATGATGTATAAAGTAAAATGTAAAATATCAAATTTCTCTTTCGTATGTGTGTATGGGTTGGGGATTGAATCCAGGGGCTACACCCTAGCCCTATTTTTTATTATTTATTTTGAAACAAGGTCTCACAAGTTGCAGAGTGTCTCACTAAGCAGCTAAGGCTGGCTGCTAACATGGATCCTCCTGTCCCAGCCTCCCAAGTACTAGGATTACAAACATGGATACTCCCAACCCAGCCTCTCAAGTACTGGGATTACAAGTGTGCACCACCAAACCTGGCAAAATTTCAAATTTCTAGGGGAATTTGTCAGGATTTCTCGGGCCTTGGTTTTTTTGCCCCCCCACCCCCACCCCCGTACTGGGGATGGAATCCAAGGGCATTCTATCTCCGACCTACACTCCCAACCCTATTTTTTATTCTTTATTTTGAAACAGGGTCTCACTGAGTTGCAAAGGGCCTCACTAAGTAGCTGAGGCTGCCTGCAAACCACGATCCTCCTGTCTCAGCCTCCCGAATGCTGGGATTACAAGGGTGCGCCACCATGCCTGGCCTAGGCCTTGGTCTTCTCCCTCCCTCCTGCATGCTCTCTCTCTCTCTCTTTTGTGGTACTGGGGATTGAACCAAAGGTGTTTACCTGAACTACACCCTAGTCCTTTTTATTTTGAAACAAGGCCTTGCTACATTGCCATGCCTCGGCTTCAAACCTGCAGTCCTGTCTCGGCCTCTAAAGCACTGGGATTACGGTATGCACTGCTGGGCTGGCTTAGGTCTTGCTTTTTCTACTCCCCAGTCTGTTCTAACTCATCTCGGTGGCACAAAACCACTGGCAGGCAGCACAATTCCCATCCTCATAGGCTAACATGCCTCTCCACATCCACCTGTCAACAGCTCTATGACTCTCCCTTCCTTAGAAAGAAGGAACTTGAGAGAAATCATGGGAAGGACAGGAAGGGTCTACCCGCTCACCACATAGCAGCGCGTCTTCCCACAGAAAAGAGGAAAACAATAATTGACCTCATACTACTGGAGCACGTGGTTAAGCCTTCTTTTCAATCTCAGCAGGATTTAGTCCACTCAAGTATTTAATGTACTCTGTGATCTAACAATAAAATTTCTAATCATAAGTTAGATATTCATTCACATAGTAAAATTATTTTTTTCTAGTACTGGGGATTGAACCCAGAGGCATTCTGCCTCTGAGCTATATCCTCAGCCTTATTTTTTATTCTTTATTTTGAAAAAGGGTCTAAGTTGCGGAGGGCCTCACTAAGTAGCTGAGGTTGGCTGTGAACCTTCGATCCCCCATAGTAGGCTCCCAAGTACTAGGATTACGATTGTGCGCCACCACACCCAGCTAAAGTAAAACTTTAATAGTATAGATTATTAACCATTCCCTGGAGAAGAAGCCAGGTTCTGTAACTGCCTCTTCTGGAAACGCCACAGGGTTGAAAAGACCTCTGCTTGTTCCATAAAGCCTAGATGGTACCTAGGTGAGACTTTCATACTTCTACCACATTCCATGACTCCTCTAGCATGAATCACAAACAATTTTTGTGACATTCCTAGCTTTAATTTTTCTACTAGTTAGTTACTGTTAGAAATTTTAAAACTTTCCTTAAGCTTTAGTGTTTAGAAACATCAGATAGTACCCACTGGCTCTTCGGTAAGTCTGGTAACATACTGATAATGGGAGAGTCAACCGGTGTGTAGAAGCACTGTGGAAGCCAGGTGTGGTGGCATACATCTGCAATTTCAGCACTTGAGAGGCTGAGACAAGAGGATTGCAGTTCAAGGACAGCCTCAGCAACATAGGGATATTCTCAGGAACCTAGTGAGACTGTTTCAAAACAAAAAGGACTAGGGTAAGGCTTGAATGTAGAATGCCCCTCAGTTCCATCTCCAGTACCACATACCACATGTATACATAAAACAGCAACAAAAACAAAATTTAAAAAGGCTGGAGATAAAGATTGGAGACAAAATCCCGTGTTCAAACCTCAGTACCAAAAAAAAAAAAGAAAAGAAAAAATGAAAGAAAGAAAAAGAAAAGAAAAAGTTATAGTATTTTCTTGGCTCATCCAAAAACTTGAACCTCTCCACTATTAAATACCTATATAATAAACCATCAAATAGTTCTGTAAAGCCGGGCGTGGTGGCGCACGCTTGTAATCCCTGCGCTCGGGAGGCAGAGACTGGAGAATCGCGCAGGTTCAAAGCCAACTGCGCTGGCTTAAGAGACCCTGTTTCCAAATAAAAATATAAAAAATAGGTCTGGGAGTATAGCCCGGAGGTAGAAGGGCTTGCAGGAACCCCAGTACCACACACACAAAAAAAACACTGTGTAAAATATAAAGCATCAAAAATATTGCCACGTGTGATGGCACAAACAAACAAAAACTGACTACCTGTCTTAACCTCCCCTAAAGCTGAATACACTCGTGTGCTATCAGTGAGACTGCGCAGTATGGAATACACTATATCTCCCACTTATGCAATCACCTGTCTCAACAATTTCCAGTACTACACTTCCTTCAAGTGTAGAAACTTTCTTGGGAACCTGGGCCCATCTACCTTCTTCATAGGCTTTTCCACATATCATAGACATTTCCTGTAGTCATGTGGGGAAAATGGCTGAGATATAGCACAACACACTGAACAACTCAAGAAGACAAGAGACACTGCCCCCTCAGGAAGAGAGTTAAGACGTGACTACTGCACACCCCACAGCCGCCTTCCCACACTCACATGCAGCGGACAACACTTTTGGTGGAGTGTGGTGGGAGACTTAGGACAGTGGGTTTGATTCAGACAGTTATATCTCCTAAGTGTTTCTGCAATTGTTATAGCAAGTATGAAGTGGGGATACATATTCTATGTGCTATTTATAAGCAGACACAAGGTAAAGTACAGGAGACAATTTCAGAATAATGACTGTCTCTAGGAAGTGGATGAAGAAACAAGATCGGGAACAGATAGTAAAAGTTTTATACATCCTTTTATTTCTTTTTAAAGGGTGAGGTAGGGTGCAACATTAGCAGTATTAAAATATGGCTACAGGATATATTATTTCCTGTACCTTTTCATGAAATCTGAAAGACCCATAAAATTCTTAACCTACATGAAACAGGCACTTGCCTACCAAAATTAAGAAGCCCACAGAAACTATTCAAGGATTTGAATCTGATACTACACAAACTAGCATGTGTCTGTGTTCTTTTCATGGAAACCTCTTATCTTTAAAACACTGCCTCCTGTGAGAATTCCACCTTTTAAACAACCCCTACCCTCTCCTCGTGATGACATCCGTAAAACTCTGCCTTGCACTAATCTGCCCTGGCCATGGTGGCCACCTTTCTAGTCCTTGGACACAAAGTCACCTCATCTCAAGGCCTGTCCCTGGATTTTCACCTCCAAATCATTATCCTCCTTCAAATCCTTGTTAAAATTCTTCTCAAGCACCTTCTTTAAAATTACACAAAGGGTCCCCAGTGCTCTTGACCCCCACCTTCCCTGCTTGCTTCCCCACCCACTAGTCCTTACCATTTTTAGAACATTCTGTAACTTTTCCTCCTACTAAAAACCCCATACGGCAGGAATTTGGAATTGTTTTATCCTCTGGCAAGTCCCAGCACTCACAACGGCACCTAGCACACAGCAGGCACTCGGATACTTGATGGATAATTAATGACACTTTAATCATCCTATGCTACAGTGCTCTCTGGGACTAATGCAACCGCTGTTCTTTCAATCCCCAATTCTACCCAAGTGAACACTTTATTCAAATAGTGTGACTGTGTGCCCATTTCTGTGGATTCTAAGTCACAGAGCCCTGCACATAGTAATGTTTTTGCAATTAGTGAAATTCAGTGTCCTGGACATAAGAGATGAAGTTTCTATCAAGGCAGGCATTTCTACTACAAAGCCACACTCAGGCAATTAATTCCAAACACCTCCTTAGAAATGGCACCTACAACACAGCCAAAGCCTACTGTCCTGTTTCACACCTTTTTTCTTCTTTAAGGACAATAAAAAGATGCATTCAACAATGTAAAAATAAGGATTATCTTAATATTTAAATCTCAAAGAAATCAGGCCAAATTTAACTAAGATCAGGTAGCAGGCTTCCTGAGAAAATGGTATTTACTTCTTTTTTTAAAATTTTTTTTTATTGGTGCACTGTATTCATATATCATAATGGGATTTAAAAAAAAAAAAAAAACTTTTGTAGACATACATGCACACATTGCCCAGTTAGCCCTTACCCAATCCCCACCCGGTTCCCTCCCCATCCCTCCTTCCCATGCTTGGCTTAGTGGTTGACATCTAGTATTATAGCAATTTATCCAAAATTAACAATGATAATCTCACATAACAGTTTAATCTGTCTGACACCAAGCTTTTGATCACTTAAAGATAACATTTCAATATTTCTTTTTGCTTTCTTTCTTACCAGAGAATATTTTTTCTTTTTTTTTTTTAGGTGAAACTATCATACATTTATTTATTTTTCAGAAAAAATCTATCCTAATATGGAATATGGACTCTAGATACCCAAAACTATCTCAAAAAAGAACAAAGCTAGAAGATATTTTCTGATTTCAAACCTTATAAAGCTACAATAATTGGAACAGTGTAGTACTGTTATAAAGGCAGATATATAAACCATTGGAGTTAAATAAAAGCCTAGAGATAGCCGGGCGTGGTGACGCATGCTTGTAATCCCCGCACTTGGGAGGCAAAGACAGGAGGATCGCTCAGGTTCGAAGCCAGCCCCGCGCACTGGCTTAGGAGACCCTGTTTCCAAATAAAAATGTAAAAATAGGTCTGGGAGTGTAGCCCGGAGGTAGAAGGGCTTCCAGGAACCCCACTACCACCAAAAAAAAAAAAAAAAAAAAAAAAAAGCCTAGAGATAAATTCTTCCATATATTGTCAAGTTATTTTTGACAAGGTTTCCATGAACATTTGGTGGAGGAAATAATAATCTTTTAACTAAATATTGTTGAAAAATAATAATTACATGAAAAAGAAAAAAATTGGACCCTTACCTAACACCATATACAAACATAAACTCAAAATAGATAAAAGACATACATATAAATCTTAAGACTATAAACTTTTAGAAGAAAATCTGGGTCATATAATCTCACAACACTGAAATTGGCAGTGATTTCTTGGATATGATTTCAATGGCACAGGAAACAGAAGGGTAAACTCCCTAAAAAGTAAAAAAAAAAATTGTATATCCAAAGACAATGTAAACAGAGTTAAAAGTTACTGAGAGAATGGGATAAAATATTCCCAGATGCTATATCTAAAGGTATATTAATATTCCAACTAGAAATCCTAAAAATTAGCAACAATAAAAGCAAACTATACAATTTAGAAATAGGTAAAAGACTAACATAAATAATGAATCTCCAAAGATAACCGATCTTAGTTGTCTGTTGGATGGAAACTCTTGTTTCTCTGGTTCTGGTGTGTGTTACCTATTTCTTCTTTGTAGTTAATCTCTTTGAGTATTTTCTCTAGCGCTGGTTTTGAAGACATAAATTCCTTCAGTTTCTGTTTGTCATGGAAGCTTCTTATTTCCCCATCTAATTTGATAGAAAGTTTTGCTGGGTAGGAAATTTTTGGCTGGAAGTTGTTTTCTTTCAGAGTTTGGAACATGTTATTCCAAGCCCTTCTGGCTCTCATGTCTTGGTTTAGGAAGTCTAGTGTGATTCTAATTGGTTTGCCTCTGAATGTCACCTGGCCCTTTGTTTTTATTGCCCTTAAGATTCTCTGCTTGGCTTCCACATTGGTCATTTTGACAATTATGTGGCGTGGGGATCCTCTTCTCCAATCCTGTCTAAAGGGAGTTCTATAAGTTTACTGGACTTGTGTATCGACCTCTTGCTCTATGTTTGGAAATTTTTCTGTTATTACTTCCTTGAAGAGATTGTTGATCCCTTTGGTTTCACCTTCTTTTCCCTCCTCTATTCCAATTATTCTTAGGTTAGCTCTCTTAAAATGGGCGCATATTTCTTCAATGTCAGATTCCTGCTGTCGGATTTTTTTTTCTAAATTAGAAACTATGCATTCATTTTTGGAGTGATCATCTTCTAGGAGCGAGATTCTATTCTCCATGTGGTCTAATCGATTGTACTTTGAATTGAGGCCTTTACTTCATTAGTTGCATCCTTTATCTCTTTTTGGCTCTCTGAATTCTTTTCGAAACACCTCTATTATTTCTACAGTTATTTTCCTGATTTGATCTTCTAGAAATGTCTGGATTTCTGTTTTATCAGGTTCTGATGTTGTGGGGTTGTGGGCATTCATTGCTCCATTGTTATTCCTCTTTCCCATGATTTCGGAAGTTTGTGCCTTCTCTGGGTCACTACAACTTCACTTAAGGTGCTCTAGATCTTGAGTCTGTGGTATCTCAGTCACCACTACTCCTTTACTGGGGTGTATCTCAACGTCTCAGACCCAGGGAGTCAATCGAGGCTGCTTTAGACCATGGGGGGGTTCCAGGTTGGGCATTCTCCTGCGGGGAGTTGTGACTATGGTGTGATATCTCTGCCACCACTACTCCCCCACTGGGTCAAGTCCCTGGGAGTGCAGTACTGGGAAAAATTGGAATAGAGTACTCCTCTAGGGGCTGCAATTTGACTCACGGTTGTTGAGTGTGCTGATGGAGCTGTAGTGGACTTGGTGAATTTGCTGCTGCTGCTGCTGCTGCTGCTGCCGCTGGTGGCAATATGGTGCTGCTGCCATGCCCTCGGCCGTGAGGCTGGTGTATTTCTTCTCTGGTTTTGAGTTCCGCTCTGAGTCACTGCAGGGTGTGCTGAGCCCAGCCCCTGGGAGCTTTAGATGCTCCCTGTGCCAAAAATCTGCCGAATTCCTCTCGGCTGATCTGCAGCGGCTCACCTCGGCTCGCTGTCCACCGCTCTTCTCTGGAGCCTGGTGGGCTGAGTGCGTTGGTCTGGTGCCATCTGGTGAATTCACCGCTGCCGGCAGTAAGGCGCTGCTGCCGCGTCCTCAGGCGTGAGGCCGGCGTATCTCCTCTCTGGCTCTGAGCTCCATTCTGAGTCTCCCTCCTGTCTGGGGCCTGGTGCTGCAAGGGAAAATGGTGTCCGCGCCGTGGCTCTGGCCGCATGACTGTGGTCTGGTTTCTTTCTGGTGTCTCATTTTTCCAGCCCTCTTTTTCTCTGTCCATTGTAATTACATTTTTTGTTTCTCTGTTGATGGTGTTTTCTGGCTATGAAAGGCGCTGATTTTTTGGTAATAGAGATTGGTTGTTAGCGGGGCTCGTAAGCCCCGCTTTTCTCTGTCGCCATCTTCCCAGAAGTCCTCTTTACTTCTTGATATATATCTACCTTTGTTTTGATAGAAAAACAATGTAACCAACAGAAATTTATCATGCTAACTAAATTTTCAGGGAATAATTATTTTTACCATAAACCTTTTTTATTCAAAAATTTCAAAATACCTGTTAATCTCTTTTCCACATCAACAATTAATGCTCCCAAAACAGAAATGAAACAAAAATGTAAAGGCTTAAAGAAAAAAATTTTTTTGTGGTACTAGGGATCAAACCCAAGGATATTCTACCTCTGAGCTATATCTCCAGTCCTATTTCTTATTTCTTATTTATTTTTATTTTTATTTTGCGGGTCTGGGGATGGAACCTAGGGGCATTCTACCTCTGAGCTACACCCTCTGCCTTTTTTTTTTTTTTATTCTTTATTTTGAAACCGGGTTTCACTGAGTTGCAGAGGGCCTCACTAAGTAGCTGAAGCTGTCCACGAACCACGATCCTTGGGTCTCAGCCTCCCGAATGCCGGGATTACAAGTGTGCGCCACCACACCTGGCTCTTATTCTTTATTTTGAAACAGGGTTTCATTAAGTTGTGGAGGGCATCACTAAGTAGATGAGGCTGGATGCAAACCTACAATCTCATTGTGTAAGCCTCCCAAGTATTGGGATTACAAGTGTGCGCCATCACACCCAGCTAATGAACCATCTAAAATGAATTCTTCTGAAATATTTTACTCAAGTGGTCTTTCAGGGAATAATTTTTTAAATACACTATTTAAAAGCTAGTGGAGACAGTTTTTTAAAATGACTGGGAATTCTCAGGCACATCTCCCATTGGAGAGTTAAGAGTCTAATTCTTCAACACCTTTATTCTGGGCTGGCCTTAGTGATTACTGATCAGAAAAGGTCACGGAGTGTCAGCGAGGTTCTTCTGGAATGCCTCCTCTCTAAGAGGTCCTGGTCAACAGTGGTGGCTAAGCCTGGCCTGGCAAGATAACTTGTGAATGAAAAAGATCGAGCGTGCCATATGATCCCAGCCCCCAAGCCTGAGTCTTCCAAGCTAGCCTCAGACACTGGAGCAAGGACAAGCCATCCCTGCTGTGCCCTGACTGAATTCCTGATCACAGAACCTGTGTACATAATAAAACAGTTGTACTGAACCACTGAGCTGATGGGGTAGCTAGAGGCAAAAACTAGAGAATAGGTGCCACCCTAAGCCTTTATCTTTTCCCAGATATCATCAGTTAGCACGGATAAGTCACTTATTCAGGGTTAATGCATCACACAGATCCAAGCTCTAGGATAGAGCAAAGAAAATGTTCAACATTAATCTGAAAGCTACAGACCTTCCTAGTCACCTGCATACCCTGTGCACTGAACTAGTAAGGTGAATACACCTGGCAATAAATTTGGTAAATGCTGATGCGTGTGCACGAACACACACACACACACACACACACACACACACACACACGTATATCTTTCAGATCAAAACACTCTTTCCATCAGGAATGATAGCACACATCTGTACTCTCAGTACTTGGGAGGCTGAAACAGGAGGACTGCAAGGTGTGGGAGGGGTAGCCCAGAGGTAGAACTCCCCTGAATTCCGAAATAGAGAAAATTAAGTAAACTATAGCTATTGTATCTCATAAGGCTCTAATGCTACATGTGCAACATTAATATTTTCTTACTGAAGAAGTAAATTCATAAATTGAAAATGATCTCACTTTACTATTTCTGAAAATCTTTCCCTTAGAGATAACAAGCATCAATTAAGATCTGAAAAAATATTAAGGTAAAATTCTGATTTAAGAAACAGTCCTGCTGGGCATGGCAGCTCACACTGAAATGTCAATACTTCAAAGGCTAAGATAGGAGAAACAGAGGTTTGAGACCAACCTCAGTAACTTAGAGAAACCAACCTTAGCAACTTAGTGAGACTGTTCCAAACTAAGAAGGATTGAGGGTGTATCTTGAAGATAGAATGCCCCTGGCCTCAAGCCTAAGTACCACATACACACAAAGAAACAGTCTTAATAAAAATCAGATGTACTTATTTATTTTTGGTACTGGGATTGAACCCAGGGCATTCTATTTCTGAGCTATAATTCCAGCCTTTTTTTTTTTTTTTTTTAATTTTAAAACAGGCTCTCACTAAGGCCGGGCGTGGTGGCACACACTTGTAATCCTACGCTTGAGAGGCGGAGACAGGAGGATCGCGCAGGTTCGAAGCCAGCTGTGCTGGCTTAAGAGACTCTGTTTCCAAATAAAAATATAAAATAGGTCTGGGAGTGTAGCCCGGAAGTAGAAGGGTTTCCAGGAACCCCAGCACCACCAAAAACAAAAACAAAAAACAGGGTCTCACTAAGTTTCCAAGGCTAGCCTCAAATCTGTGCTCCCTGTCCAGCTTCTCAAGTACTGGGGTAATAGGTGTGTACTATTAAAACCAGCTTCATTACTTTATTCTTGTTTTTCAGTGCCAACCAAATCAATCAAGTATTATGTAACTAGAGTGGGGAAAGCACAAGAATAATAATGTGAAATCTTTAATAAAAGCTGCAATGACTTTAAACACACCAATAGAGCAACAAACAATATTAAGTGTATGTTTCAGCTTGGCACGGGGGTGCACCCTGTGACCTCAGTATTTGGAGGGCTGAGACAAGAGAATCTCAGGTTCAACACCAGCCTCGGCAATGCAGCAAGACTGAGAGATCCAGAAAGACCGTTTCAAAACAAACAAACAATCAAACAAACAAACAAACAAACAAACAAACAGGGTTGGGATGTAGCTTGGAAGTAGAATGCCCCTGGTTTCAATTCCTTAGTAACACACACATACACACACGCACACATACAGGTAAGAAATATGTTTTACATTGGCAACAGAAATATTCTTAAAAGTAAAATCAGCAACAAAAAATCAATTGCTCCTCTTTTATTGTAAGTAGTCTACAGTCAACACTGCCCTCTGGTGATGCAAAATAAAAGTCTCATCAGAAAGCAAGACTCACTTTATTGTTTATTTTAGTTCAAGCCAAGGCATTTAGTTTGGATTACAAATTCCCCCAAAGACAAAATAAACAGATTCAGGATAATCTTTATTAGCTACAATATATTAGAAAATTTTGGGAGAGGAAGTGGGAAGGGCATTGGGAAAAGCTCACCAAATGCTATATGCACGTACATCCATATCACTCTGAACTACATTCTGACGTGAGGCCACAACACACCAATAAAAGTATGTTTAAGAAAAACAACGAAGCCGGGCATGGTGGCGCACGCTTGTAATCCCAGCACTTGGGAGGCTGAGACAGGAGGATTGCACAGGTTTGAAGCCAGCCTGAGCTACTTAGTGAGGCTCTCAGCAACTTAGTGAGACCCTGTTTCCAAATAAAGTATAAAATAGGTCTGGAAGTATAGCCTGGAGGTAGAAAGCCCCTGGGTTCCACCCCAGTACCACAAAAAACAAACAATAACAAAAAAACCCCAATGAAGTGTATAATTAGCTGGGATGTAGCTCAGTGCTAGAGTACTTGCCTAGCATACACTGAGCCCTTGGTTCGGAAACCTACAATAATAATAACAATAACAAAAATAATGATAATAATAACAACAAAGAAACTTTTTAAAGAGTTGTCAAATCAAGGATACTTTTTTTTTTTGGTGGTACTGGGGATTGAGCCCAGGGAAATTCTACCTCAGAGCTACATCCCCAGCCCTTTTTTATATTTTTGTTTTGAATCAGGGTCATGCTAAGTTGCTAAGTCTCACTTAAGATGCTGAGGCTATCCTGGAACCTGTGATCCTCCTGTTTCAGCCACCTAAGCATTGAGATTACAAGCATATGGCACCTCATCCAGCTGATACTTACTCATGGAAACAGCAATTCTCAAACAAGTTATTAATGAAACATCACTACATAGTGAATCACATCTATATAAAATTATACACTATGAGAAAGATGCTGAGGCATATTACCTATGAGTTAAGAAGGCATGTAGGAATATGAGAAGTCTGAGAATCCATAATTAAGAAAAAGCCAGCGGAAGGGAGCCAGTATAGTTCTCAGGGTGTAAGTGCTGAACATCCTGAAAAGACGCCATGGAAACGGAGGCTTCACAGCCTGCAGACTCTGCCCCTCAGGGAACCTGACTCCTTACTTTAGGAAAAAAGCTCAACAAAACAGCACATTAGGCTGTGAAGTATTCATTCACTAAGCCTAGAAACTGTTTCAAGAAAGAAGACTTACCAAGGCTGGTGCCATCCTGCCCCATGATGCACTTCATAGAGGTGATGATCTGTTCCACTACTGGGGGTGAGAGGGACGTGGCGTATATTGCACTGTGAGAATGTGTGCGCAAATAGTCTATCAGCTCCTGGGGATTTAAGCAAGCAGATGATTACAGGCAATTCTTAAATTCACTGGCAATGTCAGTACCCTCCCTCCAGGTGCTAGAGGACTCGTCCCTTGAGGGGCCTGGTGCAAGGACACTAAACTGAGATGCAAGGTCAACTAATGTGGTCAAAGCATACTGCCTGCAATAACTGAGTCAGAAACTTGGCAGAGTCCTCAGGCCTTGTTGTTTTTAACTCCTAAAATATCTCTCTAAACTTGGAGAACACATCATTTAATGTTACAAAGCTGAATTAAACAAAAAGATGGTTGGATTGCTTTTTTTTTTTTAGATACAATGACTTTTTTTTTTTGGACTCGGGATTGAACCCAGGGGCATTCTATCTCCAACCTATACCCTCCAACCCTATTTTATTTTGAAACAAAGTCTAAATTGTGGAAGGCCTAAGTAACTAAGGCTGGCTGCAAACTTGTAATCCTCCTCTCTCAGACTCTCAAGTACTCGGATTACAAGCATGGGCCACCACAATGCCTGGATAAATTGATTTATTTCTAAGTACTACAGAAAATTTCATCTGCATATCATGTGAGGCCTGTAAAGTCCATCCTTCCACCCTTAAGTAACAGACAGTTCACTTGGGCTGGGAGTGTAGCTCAGTAGGACTGCCTGGCATGTGTGAGGCCCTGTGTTTAATCCGCACCACCAACAAAATAAAAAAGGTTCTTGGATATCAATTTTAAGGGCATCAGAATATCCTCCAGATACATGAAGATTTATAAAGTGATATAAATATGGCAGAAATTCACTTTGTCTTTCATTAGAACATTAATGTCACTGCACTGAAGTAAAACCCAGTTACAAGGATTTTGAAAACAACTGTATACCCTTATTCTCTAGTATCTTTTATTTTTTTTTTTTTGTTTATTCGTTTATTTGTATGTGTATGTGTGTGGTACTGGGAATAGGGGCATTCTACTTACGAGCTACACCCCCCAGCCCTATTTTTTATTCTTTATTTTGAAACAGGGTCTCACTGATTTGCAAAGGGCCTCACTAAGTAGCTGAGGCTGTCTACAAACTAGATCCTTCTGTCTCAGCCTCCCAAATGCTGAGATTACAAGTGTGTGCCACCATGCCTGGCTATTATTTCTAAAGTACTAAAATATGTAAAAAACAACAACAAATAAACCCAAAGCACAAATATATTGTGCTTTTTTTTCTTTTGTGGTGCTTGGGATTGAACCCAGGGGCATTCTACCTCCAAGATACCTCCCAACCCGGGCCTGATTTTTTGTTCTTTATTTTGAAACAAGGTCTCACTAAGTTGCGGTGGGCCTCACAAGTAGCTGAGGCTGGCCACAAGCCTGGATCCTCCTGTCTTAACCTCCCAAGTATCCTCCTGTCTTAACCTCCAAGATTACAAGTGTGCCACACCATGCCCAGCTAGAATAACTGTTCTTTAATATTCATAATACTGATTTTTTTGGGGGCGTATTGGGCCCTGGGGCATTCTACCTCCAAGATATACTCTCAGCTCTCCCCCCTTTTAAATTAATTTGTGTGTGTGTGTGTACTAGAAGTTAAACCTGGAAGCATTCTGCCTTCACACTACACCCCCAGTCCGTCCGTTCGTTCTTTCTTTCTTTCTTTCTTTCTTTCTTTCTTTCTTTCTTTCTCTCTCTCTCTCTCTCTCTCTCTCTCTCTCTCTCTCTCTCTCTCTCTCTCTTTCTTTCTTTCTTTCTTTCTTTCTTTCTTTCTGTGGGTCTGGGGATAAAACCCAGGGGCATTCGACCTCTGAGCTACACCCCTGCCGTTTTTTTTTTATTCTTTATTTTGAAACAGGGTCTCACTAAGTTAAGGAGTGCCTCACTAAGTAGCTGAGGCTGTCTGCAAACTATGATCCTCCGGCGTGTGCTACCACACGCGGCCTATTTTTTACTTTGAAACAGAGTCTACTCACTAAATTGCTGAGGTAGTCCTTGAATCTGCCATTCTCCTATCTCAGCCTCTCAAGTACTAGGATTACAGGCATATGCGACCACACCCAGCATTTGGTTTGGTTTGGTTTTGAAACAGGGTCATGTGAAGCTGCTGAGGCTGGCCACAAATATGTGATCCTCCTATTTCAGCCTCCCAGGCACTGGGATTATAGGTATGCACCATGGCTCTCAGCTCTAATATTGAGTTTTAAGGAGGAATTTAGAACATCTATGAGTACTTATTATGTGCTATGTACAAATACTTGACCCACATTTTTTTCTAACTTTGCAGTAAGTAGCCAGCATTTTGGAGGTATAAACTACATACTGTCCATATTCACTTTTTTAAAGTTCAGTGGCTTTAGCATATCTGGAGTTGTGCAAATTTCACCACTATCTACTTTTAGAACATTTTCAGATTTTATCGTCCTAAAAGGAAACCTCATACTCATTAGCAGTCACTTTCTATTTCCCCCATCCGCATCTACTTTCTGTTTCCATGTCTATTTTGGACATAACATTAAAAAAAAAATCATTATACAACACTGACCTTTCTTTTTTGTGTGTGGCACTGGGAATTGAACCCAGGGACATTCCTCCTCTGAAATACACCCCCAGCCCTATATTATTTTTATTTTAAAACAAGGTATCACTAGGTTGATCAAAGTCTCACTATTTGCTGAGGCTGTCCTGAAACAACAACAACAACAAAAAAAAAGTGCAATCCTCCTGTCTCAGCCTGCATCACCACACCCGACTAATATGTGACCTTTCATGACTGACTTTTTTCCACTTAATGTAGTCTTTTCTGTGTTGTAGCATAGAGACACACTACTCTTTTTTTTTTTTTTTTTTTTTTGGCAGTACTGGGGCTGGAATCCAGGGGGCATTCTACCTCCGAGCTACACCCCCAGCCCCATTTTTAGTCTTTTTTGAAACAAGGTCTCACTGAATTGCGAAGGCCTCGCTAAGTAGCTGAGGCTGTCTATGAACCATGATCCTCTGATCTCGGCCTCCCAAATGCTGGGATCACAAGCGTGTGACACCACACCTGGCTTTATCTATGTTTGACTAAAAAGGAGAGTGAAAGGTTAAGGTCCTTTCCCCAAGGCCTCACAAAGCAAGCAGGTAAAAACTCAAATCCAGGCCTCTGTTGCCACAGTTCATCACTTCTACCACCCCACACTGATTATTCAGTTACCTCAGAGTTCACTCTATAATTTTAAAATTGAAAAATACAACGGTTGGTAGCAACTCAGAGCCAGAAAAATCTTTTTTCTTCCTGTTCCTACATTTGCCTATGATGTGTTTGAGTCCAAGGGAAGGGAAGTTGATCTGTTCTTAAAAGCTCCCGTGACAATCCTACTACTTTTGAAACTGTGAACACAAGTCAAACCCAACAGAAGACTGGCAAACAGGAAACTCCACTGTGTGTTCTTTCACAAAAGAGAGTATTCTGTAGCTCAGACGAGAACGTAGTTTAGAAAGAAGCTCAAATAAGAAAACAACAAACAATGAACAGAACCAGCCTTGAGCTCAGTGAGGAGACATCAGTCACTCCCCAGGCAGCTGAAATGTGAAGCACTGGCACCAGCCATAAATTCAGGATTTCCACACCCCAGTTCAGGACCCATCTGCTAAACAGTAACCATACCCACGACCCCATCTTCATCTTTTAACTGCCCATTTTCGTGGACCAGGTACCTTCTTGCCGCCAATGTACCCTCCAGAAGCACCAAAGCTCTTCGTGAACGTTCCCATCATAATGTCTACGTCCTCGGGATTCAGGCCGAAGTAGTCTACCACACCACGACCTGAAGGGCCGAGGGCGCCGATGCTGTGAGCCTCGTCGAGATACAAGTACGCCTTGTATTTCTTCTTGAGGGCAATTACTTCAGGAAGGCGGACAATAGATCCCTCCATGCTGGCAAAACAGGATTAAAAAAATATGTACGCTGACATTTTAACTCCCCAAATTAGAAACTGGCATGTTACTGTTCTTGTTTTTGTTGTTGTTGTGTGGTACTGGGGATTGAACTCAGGGAAGTTCTACCTCTGTGCTACAACCCCAACCCTATTTTATTTTTTATTTTGAAACAGGTTCTAAGTTGCTGAGAAACTTGCTAAGTTGCTGAGGTTGGCTTTGAATCACCTGAATCCTCCTGTCTCAGCCTCCTAAGTACTGGAATTAAAGGCATGAGCCACCATGCCCACCTACCACCTGTGGTTTTAAACTGACAAATTTAGATGGTGCCCCAGCTAAGCAAATGTCTAGGGCAAAGGAAATGAGATGTGTGTGTGTGTATGGGGGGTGGGGGGGACGGGATTGAACCCAGAGGCATTAACACCCAGCCCGATTTTTTTTTATTTCTTTTGGAAACAAGGTCTCACTAAGTTGAGGAGGACCTCGCTAGGTTGTCAAGGCTGGATTCAAACCTCCAATTCTCCTGTCTCAGCCTCCCAAGTACTGGGATTACAAGCATGTGCCACACTTGGCTTGAAAATGAGATCTTTTAAGATAGTGCCAGAACACAATAGCTCTTAATTCATGACAAAAAGAATTAAGGTCATGGCATACTCTTCGAAAGCTTTTAATTCTAGGCAATATTAGGCTTTGTATTTCTTCTTATATATTTAACTAAAATTACAAAAAAAAATTAAAAAGGAGCTAAAAGAATGTAAGGGCTACAAAAATTAACTGAAGAAAAATGTTTCTTAAAACTAAGTGGTATGAAGCTGGGCATGGTGGCACACGCTTGTAATCCCAGCATTTGGGAGGCTGAGACAGGAGGAGTGTGGTTCGTAGATAGCCTCAGCTACTTAGTGAGGTCTTTTGCAATTCAGTGAGACCCTGTTTCAAAATAAAGAATAAAAATAGGGCTGGGGGTATAGCTTAGAGATAGAATGCCCTGGGCTCTTCCCAGTACCACACACACACAAAAAAAGTGGTATGACCAGGCATGGTGGCACATGTTTGTAATCCCAGTACTTGGGAGGGCCAGCCTCAGCTACTTAGACCCTCAGCTACTTAGATCCTGTTTCAAAATTAAGAATAAAAAATAGGACTGGTGGTGTGGCTTAGAGGTAGAATGCCCTGGGTGCAACCCCCAGTTCCTAAAAAAAATTTAATTAATTAATTAATTAATTAATTAAAAGAAAGAAAGGAAAGACAAAACCAGGCATGGTGGCGCATGCTTGTAATCCCAATACTTGGGAGGCTGAGACAGGAGAATCGCAGGTTTGTGGCCAGTCTCAGCAATTTAGTGAGGTGTTCTGCAACTTAGTGAGACCCTGTTTCAAAATAAAGAATAAAAAATAGGGCTGGGGTGCAACTTGGAGGTAGAATGCCCCTGGGTTCAATCCCCCCAGTTCCACAAAATAAAAAGAAAAGAAAAAAATTAAGTGGTATGTAATTTATTTTGACATTTTAGAACTTGTATCCTTGCCCGCATGTATAACCCCTCTATAAACAGTAGAAAAAAACACAAAGAGAGGGGGGATGAGCAGACTATGCAGTACACAGACAGATTTCTGTTCTGTTTCTGTGCTGACTCTGCTTTGAGGTATTTTAACAAGCCACCAACACTGTCTCTGTTTCCAGAGTGGGCCAGTGTAGCATTCCCTTCCTAAAAATTCTATGATTCTATGGGCCCAACTCACAAAGATAAAGAACAGTAAAGCAAGAGTACCTATATATTCCTTCCACGAGGATTAGAATTTTCTTCCAGGGCCTTCGTGTCCGAGGCTGACCGTAGACAATGGCATCTTTCAGTAGTTTCTCTAGGCTTTGCATATCTACAGCACACACAAAACGAATTGAGTCACAAAGCATCTTTCTCTCTCTTAACTTTATTTAAAAAATGCAGAGAAGCATTTCTTGTTCGGGAAGTGTGTCTCAGATCGCAAAGGACACGGGCAAAATTAAAGCCGAGCAGAAAAACACCGAGGCAAATGGGTGAACTCTTAACCACCTTCAGCTGAAATCTAAATGGGACCAATGTTCAACACCACTGATATGACTAGACAACTGTGGGGCTGACTGCTACAGCGGTTAGCATGCTTATGAAACGACCAGTTTCCACTAAATACCTTGCCTTGAATTAGCTTTGCTGTGATTTTAGAATCAAACTATCTCTAATTCTAGTGATTCATTCAGAAATAAGTGTGAAGAAGGCAAAGCAAGAGTGTGAGTGGGGAGTAGGACTGTAGCTCAGTGGTACAGCACTTGACCAAGGTGCATGAAGCCGTGTCCAATCCCCAGAACCACAAAACCCCAAAAACCCAATGTGCACAAACTGTCACCAATTCATATACCTCCTAGAAAACAAACATGGGCGGATACTTCAAAGTGCACACTGGCTGGGGGTGGTGGCGCACGCTTGTAATCCCTGCGCTTGGGAGGCGGAGACAGGAGGACCGCGCTGGTTTGGAGCCAGCCTCACTGGCTTAAGAGACCCTGTTTCAAAAAAAAAAAAAAAAAAATAGGTCTGGGAGTGTAGCCTGGAAGTAGAAGGGTTTCCAGGAACCCCAGTATCACACACACACACACACACACAAAAAAAAAAAAAAAAAAAAAAACCAACAAAGTGCACACTGCTTCCTTTCATTGACTGAGTACATCTGGGATGTATTCCAATGCTTGTTAGACAGCCTCATCTTGGTACTGGGTTAAAGGCACATTCTGGGGAGTGCGTGTGTGCGCTGAGCAAGCCTAGCAAACAGTTGAGACTGTGCCACATGCCACTTCATCAGCTATCTATACATAACCAAGTGCTTGTGGCTCCACTGGTCCTTAAGGGAATTAGCGGGCCTAGGAAACAACTTGGTTAGTCTTACCATTTAATGAGGGCCGTGATTTATCTGTTAAAAACAAATGCTCTGAAGGCCACTCTTAACACCATTATGAACTTCATACTTAAAATATTTGCTTTGAAATGAAGTCTTTAATAATCCCCCTAAAACCTAAGCAACATCAAGTCTGTGGTTTATTTAATAGGAGTAGGAGGCACCTCATCATAAAATCCGACTCTATTCTTTACTGCTCATCACTGGAGAAGGGGGTCACAAACTACATTATTCTACTCTTTTCATAAAAGACCTTGATAAGATATGATAATAACATGTAACACAAATAAGATACTCAAAGCCTGTGATGTGCTTATACCTCCAAGTATATTTGCAACTAAACAATCTGTGCACTGCCTGATGGAGACAAGAGATGTTCCCCACAAAAATAAGTCTATCCTAACTCAAAGCCTCTGGTCCTGCCTCAGACAGCACTGTGTGGCAGTCAGTAGGAGAAAGCAAAACAATACTTGTTTGAATTTCCTATGTTTGTATGTAGAAAGGAGGAGTAAAATAAATACTGATTCAAAGTTTTAGGCAAGAGGAAATATCTACAGCAAAATGTTTGATTATATTAGCTACATAGGAAAAAACCCAGCAATCTCTTTCCCATATTATGTCCCACAAATTGAATGGAAATTTAAATTTACAATATACCATAAAACTCCCAGGAGAAAGTACAAGAATCTTAGAATTAGGAAGGTATTAAGTCCAAAAGTCATAAGAAAGTAAGTGTGAAAACATAAACATTTTAGTTGAGTCTGCACAGCAAGACAAAAAAAGTCAAAAATAAAATTAAAAAGTCAACATACAAAAAAGACAATATAAAAGCACTCTTATAACCAGTAAAAACAATTATAAACAGTTTAAAAATGGCCAACTTATAAAGTAATACTTACAAATATAATAACTATATAAAAAGTTGCTTCATACCTAATAATCAAAGAGCATACCTAATAATCAAATCAGCATATTTTTTACTTATTAGATTCAGAAAGATTTTAAATGATTCATAGTAGCCTATGTTGGCCAGTGAACAGAAACAGTTTTTGTATAATGCTTGGAGGCAATTTGGAAAAGTATTAAAAATTTATACCCTTTTAATCAGGCATGATGAATCTACTAGGCAGTAATCAGAAATTATGCAAAAACTTGAGAGTAGTACTTTTCTAAAAGAAAAGTTAGAAACAACTTGAGGTCCAAACTGAGGGACTGATGAACTGATGGCACATTTAGATACTGACTGCCAAAGTGGCACTGAAAGATGAAGGAGTAGTAGGTACTGAAAATCTGCATTCACAATGCACTATTTAAAAAAAAGTTACACAGAAATGTTTAGTAAGCTCTCATTTGCAAAAATAAATATGGTTTATATCACTCTCTCTCTCTCTCTCTCTCTTTTTTTTTTTTTTTTCAGTACTGGGGATTGAATTCAGAAGCACTCTAGCTCCAAGCTACACTTCCAGCCCTATTTTTTATTCATTATTTATTTTACTCAGTGAGGGCCTCACTAAGCAGAAGAGGCTGGCTGTGAACCTGCGATCCACCTGTCTCAGCCTCCCAGGGACTGGGATTACAAGTGTACACCACCACGCCCGGCTTATCACTCTCACTGTAAAACACCATAGGCAAGAAGAAGAAAAGCAGAAGAAAGTTATTAACTATCTGCAGTCCTTCCCTCTAGAGGTAAAGACCTAACCGTAGATATTTCCACTTAGGGATCAAGAATTTTGTCTTCCTGTCACCTTTCTCTGATCTCATAGCATCTGAACATATCTTTATTTCAGCATTTATCTGTGGAATTGTAAGTGCTATATTATCTGTTAAATCTTTCTTAACCAGTCAGAGATCCTTGAGATAAGAGATCCTGATTTACTCATTTCAATATCCATCCTGTCACAACAAGATACACTGTAGACTGTACCTGAACAAAGATCTGTAAATCAGGAAATGGGATGGAAAATTTGAAAGTCAAATAAATGGAGACTATCATATTTTGCATAAAACACTTCCTTCAACCTCTGCTTGCATTCCAATGGGGGAAAATAACTTTTTTCATTCATTCACTTTTGTGGTACTGGGGACTGAACCCAAGGGCACTTTACCATTGGGCTATATTCTGAAATTTTTTTACTTTTTATTTTGAGACAGGGTCTTACTAAATTGCCTGGGATGGCCTCAAACTTGTAATCTTCTTGCCTCAGCATTGTGACCAGCTTGAGAGAAACTTTTTCTCTGTTTTTGGCAGTACTGGGGATGGAACCCAGTGGCTTTCTACCTCTGACCTACACCCCCAGCTCTATTTTTTCTTTTTGTTGGGGGGGTGGTACTGGGGATGGAACTCAGGTGCCTTCTACCTCTGGGCTATACTCCCAGACCTATTTTATATTTTATTTGGGAAGAGAGTCTCTTAAACCAGCTGAGGCTGGCTTCAAACCCGCACGATCTACCTGTCTCAGCCTCCCAAGTGCGGGGATTACTAGCGTGCGCTACCACGCCTGGCTTATTGTTTATTTTTTGAAACAGGGTCTCACTGAGTTGCAAAAGGCCTCACTAAGTAGCAGCTGAGGCTGTCCGTGAACCCGGGCCCTGCTGTCTCAGCCTCCCAAATTCTGGGATTACAAACATGTGCCACCATGCCCAGCTTGAGAAAAACTTTTAAAAAAGACTAGACCAGCCGAGCATAGTGATGCACACCTGTAATTCCAGTACTCAAGAGGCTGAGACAAGAGGATTGCAGGTTCAAGGACAGTCTCAGCAACGTAGTGAGGGTCTCAGCAATCTGTGAGAACATTAAAAAAAATATATATATATATAGGCCTGGTGGTGTAACTTAGAGGTAGAATGCCTCTGAGTTTAATCCCCAGTACCAGGCAGGGTGTGGTGGTGCACGCTTGTAATCCCCGCGCTTGGGAGGCAGAGACAGGAGGATCGCACAGGTTCAAAGCCAGCCACGTGCACTGGCTTAGGAGACCCTGTTTCCAAATAAAAAAATGTAAAAATGGGTCTGGGAGTGTAGCCGGGGTAGAAGGGCTTCCAGGAATCCCAGTACCACCAAAAAAAAAAAAAAAAAAAAAAATCCCAGTACCAACCCCTCCACACACACACACACACACACACACACACACACACACACACACACACACAAGACTGGTCAAAGAATATTTTATATGTTCTCTGGTCACCTTCATTTGCATTTTCAAATATTAACATAACCAATGTTACTACCAACAATGACCCAAAGAATACTGAACACTACGACCAGTGGTGAATTCTACAAAAAAACTCACTGTTGTGTTTGAAGATTCGAATGGTTGCTCCTGACAGCCTGGCTCCTAGAACCAGTGACGCATGGTTCAGCTCATCACTCAGAATCAAGCAACCCTGCAAAATCACAAGCAGAGGAAGGAAAGATGACAAAGGGTTAGTTATGCAAATTATAATGCCACAGTCACTAATAATTATACCACATTAAGGAAATCTTATACAACAGCAAGGGGATCAATTTTAAGAAAAGTTTACAAGATATTTTTTTTTGAGAAGGAGATTAAAATCCTGGCCTATTTAATATCTTTATTCCTGTGACTGACAAATATTCAACTACATAGTAACTGGTTCTTATATATGATACATCAGATAACCTTTAATAGGTCTTGGCTTCTTAATTTGAGAGCATTCCATTTGAGTTTTGCAGTGAAACCCTATAACAATAAACACTCTTGGTTCCCAAACCTTGGTTTCTATTCTCCAATAAAACAAAACCAAAAAAGCAGGAGATGGGTGTGGTAGGACATACCTGTGATCTCAGTATTTGGGAGACAAAAGGACCACAGGTTAAAGATGAACCTCAGCAACTCTGTGATGCTTTCAGCAACCTATTGAGACCCTGCTTCATAAAACCAACAATAAAAGAAAGGGATAGGGATATAGCTCATAAGCAGAACACCCCTGATTTAATCTCCAGCATCAGAAAAAGAAATACAAATAAAAAAGGGCTGGGCTATAGCTCAGAAGTACAATGCTTCTGGGTTCTATCCCCAGTATCACAAGAAAATAATAAAACAAAACAGGGCTCCTTGGACAGCTAGTTGATTCCAAACTTAGGACAGGGAAAATATAAGATGAGCCTGGAGCATCTTATTATTCTAGAAGGCAAAAAAGTACTTTTGAAAAATATTAAAGCTGGGCATGGTAGTGCATGCTTGTAATCCCAACATTTGGGAGGCTGAGATGGGAGGAGTGTAGGTTGGTGGCCAGCCTCAGCTACTTAGGCCCTTTGTAACTCAGTGAGACCTTGTTTCAAAATCAAGAATAAAAAATAGGGCTGGGGGTGTAGCTTGGAGGTAGAATGCCCCTGGGTTCTATCCTTAGTACCACACACAAAAAAAAGAAAAAATATTAAAAAGTTGTCTCATACTCAAAAGATATAGGAGCCCATTTGAATGAACTGCCAATAACCAAAACTGAAACAATTCAAGCAACAAAACAAAACAAAACAGAAACCATAATCATGTAGAATTATAACCCCAAAATAAGACACTCACAAATCCACAGTGATACAAACAGGAGAAGCAACAATTCTACCACACCCAAAATCCTAATTAATAATTATAGAGGAAACAAGAAAACAGAAAAACCACTATTAGAGCACCAAAGTAACAGCTGCCACAAGCAGGAGCCAAAATGCATATTTAAGTTAGTGGGTAAGCGTTTAATGAGAAAGATTACTTATATGGTCTCAAAGTATCTCTACTATATCTGGCAATTAAAAAGGAACAGGAGATCCCAGTAAGGTGGTCCACGCTTGTAATCCCAGTTCTTGGGAGACTACAACAGGAGATCACAGGTTCAAAGACAGTCTCAGCAAGTAGTGAGACTCTCATAACCTAGTAAGACCATCAATCCTAAAACAGAAGGATTGCAGGTTCGTGGCCAGTCTAGGCAACATAGCAAGGCCCTCCACAACTTGGTGAGACTGTTAAAAAGAAAAAGAAAACAGGAAATAGGGCTGGGGGTATAGCTCAGAGGTGGAACGCCCCTGGGTTCAATCCCTAGTAACTAACACACACACACACACACACACACACACACACACACGCGCGCGCGCGCGCGCCCCTGGGTTCAATCCCTAGTAATACACACACACACACACACACACACACACACACACACACACACACACACAGAAGCTGAGTGATTAGTATATAAGAACTCTCTGTACTCTTATGTAGCTATTCTGTAAGTATATATTTAAGTTTGAAAAAAAAAGTTAAACTTAAAAAAAAACAAAAACCCAAGTAGTTAGGGGAAGCCGGGTGGGATGACAGCACACTTGTAATCTCAGCATTTGGGAGGCTAAGACAGGAGTTAGGGGAAAATAGAGGCTGGATTGCTCTTCTTCAAGTCTTCATATTCTTTACTTTCTACTCTTGGCATTCCACTGCACTTTAAAGGGAGCCCTCCCAATGCACACAATTATTTTCCTCTTTCCAGATAAATTTTTTTCCCCTGGCAAAACCTGAAATATCATTTAGTTTTTTATCACTTCTTTCTATAGATGGCCTGGTTTACAATTTCTATGTATCAATGATTATTTCTTCTAACTTATGAAATTCCATTATGTCCTTGATTCAAAAATAATATGACTATTAAATATCAGCAGTTGACATCTAAGTGTATAATATGCTTCAGGCAATATTAATAGGTTTAAATGCATTAGTACTTTTCACTGTCACAATAATCCTATGAGGTAAGTACTATTTTCACCTCTACTTTTCATACAAGGAAGCTCTGGGTCAGGAAGTAAAACTCTTGCCCAGAGTCACACGCATGGTCACAAGGGAGTCACTCAACATAAAGCTGCTCCTTGCACAGCACCACTCTATCAATATACTGACCTTTCTGCCTTTAAGCTGCACCATCAACCACCTCACGGAGAAATTCAGTGCCAAGTTCAAAGAATGGCTCAACCAAAAGTTGAGCCATTACCACCCTTAATAGATTAAATACTTAGCATTTCTACATTTGACTCTGAAGATACTTCTTTAAGGTAGTACCTTCCATGTCTGTATAGGAGAAATCTAATTCTAGATAATTTGTTAGGATCTGTGAACATACAGAAAATGCAAGATTAGGTATTAAAAATTTTGAAGAAGGCTGAGACAGAAGGATCGCAGTTCTCAGATAGACTCAGCTACTTAGTGAGGCCCTCTGAAACGCAGTGAGACTTGTTTCAAAATGAAAATTAAAAAATAGGCTTGGGGTGTAGGTCAGAGGTAGAATGCGCCTGGTTCTGTCCCCAGTACCGAAAAATTATGTAAATTGAGTAGGAATTTTAGGTTTATACTGGCAGTATGTGTTTGTTTTTTTTCTTTTGGAGACTGAACTCACAGCATTCTATCTTTTTTTTTTTTTTTTTTTTTTTTGGTGGTACTGGGGTTCCTGGAAACCCTTCTATGTCCAGGCTACACTCCCAGACCTATTTTATATTTTTTTATTTGGAAACAGGGTCTCCTAAAGCCAGCGGGGCTGGTACTGAACTTGCGCGATCCTCCTGTCTCCGCCTCCGCCTCCCAAGTGCTGGGATTACAAGTGTGCGCCATGCCCGGCTAGCATTCTATCTTTGATCTACACTCCCAGCTCTATTTTTTTTATTACAACAGGGTTTTGCTAAATTGCTGAGGCTGGCCTTGAGCCTCCTGTCTCACTCAGCCTTCCAAGTGCTGGGATTACAGGTGTGTATCATCACACCTGGCAACAACACCTTATAATCAATGTGAAGTGAAAGAACTATACATTTGTATCTTTCAAGAAATTTGCCCATTTTACTCAAGTTGTTGAATTTACCAGCATAAAGTTAGGCCCTCGTGCACACAAGTTAAGTGCTTTACCACTGATCTACATCCCCAGACTCTCCAGCTCTGACACACACACACATTCTGTCTCTCTGTCTCTGTCTGTCTGTCTCTCTCTCTCTCTCTCTCTCTCTCACACACACACACACACACACACACACACACACACACACACAAACACACACACACTCACACTCTCTGTCTGTCTGTCTGTCTGTCTTCCACTTTTGGTGCTAGTAATTGAATCCAGAGGTGTTTTACCTCTGAACTACAATCCTAGCCCATTTATTTATTTATTTATTTATTTATTTATTTATTTATTTATTTATGGCAATACTGGGGTTGGAACCCAGGGGCATTCTACCTCTGACCTACACCCCCTGCCCTATTTTTTATTCTTTATTTTGAAACAGGGTCTCACTGAGTTACAAAGAGTCTCACTAAGTAGCTGAGGCTGTCCACGAACCCAGATCCTACTGTCTCAACCTCCCAAGTACTGGGATTACAAGCATGCACCACCAACGCCTGGCTTATTTTTTTATTTTGAAACAGTGTCACACTAAGTTGCTAAAGGCCTCACTAAGTTACTAAGGTTGTCCTTGAACCTGGGATGCTCCTGTTTCATCCTCCCAAGTAGTGGGATTACAAGCATGCACCACTACCCCCAGTTCATCCTTTTACTTTTAACCTCTCTTGTAATCACAGTACTTGGGAGGCTGAGACAGGAGGATCACAGGTTTGCTGCCAGCCTCAGCTACTTAGTGAGGTCCTCCACAACTTAGTGAGACCGTTTCAAAATAAAGAATAAAAAATAGGGCTGGAGCCGGGTGTGGTGGTGCACACTTGTAATCCTAGCATTGGTGAGGCTGAGACAGGAGGATTGTGGTCCAAGGATAGCCTTGGCTACTTAGTGAGGCCCTCTGCAACTCAGTGAGACCCAGTTTCAAAATAAAGAATAAAAAAATAGGGCAGGGGAAGTAGCTTGGAGGTCGAATGACCCTGGGTTCCATCCCCAGACCCACACAAAAAAAAAAGACAAGAAAAACCTCAAGGGTCCTTTCAAACTGACTGCCAATCTGCTAAAATGCAATTTACAAAGTATCTTAACTTTTTCCCTCACAAGCTCTACCCTCAGGATGGAAGGATATATGTGTAAATATGCCTACATATATAGATACATGTCCAATATACTTTTCTTTTTGTGGTACTGGGATTAACCCAGGGACATTCTACCTCTGAGATATACCCCTTGCTCTTTTTACTTTTTGTTTTGAAACAGGGTCTTGTTAGGTTATTGAGAGTCTCACTACACTGCAGAGGTTAGCCTCAAATATGGCTAGCTCCCCAAGTACTGCATGTACTACCACACCAATATATTAGGGTAACTGTGCATGAAAATTATTAATTAACTTTCTGAAATATGCTTTCATAGTTTTAGCTTCTTAGGAGTTCTTATTTATGAGACGTCCTTCAAAACTGTGTAAGAAATGAAGAAAGAAAAAGCCATCTAACAGCAGAGGGAAGGATCATACCAGAAAGCTCCAAATGATACAAGGTTCCATACTTTTCTAAAAATCTGTGATAGAAATGTCTTAGGGTAAACTATGTGTAGTTTAAAGTTAATAATGGTTCTTGAAAAGCTGGGAGTGGTGGTGCACACTTGTAACCTCAGCATTTGGGAGGCTGAGACCAGAGGATTGTGGCTTGCGGACAGTCTCAGCTATTTAGTGAGGCCCTTTGCAACTCAGTGAGACCCTGTTTCAAAATAAAGAATAACAAATAGGGCTGGGGGTGTAGCTCAGAGATTCGGTACCCCTGGGTTCCACCCAGTACCACACACACACACACACACACACACACACACACACACACACCCTCTTGGATTGCTCTGAATGCTTTTCAAAACAAGATGATGTATAAAAGAATTTTCATAAAGCTGGGTGTGGTGGCACACACTTGTAATCCCTGCATTCAGGAGGCTGAGACTGGAGAATCGTGGTTTGCAGACAGCCTCAGCTACTTAGTGAGGCCCTCTGCAACTTAGTGAGACCCTGTTTCAAAATAAAAAAGAAAAAATAGGGCAGGGGGTGTAGCTCGGAGGTCAAATGCCCCTGGGTTCCATCCAAACCCGCAACAACAACAACAACAACAACAAAAAAGAAGCCGTGCGTGGTGGCGCACGCTTGTAATCCCCACTCTTGGGAGGCGGAGACAGGAGGATCACGCAGGTTCGAAGTCAGCCACGCTGGCTTAGGAGACCCTGTTTCCAAAAATAAAAATGTATAAAAAAATAGGTCTGGGAGTGTAGCCCGGAGGTAGAAGGGCTTCCAGGAACCCCAGTACCACCAAAAAAAAAAAAAAAAAAAAAAAAAAAAATTTTTCATAAATAATGAACTGTCTTACTTTGCCAACAAGAGCAGGAATGTTCATAGAATTTGTTGCAAATCCCATGCCATACGCCATAGCGGCTTCTACTCCCAAGAAACTTGCTACCAGCTTCTCCAGTTCTTCATGCTTGTCTAGGTTTCCTGTGTGAAAAAGTTACAAAGTCAGTATCATGAGATCTTGAATTTAAGAACTATTTAGCACTTTATAAAAAGAAGCCAATCTATGTTCTGTAACCTTTTCTGACTCCTACGAAAGAGTCAGTATTATGAACAATGAAAACTTATAAAGAACACAAAAGTTAAATAAACTTAGATACAGCACCTTTGGTGAAAGAGGACTGTCAACAACTTCATGCCAGTTTTGATTGGGTCTATGTGAGACCCTGTTTCAAAATAAAGACTTAAAAATAGGATTGGGGTGTAGCTCAGAGGTAGAATACCCCGGGTTCTATTCCCAGTACCACAAAAATAAATAAATAAATAAATAAATAAATAAATAAAGAAAGAAAGAAAGAAAGAAAGAAAGAAAGGAAGGGAGGGAGGAAGAAAATATAAAAAGCTATACAATTCTTTTACTTTTAATTTTTTATATTAAACTGGATGCAAATCCTTCTTACTCTTTGCACTGAGAAGTGGAGTCTAACCCTCATAGCCCTTAAATCTGGGCCAGCCTGACTTGCTCTGACCAACAAAAGAAGGCATGAGGGATATTCTAGATCTGGGAAAAAGGGGCAAATACGGATTCCAGCTTCAGTCAGGTATCTCTGCACACTTACTCTGGGAAAAGCCTGCTGCCACAAAAAACACAAGACTGAGACTACCATGCCTTGAGAAGCCCAAGCTGGTATCACGGGAGGCATCAGAGTCCCAGGTATCCCAGCCCAGGTGCAACATGAACGAGGCAGCCAGGCACAGGGCCACCACTGCCTGGAAACACGTGAGATCGTGGAAAAGCTGCCCCAATGCACTTGCACCTAGGCCTCTAAGAACTAACAGTGAATCGTCGATGTATTGTTACTAAGTTTTTGGGTGATTCACAGCAATAAGTTGCCCTATAATATCTAAAGTATTCAGTTCTCTAGAACAAAATGGAAGAATCTGAAATCCTCCTTTGAACTAAAATCCTCTACATTTTATAGACTTGTAGCAATAAAAAATTTACATTAATGGGTATCTACTATGTTCCAAGTGGTTTACATGAAAAAACTTATTCAATTCTCAGAACAGATCTATAAAATGGCAATTATTAAATTATAATTAAACCTTTTTACAGAGTTTCACTTGGGAATTCTCTTTAATATACTGGGAAACACATCTTAAAATGAACTGTAAACATTAAAATCATCCAACCCACTAGGTGTGGTAGCGCACTCCTGTAACCCCAGTACTTGGAAGGTCAGAGAAGGATCCTAGATTCAAAGACAGTCTCAGCAACGTAGCAAGGCTGTTACAAATCAAAAATTAAAAGCCAGGAGTGGTAACACACGACTGTAATCCCAGTACTTGGGAGGCTAAGACAGGAAGGATCACAGGTTCACAACTAGCCTCAGCTACTTTAGTGAGACCCTCCGCAACTTAGTGAGATCCTGTTTCAAAATAAAGAATAAAAAGGGGGGGGGGGGCTGGGATGTAGCTCGGAGATAGAATGCCCCTAGGTTCAATTCCCAGTACTGCAAAAAGAAAAAAAAAAATTTAAAAAGGGCTGGGCATGTATCTCTGAGCTAGAACACCCCTAGGTTCAGTCCCAGTCTGAAATAATAAATAAATAAATAAATAAGTAAGTAAGTAAATAAATAAATAAATAAATAAATAAATAAATAAATAAATAAAATATAGAGTTGTGCATGGTGGTACACCCTTGTGATCCTAGTACTTAGGGGGCTAAGACAAGAGGATGTCAACCTCAGCAATTTTTGAAGTCCTCTGCAACTTAGTGAGACCTTGTTTTAAAATAAAGAATAAAATAGGTCTGGGGGTACAGCTCTGAGGTAGAATGCTCCTAGGTTCCATCTGCAGTACCACAAAAAATAAAAATAAAATAAAATACAGAGCAAAGTTAAGTGTTTAAATACTTAAAACTCTAGCTCTGAGCCAGGCGTGGTGGCACATGTTTGTAATCCCTGCATTTGGGAGGCTGAGACAGGAGGATCTGGGTTCAAGGACAGCCTTAGCTACTTAATGAGGCCCTTTGCAACTTGGTGAGAACCTGTTTCAAAATAAAGAATAAAAAATAGGGCTGGGAGTGTAGCTCAGAGGTAAAATGCCCCTGAGTTCTATCCCCAGTACCACCCAAAACAAAACAAAACAAAACAAAAACCCTCTACCTCTGTATCAGTATCAGAATCACACACTCCTGAGTTAAGAATCAAAAGCAGGGAGCTGGGTATGGCAGCACACTCTTGTAATCCCAGTATTTAGGAGGCTGAGACAGGCGGATTACAGGTTTATGGACAGCCTTAGTTACTTCGTGAGGCCCTCTACAACTTAGTGAGAGACCCTGTTTCAAAATAAGAAGTAAAAAAAAAGAATTGAGCTGTTAGTGTAGCTTGGAGGTAAATGCCCAGGTTCAGGTTCGATTCTCAGTTTTACTTTAAAAAAAAAAAAAAAAAAAAAAAGAATCGACAGCAGTCGCTAGCCACTTACCAATTTCCTGCCGAGTGCTACAAACCCCAACTCCATACTCTTCTAGGACTTTGGCAGCTGCTTCTTGACATGATCCAGTGTTCCGTGCAAATCCAAGATAGTTGTAGGAACCCATGTTTATAACACCTTTAATTATATTCCCTGTGTACCTGTGTTTTAATATAACAAAACAATAAAACTCATGAGCAACTCTAATAAATGCGATAGCAAGTGCACTGGTAACATAAAAGGAAGCACCACGTATGGGAAGCAAAGAGATGAAAGTCACTGCCAACTACAGAAACGGAGGAAACAAAAAAATGCCATATTTTACTTATTAATAAAGATGATGATTCTAAAAACTGATATTCAAAGCCAGGCATGGTGGCACATGCTTGTAATCCCATCATTTGGGAGGCTGAGATAGGAGGATCGCGGTTTGAGGACAGCCTCAGCTATTTAGTGAGGTCCTTTGCAACTCAGTGAGACCCTGTTTCAAAATAAAGAATAAAAAAATAGGGTTGGAGATTTGGGGATGTATCTTAGAGGTAGAATGACCCTGGGTTCCAACCCAGGTACTAAAAAAAAAAGAAAAGAACTGGGATGTGGGATGTAGCTCAATAGTAGAAGTCCCCTGGGTTCAATTCCCAGTACCACATACAAAAAAAGGAATTTCAGGTTTCTTGGGGTTTTATTGAGGGGGGGTGGGATTTGGTAGTACTTGTCTATTGAAAAATACACATACGCAGACTAAGCAATTTCCACACATGAGGATATACATGAAGATCCTTTAAAAGCCACCACAAACCAGGTGTGGTGGTGCACGCTTATAATCCCAGTAATTGAGATGCTGAGACAGGAGGATTGCAGTTCATGGACAGCCTCAGCTGAACTTAGTGAGGCTCTTTGCAACTCAGTGAGACCCTGTTTCAAAATAAAAAATAGGGCTGGGGGTGTAGCTCAGAGGTAGAATGTCCCTAGTACTGCAAAAAAAAAAAAAAAGAAAGAAAGAAAGAAAGAAAGAAAGAAAGAAAAAAGAAAAGGAGAGAGAGAGAGAGAGAGAGAGAGAGAGAGAGAGAGAGAGAGAGAACGAACCACAATTTGCCACATCCCTCTGCTAGGCTCAGGTACTTGTGACTTTCTACTTGGAAGCTCAATCACCCTGGGCCCCTAGGAAAGAAAACTGATTCAGAGGACAGTAAGTACAGAAAAGAAATAAACTGCTACTGCTTTAACTTCCAGGAATTTGGGGTTATCAACACAGAAAGATTTATTTTATTTATTTATATTTATGTGTGTGTGTGTGTGTGTGTGTGTGTGTGTGTGTGTGTGTGTGGTGTACTGGGGGTGGTACCCAGGGGCTTTTCTACCTCGGGGCTATACTCCCAGACCTATTTTATACTTTATTTGGAAACAGAGTCTCACTAAGTACCTGAGGCTGGCTTTGAACCTATGTGATCCTCCTGTCTCAGCCTCCCAAGCACTGGGATTACAAGCGTACTCCACCACACCTCACAATACAGAAAGATTTAAGCCCGATGGCCTAAACCATGACACTTGTATATTGTAGAATACTAGGGAGTCACTACAAATAAAGAAATTGCTGTGAATAGTCACATGAAATGATCTTACCAACATGTTAGCAAATAAAAGAAGCAAAGCAAGCTGGGTATGATAGCATATGCCTGTAATCTCAGTACTTGGGAAGTTTAGACAACAGAATTGTGGATTTGAGGATGGCCTCAGAGACAGTGAGACCTTGTTTCAAAATAAAAAGGGCTGTGGATTTAGCTTGGAGGCAGAATATCCAGTACCCGCCCCCAACAAAAGCCAACAGTAGTAGAACCGGGTGTGTATCTCCATGGTAGAGCAAGTACCTGGTATGCACAAAGTCCTGGTTCATGCCATTTCCCAGATCCACATAAAACAAAAACACAAATGTAAAACAGCTTATACAGTATGATCTCATTTGTGTGTGTGTGTGTGTGTGTGTGTGTGTGTGTGTGTGTGTGTGTGTTACTGGGGATGGGACCCAGGGGCTTTTCTACCTACAGGCTATACTCCCAGACTGATTTTATACTTTATTTGGAAACAGGGTCACTAAGTTGCTGAAAGCCTCACTAAGGAGCTGAAGCTGGCTTTTAACCTGTGCAAACCTCATGTCTCAGCCTCCCAAGTGCTGGGATTACAAGCATGTGCTACCACAATCGGCTGATCTCATTTTTTAAACAAAAGAGTACCTGTATACAACTCCAAAAGATACAATACATACATACCTCATAGAAAACATCTGGAGGAATACAAAATAAAGTGATAACAATGGTCACCTCTGGATAGTGAAGGAAGATTTGTGGGGTAGTAGATTTACAGGCGACAGGTTAGTGAACATGGGAAACTTTCAGTTTATCTACATTATTTTTGTTTTGTTTTTTCTTCTTTTGCAGTCCTGAGATTTTAACCCAGGGATCCTCCAGTTCTTCACACTGATTATTTGGAGTTAGGGTATCAATAAATTGCTAAGGCTGGCTTCAAACTTAAAATCCTCCTGCCTCAGCCTCCCAAAGAGCTGAGATTATATTTTATTTTAAAATGGTAAATAATGGCCGGGCGTGGTGGCGCACGCTTGTAATCCCCGCGCTTGGGAGGCGGAGACAGGAGGATCGTTCGAAGCCAGTCGTGCTGGCGTAAGAGACCCTGTTTCAAAAATATAAAATAGGTCTGTGAGTGTAGCCCGGAGGTAGAAGGGCTCCCAGGAACCCTAGTACCACCAAAAAGGGAAAAAAAATGGTAAATAATGATGTAATAAAATGTTAAGAATATAAAAAGTTGCCAGGTGTAGTGGTGCACACTTGTAATTCCAGCATTTGGAAGGCTGAGAGAGGAGGACTGAGGTTTGCGGACAGCCTCAGCTACTTAGTGAGGCCCTCAGCAACTCGGTGAGACCCTGTTTCAAAATAAAGAATAAAAATAGGGCTGGGAGTGTAGCTCGAAGCTCGAAGGTAGAATACCCCTGGGTTCCATCCCTAGTACTGCAATAAAACAAAACAGCCGGGTGTGGTGGCGCATGCTTGTAATCCCCGCGCTTGGGAGGCGGAGACAGGAGGACCCCATAGTTTCAAAGCCAGCCGCGCTGGCTTAAGAGACTCTGTTTCCAAATTTTAAAAATAGGTCTGGGAGTGTAGCCCAGAGGTAGAAGGGTTTCCAGGAACCCCAGTACCACTTAAAAAACAAACAAACAAAAACGAACCAAACCAAACCAAAAAAAGAATATAAAAAGCTTTTATCCAGGGGTGGTGGCACAAGCCTGTAATCCCAGTACTTGGGAGGTGAGAGAAGAATCACAGGTTAAAGCCCGGGGAACTGTAACTAACTGAGACCCTGTTTCAAAATAAAAAGAGCAGGGGAGGGGTTAACTCAGGAGCAGAAACCCCTTGGGTTCAAGCCCCAGAAAGAAAATAGAAAAAGGACTATAAACAGCTTTCTAAAATTATTCAAAACTTTGAGTAAAAAACATTCCACTTAACCTTTAATCATTAGAGAAATCAAAATAAACACAAATTCAGATACTTGATTCTATTAAGTGGCATAAGGACAGTTTTTCATTATTTTAAATAAGACAAATTTTGTTCTCAATCATATTCCAAATGTAATAAAAATATATTTTTAAAATTTTGGTAAGGTATAGTGGCATATACCTGTAATCCCAGTAATTTGGGAGGCTAAGACAGGAGGATAGCAAGTTCAAGGCCAGCCTTAGCAGCCTAGCAAGACTCTGTTTCAAATAAAAAATAAAGTAGGAGCTGGACCTGGTGGTGCATGCTTGTAATCCCACCATTTGGGAGGCCTAAACCAGAGGATCGCGGTTCGCAGACAGACTCAGCTCTTAGTGAGGCTCTTTGCAACTCAGTGAGACCCTGTTTCAAAATAAAGAATTAAAACTAGGGCAGGGGGTATAGCTCAGAGGTCGAATGCCCCTGGGTTCCATCCCCAGACCTGTAAAAAATAAGTAAAGAAATAAAAATAAAAATAAATAAAATAGGGCTGGGAGTATGGCTTGGAGGTAGAATGACTCTGGGTTCAACCTTCAGTACCAAAAAGAAAGAAAATCTCATTAGGACTGGGGGTATGCTCAGTGGTAGAACACTTGCCTAGCATGCATGAGACCCTGGCACTACCAAAATAGTAGTAGTAGTAGTAGTAGTAGTAGTAGTAGTAGTAGTAATAATAATTATTATTAAAAATTTAAAGAGACCATAAAAGCTGAGTGTGGTGGCACATGCCTATAATCCTAGTACCATGAAGACTTGAGACAGGAGGATCACAGGTTCATAGCGAGCCTTAGCAACTTAGTGAGGCCCTCCACAATTTAATGAGACCATGCTTCAAAATAAAAAATAAACCGGGCATGGTGGTGCACGCTTGTAATCCCAGCACTTGGGAGGCTGAGACATGAGGATTGAACAGGTTTAAAGCCAGTCTCAGCTACTTAGTGAGGCTCTCAGCAACTTAGTGAGACCCTGTTTCCAAATAAAATATAAAATAGGGCTGGGAGTATAGCCCGGAGTTAGAAAGCCTCTGGGTTCCATCCCCAGTACCACAAAAATTAAAAAAATTAAAAATAAAAAATAAGAGAGGGAGAACCAAGTGTTGCATGCATGTCACTGTCAACATGATTTACATTATGATGTGACACTATGATGCACCAATAAAAGCACATTATAAAAAAATAAAAATACGCCGGGCGTGGTGGCGCACGCTTGTAATCCCCGCGCTTGGGAGGCGGAGACAGGAGGATCGCGCAGGTTCGAAGGCAGCCGCGCTGGCTTAAGAGACCCTGTTTCCAAATAAAAATATAAAAAATAGGTCTGGGAGTGTAGCCCAGAGGTAGAAGGGCTTCCAGGAACCCCAGTACCACCAAAATAATAAAAAAAAATTAAAAAATAAGCCAGGCATGGTGGGGCATGCTTGTAATCCAAGTACTTGGGAAGCTGAGGGTCACAGGTTTGAGGACAGTCTCAGCAAGCAGTGAGACTCTCAGCAACTTAGTGAGACCTTGTTTCTAAATAAAAATAAAACAGAGCTGGGGGTGTAGCTCAAAGGTAGAATTCCCCTGGATTCTAACCCCAGTATCATACACAATAAAATAATAAAATAGGGCTGGGGTATAGTTCAGAGGCAAAGTGCTCCGTTTGTTCAATCCCCAGTACCATAAAAAAAATTCCATTATAATGAATATACAAGGAAATTATACTGTATTTTGAATCCTTAACTGCTACTCCTGTTTTGAGCAAATATTCAGTTTGCAATATTTACTCAAGGGAAGAAATTCTTTTGTTATTGTTAAGAAGTAATTTCCCAACAGAAACTCACTTGAATGACCAGTTGTAATCATGAGACTGCCTCTCCATGATGTCCACCTTGGCTCCTGGCACACTGCAGATGGGTCGATTCCAATTATCTCTTATTCTCATGTAGAGGTTCCTTGTATAGAAATTTTCAAAATCTTGATACAACGACACAAAGTCCTGCCAACAAAATGTGCTATCAATTTAAATGAATTACTTTAAGAACAAATTTCATAACTTCCCTTTTCATACTTCAAGAATGCCTGAGCCGGGCATGGTGGCGCACGCTTGTAATCCCCGGGTTTGGGAGGCGGAGACAGGAGGATCGCGCAGGTTCGAAGCCAGCCGTGCTGGCTTAAGAGACCCTGTTTCCAAATAAAAATATATATATATAAAATAGGTCTGGGAGTGTAACCCGGAGGTAGAAGGGCTTCCAGGAACCCCAGTACTACCAAAAAAAAAGAATGCCTGAGAATGAAAGGTCAGTTATATTTACTTAACTGATTTATCAGGAGAGAAATAAATATTTATTTTAATACAACTCTTATTAATCAGGTAAAAGTCACTCAACTTTGATGGCTAACTGATGATACATGGTTTTAAATAATTGACTACATGAATAAGTAATCAAGAAATGTACTTTGTAAAGCAGGCCTCATAAGAATAAAATTTAGTAGGACAATTCTATCATTAGATGTTTTCCCTTAACCACGCGTGGAGATGCAACGCTTGTAACCCCAGTACTTGAGAGGCTGAGATAGGAACATCCAAGTCCATGGCCAGCCTCGGCTGCGTAGTGAGGCCCTGCACAGCTCAGTGAGACCGTCTCAAAATAGAGAATACAAATTAGGGCTGGGAGTGTAACTCAGAGGTAGAATGCCCCTGGGTTTTATCCTCAGTATGGCAAAAAAAGAAAAAAAAGAAAAAGAAAGGAAAAGAAAAGAAAAAAGAAAAACAAGCAAGTTGTCTCCAACCAGTTTCAAACTATCATCAAATGAGGTAACAGAACTCTTCTAATCAACCACAGTATGGATCTCATTTTGAAAAGATAGTTTTCATCAATTACTTTTTTTTTTCAGCACTGGGAATTTAACCCAGGGGCATTCTACCTCTGAGCTCCACCCTGGCCCTCTCTTTTATTCTTTATTTTGAAACGGGTCTCACTGAGTTGGGTCTCACTGAGTTGCGGAGGGCCTTACTAAGTAGCTGAGGCTGTCCATGAACCTGGATCCTCCGGTCTCAGCCTCTCAAGTACTAGGATTACAAGCGTGTGCCACCACGCCCGGCTCAATCACCTTTTTAGCACTGCACATTAATGTGTAAGGTATTAACTCAAATACTTAAAAGAACCATTTCCTCAGAAAATCCTTATTAGCAACAAAGAACAGTACTTTTTGTTTTTACTATACATCAGAAAAGAACTGGTCCAGATTCCAGAAGAGTTACGAAACTCCAAGACAGAAAAGGTCTGAGATGTAGAAGGAGGCATACCTCCACACTTCACCATGGGTAAACCAGGAAAATCAGTGCCAAGGCTGTCTGTGCTTAGGAGGGAGGAACAGGTCGGACTGAGCACTACTCCACGGCCTGAGCACTACTCCACGGCCACGGATCACCATCTCCTCACAGCCACAAAGGACAATGAAGCCCTCGAGGCAGGACATACTAGCACAGGCTAAGAAGCAGTCACAGCCGGGGTTGCCAGAGACCAAAAGCAGGTAGGACAGAATGGCAGAAGGCAGGGAATGAGGCCAAAGTTTTACTTCCCTTTGCTCTCTAGCTAAGTTCCAGGACAGCTGCTTTGCCTATATTTAGAAGTTTAGATAGAGAGATCTGAAGGGCAGCTAACCAAATTCCCTGCAGCTTAGCAATCAAGAAAAAGGACAGGAGAGGCATTTCATTTGGGATTCTTGTTCTAGACAACAGAAGTGTCCGTTTTCCAGAAATGTCTTGTACACTTTAAATAGTCTAGGGCTATTTAAAAAGGGCTTATCTTTTCATTCATTTATTCAAATATCTCCTAGTGAATATTTGATATATGTTAAATTCTTAATTAGGATACATTAAAAACAAGGCAGTTCTCTCTACAAACAATGACACCCTCACTATCCCTGAACTTATTCCCCACCCCACCTCCCTCGTTTAATTACTCTAAAATGACATTAGTCAAGCCGGCGTGGTGGCGCACGCTTGTAATCCCAGCATTCGGGAGGCTGAGACCGGAGCATCACGGTTTGTGGACAGCCTCAGCTACTTAGTAAGGTCCTCTGCAACTTGGTGAGACCCTGTTTGAAAAAATAAAGACTAAAAAAAAAGGTCAGGGGGTGGAGCTCAGAGGTCAAATGCCCCTGGGTTCCATCCCCAGACCCGCAAAAAAAAAAAAAAAAAAAAAAAAAAAGACATTAGTCAGACCAAAACTAATATTTATTTTGAAACAGGGTCTCACTAAGTTGCAGAGGGCTTCACCATGTTGCTGAGGCTGACCGCCAACCTGCAATCCTGTCTCAAGTACAGGAATTATAAGCGCATCACCACGCCTGGCTCATGGACAATCTTTCCAAGGTCCTTCAAAAGCACAAAAATGTAGAAAAATAATACCTAGTTGACACTACATGCTAGATTGTTGGGTTTCAAGTACTCATTAAGCAACTTCTAAACTCAAGAGAATTCAAATGCATAGATTCCCTGATTAGGGATCATTGAAGACCTTACCAAGAGTCAACTCAATAATTAGCCAATAAGTAACCTTGGATTAAGCCTGTTTACAATGTGCCTTCTAGAAAACATACTCCACTGCTTAAAAAATAGGTGCCACCTACTTTAGTGCCTATGCAGACCTTCCTTAGGATCACGGGGAAAGGGCGATGGATGCTACCACTTCAGGAGTCAACTTTCCTTCGAACATTTTTTTTTAAATGGTACTGGGGATAGAACCCAGGGGCTTTCTATCTCTGGACTATACTTCCAGACCTATTTCATTTTTTATTTGGAGACAAGGTCTCACTATGTTGCTGAGAGCCTCTATAAGTAGCTGAGGCTGGCTTCAAACCTGCAATCCTCCTGTCTCAGCTTCCTAAGTACTGGGATTGCAAGTGTGCACCACCCACACCTGGCTTCAACTTTCCAACAACTGTCCATGATTATACAAGATTAAAAGATTCTTGCCAAGTGCTTTATGCATATGTATCTATCAACATTCCTAAATATCTCTGTACTTCTTACACAAGTATTCTGTCTCCCATTTTCAGAAAGATTAAATGGCTTTTCCAGTTAGGGAATTAGCGGAGACAAAGCCGGAAACTGAACCAGGTCTTCTAATTCTAGACTATGCTCCTAATGCCAATGCTACACAACTTCTTATTTTGCGTGTCTGGGGATGGAACCCAGAGGCATTTGACCTCCGAGCCACACCCCCTGCCCTATTTTTTTACTCTTTATTTTGAAACAGGGTCTCACTGAGTTGCAGAGGGCCTCACTAAGTAGCTGAGGCTGTCTGCGAACCCTGATCCTCTGGTCTCAGACTCCGGAATGCTGGGATTACAGCATACACCACCACACCCAGCTGCCAAATAACTCTTTATTCTGAGATGCTGCTAAACCAAAGAAATACTTCAACAGTCTAGTAAATTTCGTGTTCAAGAGCATGAATGGCCATCCCCCCATCACAGCAGGGCATTTCCTAATTTGGGGTGGCTGCTTAGTTGGGGAAGGAATGCTTTATCATCCTCACTGCTCCAGCCCTCCCCAATACTATAAACACTTAATTCCCTGTTTAATGACCTACAAGGATTTCAGTTAACTATACTTAAACTAGACAATTTTAGTAGCACATTCACTACAGTTACTATTGAGAAATAAATATTTAATAAGCTACCAATATTTTATGGATAAGAATAAAATGTAAATTATTCGTCTAAGTCATACAACTATTAAGTGATATAGCTAAAACTTAAAAGTCTGGCAATATTCCAAACTATTGATATTAGCAATAGTGCTAAGTAAAAATTCTCAGCATTGGGCAGGCACAGCAGCACATACCTGTAATCACAGCTACTCAGCAGGCTGAGGCAGGAAGATGGTTAAGTTCAAGGCCAGCCTGGGCAACACTGTGATCCTCCTGTCTTAGCTTCCCAAATGCTGAGGTTACAAGCCTGCACCACCACACCCAGCTTATATATATATATATATATATATATATATATATATATATATATATATATATTATATATATATATATTTTTTTTTTTCAGTACTGGGGATAGAACCTAGGGGCATTCACCTCTGAGCTACACCCCCAGCCCTCTTTTTTATTCTTTATTTTGAAGCAGGGTCTCACTGATTTGCAAAGGGCCTCACTAAGTAGCTGAGGCTAAGGCAGGCTGTGTGTCAGCCTCTCAAGTACTGGGATTACAAGCAAGTGCCACTACACCCAGCTAATGTTAAATTTAAATTTTAAAAAGGGCTGAATGAAGCTAGTCGTCACACACACTTGTAATCACAGCATTTGGGAGGCTGAGACTGGAGGATTGTGGTTTGTAGAAAGCCTCAACTACTTAGTGAGGCCCTTTGCAACTCATCGAGATCCTGTTTCAAAAATAAAAACATAAGCCGGGCATGTTGGTGCATGCCTGTAATTCCAGTACTTGGGAGGCTGAGACAGGAGGATCGCAGGTTTGTGGCCAGCCTCAGCTACTTAGTGAAGCCTCCGCAACTTAGTGAGACCATTTCATAATAAAGAATAAAAAATCGGGCTGGGTCAGCTCAGAGGTAGAATGCCCGAGTTCCATCCCGATACTGAAAACATTAAAAAAGAAAGAAAGAAAGAAAGAAAGAAAGAAAGAAAGAAAGAAAGAAAGAAAGAAAGAAAGAAAAATAGGGCTTGGTTATAGGTCAGAGGTAGAACCCCTGGATTCAATCCCCAGTACCACAAAAAAGGCAGGGGGGAGGGCTGGATATAGCTTAGTAGTAAAGTACTTATTTACATGTACAGGATTACAATCCCCAGTAATGTAAACAAACAGAAACCTAAATAAGAATTCTCCATGTCAATTATAATTTTTTTTTTGGGGGGTGGTACCAGGGTTCCTGGAAACCCTTCTACCTCTGGGCTACACTCCCAGACCTATTTTATATTTTTATTTGGAAACAGCGTCTCTTAAGCCAGCAAGGCTGGCTTCGAACCTGCACAATCCTCCTGTCTCTGCCTCCCAAGCACGGGGATTACAAGTGTGCTCCACCACTCCCGGCATAAGTTATACAAGTGTGCTCCACCACGCCCGGCATAAGTTAACTTTTATTTATTTCGGTGGTGGTGCGGTTTGGATCCTAAATGAATCCCAAGGCCTACATGAAAGGCCTGGTTGCCAGCCTGATGCAAGGAGGTGGGGCTCTAGAGGAGCTTTGCCACGGGGCCTGCCCTGAAGGAGTATTAGGACTCCAGCTGCCCTCTCTAAGCTTCCCAGATACCTTGCTGCAGCTCTGCTTCACCCCGGCTTCCTGCCATGATGTTCAGCCTCACCACAGACCTGAAAGCAACATAGCCAACAGGCCAATCAAGTGTTCAAGTGTGCGAAGCCTCTGAAACTGTGAGCTAGAACTAACAGTTCCTCCTTTTAAGTTGCTTATCTCAAGTATTTTGTTGTAACACAGGGAATATGACTAACATACGATGGCACAAATCTCAATGCATCAAAGGGCAAAATTTCCCTTAAACATGAACATTTGCAGCAAACAATACTGTTTGCTGGTAGGATAAAAAGCTTAGAAAGGATGTCCAGAAATGTCCCAATGCCTTCTCAACATGAAGATGATCTAAAGTTCTCCCCTTGACCTACCATGCCATGTGCAGGAGGAAAAAATTGTGGGATATATGCTGGGCGTGGTGGCGCATCTTGTAATCCCAGCACTTGGGAGGCTGAGACAGGAGGATCGCGCAGGTTCTAAGGTAGTTGAGGCTCTCAGCAACTGGGTGGACCATTTTCCAAATAAGATGTTGGGAGGACAAACCAACTCTAGCAGTCACTACATGGTCCTTTTTTTTTTTTTTTTTGGTGGTACTGGGGTTCCTGGAAGCCCTTCTACGTCCGGGCTACACTCCCAGACCTATTTTTATATTTTTATTTGGAAACAGGGTCTCTTAAGCCAGCAAGGCTGGCTCCGAACCAGCGCGATCCTCCTGTCTCTGCCTCCCAAGCGTGGGGGATTACAAGCGTGCGCCACCACGCCCGGCTTTACATGGTCCTTTTTGTGTGTGCCTGTGCTACGAGGATGATGGAGCCCAAGGGCCTCCTACCTCTGAGCCACACCCCCAGCTCTGTTGAGACAGGGTCTCACTAAGTTGCTGAGAGCCTCGCAAAGTTGCTGGGGCTGGCTTCGAATCAGTAATCCTCCTGTCTTAGCATCCCAACTACTGGGATTACAGGTGTGTATCACTGCGCCTGGTTTACACAGTCCTTAAAGAACAATTTAATATCAAAATCATAAAAGAACTTTACTCCTATTCAAAACTTATCTATGTAAAGAAAAACAAGATAAAACAAATAATCTACAAAATGATAGTATAACATATTCAGAGTTTTACAGACAATGTAATATGACATATTTGTTTTAAAAACATTTTCAGCCAGGTATGGTGGCACATACTTGTAATCTCAGGCTGATATAGGAGGATTGTAGGTTCAAGGACAGCCTCTGCAGGTAGTAAGACTCTCATCAACCTAGAAAGACCCTGTTTTAAAATAAGAATTAAAAAAAATAGGGCTGAGGATATAGTTCAGAGGTAAACTGTCCCTGGGTTCAATACCCAGTACCAAAAGAAACAACATTCTCAGCAGAGCAGGGAGGTTCCCAGTACTTGAGAGGTTGAAACAGGAGAATCACCAGGCCCTCTGCAACTTGGGTGAGACCCTGTTTCAAAATAAAGAATAAAAAATAGGGCTGGGGGAGTGGCTTAGAGGTAGAATGCCCCTGGGTTCAATCCCCAGTATTGCAAAAAAAAAAAAAGTAAAAAGGGAAAGTGCTAAAGGTGTAGCTCAGAGATAGAATACCCCTGGGTTCAATCCCCAGAACCACACTGCCCTGGGTTCAATCCTCCATACCATACACATAGAAACAGTATTATACAGCTAGATTTAATAAACCAATAACTGTCTTTACCAGTAATTAATTTAACAAGGTAAAGCAACTTCCATTAGATTACTGACTTTAAAACTTTTTCTTTTGGTGGTAACAGGGGTGGAACCCAGAGGCTTTCTACCTCCGGGCTATACTTCCAGACCTTTTTTTATATTTTATTTGGAAACAGGGTCTCACTAAATTGCTGAGAGCCTCACTAAGTAGCTGAGGCTGCCTTTGAACCTTCGCGATCCTCCTGTCTCAGCCTCCCAAGCACGGGGATTACAAGTGTGCGCCACCACGCCCAGCTACTTTAAAACTTTTGAAAGAGGGTTAATTAAGAACTTTCCTACTGTTCATGTAAGTCATCCTACTGTTTATTCTTTCCTGCTTTTAAAGACAGGAAGCCACTTGCTGTTTCTATGCTGCTCATGAAGGCATAAAATGAAATTTCAGGATTAAGGAAATTTTAGGACTAAGGATACCTGTTTTCCCTAGATCTAAAACTGAGTCATGTGTGTGTATGTGTAAACACACACACCTTATGATGAATACTTCAAAAACCTCAAAACTTTTCCTTGTTATTATTTACCACCACTCACAATATCATTCATATCTTAAATACTGACCTAGTGTCTACTACATGCCAACCACTTTTCTAGGCACTGGGAGAGAACAATAAACAAGATAATCATCTCTGTCCTAGTGGAATTTATATTTTGATAGAAGAGATGCTAAATCAGATCAATGTAGAAAATAGAAAGTATGTTAGATAGTGAAAAATATAAATGGAAACCAAAGCAAGCAGAGAAGGGGGATGTATAATCTAGAGTCATGTGGCAACTCAGCGAGGACTCACTGGATAGAACAGAAACCCACAGGAAGTGAAGGAACAATCCATGGGAGGACCTGCAGGACAAACGGCAAGGGTGATAAGTGAGCAGGAGTGTGCTTTCTGTGTCCAAGCACACAGGGAGGGGCTGAGCAGGAGACATCATGAGTGGAAGTGGAGGCTAGTAAAAAGTGCTTTGACTCTAGACTTGCTGATGGACACATGGTATATGGCTGAGAGAAGAAGAAAGGGTAATTCCAGTACGAGTTTTTAGCCTGAGCAACTGGGAGGAGAGATTTGCCATTCATGAAACAGGAAAGACAGTGAGCTGATTAGAAAGGAGATCAGCTCAGTTTCAGAAGGCAAAGCTTGAGATGCTTACCTGAAAATGTCAGTGAACAACCAGATATAAGGTTCTACAGTTTGATGGGGAAGCCAGCGATAGAGAAATGAATTTACAAGAAGAAACTGAAGCCAGGCATGGTGGCGTGCACCTGTAATCCCAGTGCTAAAGCCAAGACAGGAAGATTGTAGGTTTGTGACGTCTCAGCAATGTAGCGGGACTTTTAGCAACCTAGCAAGACTCTGTTTCGAAACAAAAAATAAAGGGCTGTGTGTATAGCTTGGAGGGAGAGACCCCTGGATTCAATCCCCAGTACAAAAAAAGGTGAGGGACGGAGAAAATACCCTTAATAAGCGATTTTAATGTCCTGGAACAACATGCTTCCATAGGAGAGAATTATGAATTGCATCAAATGTGGCAAGCAAGGTAAAAACTGAGAAAGGACCATTACATCTTGCCAACACAGGACCCATTGGTGGCCTTGAGAAGAACCATTTTAGCTTAAGTGGTAGGAAAAGAAACCTGAATAAAAAGGGCTTGAGAAGCTGAGTGTGGTGACACACACTTGTAATCCCTGCACTTGGGAGGCTGAGATAGGATTGTGCAGGTTCAAAACCAGCCTCAGCTACTTAGTATGGCTCTCAGCAACTTAGTGAGACCCCATTTCCAAATAAAGTATAAAAATTAGGTCTATGAATATAGCCCGAAGGTAGAAAAGCCACTAGGTTCCACCCTCAGTACAACAAAAGAAAAAAGAAAAGAAAAAAAAGATTGCTAGCCTGGCATGGCTAGCAATCATAAAAAAAAAAAAAAAAGAAAAGAAAAGAAAAAAAAAGAAAGAAAAAAAGGCGGGCACACTTGTAATCCCCATGCTAGGGAGGCAGAGACAGGAGGATCGCGCAGGTTCGAAGCCAGCTGGCTTAAGAGACCCTGTTTCCAAATAAAAATATAAAAAATAGGTACGGGAGTATAGCCCGGAGGTAGAAGGGTTTCCAGGAACCCCAGTACCACCAATAAATAAATAAATAAATAAATAAATAAATAAATAAATAAATAAATAAATAAATAAAAATAAAAGGGCAGGGATGTAGCACAGAGGTAGAACACGCCTGGGTTGAACTCCTAATTCCAAAAATAATAATAGATGAGTGTAGTGGCATATGCCAGTAATCCTAGTACTTGCAAGGCTGAGACAGGAGGACTCAGGAGATTCAAAGCCAACCTCAGCAACTTAGCAACCAGGCCTTTCAGGTGGGACTTGGGATACATTTAGGATCCAAACCGCACCACATAGACTTCAAAATAAATAAAAATTAACTTATGCTGGGCGTGGTGGAGCACACTTGTAATCCCCCTGCTTGGAAGGCAGAGACAGGAGGATCGCGGAGGTTTGAAGCCAGCTTTGCTGGCTTAGGAGACGCTGTTTCCAAAAATACATAAAATAGGTCTGGGAGTGTAGCCTGGAGGTAGAAGGGTTTCCAGGAATATATATAACACAAAGCAACAGAAAGTTATCCTTTTTTCTTTTTCCCAGTACTGGGGATGAAACCCAGGGGCATTCTACCTCCAAGCTACACCCCAGCTCTGTTTACTATACTTTATTTTGAAACAGGGTCTCACTGAGTTGCAAAGGGCCTCACTAGGAGGCTGAGGCTGGCCACAAACCATGATCCCTCCGTCTCAGCCTCCCAAATGCTGAGATTAGGAGTGTGTACCACCACACCCAGCTCAGTTATCCTCTTTTTTTTTTTTTTTGGTGGTACTGGAGGTGGAACCCAGAGGCTTTCTACCTCTGGGATATACTCCCAGACCTATTTTTATATTTTATTTGGAAACAGGGTCTCACTAAGTTGCCAAGAACCTCACTCAGTAGCTGAGGCTGGCTTCGAACCTGTGCGATCCTCCTGTCTCAGCCTCCCAAGCGCGGGGATTACAAGCGTGCGCCACCACGCCCAGCTAAGTTAACCTCTTTTGAAATGTGGAATGGTCCAAAGAATTAAAGGCAAGCCAATTCCTTTAGCTTAATATACTAAGCAACTACACTACAAGCAGTTTCCTAAGATGTTGCTGAAATAACAATTCCCAGAATATTATTAAGCTTCTTTTTGAAGGCCGTCAAGGATAAAATCCTTTCAGGAATTCCTATTAATGTATTTCAGTGGATTTTCTTCTTTTGTATCTTGAAAAGTAAATGTGTCTGGATATTGATATCCCTTCCCAGGGTCCTCTCTCTCCTGTTTCTGAATATCTGAATATCTGATCGTGAACATGCTGTGTAAGTACGTGTTAGTGTTCAGTTTATTAAGTTTTCATTTTGATTTCTAGGTAAATCCTATCTGCAGCTTATAGCATTGTTATTAATTCGAGATTTTGCCTCATTATATATATATGCTCCTGGACTTTTAGCTTAATTTTGCATAAAAAGAAAAGAAATTATGTGTAAAGTGGGGAAAACATTTTTATCCAAAATATCACTAATAACAAAATCCAGGGGTAAAGAATTCCAAGAATTTTGTGCAATTTATATAAAATAGGACAAATTCATCTTTATTAGTGTGATCATGTAATTTAGTTCTACCAAAAAAAAAAAAAACATGGAGTATTTCCCTATAAAGAAGGATTAACATAAGTAAACTGGGCTTTTCTGTAATAAAATAAGGAAGAAAATCAAGACCTGCTTAGAATCACTCACTCAGTGAGAAAGTGGCAAAATTATATTTGCATTTCATGATCCCAGGCAAGGACTTTCCCTCACCTCTTTCTAGTTTAACATTTAAATTATCTACTCTTTACCTACATCTTTCCAGTATGAGAAAACAAGTATGTTCTATCATAAGGCTGAATGACCCTTTTCCTCTAAAAGCTGAATTTTTATAGGAAAATGGCAGAATTTAATTGTCTAACTGCTAATGTTATCCATCATAAAAATTCCATTGAAATTAATTTGAATAATTTAGCACAATCCTCCTCTAACAAACTGTACAAGCAATAACATGCCAGTCATAGTAGCGCATACCTGTCCTCTGGGTACTTTGGAAGCTGAAACAGGTTTGAAGCCAGCCTCAGCAATTAGTGAGGCTCTCATCAACCTTGTGAGACACTGTTTCCAAAAAAGAAATAGGAAGCTGGGTGTGGTAGCGCACACTTATAATCCCAGAGAGGCTGAGACCCTAATATCGTGGTTCGAGGATCGCGGTTCGCGGACAGCCTCAGCTACTTAGTGAGGCCCTCAGCAACTTAGTGAGACCTGGTTTCAAAATAAAGAATAAAAAATAGGGCAGGGGATGTAGCTTGGAGGTGGAATGTCCCTGGGTTCTATTCCCAGACCCGCAAATTAAAAAAAAAAAAAAAGAAAAAAAAAAAAGGGACAGGTCTGGGGGTGTAGCTCAGAGGTAAAATGCCTGTATTCAATCCCCAGTAACACACACACACCCCATCCCCCTGACCCACGTATTTACTTATTACTTTCTCTAAGAATATTTCCTGAATAACCTTATGCTCCTCCAATTACTTTTCTGTTCTATATTTTTCATACAATTCAAGCATTACTTTCTTGTTTGATGGTTTGGCAAAGGTGCATAAGTTTGCAGTATCTATGTTTCCTCAACAAAATTAGAAACTACTTACAAATAAAACCTGTGTATTCTATTTTTTTTATGTTACTTTATTTTTTTTTTATTGGAGCACTGTATTCATACATCATAGTAGGATACATACTTTTGTAGACATACATGCACACATCGCCCAGTCAGCCCCCACCCCCTTCTCTCCCCATCCCTCCCTCCCATGCTTGGCTTAGTGGTTGACATCTAGTATTATAGCAATTTATCCAAAATTAAAAATGATAATCTCACATAACAGTTTCATTTGTCTGATACCAAGCTTTTGATGACTTAAAGATAACAATTCAATATTTCTTTTTACTTTCTTTCTTACCAGAGAATATTTTTTTTCTATTTTTTTTAGGTGAAACTATCATATATTTATATATATATTTTTCAGAAAAAAACTCTATCCTAATATGGAATATGGACTCTAGATACCCAAAACGATCTTGAAAAAGAACAAAGCTAGAAGATATATATTTTCTGATTTCAAACCATATAAAGCTACAATAATTGAAACAGTGTAGTACTATTCTAAAGGCAGATATATAAACCATTGGAGTTAAATAAAAGCTAAATTCTTCCCTATATTGTCAAGTTATTTTTGACAAGGTTTCCACAAACATTTGGTGGTAGAAATAATAATATTTCAACTAAATATTGTTGAAACAATAATAATTACATGGAAAAGAATAAAGTTGGACCCTTACCTAATCCCATATACAAATATTAACTCAAAATAGATAAAAGACCTATTATAAATCTTAAGACTATAAACTTTTAGGAGAAAATCTGGGTCATAAAACCTCACAACACTGAAATTGGTAGTGATTTCTTGGATATGATTTCAATGGCACAGGCAACAGAAGAGTATACAAACTCCCTAAAAAATAAAAAAAAATATTGTATATCCAAAGACAATGTAAACAGAGTTAACAGTTACTAATAGAATGGGATAAAATATTTCCAAATGCTATATCTGAAGGTATATTAATATTCCAACTAGAAATCCTAAAAATTAACAATAAAGGCAAACAATACCATTTAGAGATAGGGTAAAAGATTAACATAAATAATGAATCTCCACAGATAACCAATCTTAATTGTCTGTTGGATGGAAACTCTTGTTTCTCTGGTTCTGGTGTGTTACCTATTTCTTCTTTGTAGTTAATCTCTTTGAGTATTTTCTCTAGCGCTGGTTTTGAAGACATAAATTCCTTCAGTTTCTGTTTGTCATGGAAGCTTCTTATTTCTCCATCTAATTTGATAGAAAGTTTTGCTGGGTAGGAAATTTTTGGATGGAAGTTGTTTTCTTTCAGAGTTTGGAATATGTTACTCCAAGCCCTTCTGGCTCTCATGACTTGGTTTGGGAAGTCTGGAGTGATTCTAATTGGTTTGCCTCTGAATGTCACTTGGCCCTTTGTTTTTGTTGCCTTTAAGATTCTCTGCTTGGCTTCCACATTGGTCATTTTGACAAGTATGTGGCGTGGGGATCCTCTTCTCCGATCCTGTCTAAAGGGAGTTCTATAAGTTTCCTGGATCTGTGTATCAACCTCTTGCTCTATGTTTGGAAAATTTTGTGCTATTACTTCCTTGAAGAGATTGTTGATCCCTTTGGTTTCACTTTCTTTTCCCTCCTCTATTCCAATTATTCTTAGGTTAGCTCTCTTAAAATGGGCCCATATTTCTTCAATATCAAATTCCTGCTGTCGGATATTTTTTCCTAGATTAGAAACTATGCGTTCATTTTTGGAATGATCATCTTCTAAGAGCGAGTTTCTGTTCTCCATGTGGTCTAATCAGTTGTTTGTGCTTTGAATTGAGGCCTTTACTTCATTAATTGCATCCTTTATCTCTTTTTGGCTCTCTCTGAGTTCTTTTCGAAGCACCTCTATTATTTCTACAGTTATTTTCCTGATTTGATCTTCTAGAAATCTCTGATTTTCTGTATTATCGGGTTCTGATGTTGTGGGGTTGTGGGCATTCATTGCTCCAGTATTATTCCTCTTTCCCATGATTTCGGAAGTTTGTGCCTTCTCTGGGTTCTTCCCTTGGGTCACTATGACTTCACTTAAGGTGTTCTGGATCTCGAGTCAGTAGTATCTCAGACCCCACTACTCTTTTACTGGGTTGTATCACAGAGTCTCCGACCCAGAGAGTCGATAGAGGCTGCTTTAGACTGTGGGGGGTGCCAGGTTGCACATTCTCCTATGGTGTGATATCTCTGCCACCGCCCCTCCCCCACTGGGTCAAGTCCCAGGGAGTACAGTACTGGGATTTCTCCTCTGTGGCCCGCAATTTGACTCACTGTTCTTGAGTACGCAGATGTAGCTGTACTGGATTCGGTGAATTCTCTGCTGCTGCTGTCGGTGGCAATATGGCGCCGCTGCTACGCCCTCGGCCGTGAGGCTGGCTTATTTCTTCTTGGTTTTGATTTCCACTCTGAATCTCTGCGGCGTGTGCTGAGCTCAGCCACTGGGAGCTTTAGATTTTACCTGCGGCAAGAAATCCCACCTGGCTGTTCCGCAGCGGCTCACCTCGGTTGCTGTAGCCGTCCGGTGAATTTGCCGCTACCGCCGGCAGTATGGCGCTGCTGCTGCATCCTCGGGCGTGAGGCCGGTGTATCTCCTCTGTGGCTCTGAGCTCTGTTCTCAGTCCGCTTTCTCTCTGGAGCCTGGTGATTTTTTTGTTTCTCTGGTGATAGTATTTTCTGGCTATGAAAGGCACTGATTTTGTGGTAATGGAGATTGGTTGTTAGCGGGGCTCTTAAGCCCCGCTTTTCTCGGTCGCCATCTTCCCGGAAGCTATTTTTTTTCCCACAAAATAATAAGTATACATAAGCAGCCCCCAATACCTAAACAGCAACTTTACTCTCTGGAATCAGGAAACAAGTTCCAAAGATAGTGACTCTTCAGATGTTCTGTCACCCTTTCATTCATTCAGTCATCACACTTTTTTTTTTTTTTTTTTTGCAGTACCTCCGAGCAAAACCCCCAGCCATATTTTTTAATCTTTATTTTGAAGCAGGGTCTCACTGAGTTGCAAAGGACCTCACTAAGTAGCTGAGGCTGTCCTCAAACCACGATCCTCCTGTCTCAGCCTCCCTAATGCTGGAATTACAAGTGTGCGCCACCACGCCCGGCCACTCATCACACTTTGAACATCAGCTGCGTAAACCCACGGTCACTCTCCTGCTCAAAAACTGCCCCAGACTCCTCTCTGCCCCACAACTTATTCATCTGACATTCAAAACACAATTTCTCACATACCCACATTTCAAGGTCCCCCAAAACATTACTCATGCCTTCATCTACACTATCAATAAAATCAGCTACCATCAATCACAACTGATATCAACTCAGCTTGTGGCCTGTAAACAAGCAAATCAAACACTGCACAACACATTAAGTGTACAGTAAATTATAACTGAGTATGTATAAAATCAAGAGCTTACATATGCACTCAGGTAGAATCAAAGGAAGATCAAAGAAATTTAAAAGTGTGTTCGAATACTGAAAAATTAGTGTTGCTTACTGGACTGAGTTCTGCATACGGAGCTCTGATTGCTTTAGGTATTTTTTAAAAAATAACAGGCACAGCGCCGGACATAGTAGCACACGCTTGTAATCCCCGCACTTGGGAGGCGGAGACAGGAGGATCGCGCAGGTTCAAAGCCAGCCGCACTGGCTTAGGAGACCCTGTTTCCAAAAATAAAATGGATCTGGGAGTGTAGCCCGGAGGTGGAAGAGCTTTCAGGAATCCCAGTACCACCAAAAAAAAAAAAAAAACAGGCACAGCTAGGCATAGTATTGCATGCTTGTAATCCCAGCATTTGGAAAGCTGAGATGATAGGAGGACTGCGGTTTGCAGCCAGCGTCAGCTACTTAGTGAGGCCCTTTGCAACGCAGTGAGACCCTGGGCTGTGGGTATAGCTGGGAGGTAGAATGCCCATCTCCAGTACTGCAAAAAAGAAAAAAAAAGAAAAAAAGAAAAGAAAGAAAGAAAGAAACAGGCACAGTGCAACTGTAATCACAGTATTTGAGAGACAAGACAGGAAGATCACAGATTCAAGGCCAGCACACAATAACTTTGTGAATTCTATTTCAAAATTTAAAAAAAATAAATTTTTAAAAGGGCTCAGGGTTGCCGGACGTGGTGGCGCAGGCTTGTAATCCCTGTACTTGAGAGGGAGACAGGAGAATCACACAGGTTTGAAGTCAGCCTCAGCTACTTAGTGAGGCTCTAAGCAACTTAGTGAGATCCTGTTTCCAAATAAAATATAAGATAGGTCTGGGAATGTAGCCCACAGGTAGAAAGCCCCTGGGTTCCCATCTCCAGTACCACAAAAAAAAGGGGGGAGATGTTGGGGGATAGCTCTGGAACAGAGTGGCCCTAAGTTCAATCCCCAGTACCACCAAAACATAACACACAACGGAGATCCCAATCTTTGCAGATGATTATATACACAACATGGGCCATAGTAGAAAGTGTGGACAGCAGAGCCTGGCTCTCAGAAATGTACAACTGTACATTCCTGTGGCCAAATATCAGGTATGACACTATCTTCAGATATATTCCTTGTGAACTTTAGATTTATAATCCATGAAAAGCATGGCTAAGTTGCCTACTTCATTAAGTTCTTAAAGCAATTAAATTATAAGTACATTAAATACTCTGATTTCTCCATTAAATGCTCTCTGATTTAACTTTGTTTTCAGCTTTCTTTGTGGAATGTTTTCACTTAACAGTATTTGCAATATTATTTTAACATGTACCCAAATTTCTAAGGAAAAAATATGTGAAAATATTAAGATTTCTATAAATGGATTCTTTTGACAGAATCAGACTCTAACAATTACCTTTTGTTCTTCTCTTTCTGTTGCATGGTGACACTTTTCAATTCTCCAGTGTCTCAAGAAATCCCGAAGATATCCAAAGAGGGTGAGCACGCCATACCCCACATATGTGAGCACAGCAACCAGCATGGGCGTCTCTTCAAAGGCTTCATTAAACGGTCGTTTATATAGTCCTCCATTTTCTGTAACATGATGAATCTAAAAGAGAAATTTAAAATATTGTTTTCAATCATGACAAGAAAAAAATTTCTATTTAAAATCTGTGTCCTCAGAGATGTGTAAAACTATATTTTGAAAATTGTCTAAGTTCAATGAAACACTAAGATCTACTTTCAGCACTTGGGAGGCTGAGCTAGGAGAATCACAGTTTGAGGCTGGCCTTGATGGCTCATGCTTGTTATCCCAGTACTTTGGAGGCTGAGACAGGAGGATCACAGGTTTGAGGACAGCCTCAGCAAATAATGAGACTCTCATCAACCTAGCGAAATCATGCTTCAAAATAAAAATAAAATAGGGCTGGGGAATAGCCTGGTGGCAGAATGCCTCTGGGTTCAATCCCCAGTAACCCCCCCACACACAAACACACAAAATAGGGCTAGAAGAAAAGTTCACTAGTATAAATTTCCCTAGGCTCAATCTCCAGTACTATTAACTAATTAATATAAACAAAGAAAAATCTGTTCTGAATACTGTATTAGCTTACCAATTATGTGTCCAAAAGTTCAAAAGTAAATTTAGTTTTACAAATATCAAACATTTGTAAATGTTCTACTACCACACATTCTTAGAGCCACCCAGCCATAGTATTCCAAACAAACATCAGCACGAGGCCACTGCAGCGACTCGGCTCATATGACCCTCTGTCAGCAGTAACACGAATATGTTACGCACACAGTAAAATGCTCCTCAGCGGCCAGCACGGCAGAAGAGCAGAATGAGATGACGGTACCATGACACATGTCTGCCTTGCACTTAGGAGGCTGACACAGGAGCATCATAAGTTTGAGACCATCATGTGATAATTTAGCAGGTCCCTCTTTCAAAATAAAAAATAAATAAAAAGGATGGGGATGTACCTAAGAGTGAGAACACTATTACAGTGATTAGTAATTGTTAATTCCTTCATCTTGACCTCAGTATCTATTTTTAAACATTCTCAAGTTATTCTTTGTTTTGTCCTTTGGGATACTTGGATTTTTAATGTACAAATGGAGGCATTTTAATTTTTATTTGTTTTTTTTTTTTTGTATGTGTGTGTAGTACTGGAGGTAGAACCCAGGGGCCTTTTCTACTCCCAGACCTATTTCATACTTTATTTGGAAACAGGGTCTCACTGAGTTGCTGAGAGCCTCACTCCGTAGCTGAGGCTGGCTTTGAACCTGTGCGATCCTCCTGTCTCAGCCTCCCAAGTGCTTGGATTACAAGCGTGCGCCACCACGCCCAGTTACTTTTGATTTCAAAGATTAAAACTTTTTAATTTTTGGACAATTGTGTACGTGTATGTGGTTCTGGGGACTGAGCCCAGAGGAATTCTACCTGAGCTATATTCCTGGCCCTATTTTTTAATTTTTATTTTGGAATAGTCCTGCTAGGCTGATGGGAGTCTCACTACTTTCAGAGGTTGTCCTCAAACCTGTGATCTTCCTGTCTCAGCCTCCCAAGTACTGGGATTACAAGCGTGTGCCATCATGCCCAGCCTTTTTAGACAATTTCAATGGAAATCTTGTTTTACAAAAGAAACCCACCAGAGAAGAACTTCATATATTAACTTTAATCCTAACTTTGGAACAATTGGCTGAAGTGATGATGGTCAATCAAAATTACTAGGAGCACATTGTCAATTAAGCATTATACTAGAGTTATGAGAAGTCTCAAAGGAATAAAAGAACCAGGTGTGATGGTGCATGCCTGTAATCCCAGGACTTGGGAGGCTGAGATAAAGAACGAAGGTTCCAGGACAGCCTCAGCAAGTAGTGAGACTCAGCAACCTAGCAAGACCATTTCAAAACAAAAAATAAAATAGGGCTGGGGGCAGAGCTCAGAGGTAGACTAACCCTGGGTTCAATCCCCAGTACCTAAAACACACACACACACAGAATAAAAGATTCTTTCTTGTCCTCTCAAACAACCTGATTAGAGATAGGTATATATGTATAAATAAATGCAAACAAATAAAATTTATATAACTACACAAGTTGATTTATATACATTAATACATATTAAGACAAGAAATTTCTGAATATCACTATTAATTTTAGAATGCTGCCAGTTAGAACAGTTGCAAAGGACAAGAGTTATACTTGACAAGAGAGAGGATTCAGATAGGCTGAGAAGATGGAATCTGTGGGCAATGGCCTAAATAAAAGAATTTCTGTGAACTCTAAAACTGATCTAGGTCTTCATTAATCTCTTCTTCAAAGGTAGACATTTGTGTCAATATTTAATAGTTAAACTTTATTTGTTGTTTTGTGTGTGTCACTGGGGATTGAATCCTGAGCATTGTACCTCTTCCCTTCTCTCTCTCTCTCTCTCTCTCTCTCTCTCTCTCTCTCTCTCTCTCTCTCTCTGTGTGTGTGTGTGTGTGTGTGTGTGTGTGTGTGTGTGTGTGTGTCTGGGATTACAAGCGTGTGCCACCACACCCGGCTTGAGCACTGTATCTGAGCCATACCTCCAGCCCTTTCTATTTTTTGTTTTGAAACAGGGTCTCCATAGGTTGCTGAGTCTTGCTACATTGTTGAGGCTGTCCTCAAAATCCAATCCTTCTGTCTCGGCCTCCCAAGTACTGAGATTATAGGTGTATGTCACCAGCCTAGCTAATAAATGTTTATGCAAGAATAAGGTTATAATGTATTTATTAAAAAAATTGCCAGAAATGAGCTAATATATGAAAGTAAAAAATTATTTAAGCCAAGCCTGATGCATGTGCCTATCATCCCAGCTACTCCAGAGGCTGAAGCAAGACAACTGCTTGAGCCCAGGAACTCGAGGCCAGTCTGGTTAACAGAGTGAGATCCCCCGCTCTCAAAAAACTTTTAAAAAGAAAACAAAATTGTCTGAAAATTAACAATGTAAAGAAACTGTTAAGCTGGGCAGAGCAAAATGAAAAGCAGCTTTAAACAAAAGAAAAACACTGATCACCACTGTGTTTAAAAATATTTTGCCTTAATAAGTGACATGAGGCACAGCAGTGCATGCCTGCAATTCTGGTACTTGGGAGTCTAAGACAGGAGGATTAAAGGTTCAAACTCAGCCTCAGCAACTTAGGGCTGGGGACATAGATTGGAAATAGAATGTCCCTGGACTCAATCCCCAGTAACAACAATAACAACAACAGAATGGTGTGTTTATATTAATATCAGACTCACCTTAACTCTGAAATTATTTAAACAATTCACTCTCAATTTTATGTATCATTAAAATGTTAGGAGAGAGCCTGGCGTGGTGGCACACGCTTATAATCCCAGCACTGAGACAGGAGGATCTCACAGGTTCAAAGCCAGCCTCAGCTACTCAGTGAGGCTCTCAGCAACTTAGTGAGACCCTGTTTCCAAATAAAGTATAAAAGAGGTCTAGAGTATAGCCTGGAGGTAGAAAAGCCTCTGGGTTCCACCCGCAGTACCACCACCACCACCACAACAACATGTCAGGAGAGTTCATTCCTGACTAATGTCAGGAATGTAGTGGGTGGATTTTTATAAAGAGATGTCTTCATTTCAGACACACCCAAAGCAGCAGACAAAGAATTCATACTGCAGGCTGGACTATCTAGGAAAAAGCCAGCTAAACCATCAGTGATGCTGTTTGTGTGTGGTGCTGGGGATCAAACGCAGGGCCTCACACATGCCAGCCAAGTACCCTACCACTGAGCTACAACTCTAGCCCAATATTTTTGTGTATGAAAGTCTTATTTTAAATTAAGAGTACTTTGAAGAACTAAGGCTCAACTTTAGAGTGACTTTTGGAACGTGGCTTAAGTGAAAACCATTAGTGACCCTGATCACACAGCAGCAGAATGGATAGGCCAAATGATATGCAACTTCCACAAGTAGAAAAGTCTCAAGACTCAGGGAGAACATAATTACGTGATCCATAAGTACTGATGTTAATTAAGGTTTACCTCTCATGTGATCCAACAATAAGGGCATCACTCTCCTATACATGAATAATGCTCCATGACGAAAAGCACTGGGGGATGGAACCTAGGGGCTTTTCTACCTCTGGGCTATACTCCCAGACCTATTTTTTAATATTTTATTTAGAGTCAGGGTCTCACTAAGTTGCTGAGAGCCTTATGAAGTAGCTGAGGCTGGATTTGAACCTGTGCGATCCCCCTGTCTCAGCCTCCCAAGCCTCCCATGTGCCACCACGCCCGGCTCCTTGTTCTTTATTTTGAAACAGGTCTCACTAAGACGCAGAGTATCTCACTAAGTAGCTAAGGCTATCCACAAACCCATATCTCCTCCTGTCTTAGCTTCCCAAGTACTGGGATTACAAGCATGTACCACCACGCCTGGCTTAATCCCACCTTATTTTCTGAATTCCACTCAGAACTAGTAATAAATTTCTGTTCCTTAGTTCAAGATCTTATTGGATACTGGGGAATTTTAAGGAGGCTGAAAATCTTGATACAAGTAAGAGATATACAATACATACACAGGTTTCAAATTCAGGAGTCAGCCAGGCGTGGTGGCGCACGCTTGTTATCCCAGCATTCGGGACGCTGAGACCAGAGGATCGCAGTTCGAGGACAGCTTCAGCTACTTAGTGAGGCCCTCTGCAACTCAGTGAGATCCAGTTTCAAAATAAAGAATAAAAAATAGGGCAGGGGTGTAGCTTGGAGGTCGAATGCCCTTGGTTCCACCCCCAGACCTGCCAAAAAATAAATAAATATAAAAATTCAGGAGTCACACACTCCCATGATAGACTCACATGGTTTACATCATTGCCCAGCACAGTGTGCTGGCATATTATATTCCTCAAGTTAAAAAAAAAAAATATATATATATATATCAGTGCCTCTTTCTTCGATGAATTATTCCAACATCCTTCTTCCCATCTGGTCTTCCATTTTATAGTGTAAAATGACTCGGGATGATTCTGAAAAAAGGATTCAAGAATCCTATTTCTTATAAACAAGGACAAGCCTGGCATGGGGGTGCATGCCTGTAATTTCAGTTCTTGGGAGGCTGAGACAGAAGATTCACAGGTTCGGGAATAGCCTCATCAAGTAGCAATACTCTCAGTAACCTAGCGAGACCCTATTTCAAAACAAAAACTAAACTGGGCTCACGGTGGTGTAGCTCAGAGGTAGAATGCTCCTGGGTGGTTCAATCCCCAAGACCATACAACAAACAAACAAACAAAACAGAAACAAAAAAGAACATTCTTTTACAAAACAATATAATTATCAAAATTAAGAAATCTATGAAGCCGGGCGTGGTGGCGCACGCTTGTAATTCCTGCGCTTGGGAGGCAGAGGCAGGAGGATTGAGGCCAGCCTCTCTGGTTTAAGAGACCCTGTTTCAAAAATACAGAAAATAGGTCTGGGAGTGTAGCCCAGAGGTAGAAGGGCTTCCAGGAACCCCAGTGCCACCAAAAAAAAAAAAAAAAAAAAGAAATCTATGAGCCGGGCGTGGTGGCGCACGCTTGTAATCCCCGCGCTTGGGAGGCGGAGACAGGAGGATCGCGCAGGTCCGAAGCCAGCCGTGCTGGCGTAAGAGACCCTGTTTCAAAAATATAAAATAGGTCTGGGAGTATAGCCCAGAGGAAGAAGGGCTTCCAGGAACCCCAGTACCACAAAAAAAAAAAAAAAAAAAAAAAAAAGCCTGGCTTAGGTGTTACATTCTCTCTCTCTAATGGGGGGGATTATACTGTAAAATGACTTGGAATAATTCTGAATAAAGATTTTAAGAATCTTGTGAAAGAACAGAGTAACTCTGCAATGGAGCAATAAAGGCAAAGTAATTATTGTGGAAACAGAAGCATAGATTTCTAATATGAATAGAAAATCAGATAAGTATTGTTTCCTTCAGCAAATGAATACATTCCAGCTGAATGCAAAGATGACAGAATCTGCCCACCTGGGAGGTGGTTTGGAGTTTTCGTTTTGTTTTGTAGTACTGGGGATTGAACCCAAGGGCATTCTACTTCCAAGCTACAACTCCAGCCCTATATTTTATTGTTTTATTTTAAAACAGGGCCTAAGTTGCGGAGGACCTCACTAAGTAGCTGAGGTTGGCCACAAACCTGTGATCTTCCTGTCTCAGTATCCCAAGTACTACAATGACAAGTGCGCCACCACACCCAGCTGGTTTGGAGCACTTTCGTCAGCTGGGTGTGGTGGCACACACTTAAAATCCCAGCATTTGGGAGGCTGAGGCAGGAAGATCGCAGTTCGAGGACAGCCTCAGCTACTTAGTGAGGCCTTTTGCAACTCAGTGAGACCCTGTTTCAAAATAAAGAATAAATGCCCCTGGGTTCCATCCCTAGTACTGGAAAAAAAAAAAAAAAGTAATGTCTAATATAAGCCTTTTTTTTTTTTTTAACGGTACTGGGGATGGAACCCAGGAGCATTCTGCATCCGAGCTACACCCCAGCCATATTTTTTTTTATTCTTTATTTTGAAACAGGGTCTCACTGAGTTGCAAAGGACTTCACTAAATAGCTGAGACTGTCCACGAACCCAGATCCTCCTGTCTCAGCCTCACAAATGCTGGGATTATAAGCGTGCGCCACCATGCCTGGCTAATATGAGCCATTCTTTAGCGAAGAACTGTCATTATTGTGTCTTTTGCATTAAATGAACCCCACTCTTTCCCAAGTAGTAAAGTGTATTGGTTCTTAAGATCAGTTCTGCTATAATTGTCCTTTCTTGGAATTTTACTGAAACCTACTAGCCTTTCCCTATTGCATACCACACATACTTGAGAGAATAGTTGGGGTTTTGTGCAAATCACTCAAGCTATGCCATACTCAGACTGGATATTTCCAGAAGTATCCTCCTTTTTTATTTTATTTTTGTTATTTTGGTGGTACTAGGGGTGGAACGCAGGAGCTTTCCACCTACGAGCTATACTCCCAGACCTATTTTTTATATTTTATATTTTATTTGGAAACAGGGTCTCACTAAGTTGCAGAGAGCCTCACTAAGTAGCTGAGGCTGGCTTCAAACCTGTGCGATCCTCCTGTCTCAGCCTCCCAAGCACGGGGATTACAAGCGTGCACCACCACGCCTGGCTAGTATCCTCCTTTTGTACCAAGGAAATTTTGAAAGGCAGGGACTCCACATTTTTTCTTGCAGTTGGTATACATTACCTCATTTCTGTCAGTACATTATCTCCAATGGAAGGGACTAAAAAGTGCTTCCCAAGTTAGCTGTACATGACCATTTTCCTATTGAAAACCCTAAAACAGAGACTTTAAAGAATACACAGACTGGCAGGTCAGCGGAGTGACATCCACGGCACAGCAGACAACTGCCCGAACTTGCCACCCAAGCCTCCTCTCTAGCCCCTTCCCATCTTGATAAGCTCCAGGTCTAACAGACAGATGCCAAAGCATGCAGGTTGGAGTTCAAATGCAGATCTGCACAAACACTGCCTCCTCTTCTGAGCTCTCTGGAACCTCTCATGTCCTGAGCCTTTAACACCAATCCCTCCACTCCACCATCTGCAAAATCAAGCGCCAGTCTGCTTGGCAGCTCACACCACAGAGGCAGCCCAATCCACATTCATGTCCCTTCTCTGGGTAGGCCCCTGGTGATCACATCTACACTTTGTGACTGTAGTTCCTTGCTGTAACTAATTGGCACTGAACAGACACCTTTGTCAAAAGTAACCCAACAACCCTCTCTCATGGGGATTTAAGTTCAATGTGAGAGTGTGGCCTTCGATGGGTTAGCAACTAAATTAAAAATCTTATCAGTTTACATACTTAAAAAGCTGTACATTTTTTAAGTTAAAAACAAGTATTTATTGAACTTCTGTATACTCTCAATAAAATTTAAAATGGCCATGTTGTATTTCTGTTTAAAAAAATAACATATTTTAATATTGTTTTATATGAAAAGATAGAAGTTAGAAAAATCTCATACCTAAAAAAAATTGAGCCAATACATTAAAATATAAAGAAAACAAATAGCTCATGAAACTCTACAACTAAAAATAACCACTAGCTAGGCACAGTGGCATATACCTGTAATCCCAATACTTAGAAGGCTGAAACAGGAAGATTACAGGTTCAAGGCTAGCCTCAACAATTTAGCGAGACCTTTTTCAAAATAAATAATAAAAAAGGCTGGAGCGAGCCAGGCATCGTGGCGCACGCTTGTAATCCCAGCATTTGAGAGGCTGAGACAAGAGAACTGCAGTTCGAGGATAGCCTTAGCTACTTCGTGAGGACCTTTGCAACTCAGTGAGACCCTATTTCAAAATAAAAAATAATAAATAGGGCTGGGGGCATAGATCAGAGGTGGAACGCCCGAGTTCCATCCCCAGTACCGCAAAAAAGGGGGGTCTGGGTTCAATCCTCGGTACACCAAAAGAAAGAGGAACTGAGGGTGTAGCTTGGAGTGAGAATGCCCCTGGATTCAATTCTCAGTACAAAAAAAATTTTTAAATTGAAAAGAAAAATAAAGTCAGGCCTGGTGGTACACATTTGTAATCCCAGCATTTAGAAGACTAAGACAGGAGGATCATGGTTTGTGGACAGCCTCAGCCACTACTTAGTGAGGCCCTTTAAAACTCAGTGAGACCCTAATTCAAAATAAAGAATAAAAAATAGGGCTTGGGGTTTAGCTCAGAGGTAGAATGCTCAAGTTCCATCCCCAATACTGCAAATGAAAACAAAACAAAACAAAACAAAAAACTGAACGATTCTTAGGACAAGAATCATCTGTTGTATAGAGTATAGCTCTTGAAGTATAGATAGAAATAAATTACTTATAGGATACATGAAAAATGAAATAATTACGATTTTGAGTTTGTTGGTGGAATAATGCCAAGTTCCTAGGAAGAGAAGTCTTGTTTTGAAATACTGAGGATAGAACCCAGGAGCACTCTATCTTTGAGCTACACTCCCAGCCTTATTTTATACTTTTATTTTGAAACAAGGTCTCACTAAGTTGAGGAGGACCTAAATTGCTAGGGCTGGCCACAACCTGTGAGCCACCTGTCTCAGCCTCCCAAGTATTAGGATAACAGGCATGCACCAAAACATCCAGCTCTAGAAGTTTTGATATCTGAAAATTATTTTTGCAAGGTTTTTTTTTCCTTAGGTACTGAGGATGAAACCCAGGGGCATTCTATCTCTGAGCTAAACCCCCAGCCCTATTTTTCATTCTTTATTTTGAAACAGAGTCTCACTGAGTTGCAAAGGGGCTCACTAAGTAGATGAGGCTGTCCAGAAAGCTGGGATTACAAACGTGCACCACCATGCCCAGAGAGAGAGAGAGAGAGAGAGAGAGAGAGAGAGAGAGAGTGTGTGTGTGTGTGTGTGTGTGTGTGTGTGTGTGTGTGTGTGTGTGTGGCGCCTAGGGAAGGAACCCAGGGACATTCGACCTCTGAGCTACACTCACTACCCTATTTTCCTATTTTTTTATTCTTTATTTTGAAACAGGGTCTTAAGTAGCGGAGAGCCTCACTAAGTAGTAGCTGAGGTTGTCCACAAACTGCAATCCTCCAGTCTCAGCCTCCCAAATGCTGAAATTACAACCGTGTGCTAACATGTCCCCCCTTTTTTGGGGTTTTTTTTTTTTTTTTTTTTTTTTTGCAAGTCTGGGGATGGAACCCAGGAGCATTCAACCTCCCAGCTACACTCCCTTCCCTATTTTTTAGTCATTTTATTTTATTTTTGAAACAGAGTCTCACTGAGTTGTAAAGGGCCTCACTAAGTAGCTGAGGCTGTCCACAAACCACCACCCTCCGGACTCAGCCTCCCTAATGCTGGGATTACAAGTGTGAGCCACCACGCCCAGCTTTTTTTTTTTTTTTTTTTTTTTTTGCAGTTTTTAAGTTAAAAATTAAACATTAGGAATCTTCATTCTAGGGCCTATGAAATTTTAGGGAAGATCAAATTATGGGAAATGTCTCAAGTAGAGCTATACAGGCTGTGTACTGTGCCTTCTCTTTCCATCCTAGTCCCTCCCTCCTAGGAAAGCACGAATTCAAGAGAGATTGCTAGACCATGTCTATAAAAGACCTTCAGAAACTAAAGTCAAGGTTGCGTCTGCCTTTTGCTCTCTTAGGCAGAAATGGTTAAGGACTGAGCACCTCCATCCAAATAGCTGGGTCAGGCTGAGCTGAAAGTTTATGTAGACTTGGTCCAGTGTCTCAAGGACAGAATCCATTGCTTCTGTCAGAGGCTAAGCACTATAAGACTGTGGCTAGGTTTCAAGTTGCATTTCAGGGCCCTCTAGGCTCTCCAGCATTTGGTAAACGTCCTGTGCAGAAAAACTGGCCATGTACTTGGGGCTCTTCAAGAATCAGACTGTTGTGCCAGGCAAAACAGCTGTCATACACTGGTTTTTCTTTCTCTTGGTAGAGTTCTCTGCCTAGAACAAGACCAATAATAATCAGTCCATGTTCAAACTGCAGGCTGAACAAGAAAAAGTAGCTGGCAATTTCAGCTCCCTGGGAAAGTGCTCTTCCTTCTCCAGAATTTGAGTTTGTCTCATCCTCACTGTCTTGTATTGAAGAAAGCTCTTCGATGTCTTTACTTATTTTTATTTATTTGTGTGTGTGTGTGTGTGTGTGTGTGTGTGTGTGTGTGTGTGTGTGTACTACCTCCGGGCTACACTCCCAGACCTATTTTTTTCTACTTTATTTGGAAACAGTCTCACTAAGTTGCGGAAAGCCTCACTAAGTAGCTGAAGCTGGCTTCAAGCCGGTGTGATCCTCCTGTCTCAGCCTCCCAAGTGCAGGGATTACAAGCGTGCGCCACCACACCTGGCTTCTTCATTGTCTTTTTTTTTTTTTTTTTTTTTTGGTGGTACTGGGGTTCCTGGAAGCCCTTCTATCTCCGGGCTACACTCCCAGACCTATTTTTACATTTTTATTTGGAAACAGGGTCTCCTAAGCCAGCGCGCGTGGCTAGCTTCGAACCTGCGCGATCCTCCTGTCTCTGCCTCCCAAGCTCGGGGATTACAAGCATGCGCCACCACGCCCTGCTTCTTCATTGTCTTTAAAACTGTTTCTTCAGCCGGGCGTGGTGGCGCACACTTGTAATCCCCGTGCTTGGGAGGCTGAGACAGGAGGATCATACAGGTTCGAAGCCAGCCTCAGCTACTTAGTGAGGCTTTCAGCAACTTAGTGAGACCCTGTTTCCAAATAAAATAGAAAAAAGATCTGGGAGTATAGCCCAGATCCAACTACTTGGGAGGCTGAGACAGGAGGATTATAGGTTTATGGCAAACCTCAGCTACTTAGTGACAACCTCCGTAGTTTAGTGAGACCCTCTGTTTCAAAATAAAGAATAAAAAATGGGGCTTGAGATATAGCTTGGAGGTAGAAAGCCTCTGGGTTCCACCCCAGTACCACCAAAAAACAAACAACAACAAAAAAAAAACTGTTTCTTCTTTATATTTTTTTATTTTTTCAAGTAACATATATAGTTTAATATAGTTGTTCCGTGAAAGTGATAGCTTGCCTCTACCTATTAAATCCAACCTGAAATCAGAAGTCTCATTATTTTTTAGTTTATTTTGTTTGCAGTACTAGGGATTCAACCCCAGGGAATTCTACCTCTGAGCTATAATCCTAGCCCTATTTTATCTTTTTTATTTTATTGTATTTTATTTTATGTTGTGGTACCAGGGATTGAACCCAAGGGCATTCTACCTCCAAGCTATATCTCAAGCCCCATTTTTTATTGTCACTAAGTAGCTGAGGTTTGCCATAAACCTATAATCCTCCTGTCTCAGCCTCCCAAGGAGTGGGATTACAAGTGCATGCTACCACGCCTGGCTTTATTTTTTTATTTTGAAACAGCATCTTGCTAAATTGCTGAGGCTGGCCTAAAACCTGTGATCCTCCTGTCTCCCAAATACTGGGATTTCGATTTGATTTTGTTACCAATGTGTCATAAAAACTAAAATTGTTGAGAGCCAGGTTCAGTGGCACAGACCAGTAATCCCAGTACTTGAGAAGCTGAGACAAGAGGATTCAAAGTTTGAGGCCAGCCTCAACAATTTAGCAAAACCAACTTAATGAGACTACTTAAAAATAAAATTTCTAAGCCAGGCATGGTGGCACATGCTTGTAATCCCAGCATTTGGGAGGCTAAGACAGGGGGATCGCAGTTCACAGACAGCCTCAGCTACTACTTAGGCCCTTTGAAACTCATTGAAACCCAGTTACAAAATAAAGAATTAAAAAATAGGACTAGGGTGTAGCTTAGAGGTAGAATGCCCCTGGGTTCCATCTCTAGTACCACAAAAATAAATAAATAAATAAATAAATAAATAAGTAAAATTTCCAGCCAGGCATGGTGGCACACGCTTGTAATCCCAGTACTTGGGAGGCTAAAACAGGAGGATCACAGGTTCAAAGCCAGCCTCAAGAGGCCCTCCACAACTTGTAAGACCCTGTTTCCAAATAAGAAATAATATTGGCCGGGCGTGGTGGCGCACGCTTGTAATCCCAGCATTCGGGAGGCTGAGACCTAGAGGATCGCGGTTCGCGGACAGCCTCAGCTACTTAGTGAGGCCCTCTGCAACTCAGTGAGACCCGGTTTCAAAATAAAGAATAAAAAATAGGGCAGGGGGTGTAGCCCGGAGGTCAAATGCCCCTGGGTTCCATCCCCAGACCCGCAAAACAAAACAAAACAAAACAAAACAAAAAAAAACAAATAAGAAATAATATTGGGCTGGGGGTTTAACTCAGAGGTAGAATGCCTCTGGGTTCAATCTCCAGTGCCACAAAATAAATAAATAAATAAATAAATAAATAAATAAAAATAAAATTCCCAGTACCAAAATAATTAAAGTTGTTTGGATAAGATAGAAATTATTAAAAATTTTTTTTCTCTTTTTTCTTTTTTTTTAAGTAATGGGAGTTGAACCCAAGGGCATTCTACCTCCAAGCTACACTCCCTTAGCAAGAGCTAAGAGGTAGAATGCCCCTGGGTTCCATCCCCAGTACTACCAAAAAAAAAAGGAAAAAAATTTAAATTCCCACAAGACAAGGTTATTGAGGTCCTTTTGTCAAAAGTATTTACCCAGTGCCAATCAATTATCGCCACAGAAATGCAAAACACAGATGTGATCACATCAGGAGGTATTCCCAGAGAAAGAAAACAAATGAGAACTGGCAGGGTCCGCAGTGGGCAGCAAGGGCCTGCAGAACCAGACTGGTGCTTGTGGGGAGGGCAGAGCGGAGGGGCCAGTGTTACAGGCGCAGGACATGTGGCAGGGCTACTTGAACTCCAGCCTGTGACTCTTGCATCCGCTTTTTATGCTCTGAGCTTATCAGGATGGGAAGGTACTACGGAAGAGGCTTGGGTGGCAAGTTAGGGCGGTAACACCCTGTTGACTATGTGTCCTGGATGCACTCTGCTGACATGTTCCCGTCCATGTCTTCCTAAAGGTCTCTGGGGTGTTTTCTATAGAAAAAAGGTCATGCAGAGCTAGCTTTGGAAGCACTTCTCATTTTTCCACTTGAGATATACACTGACAAATATTAGGTAATTTAAGCCGGGCATGGTGGTGCCGGCTCGTACTTGGGAGTGAGGCCCTCCACAAGTTGGTGAGACTTTGCTTCAAAATGAAGAATTAAAAGAAAAAAACTAAGCCAGACATGGTTGTCATACCTGTAATCCCAGTATCTGAGAGGCTAAGACAGAAAGATCGCAGGTTTTAGAACAGTCTCAGCAAGTAGTGAGACTCTTATCAACCTGAGACCCTGTTTCCAAATAAGAAAAAAAAAAAAAAATCAGGCTAGAGGTATAGCTTGAAGGTATAATAACTAGTTCAATCTTCAGTACTGAAAAATAAAAAAATAGGTAATTTATTCTGATTGTAAGAAAAAATGTGGAGCCCCTGTTTTTCAAAATTTCCTTGGTATAAAAAAGAGGACGCTTCTGAAAACATCCATTCAGAGTATGGCACAGCTTGAATGATTTGCACAAAGCTCTAAACCATTCTCCCTAGCTACGTATGGTATGCAGTAGGAGAGGCTAATGTATTTCAGTAAAATTCAATAAAAGGCCAGCCTTGCCAGGGGCATGGTGGTACACACTTGTAATCCCAGTATTTGGGAGGCTGAAATGGGAGAATCCAGGTTCACAGCCAATCCCAGGTACTTAGTGAGGCCCTCTGCAACCTCGTGAAACCCTGTTTCAAAATAAAGAATAAAAAAATAGAACCGGGGAAGCTAGGCGTGGTGGCACACGCTTGTAATCCCAGCATTTGGGAGGCTGAGACAGGAGGCTCACGGTTCATGGACAGCCTCAGCTACTTAGTTAGGTCCTTTCCAACTCAGTAAGATCCTGTTTCAAAATAAAGAATTAAAAAAAAAATAGGGCTCGGGGTGTAACTTGGAGGTAGAATGCCCCTGGGTTCCATCCCTAGTACGGGGGGGGGGGGGGGGGGGGAGATAGGGCTGGGGGAATAGCATGGAGGTAAAATGTCCCTGGGTTCAATCTCCAGGAATAAAAAAAAAAAAAAAAAGCCAGCCTTTATAACCAACTCTCTCAGAAGATGAAATCTATTTGTTGTTCCTATTTTATTTTTTATTTTTTGGCACTAGGGATTGAACCCAGGGTAGTCTACCTCTCAACTATACCCCCAGCCCTATTTCACTTTTTATTTTGAAACAGGGTCTCACTAAGTTTTGGAGGGCCTCACAGTAGCTGAGGCTGGCTGTGAACCTGTGATTCTCCTGGGATTACAAGTATGCGCCAGTACACCTAGCTAGCTTGTCCTTTTTTAAAGTGTCTTCTTGAAGTAACATTATGATTACATTTTCAATATTGCATCACTGAAGCTGGGTATGGTGGTAGAGGCCTGTAACCCTCAGTACTTGGGAGGCTGAGACAGGAGGATCACAGGTTTGCAGGCCAACCTCAGCAATTTAGGCCCTCCTCAACTTAGTGAAATTCTGTTTCAAAATAATAAATAAAGGGCTGGGGGGGTGGTGCACGCTTGTAATCCCAGCATTCTGGAGGCAGAGACTTGAGGATCACGGTTCGAAGACAGCCTCAGCTACTTAACAAGGCCCTTTGCAACTCAGTGAGACCCTGTTTCAAAAAATAAAAAAGGCTGGGCGTGGTGGCGCACGCTTGTAATCTCAGCATTTGGGAGGCTGAGACCAGAGGATCGCGGTTCGCGGACAGCCTCAGCTACTTAGTGAGGCCCTCTGCACCTCAGTGAGACCCTGTTTCAAAAATAAAGAATAAAAAAAGTGGGCAGGGGGTGTAGCTCAAAGGTCAAATGCCTCTGGGTTCCAACCCCAGACCTGCAAAAAATAAATAAAAAATAAAAAATAAAAACAAAAAAATAAAAATAAAAATGACTAAAAAAATAGGACAAGGGGTGTGGCTCAGAGGTAGAATGCCCCTGAGTTCCATCCCCAGTTCTGCAAAAAAATAAAAAGTAAAGTAGGGCTGGGGATGTAGCTTGGAAGTAAAATGCTCCTGAGTTCAATCCTCAGTACCACAAAAAAAGAGGAGGCTGGGAGTGGATCTCTGTTGGTAGTATACCTCTGAGTCCAACCCAGTACCACACACACACACACACACACAAAATATAAACACACACACATCATTGATTTCTTATTTTGTAGCGTAATGCCCTCTTCTATTTATCAGCTGCCATGACTTCAACTACCTTCAACTAAGACATTCTGAGTTCCTATTACATACCAGGCTTTAGAAACTTACTGATTAGGCTTTTTAAACTAATTCAAGATCATCATGTTTATGTTATAATCATTCCATATTACAAAAGTTGCTGAATATTTTCCCCAACCTTAATGTTATCTGAACACTGGATCACCTCAGTCTCAGTGTAACCTCACATCTTCCTTATTCAGAAATTATCAGAAAGCAGCATACTGATTTATAACAGATCACATTAAATATTGTATAATATATCAAATTAAATATTCCATATGCCCAATGGAATACTATTCAGCCATGAAAAAGAGGGAAATCTTGTCATTTGTGGCAATGTGGTTGAAAATGAGAATCATTATGTTAAATGAAGTAAGCCAGGCTCAGAAAGACAAGTATTACAAGATCTCACTTATGTGAAATCCAAAAAAAGTTAATTTCATAAAAACTGAGAGGTGTTAAAGGCCAGGGAAAATTTGAGGAGGGGGTAGGGGAAAGTTGACCAACATGTATTAAGTTACAATTAGATAGTGCAAGAGGTTCTGGTCATTAGTAAAGCTAGAGAAAGCTGTAGGTACAGGTCAGTGGTAGCGCATTCATCGGTCTGCCATGTCTGGGTTTCAGCACCACAAAAAAAGGAAGGGTTTTGCCGGGCGTGGTGGCACACACTTGTAATCCCCACGCTTGGGAGGCTGAGACAGGAGGATCACAAGTTTGTGGCCAGCCTCAACTACTTATTGAGGCCCTCCCTCGGCAACTTAGTGAGACTGTTTCAAAATACAGAATAAAAAATCAGGCTAGGGTTGTAGCTCAGAGGTAGAATGTCCCTGGGTTCCATCCCCAGTACCACAAAAATAAATAAATAAATATTCCCTGGCACCTCAATATGTACAGCTTTTACTTATCAGTTAAAATGTAAAGTTTTTAAAAATTACCCCCAACACAAGGATTATCCCAATTCCTAAGGTCCTACAGTATCAATTATTTATATAATCAAGAGTAAAAATTATTTAAAGCAAAAGGAAAAGTAGCTGCCTCGGCTTCGTAGTAGGCTTTGACAGCACCTTAAAGGCAGCAGATAAACAATTTCTGAGGTTACGTGGGTCAAGAGCAAGGGTCTTTCTTCATCATCACAAACTGCAAATTACAGGAACCTTCTCTGAAACTATTCAAAAGGCAAACGACTTTTAGAGCCACAAACCACCTATTTAACTAGTGAGGCACACCCACTCAGCCCACAACACCGCCTCCCCATCCCTCTCAATCGCCTATTCTACCAGCAAACACTGCTTCTTTCTTTCAAAAGCTGCGTCTAGTTGAACTGACCAATCAGTTCCTCTGATCACTGCACTGCAAGCTTCTCTGGTACCTGGGCCTACTCAAAGGTGGGCAAGTCTGTCCTCCTGAACATCCAAGGTTAAGATACTATCCTGAGAACAGGGCTATGTGTTTATTTCCCATGAATTCTTATTAAAGAGAATTCCTGAGAACCACGAATGACTGGAATCATCCGGATCCAGTTAATAAAATTCAAATATTCTTCCCCTTGGTGGAAAAAGCACTGAAACATAACTCTTATCCTACAAGTCGTATGTCTGCAAAGCCTGAGGGCTTCAAAGGTGTCTCACACCTGAGTGCGATAGAGGCCCTTCTGGCTATTCCTATTTCTGCCTCAGACCCAAAGTCTCCTCCCCAACCACTATCACATTAAATCCCCAGTTACTATTTCCCTTTGGTAGAAACAAGAACTAGTTGCTATTTACTAAACTACCCTTCATTCATTATTTATTTATCTCCTTTTAAGTTTAAGTAGCAGGACCAACACATTATTTTTTCTACTTTGCTTGTCTTATTATTTAAACTAATTTGTGCCCCAATACCTCCTTGAGATATAATCCTACTTATTCTGGCAATTGGAAGACTCATCTTTCTAATATCCATTGAAACTATTCCTAAAAGAAAGTGGGCTTGGTGGCACAAACCCGGTAATCTCAGTACTTGGGAGGCTGAAATAGAAAGATCACAGGTTTGAGGAGAGCCTCAGCGACTCAGCAAGACCCTGCTTAAAAATTAAAAAAAAAATCAGACCAGGCGTGGTGGCGCACGCTTGTAATCCCCCACACTTGGGAGGCAGAGACAGAAGGATCGCCCAAGTTCGAAGCCAGCCTTGCTGGCTTAAGAGACCCTGTTTCCAAATAAAATATAAAATAAGTTTGGGAGTGTAGCCCGAAGGTAGAAGGGTTCCATCCCCAGTACCAAAAAAAAAAAAAAAAAAAAAAAAAAAAAAAGCTATCAGCTACTTAGTGAGGCTCTCAGCAACTCAGTGAGACCCTGTTTCCAAATAAAATATAAAATAGGTCTGGGAGTATAGCCTGGAGGTAGAAAGCCTCTGGGTTCCACTCCCAGTATCACCAAAAAATAAAATAAAATAAAGAATAAAAATAGGGCAGGGGGTGTAGCTAGCTCAGAAGTCGAATGCCCCTGGGTTCCAAACCCGCAAAAAAAAAAAAAAAAAAAAAAGAAAGAAAGAAAGAAAGAAAGAAAGAAAGAAAGAAAAAAAGAAAGAAAGAAATGCTATTAACACAGTTTTAAAAACAAACTATTTTATTTCAGGTGCAACTAAAATATGGTATTTACTTAAATATTAAATCCACAGAAATAAATTCTTGGTAATTAAGATCACTGAATAATGCAAATTGCTATTGAGAAAAACTTCTGCAATTCCTCTAGAAGTCTTTAAAAATAAGAATCCGCTGGGCATGGTGGTGCACACTTACAAAACCAGTACTTGGGAGGCTGAGACAGGAGGATTGCAGGTTTGCAGCCAGCCTCAGCTACTTAGGCCCTCTTCAACTTAGTGAGAATAAAAAATAAGGCTGTGGATGTAGCTGAAGGTAGAATATCCCAGGGTCCAATCTTCAGTATGAAAAGAAAAAAAAAAGAATCCTCTATCAAGATTGGTTTTAGGCTGGGTGTAGTGGCGCACGCCTGTGATACCAGCACTTGGAAAGCTGAGACAAGAGGATCAAAGGTTCAAAGCTAGCCTTAGCAATTTAGTGAGGCTCTCAGTAACTTAGTGAGACTGTTTCCAAATAAAATATAAAATAGGGCTGGAGGTGAAGCTCAGAGGTAGGGTTCAATCTCTAGTACCAAAAAAAAAAAGATTATTATTATTTTTTATTTTATTAGTATTATTATTTATTTATTTATTTATTGGTGGTACTGGGGTTCCTGGAAGCCCTTCTACCTCCGGGCTACACTCCCAGACCTATTTTTACATTTTTATTTGGAAACAGGGTCTCCTAAGCCAGCGCGCGGCTGGCTTCGAACCTGCGCGATACTCCTGTCTCTGCCTCCCAAACCGGGGATTACAAGCATGCGCCACCACGCCTGGCCTAAAGATTATTGTAAAAAAGTCCTTCAAGCTGGGCGTGGTGGCGCACGCTTGCAATCCCCGCACTTGGGAGGCGAAGAAGGTTCGAAACCAGCCGCGCTGGCTTAGGAGACCCTGTTTCAAAAAAAAAAAAAAAATATATATATATATATATATATATATATATAAATAGGTTTGGGAGTATAGCCCGGAGAAGGGTTTCCAGGAACCCCAGTACCACAAAAAATAAAAATAAAAATAAAAAATAAAAAAGTCCTTCAAAGAGATAAAGGGACTGACCTGCATATGCCTTACAGGTTCTTTCCAATTCTAATTCTGTCCAAGTTTCCCTAAGGCTAACTGTCACCCTTCCTTCAATATCTGACTTTCCTCCCACTCATCTAAATGCAGAAAAAAAAATACTGCTTTATTGTTCAATTATTACTCTTGTGAAAGTTGTCTCTGATCATCACTAAACAATAACCTCTGACTTATTTATAACTCCTTCCTATCACATAATCAAACTCAATTCTAACCCAAGAGTTGCTATGCTAGCAGATGCATTCCTGCCCAGACTCAGAAACATATACTGGAGAGTATGAAGGAATCTTAGAACTTTGTAACTTCTGACTGGTTCATTAAAAGACAGATGTCAAATTATGTGAAGAAATGACTTTACACAGTGCACGGTGGCACATGCTTGTAACCTCAGTGCCTGGGAGGCTGAAACAAGAGGACTGCAGGTTTGCAACCAGCTTCAGAAATTTACAGAGGCCCTCCGCAACTTAGTGAGACCCTGTTTCAAAATAAGGAATAAGTGGGCGTGGTGGCGCACGCTTGATCCCAGCATTCCGAAAGCTGAAAGCTGAGACAGGACGACGGCGATTCACACACAGCCTCAGCTACTTAGTGAGGCCCTCTGCAACTTAGTGAGAGCGTCTCAAAATGAAGAATAAGAGCCGGGCGTGGTGGCGCACACTTGTAATCCCTGCGCTTGGGAGGCAGAGACAGGCGGATCGCACAGGTTTGAAGCCAGCCGCGCTGGCTTAAGAGACCCTGTTTCCAAATAAAATATAAAATAGGTCTGGAAGTGTAGCCCGGAGGTAGAAGGGTTCCATCCCCAGTACCACCATAAATTAATTAATTAACTAATTAATTAATTTAAAAAAATAGGGCAGGGGGTGTAGCTCGGATGTCAAATGCCCCTAGGTTCCATCCCCAGACCCGCACAAAATAAAATAAAATAAAATAAAGAATAAAAACGGCTGAGACTGAATGCCCTTAGGTTCAATCCCCAGTATTACCAAAAAAAAGAGAAAGAAATCATTTTACATTTCGACCATGTTATACTCTGTATTTTAGTAAAAGCTTGACACACAGCTCCATGCCTAATATCTTCTGTGTATTTTGAGGCACAATTGGAAACATTTCCCCCAACCCCTGAATGAAGGGAGAGATATATAAAGGAAAGAACACTAGTATATCTCTTTAATTTAACAAAAATGCCTTCTAAAAGTCTTAAAATGCTCTATTATTCTCATAAAATTACCAAGACCTGTTTTTTGGATAAGAAAAATAAAACAATATTCCTCTATATGAATGTCTAGCTCTGAGGTCTGTTTGTTTGCTTACTTATTTAGTGTGGTGCTGGGGAGGCAATCTACCTCTGAGCTACACTCTCAGTCCTAATTTTTGTTCTTTATTTTGAAACAGGATCTCACTAAGTTGTGGAGGGTCTCACTAAGTAGCTAAGGCTGGCAGTGAACCTGTTATCTTTCTGCTTCAGCCTCCTAAATACTGGGATTACACGTGTGCTCTACCATCCCGGGGCCTGGAGAGAGAGGGGTGGGGGGAGACGAGAGAGAGAGAGAGAGAGAGAGAGAGAGAGAGAGAGAGAGAGAGAGAGAGAGAGAGAGATGGAGATGGAGATGGAGGGAGAGGGAGAGAGGGAGAGGGAGAGAGGGAGGGAGGGAGGGAGGGAGGGAGAGAGAGAGAGAGAGAGAGAGAGAGAGAGAGAGAGAGAAGGAGGGAGGGAGGGAGGGAGAGAGAGCGCGCGTGAGCACTGTGGTTTGAACACAGGGTCATTCTACCTCTGAGCTACACTCCCAGCCTAATTTTTTTAATCTTTTTTTTTTCTTCCTTTTTTTGCAGCACTAAGGATGGAACCCAGGGGCATTCGATCTCCAAGTGACACCCCTAGCCTATTTTGTATTCTTTTATTTTTGAAACAGCGTCTCACTGAGTTGCAAAGCACCTAAGTAGCTGAGGCTGACTGTGAACCACTATCCTCCTTTCTCAGCTTCCCAAATGCTGGGATTACAAGCTTGCACCACCATGCCCAGTTATTCTTTATTTTTGAAACAGGGTCTCACTAAGTTGCAGAGGGTCTCACTAAGTAGCTGAGGCTGGCTGAGAACCTGTGATCTTCTTGTCTCAGACTTCCGAGTACTGGTATTCCAACTGTGTGCTACCATGCCCAGCTTCTGAAGTATGTTTTGTTGCTGTTATTGTTGTTTGTGGTACTGGGGATGGAACCCAGGGGCATGCTGCCTCCAAACTACACCCCCATCCTGATTTTTTATTCTTTATCTTGAAAAACAGTTTCACTAAGTCTCAGAGGGCCTCACTAAGTAGCTGAGGCTGCCCGTGAACCGGGATCCTCCTATCCTAGCTTCTCAAATGCTGGGATTACAAGAGTGTGCTACAAGGCTAGCTCTGAAGTATGTTTTAAAAAGATTTTTCAGCCAGACATGGCAGCATATGTTTATAATCCCAGTACTTAGGAGACTGAGAGAGAATAGAGGTTTGCGGTTACAGGGTTCGCTGCTAGCCTCAGGTACTTAGTGAGGCCCTCCACAATGTAGTGAGACCCCATTCCAAAATAAAGAACAAGCCGAGCGTGGCGGTGCACGCTTGTAATCCCAGCATTCGGGAGGCTGAGACCTGGAGGATCACGGTTCGCAGACAGCCTCAGCTACTTAGTGAGGCCCTCTGCAACTCAGTGAGACCCAGTTTCAAAATAAAGAATTTAAAAAATAGGTCAGGAGGTGTAGCTCGGAGGTCGAATGCCCCTGGGTTCCACCCCTAGACCCACAAAAAAAAAAAAAAAAAAAAAAAGAAGGCTGGGGGTGTAGTTCGGAAGTACAATGCCCTAGGTTTCATCCCCAGTACCACAAAAAAATAAAAAATAAAAAGACTAATGCTGGGCGTGGTGGCGCATGCTTGTAATTCCAGCATTTGGGAGGCTGAGACCAGAGAATCACAGTTTGCGTATACTTAGCGAGGCCCTTTGCAACTCAGTGAGACCCTGTTTCAAAATAAAGAATAAAAAATAGGGATGGGAGTGTAGCTTGGAGGTAGAATCCTTCTGGGTTCGATCCCTAGTACCACACACACACACACAAAAGACTCTTGAAGCCCAGTGTGGTGATGTGTGCCTGTAATCCCAGTACTGGGGAGGCTGAGACAACAAGATTGCAGGTTCAAGGCCAGATTCAACTATTATCAAGACCCTTAGCAACTGAGCAAGATCCTATTTCAAATTTTTAAAAAAGGGCTGTGGGTTTAGCCAGGAGGTAGAATGCTCCTGGGTTCAATCCTTGTAACAAACAAACAAATAATCTTGAACAATTGTTTTTCTATAAGGAATACTGCAACCCTTCGAGCACTGCATTAGCCCCTTCTTCCAAATGCCACCAATGTGAATTGAGTAAAACTGTTCATTAAAATATATTCCAGTCAACCAAGCCCAGCATAGTGGTGTAAACTTGTGATACCAGTACTTAGGAAGCTTGGTCAGGAGGATAGCAGGTTTGTGGCCAGCCTCAGCAACCAGGTAAAGCCCTCCACAACTCAGTGAGACCCTGTTTCAAAGTAAAAAATAAGCCGGGCGTGGTGGCACACGCTCGTAATCCCTGCGCTTAGGAGGCGGAGACAGGAGGATCGCACAGGTTCAAAGCCGGACGCGCTGGTTTAAGAGACCCTGTTTCCAAATAAAAAGTATAAAAATAGGTCTGGGAGTGCAGCCTGGAGGTAGAAGGGTTTCCAGGAACCCCAGTACCACCAAAATTAAATAAATAAATAAATAAATAAATAAAAATTTAAAAATAGGGCTGGGGCTATAGCTCATAAGTAGAATGCCTCTGGGCTAAATCCTCAGTACCTCACACACACAAAAAGTCACTCAGGATGTTATGATCATGTATTTATTTACCTTTTATTTTAGTAACTTGGTATTTCTTCATCTTACTAATTGTCAACCTCTGAAGAAACATGCCTACAAATGCTAAGTTGTTAAGAGATTATGGGAGGGAGGAACTTACTTGCCTGACTAATCAGAATATAACTCTTAGCTACTGGAAACACTCAAACACAACATATCTCTAGTAAGTGAACAGCTTTCTCTTAATTTTTCCTCTTAAAAACCATACCTCATGCCAGGCATGGTGGCACATGCTTGTAATCCCAGCATCATTTGGGAGGCTGAGACAGGAGGATCGCAGTTCATAGACAGCCTCAGCTACTTAGGCCCTTTTTTAAAATAAAGAATAAAAAATAGGGCTGGGGGCATAACTCGGAGGTAGAATGTCCCTGGGTTCCATTCCCAGAACCACAAAAACAACAACAACAACAACAACAACAACAACAACAACAACAACAGCAACAAAAAACATACCCCATTCATTCCCTTGAAATGTGTTTTCTAACTCCAACCAATCAATTTTCATTACATTTGACACCATAACAATTTTATCTTATTGGTCCTTTACGTTGATGGGAAAACAACATTCTTTCACTACTTATAATAAGCTGATTTTTATCATGTTCTCCCTTACACAATTATTTCCTAAAAAGTAAAAGACAAGCTGAGTGTAGAGGTGCACGCCTGAAATCCCAGTACTTGGGAGGCTGAGAGGAGGATCACAAGGTCTAGGACAGCCTCAGGAATCCACCAAGACCCTGTTTGAAAAATAAAATAAAATAAAATAAAAGGGCTGGGACTGTAGCTTGGAGGTAGACTGCCCCCTGTGTTCAGTCCCCAGTACCCCCACTGGCAAAGTGAAAGCCAAACTTTTGAGTCTATCTATTTCTTTGTCTTGACATCTTACAAATTCAGGGGATGTCAAATCACTTTTATGTGAGGTGAACGTGATAACCACTACACTACGGAAACCTTGGTCAAATCACTTTTATGTATTCCCCCCCCCCCTTAACGTTTCAATTTCTCAATGTGACTGCAGAAATGCTTACAGACCTATCTATTATAACTACTGATTTGGGGGAAAGGTTGTTAAGATATTTATGTGAAAGTCAAATTAAGATCATCATTCTATCAAAACTACAACATGCTCCAGCTAAAAGAAACAGGGTACTTAAAAAAAAAGTGTTTTCAGCCAGGCCTGGTGGCACATGCTTGTAATACCAGTACTTGGGAGGCTGAGACAGGTAGATCACAGTTTCCCCTGTCAGCCTCAGCTACTTAGTGAGGCCCTGTTTCAAAATAAATTATAAAAAATAGGGCAGGGGGTGTAGCTAAGAGGTAGAATGTCCCTGTGTTTTCCTTAGCATCTGAACAAGACTTATAAATATTAAAATCAATTAATTATCACAACACTCTTCCAGAGACATTCAGTTTACATTTTTTTAACCACCTCATCCTTATTTATTTGGTACTGGGGATGGAACCCAAGGGCATTCGACCTCAGAACTATACCCCGAGCCCTAGTTTTTACTCTTTATTTTGAAACAGAGTTTCAATGAATTGCAAAGGGCCTAAGTAGCTGAGGCTGTACGCCAACTCGATCCTTCTGTCTCAGCCTCCCAAATGCTGTGATTACAAACTTGCGCCACCACACCCGGCACCACCTCATCTTTAAATACACATACATACCGGAAGCATAGTCAGTCCAGAGAACTGGAAGGTCGATAGGTATTGCTGTGAATTCAGAACTTTTCAAAAATATTTTAGAACTGTCTGAACTCGGTTGATTCAACCTTGGTTATTCGCGTACAGCCTCATCACAAATTGCCACGAGGTTAAACAATCCCCTGTGTGAAAGCACTCCTGCTCCAGGGGATCACCTCATTCTAACCTGAGCGTGGGATGGATGGGGTTTCACCACCGGTTAGAGTACGAAGATAAAGCTTTTCAGGCACTGGACGGGGTTCACTGTCAGATCGATGGTCCAAGGTCTCCCTTGAGGAGGGTGTCCAGAACGTGGCAGGAAGAAACTGAGTGTGTTTCCACCTGGCACCCTCTCCTAACTTTCTCTGCCTCTTAAGGAACCCAAGGGTGGTTTTCCTTGGGCGGCTGCAAGACTCTAAGAGGAAGCGACTATCTCGTGGGTTTGAGGAAGAAGCCTGGGGAGGAAAAACCAGGAGTCCTCGAGTGAGTCCTGCCGGGTTCCGAGGGGAGCAGCCTGCACTCCTAAGAAGGAGGGAAGAGGCAGAGGGAGGAACCCCGGGCTCTGAGGGGAGCCCAAACCTCCGCGGGAGAGGAAGGAGGGCTTCGGGCGCGCACAGATGCGGAGCCCCGCGCCGGCCTTGCGTTTTCCGGCTCGGGGAGGCCCGGTCAGCCCCGGGCGCCGCGGCCAGCACACCTGAGCCGCGCCCAGCCCGCAGCCCGCCACCGCGACCTCGCCCGGCCGCCAGCCCGGCCGCCGGGCCCGGCCCTGGCGCCAGCTCGCGGGGGCCCGGCCCACCTCGCCCGCCCGGCGCTCGGTCCCGTCGTACCTGGCTGGCGGCAGCCGCGGCGGCAGCGGCGCTGCTCCTCACGTATCCGTTCCGCACTTCCCCGTTCGCCACGCAGCCGTTCGCCCGCACAGGGCGGCGGCAGCAGCAGCCTCCCGGCTCCGGCCGCATCGTCCCGGCAGCACGAGACGCGAGGCAGGCTCTGAAAGCAGCGGCCGCGGCGCCAGGTCCCGCTCCGCTCGGCCCCGCACCGCACCCACCTCCCCGAAACCGGAAATGGCTGCAGCGCCACCGCCAATTCCCGGTCCGGCCGTCACGCGGGGGCGGAGCCCACTCCAGACCAGACTCCGCTCTCCCCGGGCCCGGCGGCGAGGGGGGACACGGGGCGGGGCCGGACCTGTCAGGGGCGAGGGCGATTGGCCAATCCCGAGGAAGAGAAGGCGGGCCCACATTGAGGCCTGCCAATCACAGGCGAGAACACGGCGGCTCCAGGGTGCAGAGGGGCTTCTCTTGAGGGACTCGTGGGCCGGGGATCTAATTGGAGACCCAGGCCAGGTCGTGGGTAGGGCTTGGCTGCCTAAAGTTCCAGGCGGAGGAGGAGGCGGAGTCTAGAAAGAAGTAGCCAATTAGAGCACGAGGAAAGAAAGAGGGGCTGAGCCTGTCTCTAGAGCGGGTTCCCTGGTTCCCAGGGCAGGTGGTGGTGCCCTCTCTGCTGGTGTCTCCAGGGAAGCTTGAGTTGAATCTAAGCCCAAGACAGGCAGCTCCTTTATTTCATTAGCAAACTCCTCTGTGGGTGTTAATAGAATAGCCCTTTTGACAACTTCTCACTATTATACAGTATGCAACACACATTAACACATTTTCAAGTAATAATTAAGATGTTTCTTCACGTGCCTTTCAAGTTTGTCCCTGTCAAAGGTTTTCCATACATTTGCCTTTACAGTCAGGAAATCTTGCCTAGTTCCAATTCCGCGATAGTAATCCCAGGACTTGGGAGGCTCAGGCAGGAGGATGGCAGGTTCCATGCCAGCCTCAGCAATTTAGCGAGTTCCTGTTTAGCAACTTGGCGAGACCCTGTTTCAAAATAAAAAATAAGACGGGCGTGGTGGCGCACAGTTGTAAGCCCAGCACTTGGGAGGCCGAGACAAGAGAATCGCAGTTCGAGGACAGTCTCACTCAGTGAGACCTTGTTTGAAAATAAAGAATAGAAAGTAGGGCTGGGGTTGTAGCTTGGAGGTAGAATGCCCCTAGGTTCCACCCCCAGTACTGCAAAAATAAATTAATTAACTAAGTAAATATAAAAAATAAAAAAGGCTGGTGGTGTAGCTCAGAAATAGAATGCCCCTGGTTAAATCCCCTGTACAGAAAAGAAAAAAAAAGAAATTAGTACTTTCTGCTTCACAGACTCGTTGCAAGAATTATGTTAAAGCATTGTGCATCTAGCAAAATGCCTGGCCTAGACTAGGAGCAATAATTGTTTTCTCAACTTTTTCGTGTGTGTGTGTGTGTGTGTGTGTGTGTGTGTGTGTGTGTGTGAGATACTGAGGGTGGAACCCAAGGGCTTTTCTACCTCCGGGCTATACTCCCAGACCTATTTTATACTTTATTTGGAAACAGTCTCACTAAGTTGCTGAGAGCCTCACTCAGTAACTGAGGCTGGCTTTGAACCTGTGTGATCCTCCTGTCTCAGCCTCCCAAGCAAGGGGATTACAAGGGTGTGCCACCACGCCCGGCTCGTTTTCTCAACTTTTTATCCCTGGCTTCCCAGAGTCATTAGAAAGAAAGTTGATCTAATTTACAGCAAGAGAAAAGTTACCCATAAAGGGTTTAGTATCAGAGTTAAGAGTATGAACTCTGGAATCCAGGTTTGAATCTTGGCTATGCCCTTGCTAGATGGGTGACCTCTATTTGTCTTCCTCTGTAAAATGGGGATAATAATAGTTGTCATGAGGATCTAATGAGTTAATACATGTAAGGTGTTTTGCATAGGACCTAGCAATTAGTAAACACTTATTAAGGGTTACTTATTATTAATTGCTGAATGCATCTACGAGAGTCACTATGTCCCCTCCCCCTACCCACCCACACACACTCTCTCCTGGAGCTTTTAGAAACAGGTTGGCAAGGTATCTATCTGTTTTGAACGATTCAGGATCTGGACAACCTAACAGCAGATGCTGAGGTACATATCCTCTTGGAGTACACAAACATTGTGATCCCAAAGTAAACAAAAGTCTATGGATGGCACTTAAAAAAAGGAAACTTATGCTTCATGGAGCTCACATTCCAGTGAGACAACATGTACCCATATAAAGAGAGCAATAAAAGGCTGTCCCAGGCTGGAGCGATTAGGAAACAGGAGTTCCGATGGGGGAGGCCAGATGACAGTGGCCAGAGTTCCACAGGGGTCGTGTTCAGAGCAGGAAGCTGGGTGGAAGCGGAGGCTAAGGGGTTTGACTGAAGCTTAAATAGGGAGCTGAGCAAATCTGCAGAAGGCTTGGGAGGAAGGCGTGGCATGCGCTGGCTCTTGAAGAACGAACAGGACTTGGAGAGCTGGATTGAGAAAGGCGGGAAGGTGTTCTGACAAGTGGGAAGCTGGAAAGAGCAAAGCCCCAGCTGGAGCCTAGGAAGAGTCCAGGTACCTAGCTAGACAAGAGGAATCCTGTTAGCCAGCATCTCCTTCCTGAGGGCGGGACACCACCTCCTTATCTTGTTCTGCCACTTTTTCACCATGTGTGGTCTTGAAAAAGTCATGCACACTCAGCCCTGGTTTCCTCATCCATCTTATAAAGTTAAGACCTCACTACTTACCTCATTGATTGTGAGCATCAGTGATATAATACCCAAATGATCGGATTAGTCCCTACACCATTGCTACATCACAAAGATGATGCTTCAGTAGGCGGTGGGAAACACCCCAGGCTTCATGAAAACAGAAAAACAACCCGTTCCAGATGCATAAGGCGTCTCATCATCATGACTTCACAAAGTTCATATGCAAAGTTCTGTGCTGGGCATAAGGAATATAACAACTCGCCTCCTCCTCCAAGATTGCTCAAGTCACTTTGGCTACAAAGCCTTTTTAGAACTTCATGCTGCCTACAAAATTAGTCAATTTCTCCTCCATGAACTTTATACACACCTGGGTAAGCATGTGTTACATTGTTTTGGAATTATTTGTTTTTGTTTACTTGTGTTAGGGTGTGTGTGTGTGTGTGTGTGTGTGTGTGTGTGTGTTACCTAGTATTGAACACAGGGGTGCTGTACTTCTGAGTTACATCCCGCCCTATTATTTTTTTTTTTCCAGTACTGGGAATGCAACCAAGGGGCATTCTACCTCTGAGCAACACCTCCACCCAATTCTTTATTTTTGTGTGTGTGTGGTACTGAGGGTGGAACCCAGGGGCTTTCTACCTCTGGGCTATACTCCCAGACCTACTTTTTTTTTTGGTGGTGGTACTGGGGTTCCTGGAAGCCCTTCTACTTCCGGGGTACACTTCCAGACCCATTTTATTTGGAAACAGGGTCTCTTAAGCCAGCCAGGCTAGCTTCGAACCAGCGCGACCCTCCTGTCTCTGCCTCCCAAGCACGGGGATTACAAGTATGTGCCACCACGCCTGGCCTCCCAGACCTATTTTATATTTTATTTGGAAACAGGGTCTCACTAAGTTGCTGAGAGCCTCACTAAGTAGCTGAAGCTGGCTTCAAACCTGTGCTATCCTCCTGTCTCAGCCTTCCAAGTGCGGGGATTACAGGCGTGCACCACCACACCCGGCTTTTATTCTTTATTTTGAAACAAGGTCTCACTCAGTTGTGGAAAGCCTCATTAAGTAGCTGAGGTTGGCTGTGAACCTGGATCCTCTTGTCTCAGCCTCCCAAATGCTGGGATTACAAGTGTGCACCACCATGCCCAGCTCTTATTTTTTATTTTGAAACAGGATCTCAGTAAGTTAACATGTCCTGGCCTGGAACCTGGATCCTTCCGTCTCAGTACTGGGATTACAGGAATGTATCACTGTGCCCGGCTTGCTTTGGAACTCTATTTTGAGAGGGAAGTGATGCAGGAATTAGAAACAAGAGTTCTGTGATCAAACAGTCCAAGATTGAAGACTGAGATCAGCACCCACAACCCTTATGACTTAAGCAAAGCTGTCTAACTTCTCTGTGACTCAATTCCTTTACTTATAAAATGACACACATGTGCCTCATTGAGCTACAGTGAAAAATAAGAAAAACATTTAGCACCTAGGCCTGTTACATAATATTTAAATAAGTGTTGGCAATTATCAATTGAATAAATGAATTATTTGTAAGTAAAGGAATGATTTACTGAATAGATGTATAACTCCAACTAAACATAGATCAAGTTTCTTGGATTCAAGAGACTCTTAACTTTGGGTTCCTAGTACCTAGAATGTGCTTGGCACATGGCAAGTGCTCCGTAAATGTTCGATGAATGAATACATGGGGAATGAATGAAATTCTGGCCGTCTCTAAGAAATCTATCACATGGAGGCTATGTTAATTAGTGTTTTTTTGGTTGCAGATGACATAACCCAGTATGAGAAAACTTACAAAAGATAAATTTATTGGAACTCACCTGAAAATAGCAAAGAATAATCCAAATATCAATAACAGAAAAATATAGGTCTTCTTCCTGATATCAGATCACTTCTTTTGTGTGGGAGGGAGGGAGTGGGAGGGTACTAGGACCTAAACCCAAGGGTATTCTACCTTTGAGCTATAGCCCCAGTCCTAGTTTATTTCTTAATTTGAAACAAGTTCTCAATAAGGGCCTCACTAATTTGCTAAGGTTGGCCTGAAACTTACGATCCTTCTATCTCAGCTTCCCAAGTACTAGGACTACAAGTGTGCACAACCACACCCAGTTCTTAAATAATTTCTGATGATTAGTGCTCAACAACACTCAACTTTCATACCCCTTAGAATAAATGTCTAAGCTTTCAGGAAAGAGAAATCTCCCATCCAAGTACTAACCAGGCCCGACTCTGCTTAGCTTCTGAGATCAGACGAGATCGGGCACGTTCAGGGTGGTATGGCCGTAGACAGGAAAGAGAAATCTGATTGGATCAGCTGAGGGCGAGATGGCTGGCTTTGAACCTGCGTGATCCTCCTGATACAGAAATAGAAGAAATAGCTTAGAAGAAATAGCCTGCCGGGCATGGTGGCACACGCTTGTAATCCCCGTGCTTGGGAGGCAGAGACAGGAGGATCATGCTGGTTCGAAGCCAGCCTTGCTGGCTTAAGAGACCCTGTTTCCAAATAAAAATAGATAAAATAGGTCTGGGAGTATAGCCCGGAGGTAGAAGGGCTTCCAGGAACCCCAGCACCACCAAAAAAGAAAAAAGAAAAGAAAAGAAAAAGGAAATGGACACTAAGCAAGCAAATATGACCAGTTTCTACTACATTAGTGAGATTTCAGAAGAATCACAGGGTAGAAATGGCCCTTTGGAAGTATCCTGCTTCTATACAAAAGCTAGACTGCTGTCTGAGCAAGAGCTTCATTTGGGCTTTTCTTTCCAAACTCATGCTTTATCATTCATTTCTCCATTTGGACATTCATTCAACAATTTTTTTTTGCATCATGTTAGTACCACATATATAATGATAAGCAGAAAGAACAGGGTCTCCGACCTTGAAGAGCCTCCAGGCTTGATTTTCTAGGAATAGATCTACTCTTCCCTCACTCATTATTCCAAACCTAATACAACTAGGAAACAAGATGACTGCTCCTCCTGGGTTTCTCTTTCTTTCTTTCTTTCTTTCTTTCTTTCTTTCTTTCTTTCTTTCTTTCTTTCTTTCTTTCTTTCACAGTACTGGGGATGAAACCCAGGGGGATTCTACTTCTGAGCTACACCTCCAGCCCTATTTTTTTTACTCTTTATTTTGAAACAGGGTCACACTGAGTTGCAAAGGCCTCACTAAGTAGCTGAGGCTGTCCGAGAACCTAGATCCTCCTGTCTCAGCCTCTCGCATGCTGCGATTACAAGCATGCGCCACCACGCCCTACTTCCTCCCGGGTTTCTGACCCCGTTGTTAAAGGAAATTTTTAGATAACCTTTTTGATCATTTTCAATGGCAATTTTTACATCCACAAAGTTGGTCAGGCCCTGGAACAAGAGTTTAGAGTCATATGACTATTGGGAGGACTGAACTCTTTAAAGGAATAATTGCATGCAAATATAGTTTTAAGAGGAATAGCAGGTGTTGGGGCTAATGCTTAGTGGCAGAACACTTATCTAACATGCAGGAGGTCCTGGGTTTGATCCCTAGTCCTGCCAGAAAAAGAGGAATCATGTTTCCTGATTACACACCTTCAGGGTGCCCGAGGAGCATGCAGAGGAGTGATTTTAATCTATATCTAACAAGGTATTTGCAATAGGAGCTCTGAGGTAAGACAGATGAGCTCTCAAGGCTAGAGCCTGTTGTCCCAGTGGCAGGTCCCTGCCCTTGCGTTTCCTCTAGAAGCTCCTCTGAGCTTCCTACTCCACTGCCACAGCCCACACTGCCACCCTGGACTTCCTGTGGATGCTCATCAGGCTGATTGTGGCAATCCTGTAAGGTTCGGCTTCAGGAAGTGGACTTTTGCTCCTGGCTCCAGGAAGAAAAAGGGGTGGTGATGCAGATAACAATTATGTTGGTGGTTGAGAGTGTTAGGATTCTGAATTTTGAGTCTTGAAATTGAATTCTAATTAGATGGCGCATGGAGAGATTTATTGGCTCACGTAATAATAATAATAATAATAATAATAATAATAATAATAATAAACAACCAGGGAATCTAGGTACCTCAATTATGTCATCTGGAATCTACCAGCATCCTTGCTTGGCGTCCCTCTTAGTTGGCTTCATGCTCACATTGGCTGTCACCATGACATGGTGCATAGCAGGCAAGTTTGCAGTGAGCAGCTTGAAGATCTCAGGGAAGGTCTGGGGATGTGGCTCATGGTAGAGTGCTTCCCTGGTATGTGGAATACCCCGGGTTCCATTTCAGCAGCACAAAAAGAAACAAAATTAAACAAAGCACGTGTACACACACACACACACACACACACACACACACACACACACACAGCAAATTCAAGACAGAAATTAGATTAGTGATTGCCTTGGGGAGGCACAGGGTGGGAGGGAAGGAGTGGAGAACGAGAGGAGGGAGGTGTGACAAGGCAGGATTGCTAATGACTGTGGGGTTTCTTTTTGGGGTGATGGAAATGTTCTAAAGTTGTAATATGGTGATAGCTGGACAACTCTATAAATTGCTTTATATACTAGAGGTTGAATTTCAAGATATATAAATTACATCGTGTGTGTGTGTGTGTGTGTGTGTGTGTGTGTGTGTGTGTGTTACTGGGAATGGAACCTAGGGCTCCATTCTACCTCTGAGTTACACCCCCAGCTGCATTTTTTATTCTTTATTTTGAAGCAGGGTCTCACTGAGTTGCAAAGGGCCTCACTAAGTAGCTGAGGCTGCCCACGAACCGCGATCCTCCTGTCTCAAGTACGGCCTCCCAAGTACAGGAATTACAGGTGTGTACCACCCCATCTGGCTCATAAAATACTTTATTTAAAAATAAAAACCCAGCCGGGCGTGGTGGCGCACGTTTGTAATCCCCGTGCTTGGGAGGCTGAGACAGGAGGATCGCACGGGTTCGAAGCCAGCCTCAGCTACTTAGTGAGGCACTCAGCAACTTAGTGAGACCCTGTTAAAGGTCTGGGGAGTATAGCCCAGAGGTAGAAAGCCTCTGGGTTCCACCCCCAGTACCACCAAACTAAATAAATAAAAATAAATAAAAATAAAAATAAAAACCCAGTGCTAGTTGTGGTGGTACGTGCTTATAATCCCAGTACTTGGGAGGCTGAGACTCTAATTTTAACCCCTGCTGCAGTGACTGGCATATGGAACATAATGAACAATTGAATAAAAGAAAGGAAGGATGGAAGAGAGGGAGGGAGGGGGAGGAAAAAAATGATATGACTATGATAGTCCTTCAAAATCCGTGATTTCACTTTTTAGAGTGTGCCACTTGCAAATGAGCAAACTGGGTCTCCTAGCGAATAAGTAACTGACCCAAATTCAGAACGAGAGAGAGAAAATCAGAGCCCGAGTGTGATGACTGCGTAGCCAGTTCTCTGCATATTCATGTCTGTTCTTTTGATGATGAGGTGTAAAGACGGATAACAATATATAGGGGTGAATCTCAGCTCTCTTGACCTAAGTAAGATTGCTGTACATGCACATTCGTAAGGGCAGTGGTGGGCAAGGGGCGGGCAGAGAAGGAAAAGGGATGAGTTCTAGCCTGATGCAGTGACACTCATACCTGCAATCCCAGTGCTTGGAAGGTTGAGACAGGAAGATTGCAGATTCGAGGTCAGCCTGGGCAACTTAGACCCTGTTTCAAAATATAAATAAATAAATAAATAAATAAATAAATAAATAAATAAATAAATAAATAAATAAAATGGGTTGGGGGATCTGGGCATGGTGACACATGCTTATAATCCCAGTACTTGGGAGGCTGAGACCGGAGGATTGCAGGTTCACTGCCAGCTTCAGCTACTTAGTGAGACTCTCTGCAATTTAGTGAGACCCTGTTTCAAAATAAATAATAAAAAATAGGACTGGGGATTTAGCTCAGAGGTAGAATGCCTCTGAGTTTGATCCCCTGTACTGCAAAAAAGGGAGGCACATGAGTAGAGCTTTGGGGTAGAATGCCCCTTGGTTCAATCCCCAGTACCAAAAAGGGGGTGAGGTTGGGGGTGAGTTCTGCAAACTCATGTGAAGCGTTGCTAGAATTTAAGAGGGCCTAATAAATAACACTCCCCTCCTCACCAAAGTTTTGAAGCAATTGAGAGATGAGACTCAAGGGTCGGCCACGCATGTGGAACTCAAGTGCGCGGTGACTGAGCAGGCCCGGCGCCTGTGTGGGTTGCACAGGGCCTGCGCTTGATGTAGTGTTCTGCTGTCAACATCTTGAAATTTGCATTGCTTTTTATTTTGTACTGGGTCTCACAAATTATGTAACTAATAAAGAGGTCTCCTGGCAGGACACAACCTTTATCACTGTTCCAAATGATCTGGGAGAATGTGGCTCTAGTGGGAAGCCAGTTCCTGGCCCCATTTTGGACCTGGGGGCAGCCTACCTGGGGGAAAGTTTGCAGCTGCGGTGTGCACATACGCTGCTCTGGCCCTGGGGAGAGGGAGAAAGACAGAGACCGGCTCCCCAAAGCCAGGACCACTGACAGATCGCCACAGCAGAGAACACTTCCCACACCAACCAGGGACCCCATTCCACCTCTGGGGAAGGGAGAGAAGTAAGGGATGAATAAAGAGGCCAGAGTGATTAGGCAAACCTGAGAAATGGGTACAAAGCATTCTACCTTCCCCTTCCTCCTCTTTAAGAGATGCTGTCTGATTGTGTTGCCCAGGTGGGCTCTGCACTGGGCTCAAAGGTTCCTTCTGCCTCAGCCTCCCAAGTAACAGAGAAACAGATGTGTTCCACTATGGCTGATGGAGGCATCCCACATTACCAGGTGTTATATTCAAGTATACTCAAGATTTTTTTTTTTTTTTTTTTTTTTTTGGTACTGGGGATGGAACCCAGGGGCATTCTACCTCGGAGCTACACCCCAGCCTGATTTTTTTTTATTCTTCAGCCTGATTTTTTTTTATTCTTTATTTTGAAACAGGATCTCACTGAGTTGAGGGTGTTTGCGAACCATGATTCTCCTGTCTCAGCCTCCCAAATGCTGGGATTACAAGCGTGCACCACCACGCCCGGCCTCAAGATTCTTTTGATTACAAGTAACGAATACAATTAAATTAGCTTCAGCGCAACAAGAAATTCAGGGAAGACGAAGCAGATGCTATTTTCTATGCAAACCCAGCCCTGCCTTCTCTTCCCCTTCTTCCCTACTGACTTTGTGTTCAGGTTCAGGGAAGAAACCCTTGATCTCAGAGAAACAGAGTCCTGCCAGCCCCGTGAATCCTAAGTAACCTAAGATAACCATGGAAATTCAGTCTGCCTTTTACATTCACTTTTCCAACTACCCTTGCAGAGTGTAGATAAGTTACACATTTCTAAATGCAACAGGGAGTCTTCTGTGGGGCCTCTGGGGAAAAGGGATTTGTCTTTATTCACAAAGATTGAACCCCTTTGGTTCGTGTGTGTGTGTGTGTGTGTGTGTGTGTGTGTGTGTGTGTTTTGCTGGGGTTTGAACTGAGGGGCATTCTACCTCTGAGCTACACTATCAGCCCTATTTTATTTTTTTATTTGGAAACACTGAGGATGACTTTATTTATTTATTTATTTATTTATTTATTTATTTATTTTGCAGTACTGGGGATGGAACCCAGGGGCATTCTACCTCCAAGCTACACCCCCAGCCCTATTTTTTTTTCTTTTATTTTGAAAGAGGGTCTCACTGAGTTGCAAAGGGCCTCACTAAGTAGCTGGGGCTGCCTGCAGTCGTGATCCTCCTGTTGTCTCAGCCTCCCAAATGCTGGGATCACAAGCGTGCGCCACCACGCCTGGCCTGAGGATGACTTTAAACCTGTGATCCTCATATCTCAGCTTTCCAAGTAGCGTGCACCACCCCCGCTGGATGTTCCTTTCCTCTTTCCTTGTTGCGATGGTAATATGATATGATATCTGGTGCCATGGGAGCTACATTGAGACTATGAGGCAACAAGTTCATGAAGCAAAGTCAACATGTTAAATGGTCAAATGATGGAAAGAACATGGGTTCTTGGCTGAGTTGAACACACCCTGGCACTGCCTGCCTCTTTCAGACTTCTTTTTTTTTTTTTTTTTTTTTTTTTTTTTGCGTGTCTGGGGATGAAACCCAGGGGCATTCGATCTCCGAGCTACACCCGCTGCCCTATTTTTTATTCTTTATTTTGAATCCGGGTTTCACTGAGTTGCAGAGGATCTCACTAGGTAGCTGAGGCTGTCCGCGAACCGCGATCCTCCAGTCTCAGCCTCCCGAATGCTGGGATTACAAGCGTGCGCCACCATGCTTGGCTTCTTCCAGACTTCTTCTTCTTTTTTTTATTTATTTATTTATTTATTTTGTAGTACTGGGGTTCCTGGAAGCCCTTCTACCCCCGGGCTACACTCCCAGACCTATTTTATACTTTTTTATTTGGAAACAGGGTCTCTTTTTTTTTTTTTTTTTGGTGGTACTGGGGTTCCTGGAAGCCCTTCTACCTCCGGGCTACACTCCCAGACCTATTTTTACATTTTTATTTGGAAACAGGGTCTCCTAAGCCAGCGCACGCGGCTGGCTTCGAACCTGCGCGATCCTCCTGTCTCTGCCTCCCAAGCGCGGGGATTACAGGCGTGTGCCACCACGCCCGGCTGGAAACAGGGTCTCTTAAGCCAGCATGGCTGGCTTCGAACCTGCTCGATCCTCCTGTTTCCACCTCCCAAGCGCGAGGATTACAAGCGTGCTCCACCACGACCGGCTCTTCCAGACTTCTTAAGGAAGCGTGTGCTGGTGGTTCAAGTCACTATCATCTAGATTATTACTTGGAGTCAAACACATCCTAATTCATATGAACTTTTATAATACAAGCATTTGTGAGTCTCCGGGGACTGAAGAGCAGCTACTCTCATAGGAGCCCTAAAGCAGCCCACCCTCAGGCAGTGCTTCCTCCTCTAGCCTCATCCCTTTGCCTCTCCCTGAGGATTTGCATTCTTCCTCACTCTCTCTAGACACAAGTTTTCCCTGATTCAGCACTAGTTTCCTGCATCAGGAGATCAGCTCAGCCAGGTGTAGTGGCACACACCTATTGTCCCGGTAACTCAAGATGCTGAGGCAGGAGGATTGCAAGTTCGAGGCCAGCCTGGCCAATTTAGTGAGATTCTGTCTCAATTAAAAAACAAAAAAACAAACAAAAAAAAAAAACAGGGAGCCGGGCATGGTGGTGCATGCTTGTAATTCCAGCATCTGGGAGGCTGAGACAGGAGGATCCAGGTTTGCAGCCTCAGCTACTTAGTGAGGCCCTTTGCAACTCAGTGAGACTCTGTTTCAAAATAAAGAATAAAAAATAGGGCTGGGGGTGTAGCTTGGAGGTAGAATGCCCCTAGGTTCCACCCCCAGTGCCACACACACAAAAAAAAAAAAAAAAAAAGAAGAAGAAGAAAAAGAAAATAAGAAAAAAAGAAAAAAGGGTGCTGGGCGTGGTGGCATACACTTGTAATCCCAGCATTTGGGAGGCTGAGACAGGAGGATATGAGTTTGCAGCCAGCCTCAGATACTTAGTGAGGCCCTTCACAACCCAGTGAAACCGCTTCAAAATAAAGGATAAAAAATAGGGCTGGGGTGTAGCTTGGAGGTAGAATGCCCCTGGATTCCATCACCAGTACCACATTAAAAAAAAAAAAAAAAGAAAGAAAGAAAGAAAAAGAAAAGTAAAGAGAAGAAAAGAAAAAGAAAAAAGGGCTTTGGGATGTACCTCAGTGGTAGAGCACCCTTGAGTTCAATCCAGTTCTGCAAAAAAGAAGCAAAACAAAACAAAAATCCACAAGCCAAGAGACCAGTTTATGCTGCAAGGATAACCACAAGCCCAGTTCCAAAGTCCAGAAGGGAAAATGTGCACTAGTTGTGAGTCATGTACACTCCGGCCCAATTAACAATGTCAAGGGGCAAGGTCACATGCTCAAACATAGTTGTGGAGGGAGGGCCCAACCTGGAAGGATGTGTGTACAGAATATAATTCTTTTTTTTACTTCTACTGGGGATTGAAGCCAGCGGTGTTCCTGAAGGCCTCGCTAGGTTGCTGAGGCTGACCTCGACCTGCAATCCCCTTGTCTCAACCCCCCAAGTACTGGGATTACAGGCTTGTGCCACCACACTCAACAAAACCAGGTGCATAGTTTACATACTAACAACAAATATTTCTGAAAATGAAATTAAGAAAACAATTTCAAGCCGGGCGTGGTGGCGCACGTTTGTAATCCCAGCATTCAGGAGGTTGAGACAGGAAGATTGAGGTTCGCGGACAGCCTCAGCTACTTAGTGAGGCCCTTTGCAACTCAGTGAGGCTCTGCTTCAAAATAAAGAATAAAAAACAGAAGCTGGGTGTGGTGGCACACGCTTATAATCTCAGCATTTGGGAGGCTGAGGCAGGAGGATCCCAGTTCACATCCAGCCTCAGCTATTTAGTGAGGCCCTTTGCAACTCAGTGAGACCCTGTTTCAAAATAAAGATTGAGCCAGGCGTGGTGGCGCATGCTTGTAATCCCCGCACTTTGGAGGCAGAGACAGGAGGATTGCTCAGGCTTGAAGCCAGCCGTGCGCGCTGGCTTAGGAGACCCTGTTTCCAAATAAAAAAGTATAAAATAGGTCTGGGAGTGTAGCCCGGAGGTAGAAGGGCTTCCAGGAACCCCAGTACCACCAAAAAAAAAAAAAAAAAAAAAAAAAAAAAAGAATGAAAAGCAGGGCTGGGGTGTAGCTCAGAGGTAGAATGCCCCTGGATTCTACCAGTACCGCAAAAATAAATAAATAAATAAATAAATAATTTAAAAATAGGGTCAGGGTGTAGCATGGAGGAAGAATGCCCCTGGGTTCCACCCCTAGTATGGAAACAAAAAAAAAAAAAAAAAAAGAAAAGAAAAGAAAACAATTTCATTAAAAAGAACAAAATACTTTAGCAACTAACAAAGTATAAGATTTATACACTAGAAACTAAGGGAAGCTGGGTCTATTGCTCAGTGGTGGAGCTCTTGCCTGAAACCCTGAGTTCAATCCTGAGCACTGAAAAACAAACAAACAACAAAAAAAATGAAGGAGACGTGTGTGTGTGTGTGTGTGTGTGTGTGTGTGTGTGGTGCTGGGGGTGGAACCTAGGGCCATTCTACCTCCAAGCTATACTCCCAGCCCTATTTTATTTTATTTTATTTTATTTTTTGCCATACTGGGGATGGAATCAAGGGGCATTCTACCTCCGAGTTATATGCCCAGCATAATAATAAGTAAGTAATAGCTGCGGCTGTCCTCACTAAGTAATGGCTGAGGCTGTCCTGGAACCGCGATCCTCCAGTCTCAGCCTCCCAAATGCTGAAATAACAAGTGTGCACCACCACGCCCAGCCCCAGCCTATTTTTTATTCTTTATTTAAAACAGGATCTCGTTGAGTTGCAAAGGACCTTACTAAGTAGCTGAGGCTGTCTGGGGACCGTGATCTTCCTGTCTCATCCTCCCAGATGCTGAGATTACAAGCCTGCGCCACCACGTCTGGCTCAGGAGATCTACCCAATTGAAAGATATTTCATGTTCAGAGGCTGGAAGATGCCAATTAAGATGCCGATGCAGACCAGGTGTGGTGGCTCATGCCCATCATCCTGGTACTTGGGAGGCTGAAACAAGAGGATTGTGGGTATGAGAACAGCCTCTGCAATTTAGGGAGACTCTCAGCAACATAGTAGACCCTGATTAAAAATAAAACGGGAGTGGGGCACAGGCCCGTGATCCCGGCATTCAGGAAGCAGAGACCAGAGGATCGTTGGTTCGCGGACAGCCTCAGCTACTTAACGAGGCCATTCGCAACTCAGTGAAACCCTGTTTCAAAAAATATAAAAACTGCCAGGCGTGGTGGTGCAAGCTTGTAATCTCCGCGCTTGGGAGGCGGAGACAGGAGGATCGCGCAGGTTTGAGCCAGCCTTGCTGGCTTAAGAGACTCTGTTTCCAAATAAAAATGTAAAAATAGGTCTGGGAGTGTAGCCCGGAGGTAGAAGGGTTTCTAAGAACCCCAGTATCACACACAAAAAAAGAGAATACACACACACACACACACACACACACACACACACACACACACACACACATATATATAATACTAAAAAATAGGACTTGGGGGCCGAGCATAGTGGCTCATGCTTGTAATCCCCGCATTCAGGAGGCAAAGACGGGAGGATCTCAGTTTGCAGACAGCCTCTTAGCAAGGCATTTCACAACTCAGTGAGGCTCTCTTTCAAAAATAAAAGACTAAAATATAGGGCTGGGGGGTGTAGCTTGGAGGTAGAAATGTCCCTGTGTTCAACTCCCAGTACAAAAAAAAAAAAAAAAAAAAAAGATGGCAATGTGTCCCAAAGGGATCCACCAATTCAATGCAATCTACAATCTCTATCCAAATTCAACTCTCAACTGCCTTTTTTGGAGACATTGTAGACTCTAAAATACATATGAAAATATAAAGAACCCAGGAGAGTAAAAAAAAACAAAATATTGGCAAAGAACAAAGAGGACTCAGACATCCCTATTTCAAAACTTACTATATGGCTGAAATAATCAAGACAATATGCACACAGAGGCACACAAAGATCAATGTAACAAAATCGAAACCCTGGAAATAAACACTAACTTTTCTTTCTTGTTTTCTTTTTCTTTCTTCCATTTTTTTTTTTTTTTTTTTTTTTGTAGCGGTACTGGGAATTGAACCCAGGGCATTCTACCTCTGAGCTACACTCCTAGCTCTATTTTATTTTTATTTTCAAACAGGGTCTCACTGAGTTGTGGAGGGCCTCACTAAGTTGCTGTGGCTGGCTTTGAACCTGCGATCCTCCTGTCTCAGCCTCCCAAGTACTAGGATTACAAGTGTGACCACACCTGGCGACCCTAACATTTCTTTTTTTTTCCTTCCTTCCTTCCTTCCTTTCTTTCTTTTTTCTTTTTCTTTTTTTTTTTTTTTTTTTTACTGAGAATGGAACCCAGGGGCATTTTATCTTTGAGCTACACCCCCAGCCTTATTATTATTATTTTTTTAAATTTTTAAACAGGATCTCACTGAGTTGCAAAGGGCCTAAGTACCTAAGGCTGTTCGAGAACCTCCTATCTCAGTCTCCTGAATGCTGGGATTACAAGTGTGCACCACCATGCCCGGCAAACTCTTGGGAAACAGGGTCTCTAAGTTGCTGAGAGCCTCACTAAGTAGCTGAGGCTGGCTTCGAACCTGTGCGATCCTCCTGTCTCACCCTCCCAAGTGCTGGGATTACAAGCATGTGCCACCACGCCTGGCAAACCCTAACATTTCTAATCCGTTGATTTTTAATAAAAGTGTCAGGACAATTCCATGCCCGACTTTTGTTTTATTTTTATTTATTTATTTTTTGTGGGTCTGGGGGTGAAACCCAGGGGCATTCGACCTCCGAGCTACACCCCCTGCTCTATTTTTTATTCTTTATTTTGAAACCGGGTCTCACTGAGTTGCAGAGGGCCTCACTAAGTAGCTAAGGCTGTCAGTGAACAGCGATCCTCCAGTCTCAGCCTCCTGAATAGCTGGGATTACAAGTGTGCGCCACCATGCCCAGCTTTATTTTTATTTTGAAACAGGGTCTGAGTAGGTTGATGAGCAGCTCAATACTTGCTGAGGCTAACCTCAAACCTGTGAGCCTCCTCTCAGCCTTCCAGGTACTGGAATTACAGGCATGGGCCACTGTTCCTGTCTAAACATGACATGCTTTATCACTTAACATAATATTTTCAAGGGTTTTTTTTTTTTTTTTTTTTTTTTTTTTGTGTGTGTGTGTGTGTGTGTGTGTGTGTGTGTGTGTGTGGTACTGGGGGTAGAACCCAGGGCCTTTCTACCTCCGGGCTATACTCCCAGACCTATGTTATATTTTCTTTGGAAACAGGGTCTCGCTAAGTTGCTGAGAGCCTCACTAAGGAGTTGAGGCTGGCTTTGAACCCGTGCAGTCCTCCTGTCTCAGCCTCCCAAGTACGGGGATTACAAGCGTGCGCCACCAAGCCTGGCTTCATGTTTTTTGTTTTCATGTTGTAGCATGTATCAATACTCCATTAATTTTTTATTTTGTTTTTGGTACTAGAGACTGAATTGAATCCAGGGAATTCTGCCTCCAAGCTACACCTCCAGCCCTTATTTATTGTTGTGAAACACAGTTTCCATAGGTTGCTGACAGTCTTGCCAAATTGCTGAGGCTGGCCTCAAGTCTCCAGTTCTCCTGTCTCAGCCTTCCAAGTACTGGGATTACAGGTGTGTGCCACTACTCCTGCTCATTTGTTATTATTATTGATTAACTTTCATTTTATGGATATATACCCTTTACTTGTCAGCTGATAGTCCTTTGTGTTACTTCTATTTTAGTTTTTTTTTTTTTTTTTTTTTTTTTGTACTAGGGATTGAACCCAGAGACATTCTACCTCTGAGCTACATTTCCAGCCCTATTTTATTATGTCTTTATTTATTCATTTGTTTTTGAAGCAGGGTCTCACTAAGTTGCTGAAGAGCTGGGAACAGCGGCACACACCTGTAATCACAGTACTTGGGAATCAGAGGCAGGAGGATCACGAGTTCAAGGTGAGCCTAACAAAAAATAAAAGGGCAGGGACAGAAGCAACAGCAATGAGGGGATCTGAAAAATAGAAAGGTGTCTTCAAAGTCTAGAAAAGGGAATGTGCGCAAGTTGTGAGTCATGTATACCCTGGCCCAATTAACACGGCCAAGGGGGGCAAGTTCACGTGTTCAAACACAGTTGTGGAAGGCAGAGCTCACCTTGGAAGGGTGGTGAGCGGTGTGTGTGTGTGTGTGTGTGTGTGTGTGTGTGTGTGTGTGTGTGTGTGTTACAAAATAATAATTATTCCTCCTCCTCGGCATTCTACCTTCGAACTACACCCTTGGCTCTTATTAGATTTTATTTTGAAACGGGGTCTCTCTCAGTTCAGCTAAGTTGCTGAGGCTGGCCCTGAGCCTGGGATCCTCCTGCCTGGGCCTCCTAAGCCCTGGGTTTGCAGGCATGCACCACCTCGCCGGGCTGTGTGTAGGAAATTCTTAGAGAAAAGAACAGGCATGGGCTAAAAGATGTCCCTAAAGTGTCTACTATGTTGAAAGAGGCAAGAAGGAAAAGCGATATGGTCAGCTTAGGTCTGCGGCTGAGAGAGGCGAGCATGGGCCTAGGAGATGGCTGAGAAATTCCTCAGCACGTCAACACCCCACCCCTCTAAGAAGAAGGGGCTGAGAAAAGTGAGGCGGAAGGGAAGGAGCCGCCAGAAAACAGAGGATTCGCTGCCCCGCCCAGGGCCCTCTCCCCGCCCGCCGCCCAGAGGGAAAGTCAGGTCGCCAGGCTCGTTTTGAGCCGTCTGCACACGTGCCCCGGCCATCGCTGGCGGCCACCTTTCCTCGCTAGAAAGTTCATGGAGACAGGCTGGGGTCAGCCGCGACGCCCGCCGCCCGCGGGGCAGGCCTGGGTGCTGCGGGGGGGCCGCGCGCGGGAAACCCAAGGATGTGCGGGAGAGCAGGAAGGAAGCGCGGGGAGGGGGCGGGGTGGACGGCCGCCTGGTTTCTGGGAACTCGGGTCCAGCTGGGGGAAGGACGACCCGCCGCCCGCCAGCCCGTGCTCTGGCCGGGAGCTCCGGAAGGAAGGCAGCTTGGGCTCGCCTCCCCGCTGAAACAGCCCATGGCTTGTTTTGTTGCTAATAAAAAGTGTGAACCCCGCACTAAACTTGGGGGACAGGATTTAGGGGCGCGGGGGAGGAGTACTGGGGATGGAACCCAGGGGAAGCTTTGCCACTTAGCTACATCAGCCTCTTTTTATTTTATTTTATTATTATTATTATTACTACTACTACTACTACTACTACTAATTATTATTATTATTATTATGATGATGATGATACATTCCAGCCCTCCCTCCCTTCCTTCCTTCCTTTTCTCTCTCTTCTGTCTCTCTCTCTTTTTTTTAATACGGGTTTTGGGGCTAGAACCCAGGGGCATTCGACTTCCGAGCTACAACCCCTGCCCTATTTTTTTATTCTTTATTTTGAAACTGGGTCTCACTGAGTTGTAAGGGCCTCACTAGGTAGCTGAGGCTGTCTGCGAACCGCGATCCTCCGGTCTCAGCCTCCCCAATGCTGGGATTACAAGCGTGCGCTACCACGCCTGGCTCTTCTCTTTCTTTTCTTCCATCTTTCCTTCCTTTCTTCTTTCTTCCTCTTGCTCTCCTTTCTTTCTTCTTTCCTTCCTTTAATACCAGGGATTGAACTCAGGGGCATTCTACCGGCGAGCTATTTCCCCAGCCCTATTTATTTATTTGTTTGTTTGTTTTGTGGTGTTGGGGATGGAACCCAGGACCTTCTATATTCAGGCAATAACCCCCAGCCCTCTTTTATTTTATTATTTTGAAACAGGGTCTTGCTAGGTTGATGAGAGCCTCACTACTTGCTGAGGCTGTCCTCAAACCTATGGTCCTGTTTCAGCCTCCCAAGTACTGGGATTACAGGCTTGCACCACCGGGCCAGGCCTCATTTTTTATTTTGAAACAGCATTTTGCTACATTGGTGAGGCTACTTCAAACCTTTGATCCTCCAGTCTCACAGGATCTTGATGAATTTTCCCAGTGGGCCTTGAATTTGTGATCCTCCTGCTTCAAGCCGCCTGAGTAGCAGGGATTACAGGCATGCCCACTGCACCCCGGAAAAACTTTTTTTTTTCTTTTTTCTGTACTTGGAATTGAACCCAGGAAGGAAACTTTTGTTCAAATGGACTTTTACCTGGAAGCCTAAAACAAACAATAAAACAACAAAACCAACACTTGCTCTCCTTTCCCCACTCCCTTCACCTTATCCTGATGGGAGATTTTTGAAAGCTAGGCCATTGTTCTTTCAGAGTTACTGATAAGAACTGAGGCCCAGGGAGGCTAAGTGCGCACTCAATGTGATGCAGCAAAGAAGGAATGAGGACCAGTCCGTGGTGGTGGTGGTGCATGCTTCTAATCCCAGTACTTGGGAGGCTGAGATTGGAAGGTTGCAGGTTCTCGGCCAGCCCTCCAAAACTTAGTGAGACCCTGTCTCAAAATAAAGATTAAAAAATCGAGCTGGGGGTGTAGCTTGGAGGTAGAATGCCTTTGTGTTCAATGCCCAGTACCGCAATAAATAAATAAATACATAAATAAAAAATTTAAAAAAGAGCCAGGTGTGGTAGTACACAAGTAATCCTAGTATTTGACAGCATTGCAGGTTGAAGGTCAGCCTTAGCAATTTAGCGAAACCCTCAGCAAATTAATAAGACTCTGTTTCAAAATAAAATAGGGCTGGGGGTGTAGCTTGGAGGTAGAATGATCCTGAGTTCAATCTCCAGTACCTTGGGGTGAGACAGGCAAGGGGGGAGGATAGGAAGAAAGAGTCAGGCCTGGTGCAGCATGCCTATAATCCTAGTGCTTGGGAGGCTGAGACTGGAGGCTCACAGGTTTGAAGCCAGCCTCAGCAATTTAGTGAGGCCCTGAGGCCCTACACAACTTAGTGAGACCTGTTCAAAATAAAAAGCCAGGCATGGTAGCCCACACTTGGAATCCCAGTACTTGGGAGGCTGAAATGAGAGGATCCAGGTTCACGGTCAGCCGTGTCTACTTAGTGAGAGCCTTGTTTCAAAATAAAACAGCCGGGTGTGGTGGCACAGGCTTGTAATCCCAGTACAGCCTGTGCCATGCATGGAGGAAGTTTACCTTTCCCATACCAAGGTTGGGTCCCCAAGAATGGGAGGAAAAGAGCGGCACTAATTACAGCCATCATGGCTGTGTGTTGTTTCTAAGAGCAAAGTATAAGGCCCTTGCATTAGGCATATCGCCAGTCACTGTGATCTTTAGGGCTTTTGTTTTTATATATTTGTAGGGCTAAAGGTTTCAATTGCCTCCATATTTCAAGGCTAAAGGCTTTAATTGCCTTTTCATTCTTACTGTGAGTAAACATAGGACAAACGCAGAGGGGAGGGGAGGGGCTCTGGACTGCAACAGGCAAAGCTGTTTCTCCCTGCCTGGTGCCTGTGTGCACCCAGACTCTGCTTTTCTTGTGTGTGTGTGTGGTCCTGGGGATGGAACCCAGGGGCATTCTACCTCTGAGCTATACCCCCAGCCCTATATTTTATTCTTTATCTTGAAACAGGGTCTCACTACGTTGCATAGGGCCTCACTAAGTAACTGAGGCTGTTCGCGAACCACGATCCTCCCGTCTCTCAGCCTCTCAAATGCTGGGATTACAAGCGTGCGCTACCAAGCCCGGCTTTCTGACTGCTTTTTATATTTTTATTGAAAGTTAATATCAAAGCAATTTTTCAGTACTGTCGCAGGTTCAGTCCCCAGTACTCCCTACCCCAAAATAGAACCAAAGGAGTAACTATATCAAGACATGTGACATTTTTGCATTAAATTAAATGTCGCTGACCACTAATAAAGTTTTATTGGTGTACAACCACACCTGTCCATTTATGGCTTTCACATTACAGCAGCAGAACAGAGTCATTGCAAAAGAAAGTGTAAGTGGTTTGCAAAGCCTAAAGTACCTGCTGTCTGGCCCTTTACACAGCCAGCCAGCTGATGGCTGGTCTGGGATTCTCAGCAGTTTCCTCAGGTCTGGACTACCTTAAAGGCCTTAAACTCTGTGGTCAGAGTAGGGTGAGTTGGGAGGGAGACGGGATTCTGTAGTACTGGAGTTCTTCAGTAAAAGAACCAGACACCAAGATGCAGATCAGGGCCAGTCTTAGGCAGTGCAGATGAAAGGGTGGGCCTAATAGAAGGTGTTCTGTGGCAACTACAATGTCAAGGACAATCTTGTAACATTGAAATTGAGCTAGGGAGTCACGAAGGAGGTAAACACTAGCCTAGTTATCAAAGGCTGTTTTAATCAACCGGCGCCTTCAGGCGATATCTATGGATCATGGGGGAAGGGACCAATCAGCCACACAGTCAGCAAAGTCACAAGGCAGAGAGGAAGTACCGATATTTTATGGGTGGGGGTTTGGGGTGGGGCTAGCAGTGTGGGAATGCCGATTCTCTGGCGACATCCGGAGTCTCGCAGCATCTGGAGTCTGTCTTGGGATGTCTGGAGTCTTGTGACATCTCCGATCTGGCTTCCGGGGTTCCGCCTCCTGTCCCCGCTGCAGGGTCCCATGGGGGAAGGGAAGGACCCAACCTATCACATCTATCTTTTTAAGACTCTCTTGTTTTCTAATCTACATTCTGGGTAGGTAGGGGATTATAAACAAGTCCCAAGAATACCTCACAAGAGGCTCCCAGAGCTGTCAGAGATTAGCACGCCCACCACAATTATGAGGACTCTGGTAATTATAGTGGCATTGTTGCCTTCTTCCCGGACCCTATAGTATTATCTAACAATAAAAATTTACTCTGCTGGGCATGGTGGCGCAAGCTTGTAATCCCCGTGCTTGGGAGGCAGAGACAGGAGGATCGCGCAGGTTCGAAGTCAGCCGCGCTGGCTTAAGATGACCCTGTTTCCAAAAATAAAATAGGTCTAGGAGTGTAGCCCGAAGGTAGAAGGGCTTCCAGGAACCCCAGTACCACCAATAAATAAATAAATAATATAAAATATAAAATGGGTCTGGGAGTGTAGCCCGGAGGTAGAAGGGTTTCCAGGAACCCCAGTACCACCAAAAAAAAAAAAAAAAAAAAAAAAAAAAAAAAAAAAAAATTTACTCTGCTCCAGGCATTATGCCAGATATACTTTTTTTTTTTGGTGCTAGTGATTGAACCCAGGGGCGCTCTATCTGGAGCTATAGCCTGTGCTCCTATGTCAGCCTCCCAAGCACTGGGATTACAAACAGGCACCACCAAGTACCGTCATACCAGAATTTTTTTTTTTTTTTTTTTTTTTTTTTTTTGGTGGTACTAGGGATTGAACCCAGGGGCATTCTCCCTCTAAGCTACATCCCAACCCTATTTCATTTTATATATATATTTTTTTAAATTTTGAAACAGAGTCTCACTCAGTTGTATAGGGCCTCACTAAATTTGGAGGCTGACCTTAAACCTATGCTCCTCCTGTCTCAGCCTCCCAAGTACTGGGATTACAAGCATATGCCACCATGCCCAGGTGTGTGTGTGTGTATGTGTGTGTGTGTGTGTGTGTGTGTGTGTTAAGGCACTAGAGGACAGGACAATCTCATTTGTTTGTGTCTTAGAGTAATTAGTGCCAGCTGCTGTAACAATCCCCAAGTCCCTGTAGTCTGACAGCATAGCAGATTATTTTTTATTCATATTCAGTCTAACGTGGGTTAGGGCTTCTCCCAATTGGTTCCTATCCAAATAGTGACTCGGGATCTGAAGTCCTCCCAGCATGTGGCTGTGCCATCTCGGAGCCCTCCACTCCAAGCCATGCACACGACAGTGTGCAGGAGATCAGGCAGGTCCTTCAGGCTCCTTCTGAAGACAATGCCCACCACTTCTGCCCATCTTTCACTGAGCAAAGCCCATCACATATTTCCAGCCTAATTGCAGGAGAGCCAGTATGTAGTATAAAATGTAGTCTTCATGTGGGCCCAGCAATAGGCACAGGTTGATGGAATTGAGCTACCATGTAAAAAATGAGCAAACACATGTTTACATCAGGAACAAACATGTTTCTGGAAGGATGTTTAAGAACCAGGACTGCTACATAATTTAGGAGCCCAATGAAAACACTGCTTTTCTTGCTCAGAAATTAAAAATTTCAGCCGAGTGGTGGTACATGCCTATAAACACAGTACTTGGGAGGCTGAGACAGGAAGGAGGTTGCAGGTTTGAGGCCAGCCTCAGCAACTTAGCAAGACCCTGTTTCAAAAACAACAACAAAAAAGAGTTGGGGGTGTGGCTTGGAGGTAGAATGTATCTGGGTTCAACCCCCAGAATCACAAAAACAAATAACAACAACAACAACAAATTTCAAGATGGTGGTGGAGGAGTATCAAACCCAGTGCAGTGTCTGAGTGTGAGGTTCTTTGTGACTGCAAAGGTAGTCTGCCCGTGAACTGGTTCTGATCAGAAACTCCTGATTTAAGTCGTTGTTATTCTTCTTTCTTCTCCTCCTTCTATTCTCCTTGTCCCCTTTTCCTTCTCCTTCTCTTTTTGGTACTGGAAATTGAACGCAGGGGCATTCTACCTCTGAGCTATATCCCCAGATTCCCTCCTTCTAAATTTGTGTGTGTGTGTGTGTGTGGGTGGGTGGGGTTTAGGGATGGAACCCAGGGGCATTTGAGCTCCGAGCTATACCCGCTGCCCTATTTTGTATTTTTATTTTGAAACAGGGTCTCACTGAGTTGCAGAGGGCCTCACTAAGTAGCTGAGGCTGTCCGCGAACCGCAATCCTCCAGTCTCAGCCTCCCAAATGCTGGGATTACAAGCGTGCGCTGCCATAACTGGCTCCCTCCTTCTAAACTTTGAAACAAGAGTCATGCTAAATTGCTGAGACTGACCTTGAACCTGCAATCCTCTTGTCTCGGCCTTCCAAATACTGGGATTACAGGCATGAACCACCATGACGGGCTCTGGCATAAGTACTTCTGAGGCGTGGCTGGGGACTGGGGAGGGAGAAAGCTCTACTTATCATATTATACTCAGGTATGCATTTTTGCTATATACATGTACATCTGCAATAATCAAATTTTTCATTCATAATAGATTTTTATTAAAGAGATCCACAATAACCTAAAAGAGGCAAAATGGTTTTGAAGTTAGCAGAACTTGGCACAGTAGTCTGATTGATGCTATGGAGTTACCTCAAGACATAATATGTTCATTAGAAAGGGATTGGTCAATAATAGAAACTTAGAGAAAAGAGATACAAAAAAACAAAAACAAAAGCAAACACTGATGGTTCCCATCCAAGTTTTGTCCTGGGAGGGTGGTCTCTTAAGAATTTTGTCCTGAGACAAGAGTTTTCCAAACAGAGATTTTTTTTTCTTTTCCCGATAAAACTTTACAGAAGCTATGTATAATGTATTATACAGAAAGAACTTTGTATAAAAAATAAATAAATATCAAATAAAGATAAAAAAAGAAAGAACTTTGTATTAGTATATGATTATTTTATTGTTTTTTTGGTGTAAAAAATAGAAATTTATTTTCTCACAATTCTGGAGACTGATGTTCATGATCAAAGGTATTGGCAGGGTTGATTTATTCTTTTTTAAATTTTTTATTGGTACATTATATTCATACATCACACTGGGGTAAAAACCTTGTATGTACATACATGTGCACATCACCGATTTAACCCCTACCCAATTCCCACCCCATTCCCTCCCCATCCCTCCTTCCCTTGCTTGGCTTAGTGGTTGACTTCGATATGTTTAAGTATGTTGCGTGTTTTAGAGAATTTCCTTCTTCCCCCTCCCATCCCCTCATTTAGGTTGTCTTGTTTGCTCCTCTATAGGATTTTCTTTTTCATCTAGAGTTCCTCCTAGGCCCCATTTCTCCTTAGCTTTCACATATTAGGGAAAGCATGTGATTTCTTATTTTTTGTGACTGACTAATCTCACTTAGCGTAATGTCCTCCAGTTCCATCCATTTCCCTGAAAATGATGTAATTGAGGGTTTTTTTAATGGCTGAGTAAAATTTCATTGTGTACGTAATCCACAGTTTTGTAATCCATTCATCTGTTGATGGACATCTTGGCTGTTTGCACAGATTGGCTATGGTGAATTGTGCAGCTATGAACATAGGTACACATGCATTAGTTTGGTAGTTTAGTTTCCTTTCACACCAGCCCTATTTTTTTTTTTTTTTTTTTTCAGTACTGGGGATGGAACCCAGGGGCATTTGACCTCTGAGCTACACCTCCAGCCCTGTTTTTTATTCTTTTTTTTTTTTTTTTTTTTTTTTTTTTTTTTGGTGGTGGTGGTACTGGGGTTCCTGGAAACCCTTCTACCTCTGGGCTACATTCCCAGACCTTTTTTTTTTTTTTTTGGAAACAGGGTCTCTTAAGCCAGCGAGGCTGCCTCCGAACCAGCGCGATCCTCCTGTCTCCGCCTGATCCTCCTGTCTCTGCCTCCCAAGCGCGGGGATTACAAGCATGTGCCACCACACCTGGCTTTATTCTTAATATTGAAACAGGGTCTCACTGAGTTGCAAAGGGCCTCATTAAGTAGCTGAGGCTCTCCGCAAACTGCAATCCTCTTGTCTCAGGCTCCCAAATGCTGGGATTACAAGCATGTGCCACCACTCCCGGCTTTCTATTTTGTATTTATTTTGAAACAGGATCTCGCTAAGTTGTGGAGGGCCTCACAAATTGCTGAGACTGGCCATGAACCTGTGATCCTCCAGTCTCAGCCTTCAAAGTACTGGGATTACAAGCATGCGCCACCATACCTGGCTATATGATTATTTTATAAATCTAGGTTTATAACATTTCTCAATCACTGATAAAAAAATCAATTTGGTAAACAGGAAAAATTGAAATTAGTTATTGATATCTGTTGCCCTATGAGGCTCAGCATCAGAGTTAGTATTTTTGACTTGTTTGTAGATGTCGATCAGGATAGGTTATACTATGCTGCAGTAACAAATGATCCAAACATTTCAGTGGCATGCAACAACAAAGGTTATTTCTCACTTGTGCTCTGTGTCCACCAGGGACAGCTGCTGTTTTGCTACTTGTCCCTTTGCCTCCAGGGCCTGGATGTCTTCATTGCGGCAGAGGGAAGACAGAACCATGACAAATCACCTGCTAGACCTTACGGCTCTGGCGTGGAGTTACACACCTCATACTACTTGCATTTTAGTGACCCAAACAAATCACATGGCTGTGTTACTGTTTAAATGGTGGGGGTTCTTTTTCTTATTCAACTAAAATTTGTTGAATAGAAAAATTAAAACTAATAGGCAGCTCAGTGCAGCTTTAACAAATCTTTACTACAACGTTAGTAGGAAATAGAGCAGTAGGAAACACAGAAGAGAAAGAAAAGCAGCGTGCTGACCCACGTGCTGGGGAGCCTGAAAATGGAACTCTGGCCCCTTTTGGGACCCTAACCTTTAAATAGATTTTGCATTCGTGTCAGCGTTACCGAGGCAATAGGCTAGTTACTTATTCCTTAGCCAGGTGGTGCCTTTTTGTCTCCAGACAGTGCACTTACTAAGTGCAAGGGTCAAGAATCTACCTTGTATTGGGCAGTATTAGTTGCTCATCCACTAGGGTGCTTTGAAGCCACACACAAAGTTTACTTTTCCTATGCCCAGGTCGGATCACAAAGGAGAGGAGGTAAACAGAGGCACCAGTTGCCTCTATTGTATTTTTAGAGCTAAAGGCTTCAGTTGACTCTAAGGCTTTTACTATAGGTTAATCATAGAATGAAGGGCAAAAACAGAGAGGAACTCTGCATTGTAATAGCTACAGCCCCCTCCCTGCCTGAGTGCCTGCACAGCACCCAGGCTCTGATTATATTTTACATTTTGGAAATTAATATCAAAGCAATTTTCCAATACTGGCACATTAATACATTTTGATGCCTCTTCCCAATACTGGTACAGTTGAGCTAATGTTGAGAAGTGAAGGAAGATAACCCTGTCCAAGGGAGGAGTGGAGAATGTTCCTAAACAACAGTACAGTTTGCCACAGCAAAATATGGTAGTGATCTGGATTGAAGCCATCAGAAAGGATAAGAGCTCACCTTGCAATCCCAAGGAGTCTCTCCAGATAAATCATCGTACTTGAAATAACAATGAAATAGTTTATGTCCAAGTTGAATCACACACACGCGCACACACACACACACATTATTTTTCTTTTGTGTTGCTGAGAATCGAACCCAGGGCCTTACACATTTTAGGCAAGGCCTCTACCACTGAAGTTCATCTCCAGTCCTTTTTATGTTTATTTTGAGATAGAGTCTTGTTATTGCCCAGGCTGGCCTCAGACCTAACCTGTGATCTTTCTGCCTCAAACTCCTGAGTAGCGGGGATGACAGGCCAGCGCCACCACACTGTGCTTGAAGGGTTTACTTTTCATTGCACCGCTGACTCTTGCTTTATGATGAGAGCACGGCCCTGACACTGCACCTGGAAATTGCTCAGCATTAGCTTGAATGCATCAGGGTGCAGGCGCTCTGGGGTGCACCCATTTAGAGACTCCCGTGTGAGCAGACATCCCCAGGCCTGGAATTTTCAAGACAGAACTTGGGCAGAGTTGAGTCTTCCTAATCAAGGACTTTTTTCTTTTCTTTAATAAACTGGGGATTGAACCCATAGGCATTCTACCTCCAAGCTACATACCCAGCCATATTTTATTTTTTATTTTTTTGCGGTAATGGGGATGTAACCTAGGGGTATTCTACCTCTGAGCTACACCCCCCAGACCTATTTTTTAGTATTTTTATTTTTTATTTTATTTTAGTTATTTATTTTTTTGGTGGTATTGGGGTTCCTGGAAGCCCTTCTACCTCCGGGCTACACTCCCAGACCTATTTTATTTTTGGAAACAGGGTCTCTTAAGCCAGCGAGGCTGGCTTCGAACCTGCGCGATCCTCCTGTCTCAGCCTCCCAAGCGTGGGGATTACAAGCGTGCGCCACCACGCCTGGCTCAGTATTTTTATTTTTTGAAACAGGGTCTCACTGAGTTGCAAAGGGCATTGCTAAGTAGCTGAGGTTGTCCGCAAACTGTGATCCAACTGTCTCAGCCTCCTGAATGCTGGGATTACGAGCGTGTGCCACCACACTCAGCTCCTATTTTATTTTTATTTAGGGTCTCACTAAATTGCTAAGGGCCTCACTAAATTGCTGAGGCTGCCAGGCATTGTGGTGCACCCCTGTAATCCCAGTACTTGGGAAGCTGAGATAGGAGGGTCGGAAAGTTCACGGATAGCCTCCACAAATAGTGAGACTCTCATCAAATAAGATCTGTTTTCAAATAAGAAATAAAATTGGGCTGGGGGTGTAGCTTGAAAGTAGAATGGCTCTGGGTTCGATCCCTAGTACCATAAACAAACAAACAAACAAACAAACAAATAAAACTAAATTGCTGAGACCAGCCTGAAACCTGTGATTCTCCTGTGTCAGCCTCCCAAGTACTGAAATTACAAGTACGTGCCACCACGCTTGGCTATCAGGGACATATTTACAAGGCACTGAATAGCAGAAAATCCACTCCAAGTTTGGCTCCAAAGTCTACTTGACCCGGTTGTTACACTGTGGTATACATCAAGTAATAAAGAGGCCTTGGACATTTAAATACCTGGAGCGATCAGCTAGTAACTTGGATAGGTGAAGAGGGTGATTAGGAGCAATTGACCCTTAGACTGGGGTCCTAGGCTGCGGGGAAGGGAGGAAACTGATAACTGAAGAATTTTCCTGCTTTTGTTGTTATTGTTATGTTATGGTTCCCCCCCCCCCTTCTTGTCTGCTTTTATTTATTTTATTTATTTATTTTTCATTTTAAGTTTTTTGGAGGTCTGGGGATGGAACCCAGGGGCATTCAACCTCCGAGCTTGCCCTATTTTTTCATTCTTTAATTTGAAACCGGGTCTCACTAAGTTGCGGAGGGCCTCACTAAGTAGCTGAGGCTGTCTGAACCGCGATCCTTCTGTCTCAGCCTCCCGAATGCTGGGATTACAAGCGGGTGCCACCATGCCAGCTCTTGTCTGCTTTTAAAAGGAGCAAATGCAGCTGGGCGTGGTGGCGCACGCTTGTAACCCCCCCCCCCTTGCTTGGGAAGCAGAGACAGGAGGATCGCGCAGGATCGAAGCCAGCCACGCGCGCTGGTTTAGGAGACCCTGTTTCCAAATAAAAATGTAAAAATAGGTCTGGGAGTGTAGCCCGGAGGTAGAAGGGCTTCCAGGAACCCCAGTACCACCAAAATAAATAAATAAATAAAAGGAGCAAATGCTACTGAGCTCCAATCAGTTGTTGCTATGTAAAATAAATAAATGCGTTTTTTTTCCCCTGAGTTTCAAACCAAATATTTATGTGCAGTCTTCTGGTTTTAAATATTGACAACTAATTTGTAATTTGAAATACTGTGCAGGCCAAGCAAAACAGTTTTGTAGGCTGTGTCTGGAGTTATCAGTCTGATCGCCATGATACATAAAGATCTCAGAAGTGGAAGGAGAAGGCTGGCGGGAGTGAGGAAGAGCCCCCAAGAGGGAATGGCTGGCAGGAGGTGGCTGGGAAGAGGAAAGGCCTATGAGCAGCTGCTGGGGGAGGGGGAGGGACTGTGGGGAGAGATGTGGAAAAGAGATGTAGTGATGTGTACACTCGTTGCTCTTTTTTTTTTTTTTTTCGTAGAAGCCTCAGGAAACCAGACTTCCATCACTTATGCTCATGGAGCGCAATCTGTGCTTTCCTTATGGTATATCGCTGTGTCGAGCTGGCTCCAAAGAGGCCCACAGAGGCCACACTGGAGTTGTGCTAAGCCTCCACCCAGCACCCCTGTTCTGCTTGCAGATTACAATCCGATTTACCATATGGGGAGAGTCGGAGTGGTGGTGCACGCTTGTAATTCCAGCATTTGGGAGGCTGAGACAAGAGGATCGCAGTTTGCAGCCAGCCTCAGCTACTTAGTGAGGCCCTATGCAACTCAGTGAGACCCTGTTTCAAAATAAAGGTTAAAAAAAAATAGGGCTGGGGGTGTGGCTTGGAGGTAGAATGCCCCTGGGTTCCACCCCCAGTACTAGGAAAAAAAAAAAAAAAGAGTCAGGATGAGTGAGCTTGGGATTTATGGGCAGGAAGAACTGAGCCGAAATCATGGGTCCCTGCTTATTTGCTCTCAACATTTCTGAACCCCATCTGCAAAATGGTCACAAAATAGTATCTACCACCTAGCACTACAGAGAGAGACCTTCAGGAGAAAATGGGGATACAATGCTCAGTGCCGGCCTCACCGCATACTGTGTACTCAACACAGAGGTACTGTGATGACTATTTTTGTCTTGTATATATCCTATATCATATATACGTATGTAAATTATTGCCTTTTTTTGTGTGGGTGGGTCTGGGGATGGAACCCAGGGGCATTCGACCTCCGAGCTACAGCCCCTGCCCTATTTTTTATTCTTTATTTTGAAACTGGATCTCACTGAGTTGCAGAGGGCCTCACTAAGTAGCTGAGGCTGGCCTCGAACCGCGATCCTCAGTCTCAGCCTCCTGAATGCTGGGATTACAAGCGTGTGCCACCACGCCCGGCTAAATTATTGCCATTTTAATTATCAACCCACAGGGAGAAAATGTGCTGATCAGCCTGAAAATAGTTGGCCAACCCATTTAAAAGTTTTATTTCAGTCGAATGTGGTGACCAATCTCAGCCACTTAGTGAGTTTCTTCACAACTCAGTGAGACCTGTTTCAAAATAAAGAATAAAAAATGGGGCTGGGGTGTAGCTTGGAGGTAGAATGTCCCTGGGTTCCATCCCCAGGAATCTCCCCCCAAAAAGTTTTATTTCTTGTTTGAAGATGATTAGACTGCTCTCCTGGTTCATTGTTGTTTTGTTTTGTTGGTTTGGGTCCTGGGGGGTTGAACCCAGGGGTGCTCTACCCCCTAGCTACATTTCCAGACTTTTTTTATTTTATTTTGAGACAGTCTCGCTAAGTTGGCCAGCCTTGCTTGTGATCCTCCTGCCTCAGAGCCTGGGAAACAGGGGTGACAGGTGTGCGTCACCGTACCTGGCTGCTCTCCTGGTTTTATGCATCAGTCTCTCATGATTTGGGTAGCATGAATCAGTAATTATCTATTTGCACGTCTGGCATTTAACCCTTTGCAGGACTTTACCCTTGGTGCCAGTCTATGGAGAAGAGGGATTGATCCCATTCCTGTGAGCAGGAACTGTTATTATCTGCTCCTTAGCTAATGTTCATGGAATGAGTGGAATGCATGCGAATCTCTGGCTCTCCACCCCAGTACTCCTTCCTACTTTGCTGTGTCCTGCAGGCGAGCCAGCAAACCACTTCACAGCCATGGCATCTTGGCATCTCATCGTGGTGGGCGTCGAGGGGGTGTGGGTCACCTTAGTGTTGGTAAATAAGAATAAGTAGGAGCCATCCAGGCGTGGTGGCGCACGCTTGCAATCACAGTACTTGGGAGGCTGAGACAGGAGGATCGCAGGTTCAAAGCCAGCCTCAGCTATTTAGTGAGGTCCTCTGCAACTTAGTGAGACTCTGTTTTAAAATAAAGAATAAACTGCCGGGCAAGGTGGCTCCCAGCATTCGGGAGGCTGAGACAGGAGGATTGTGGTTTGAGGATAGCCTCAGCTACTTAGTGAGGCTTTTTGCAACTCAGTGAGCCCCTGTTTCAAAATAAAAAAATAAAAAATAGGGCTGGGGGTGTAGCTCAAAGGTAGAATGCCCCTGGGTTCCATCCCCAGTACTGCAAAATAAATAAATAAGTAAATAAATAAATAAACAATAAAAATAGGGCTGGGAGTGTAGCTTGGAGATAGAATCCCCCTGGGTTCAAGAATAAGTAGGAGCTGAGCATGGTGGCACACGCTTGTAATCCCAGTACTTGGGAGGCTGAGACAGGAGGATCACAGGTTCAAGACCAGCCTCAGCTACTGAGTGAGGCTCTCAGCAACTTAGGCCCTTCACAACTTAGTGAGACACTATTTTAAAATAAAGAATAAGTCTGGCCTGGGTGTAATCCCAGCATTTGGGAGGCTGAGACAGGAGGATCATGGTTCATAGATAGCCTCAGCTACTTAGTGAGGCCCTTTGCAACTCAGTGAGACTTTGTTTCAAAATAAAAGATTAAAAAAAAAATAGGGCTGAGGGTATAGCTCAGGTAGAAGGCCCCTGGGTTCCAACCCTGGTATCTCAAAAATAAATAAGTAAATAAATAAAGTAAAAATAAAGAATAAAAAATAGGGCTGGGAGTGTAGCTTGAAAGTAGAATGCCCCTAGGTTCAATCCCCAGTTACACACACACACACACACACACACCCCGAAAGTAGGAGCGTTGTTCTGAAGAATTGTTATAAAAAGACTTTCCAGCCAGGTGTGATGGTGCATGCTTATAATCCCAGTAATTGGGAGGCTAAGACAGGAGGATCCTGGTTCAAGGCCAGCCTCCAAAGCTACTTAGTGAGGCACGCCACAACCTGGTTAGACACTGTTTCAAAATAAAGAATAAAAAATCGGGCTGGAAGCCAGGTGTGGTGGCACACACTTGTAATCCCAGCATTAGGGAGGCAGAGACCATAGGCTCTTAGATTGCAGACAGCTTCAGCTACTTAGTGAGACCCTTCACAATTCATGAGATCCTGTTTCAAAAAATAAAAAAGACTAAAAAATAGGACTGGGGGTGTAGCTCAGAGGAGCAGTGCCCCTGGGTTCTATCCCCAGTACCTAGAAAAAAAATCAGGCTGGGGGTATATCTTGGAGGTAGAATGCCCCTGGGTTCAATCTCCAGCACCACAAAAGAGAAAAGAAAAGAAAAGGACTTTTCTATGGCTTAATAAAGGCAATTTTATACATTTTATATTTTTGTGACCAATTGGTATAAGGATCCCAGGAATCTTGTGGAGCTAAAAGTTCTAATATTCCCTATTCTTATTCTTCCTCCCCCCCCCCTTTTTTTTTTTGTGGTGCTGGGGATTGAATCCAGGGGCATTCTATCTCCGAGCTACATTTCCAGCCAATTTTTTATTCTTTATTTGGAAACAGGGTCTCACTAAAAGTAGCTGAGGCTGGCCGAGAACCCTGATCCTCTTGTCTCAGCCTCCCAAATGCTGGGATTACAAGTGTGTACCACCATGCCCAGCTCTTATTCCTCCATAAATTAAGTTGGAGACTTTTTTTTTTTTTTTTTGGTGGTAATGGGTTCCTGGAAGCCCTTCTACCTCTGGGCTACACTCCCAGACCTATTTTTATTTGGAAACAGGGTCTCCTAAGCCAGCGCGCGCAGCTGGCTTTGAACCAGCGCAATCCTCCTGTCTCCACCTCCCAAGCGCGGGAATTACAAGTGTGAGGCACCACGCCTGGCCCTGCAGCCCTGTTTTATTTTTTATTTTGGAACAAGGTCTCACTAAATTACAGAGAGCCTCACTAAGTTGCTGAGGCTGGCTGCAAATCTGGGATCCTCCTGTCTCAGCTTCCCAAGAACTGAGATTATAGACATGTACCATCTCATCCGGCTCAAAGTTAGAAAATTCTATTGGAATGAATCTGAGTGACTCTTGACCACGACCTTGTAGCACCATTTTCATTTCAAATTAGGACTACTGAAATACAATTACAGAGAGAGAGAGAGAGAGAGAGAGAGAGAGAGAGAGAGAGGGAGAGGGAGAGAGGGAGAGAGAGGGAGGGAGGGAGGGAGGGAGGGAGGGAGGGAGAGAGAGAGAGCTTTATGATCCTAATTCGAATGAAACCACAAACACACATGCATACAGGCCACTCTGGAAGGCCATAAACCACACCAGAAACAGTGCTCATTATGTAGTGGGAACAGCTGCCGACTTTCATTTTATTAATGTGAAACATTTATGTGTTTGATTTTTTCAACAAGACTGTATTACTTTCATAATCAGGAAGAAAACAAAAAGAAGAGGTTTTTATATTTCCACTTTTAAAACATTTTGGAGAATACTAGAGATTGAATCCAGGGACCTTCTACCTCCAAGCTACACCTCCAGCCCTTTTTATTTCTTCTTTTAAGACAGGATCTCCCTAAGTTGTTGAGGGGTCTCTCTAAGTTTCTGAGACTTGCCTTGAACCTGAGATACTCCTGTCTTAGACTCCCAGGTACTGGGATTGCAGGTGTGTGTCACCACACTTGGCTTTAGATTTTCATTTTGAAGGAGGAAAAGAAAAATAAGAAATGGACGTAGCCTAGCAGCTGCAGCACTCCGGGTGGACAAAAGTGTTTATTTAAAGTATGCTGGCTGAGTTAGAGAAGAGAGTAAAGCAGAAAGGCAGGGAGGAAGGAAAGACGGAGCAGGGGTGGGGGAGGAGGACGGAAGGGACCAGGAGCCTGGGTCAGATCCTCTGGGGCCCGCTGGGGCCCAAGGAAGCGCATGGGTGTGTTGCTACAATTGCTGGCTGTCCTGGCCACTTGAGTCAGCTTAGAGATGGGAAATTGACCATCAGTTGTCTTGGCAACTAGTCCAGCCTTACACCCTATTTCTTACTCTTGGTTAGTCTAGAGTTCTCTACACTGCCAGCAGAGTCCACAGCTCTACCCTCCCTTGGTAACTGTGTTTCACTGGTTCTGTGTGGGGGCAACAAGATTGTTAGCCTTAGGTGGAGGATTTAGAATCAGGGTAGGAGCTAGGTTCGCGGACAGCCTCAGCTACTTAGTGAGGCCCTCTGCAACTCAGTGAGACCCGGTTTCAAAATAAAGGTTGAAAAAAATAGGGCTAGGGGTGCAGCTTGGAGGTAGAATGCCCCTAGATTCCATCCCCAGTGCAGAGAGAGAGAGAGAGAGAGAGAGAGAGAGAGAGAGAGAGAATCAGGGTTTAGACGAAGAGGACCTTAGAAATATCATAGCAAGCAAAGCCAACCCTTCTTGTCTGCTGTTCTGCTCAGGAAATAGACAGAGGGCAGAGTGACGGGGTTTCATGCTGGGCACGCAGAGGCAGCGGCTCAGGGCTCTGGCTGGAGGCTCAGGTGGCAGGAAGCAGGGGCGCCTGTGCCGGGCGCTGGGGGAGGAGGCGGCTCTAGCCAGCCCCTCGAGGCAGGCACTTGACACCGCATGGCCCTTGTTCTTGCTATTTGTGTCACCTTGCTGTGTCCTCATCTGAAAACTAGGAATGATGGCGTGTCTGGTCCTTAGGGTTAGCGTGGGGACGAGCTGAGATAGTGCCCACAGAGCCCTGAGCACAGCACCAATAAAGGTTAGCCAGCGTTCCAGACAGAGTTCTTAGGGCGTCTGGTGAGGCCCTGCTGAGGCCCCACAGGGCCAGAGAAAGCCACAGAAAGGCTGGTACAAGAATCTTTATGGCAGAGTAAAGGTTTGTTTGATGGGCAGGGCTGGGTGGCTGACTGCCACCCAAAGAAGAGAGGCAGGAAAATCAAGGGTGTAACTGTTGAAAAGCAGGCCCTTTGTGACTTAAGTGTGACTTAAGTTTAGGGGTACGTGTCAGTGTGGCAAGAAGAGGCAGTGTGTGTGTGTGTGTGTGTGTGTGTGTGTGTGTGTGTGTGTGTGGTGTGGTACAGATGTGACAGACGTTGGCTCTGACTCTTGAAACATAGGCTGGGTTAAAATTGAGGGGTCTCAAGCTGGGCGTGGTGGCGCACGCTTGTAATCCCCGCGCTTGGGAGGCTGAGACAGGAGGATCACACAGGTTTGAAGCCAGCCTCAGCAGGCCGGGCGTGGTGGCGCACACTTGTAATCCCTGCGCTTGGGAGGCAGAGGCAGGAGGATCGCGCAGGGTCGAATCCAGCCTCAACAACTTAGTGAGACCCTGTTTTCAAATAAAGTATAAAATAGGTCTGGGAGTATAGCCCGGAGGTAGAAAAGCCCCTGGGTTCCACTCCCAGCACCACCAAAGTAATAATAATAAAATAAAATAAAATGAAATTGAGGGGTCTCAAGCCAGGCGTGGTGGCGCCTGCCTGTAATCCCAGTAGTTAGGAGGCTGAGACAGGAGGATCACAAGGTTCACAGCCAACCCCTGCAAGTTAGTGAGACCCTGTTTCAAAATAAAAACTAAACTCTTCCCCCACCACCCGGTAGTCCTGCTCAGCCTGCAGCTCTGTGTTGAGCCGCGAACATGGGTCTTGGTTCCGTAGGATGAGGTTTATTAAAGTTGTCAAGAAGCCGGGCATGGTGGCGCACACTTGTAATCCCAGCGCTTGGGAGGCTGAGACAGGAGGATCTCACAGGTTCAAAGCCAGCCTCAGCTACTTAGTGAGACTCTGTTTCCAAATAAAGTATAAAAGAGGTCTGGGAGTATAGCCTGGAGGTAGAAAAGCCTCTGGGTTCCACCCCTCAGTACCACCGAAAATAAATAAATAAATAAATAAATAAATAAATAAATAAAGTTGTCAAAACAAGGCCTACTTTGAGATATCAAGTGAAATTTAGAAGACAACGAGAGGGCAAAACTGATTCTTATGCTCGGAAACTCTTGGTGATCCAGGACAAATATAAGTACAACACACCCATATACAGGATGATGTAACCAACAGAGATAGTCAGATTGTGTGTGCCCACATAGAAGGGGATATGATAGTCTGCGCAGCATAGGCACATGAACTACCAAAATACGGTGCAGAATACTGCGCTGGCCCGCAGCCTCTCAACAGGTTTGGCATGGACGAGGTCTTTGAAGGCCAAGTAGAGGTGGTGGAGATGAATACAATGTGGAAAGCACTGACGGTCAGCCTGGTGCCTTCACCTGCTATTTGGATGCAGGCCTTGCCAGAACTACAACTGGCAAGACAGTTTTTGGGGCCCTGAAGGGAGCTGTGGATGGAGCCTTATCTATCTCTCATGGTACCAAACGATTCCCTGGTTATGATTCTAAAAGCAAGGAATTCAGTGCTGAAGTACATCAGAAGCACATCATGGGTCAGAATGCTGCAGATTATACGCGGTATCTAATGGAAGAGGATGAAGATGGTTACAAGAAACAGTTTTCTCAGTACATGAAGAACAGCGTTACTCCAGACATGGAGATGAATAAGAAAGCTCATTCTGCTGTACGAGAGAGCCCAGTCTATGAGAAGAAGTCCAAGAGAGAAGTTAAAAAGAAGAGGCGGAATCATCCCAAAATGTCTCTTACCCAGAAAAGAGATCGGGTAGCTCAAAAGAAGGCAAGCTTCCTCACAGCTCAGGAGCGGGCTGCGGAGAGCTAAACCAAACAAAAATTTTCTATGAAGATTTTTCAGATTAAGACAATAAACGTATTGAACAAGCAGGAAAAAAAATGAAAAGCAGGGTTGGGAGTGTAGCTCAGAGACGTCTCTGGGTCAATTGCTAGTAACACACGCACACTCAAAGATAGAATGTCCCTGGGTTCAATCTCCAGTACTACCAAAAAAAAAAAAAAAAAAAAGATATATAAACAAATAATTTGAGGGGCCGGGGCCTTGTGCATGACCTGTGATACACCTAAGTGTTCCCCATGGCACCGGCTATGCTGTAGTCAAGGCAATGGGCGTGGCCTTTCCCTTTTCCTTGAAGGCTCATGGGGAAGGGGAGAGCTTGAGGTTTTGAGATAGCATTATCATTATATGTATTATCATTATATATAAATTATATATATATATGTATATATATAATTTGGTGGTACTGGGGATGGAACACCAGTGGTATTGGGGATGGAACCCAGGGGCACTTTACCTCTGGGTTATACCCCAGCCTATTTTTAATTTTGTGTTTTGAAACAGAGCCTCACTAAGTTGATGAATTTCACTACTTGCTGATGCTGTACTCGAACCTGCAATCCTCTCCAGTCTCAGCCTCTCAATACTGCGATTATAGGCGTGTGCCGCCACCTTCAGCTGCCTATTTATTTATTTATTTATTTATTTATTTATTTATTTATTTATTTCAGTACTAGGAATGGAACCCAGGGGCATTCTACCTCCAAGCTATACCTCCAGCTCTATTTTATTCTTTATTTTGTTTATTTTTGTGGTACTGGAGATGGGACCCAGGGGCTTTATACCTCTGGGCTATACTCCCAGGCATATTTTTATATTTTATTTGGAAACAGGGTCTCACTAAATTGTGGAGAGCCTCATAAAGTAGCTGAGGCTGGCTTCAAACCTGCGTGATCCTTCTGTCTCAGCCTCCTAGTACTGGGATTACAAGCGTGAGCCAATACGCCTGGCTTTATTCTTTATTTTGAAACAGGGTCTCACTAAGTTGCAAAGGGCCTCACTATATAATTGAGACTGGCCGGGAACCTGAGATTTTCCTGTCTCAGCCTCCCAACCCAAGTACTGGGATTACAAACTGGCTCAGGTGCTCTTTCTGATTTTGTTTTGCGGTGCTGGGGATTGAACTCAGGGTCTCCTACACGCCAGGAAAGTGCCCTACCACTGGGCTGCTTCCCCAGCCCTTGCTCTTTGTTTTTGATGCTTCCAAGTGGAGCACAGCAGGTTAGAAATGTGTTTTGGGAAGCAGGTTCTGGAAGAGGTGTCATTCTGGAGAGCAGCAAGGAACCTCTGGCTGCCGTTCCACCGCCGGCCACTAGAGGGAGGCCTGGGCTCAGAAGTGCTGCCACACCTGCCTGCTGAGCTGCTGCAGGCCCTGGGTGGTGGAGGGGGTACAGAGCCCGCAGCCAAATCCCCACGCCTGCACGCCAGCCCCTCACAGCAGGCTGAGGAGGACTTGCTAGATTATAGTTAAGGGCCGGAGGAAAAGGAACATTCCCTGATGTGCTGTAGAAACCTGGACCTCAGTGCAGCGCCCCTTTCCCAGCTAAGCCTTCTTTTGTGTCCCTGTCTATGTGTCATACCAAGCGTGTGGATTCCCCACAGCCCAGCCTGCACGGCTAAGCTCTGTCCATACCTCATAATGAGCCACTCAGGACCCAGGGGCGCACAGGCCTGCAGGAAGGTGAACCTGAGGGAGGAAGGCACCTGCACAGCCCAGGCCTCTGGGTGCTCAGAGCACAGGCTGAGAGGGGATCAAAGGCATTGGGGAAATACTTCCCTGAAGCCTGTGGGGGTGTGTGGCTAGAGGAGGGGGCATCCCCCAAAGGGAGGACCCAAGGACATGTCCTCATTCACTCAGCTTCTGAGCAAAAGGATCTTATAGTCTGTCCTTCCTTCCCCCCACCCTCCATCCTTCCCTCTCTCCCTCTCTTCCTCCCTTCCTACCTAGGGCCTAACACAAGCTTTGACAGAGCCACACCCCCAGCCCAGTTTTACTTTTTTCTTTTTTTTGTGGTACTGGGGGTGGAACGCAGGGGCTTTCTACCTCTGGGTTATATTCCCAGATTTATTTTATATTTTTTATATGGAAACAGGGTCTCACTAAGTAGCTGAGGCTGGCTTTGAACCTGTGTGATCCTTTTGTCTCAACCTCCCAAGCGCTGGGATTACAAGAGTGCGCCACCACGCCCGGCCGCAGTCCGGCTTTTCTGCCTTTATACGTGAGGTCCAGCACAAAGCCTAGCGTTGGTGAGTTATCATTGAGCTGATCAAATGAATGACTTCTCTTGCTCTAACTCTTCTCTGGGTGTGGTGGTGAAGGCCTGCAATCAATCCTAGTACTAGGGAGGCCGAGACAGGAGGATTGCAGGTTTGAAGCCAGCCTCAGCAACTTGTTGAGACTTTCAGCAAGTAGAGAAGACCCTGCTTCCAAATAAAAAATAAAATAGGGCTGGAGGGTTTAATCCTCAGAATGACAAAACAGCAACAAAGAAATCGGAGCCACTTTTCCTTTATTGAGGGTTCTGCGGTCTTAAGATCCACAAGTTCCCTGACATTCTCCTGAAGAGATAGAGCCTGCTGGATGTGGTGGTGCACACCGGTAATCCCAGTACTTGGAAGGCTGAGACAGGAAGATCACAGGTTCGAAGCCAGCCTCAGCAATGTAGCAAGACTCTCAGCAACCCAGTGAGACCCTGTTTCCAAAACAAAAAATAAAAAGGGCTGGAGGTGTAGCTCGGAGCTAGAATGCTCCTGGATTCAATCCCCAGTAACACACACACACACACACACACACACATAATACACAATGAGGTGGAGCCTAATTCTCCTTTTGGATTGGGTTTGGTGTCCGGCTTTTAAGAAACAAAGTGTAATCCCAGCATTTGGGAGGCTGAGACTAGAGGATCAAGGTTCCCAGACAGCCTCAGCTACTTAGTGAGGCCCTCTGCAACTCAGTGAGACCTTGTTTCAAAATAAAGAATAAAAAAAAAGGGCAGGGGTTGTAGTTCAGAAGTTAAATGCCCCTGGGTTCCATCCCCAGACTTGCAAAAACACAAAAAAACCAACCAAACAAACAAACAAAAAATAAAGGAAGAATATAAAATAGGCCTGGGGGTGTAGCTCGGAGGTAGAATTCTACCTCTGAGGTAGAATACTGCAAAAAAAAAAAAAGGAGGAGGAGGAAGAGGAAGAAGAAGAAGAAGAAGAAGAAGAAGAAGAAGAAGAAGAAGAAGAAGAAGAAGAGGAGGAGGAGGAGGAGGAGGAGGAGGAGGAGGAGGAGGAGGAGGAGGAGGAGGTAAAAAAAACAAAGCAGGTGTGGTGGTGCATGCTTGTAACCTCAGTGCTTGGGAAGCTCAGACAATAGGTATCACAGGTTTGAAGACAGCCTCAGCAAGTAGTGAGATTCTTCAACCTAGTGAGACCTTGTTTCAAAATAAAAATAAAATAGGGCTAGGGTGCTGGCGATGGTGGCGCATACTTGTAATCCCAGCATTCAAGAGGCTGAGACCAGAGGATCACGGTTTGTGGACAGCCTTAGCTACTTAGTGAGGCCCTTCACAACTCAGTGAGACCCTGTTTCAAAAATAAAAAAGTCTGCCGGGCGTGGTAGAGCACGCTTGTAATCCCAGCACTTGGGAGGCTGAGCCAGGAGGATTGCAAAGGTTCAAAGCCAGCCTCAGCTACTTAGTGAGGCTCTCAGCACCTTAGTGAGACCCTGTTTTCAAATAAAACATGAAATAGGTGAGGTAGAAAAGCCCCTGGGTTCCACCCCCAGTACCACACACACACACACACACACACAGTCTGAAAAATAGGGCTGGGGGTATAGCTAGAAGGTACAATGTCCCTGGGTTCCAGGCCCAGTACCACAATAAACAAACAAACAAACAAATAAATAAATAATAAATAGAGCTGGGGATATAGCTCAGAGGTAGAATGCCCCTGGGTTCAGTTCCCAGTATCAAAATGACTATAAATAAGTAAATAAATAAATAGATAAAACATAAGTGATGCCGTGCAACTTTAGGAACCAGGTCATACAAGGTGCTGCGACCCCCTCCTGCTGACCACTCTGATCATGGCTCAAGGAAGATGCCCCGAGGCAGAGGACACTTAGGCAGCCTCGCGTAGAGGCCACGCGTGGAAGGAGGCCTCCCCGAGAGCTGGTGCTCCATCCCCGCCAAGCTCCGGGTGACAGCGAGCCCAGGGGAGGCTCTGAACCTGCTAAACCACCCAGCTGAGCTGTTCCCGGAGAGACTGCGAGATCATAAATATTTATCATTTCAAGTCACTAGGTTTGGGGGTAATTTGCCATGCAGCTATAAATAACTGTAGAGGCTTCAAGAGGGCTCCCAAGAAAAAAAGAGCACTTTTATTTCTTCCTTGGGTTTCGCAGTCAAGAAAAATAACAAAAAACAAACACAGGAAGGTGAAATACCGCTTTTATTAGCAATAAGGGCGTGGTCTCAGGTATTAAGCCAATTGAACTTGTTAATACTGAACCCTGAAATTTAGGCTGACTTACCCACACCGTCCCAAGGAGCTTCATGCATTGCAAAGGCATGAAGAGAGGGACGGGGCTCAGCAGGTGGGCTCACCCAGGAGAGATGAGGTGTGGACCTGAGCCAAGGATATCCGGCTATTCTTCCCCAAATCAAGACTGCATAAGTCCCTGCGCCTCCCCAGCAGTCATGAGTAGGAGAAGATGCAATAAGATGGAGAGAGTTTTGGAAGTTCTGCTCATCTTCCCTTCAAAGGAAGGAAACATCCGGAGTGATGCTATAGTTTAGATCTTTTTTACTTATTTAATTTTTTAGTACCGGGAATTAAACCCACAGACATTTTTTTTTTTTAGGTACTGGGGATTTAACCCAGGGGAATTCTACCTCCAAGCTACACTCCCATCCCTATTTTTTTTTTTTTTTTTTGGTGGTACTGGGGTTCCTGGAAGCCCTTCTACCTCCGGGATACACTCCCAGACCTATTTTATACTTTTTTTTTTTTGAAACAGGGTCTCTTAAGCCAGCGCGGCTGGCTTCAAATCTGTGCAATCTTCCTGTCTCCGCCTCCCAAGCGCAGGGATTACAAGCGTGTGCCACCACGCCTGGTATTTATTTATTTATTTATTTATTTATTTATTTAATTTATTTTTGGTGGTACTGGGGTTCCTGGAAACCCTACTACCTCCGGGCTATACTTCCAGACCTGTTTTTATATTTTTCAAGGCTGGCTTCGAATCTGCCCAATTCTCCTGTCTCCACCTCCCAAGTGTGGGGATTACAAGCATGCGCCACCACACCTGGCTTATTTTTTATTCTGAAACAGGGTCTCACTGAGTTGCAAAGGGCCTCACTAAGTAGCTGAGGCTGTCCGTGAACCGTGATCCTCCTGTCTCAGCCTCCCAAATGCTGGGATTACAAGTGTGTGCCACCACGCCCATCTAAAATAAGGTTTTGATTGGGTGTTGAGTTCCAGAGTCTTGGGCTGCAGACATCTTGCTGCTTCTGAGTCTGTGCTTATGGACTGCTGTCTGAGACACTGGAGGAGCCAGTGTGCCCTCTGGACCATGAGAGGCTATGTGGGGACAGAGGCAGCCTTCCTGATGACCAACACCACGGACCGCAGCTGTGTTGGTGAGTTCTGGGGAACCTGGCAGAGGAGCTACCCACAGATGCGGAACAGTCACAGGTGATTGTTGCTTTAAGCCGCTAAGTTTTAGGATGGTTTGTTACGCAGTCCAATCGCAATAGTTAATACTTCTGTCACCATTCATATTATTTATTTATTTTTTGGCTGTACTGGGGATGGAACCCAGGGGTACCTCTGAGCTACACCCCCAGCCCTAATTTTTTATTCTTTATTTTGAAACAGGGTCTCACTGAGTTGCGAAGGGCCTCACTAAGTAGCTGAGGCTGTCCGTGAACCTAGGATCCTTCTGTCTCAGCCTCCCAAGTACTGGGCTTACAAGTGTGTGCCACCATGCCCGGCTTCAGAGGTGATATATTTGAACCATAAGTGTTCTAATCTTAGTAGTGGATAAATTCTTTGATGGGTTAATGAATTATTGGGTAGGCAGGTGAGGTATGGCTGGAGGAGGTAGTTCACTTAGGGTGTAGCCATGGGGATTATAGAATATATGTATCTCTACAGATGTGACCCAGCTTAATGTGGTTTAAAACCTCTAAAACCTCCAGAACTGTAAACAAATAAATTGTTCTTCTTCTGAGTTGTTGTCGTTAGGTATTTTGGGTTGCAGCAGTATATAGCTGCACAATTTATTTCCCTATACTTGATGGGCATTTAGGGAATTCCCCCCCCCTTTTTTTTTTTACTTCTATCAATGGCATTACAATGAATATCTTTGGACCTTCAAGTCTCCTATTCTAAGTCACCTGTCTACCATGGCCTGGGTTAAGGGCGAGCTTTGGGGCCTCAGGGTAATTACTGCAGAACCTTGGCCCTTTGCACGTACCCCTAGCGGCTAACCCATCCTCTCAAGAAAACAGAGCTTTCAGGTACCAGGGCTACCCTCACTCCTCTGTCACTTTACCATCCCATCCCCATCAGCATCATCAAAGTTGGAGATGACAAAGGCGATTTGGGAAGTGAGCTGCAGATACAGCTGCATGTTAGGGGTGCTGGAAGAGCGCCTGGGCCCGGTTGCCTTTCTTCCATGTGGCTTGGGCCTGGGAGCGAGGGTTTGCATGCAGGTAGCACTCTGAATTCTCTGGACTGCTCTGTGCTATCTGGGGGTTTGTGGAGTCTGTGACTGGCCACAATGACGCAGGGAGAGAGCTGGAGGGAGTGTGGGTGTCTGTGGTGGGGAGGAGGGCGCCGGGGACTGCTGCCAGAGGTGCATGCGCAGGCATTGTGGGCGCTGCTGACAGGGTGCTGTATGTGCCCGAGTGTGGATGTGACCAAACTCAGGGATGTGCTGCTGCTAAATGAAGCGAGGCGTTTCCATGGCAACGCAGCTCCCTGCTCCCAGCCAGATGCCAAGCCCTTAAATTATATTTTTCTGGCTGAAAGCACCTCAGTTGCCTCTGGTCTCCAAAGCAATGGGACTGTGGGGGCACCAGATGCCTCACCCTCATCTCCAGCCTTCCAACAAAGCCCAAGAGGTGATAAGCGGGGTAAACGACGCTGGGGCTCTGGCGGCTCTGGTCTGGGGGTCGGTCTGGGAGTAGCCTTTGGTACACGGGCTGGACAGGCTCCACAGCCATCAGCTCCTGGTCCGGTGATCTGGGGTTAATATCCTCGAGCACTTCATTTTAGAAGGAAAATGTGTACAATGGCTGTCAATAGAGATGTCCATCATTTCCTCTCCCAGCCGCTTCCTTCCTGCCCATCCATTGTCCTTCCTTTGGTTTGGAAGAGTTAAGTCCTGTGTGTCATCAGTGCATAGGTGACTGGTCTAGGGGTAGAAAACTGACCCAGAGAATGTCAAGCTGATTGTCCTTTAGCAGTAAACTCCTAAAGGCTTGGGTTACCTATTTTTATTTTTATTTATTTATTTATTTATTTTTAGGTCTGGGGATGGAACCCAGGGGCATTTGACTTCCAAGCTATATCCCCTGCTCTATTTTTATTCTTGATTTTGAAACAGGGTCTCACATAGTTGCAGAAGGCCTCACTAAGTAGCTGAGGCTGTCCGCGAACTGCGATCCTCCGGTCTCAGCCTCCCGAATGCTGGGATTACAAGCGTGTGCCACCACGCTCGGCTTTTGGGTTATCTGTTTGCAACTGACCTGGAGAGCCAGGGCCTGAAAGGGGCTGTTGGGGGCAGCCCTGTGTAGGTGAAGAGAAGGAGCAGGAGGGCACAAGGGCCGCAGAGGGAGGGAGGAAGGGGGACGCGGCAGCTGCTGCGGTTCTGTCTTTCCTGAATGAGTCCAGGGAGGCTTGGTTGGACTTCGTCCTTGACTCTGTGTGTGTGTGTGTGTGTGTGTGTGTGTGTGTGTGTGTGTGTGGTTTAAGAGGTTTACGTCTTGCTGTGGAATGCTCCCCTGAGTAAGGCCCGGGGAGTACCTGCATAGTTTGCCTGGTGATGCTAGGAGCGTGTTGTCTAGCCACATTTCCACGCGGGAGAAGCGGTGAATCCCCCCAAAAGATGCTGCTTGGATACTTGCCAATGCAAAACAAAGCCGTCGCCCTTCACAGCCAGTTATTTACAAAGTCTTTTGTGGATAGCGTCTCATGTAGAGTAGGACTACAGAAATTTACTTCACGGAACAATATTTTCTTGAGCAGCTACTCTATACTAAGCGGTATTTATTCGAGGTGTCAAGAAAATAGCCCTGAACAAGAGAGAAGGGCCGCCAGTAGAGAGTTTATTCTTTGGAGGATACAGATAACGGAGTGAATAAAAGACAAAAGAGCAGATAGCGCTGTGGGGTATGAACAGGTGATTCAACGTGGCTATACGTAATCATAACCTAAGGTTAAGGATGCGCACAGAAGTTTCCAGAAGCTTCTATTCCTGCAAGAGGAATGAGACAACTGAGATAACAATGGCTTTTAGCCAAATGGCAGGGTAGTGAAGCTAGCTCCAGCACATTCTCTCAGCTGGTACGTCACTTCCTACAAGAAGCCCTCCCAACTCCGGGTTAAAGGCCCTTCGATGGCGCTGGAGCATCGCAGCCCGCTTTCTGGTTATGTAGGTGTTTGCTCCGCTCACGGCGGGGCCTGGGGCAGAACAGTTCCTGTCACCGTCCCCTGATACAGTGACTGATTGGCCCAGGCTCCATAGCTGCCAGATGCAAACAATAACCAGGGCTTGATGCCTGGCTGACAGCTCCGCCGATGTTTATCGCCCCATGTGACCCCCTCAGAGGCATGGACAGTTGGTTAATGACGCAGACATAACATGACTGTCTTCGGAGACAGAGAAAAATTGTCCATAGCCAGAAATGCAGGACGGAGAGTTTGTTCTTCTCCTGTGGTTGAGACTGGAGCCTTTCTGCTAAGCCTCTCTTAAAAACCAAGCGGCAAGGCCTGTAGGTCCAGTATCCAGTGGCCCTCAGAGGGGTGCGATAGGTGAGTCAGGGCAGCACCCTGGGGGTACACTTGAGGCTTAATCTCACTTTAGGGGACAGGACACTTCCTACCTAACAAAAATGGGACACACATTGTAGCCAGGAAATGTATCTGGGCACAAACACCTCCCAGTGAGCCCAACACTGGGGCTCTACCTCTCCTCCCTTTGCTACCATCTCTGAACCAACAGAAATAATCACCCCCAGGGCTCTGAGGACTTCAGTGTTCTCCAACCGGCCATGTTCCTGTCTACTTACTTACTTACTTATTGTGGTACCAGGGGCAGAACCCAGGGCCAGTCTACCTCCAAGCGACACCCCCAACCCTATTTTTTATTCTTTCTTTTTCTTTTTCCTCCCCCCCCTCTTCCTCCCTCCCTCTTTCTCTCTCTCTCCCTCTCCCTCTCTTTGCAGTACTGGGGATGAAACCCAGAGGCATTCTACCTCCGAGAGACACCCCCAGCCCTATTTTTTATTCTTTATTTTGAAACAGTTTCACTGAGTTGCAAGGGGCCTCGCTAAGTAGCTGAGGCTGTCCGTGATCTGTGATCCTCCTGTCTCTGCCTCCCAAGTACTGGGATGACAAGCGCGCCCACGCCCGGCTCAGCCTTGTCCCTAGATATGGTGATCAGTTTCAGGGGAGGACTGAGGCCCTCACAGGTTGGCTCAACCTCAGTTTTGATTGTCTTAGCAACCAAAGCCCAGGATTAGCATTTTAATAGGGGAGGGACATCAAGGTTTGCAGACAAGCAAAGTATCCAACTTTAGGATGTACCAAAACAGGAAGTCAGCTCTCCTGCGTGAAAAGGTGGGATCCTGCACTCTCCAGCCAGCCTGCTCAGACACCAGAACCAGAGCCTGGGTGGTAGGAGTACAAATCCCCTGTTTTTTGTATCACTTGACCCAGTGCCAGATGTGTGTGTGTGTGTTACTGGAGACTAAACTCAGGGGTGTCCTGCTTCTGAGCTACACCCCCAGCCCTGTTTTATTTTTTGTTTTGAAACAAGGTCTCATTAAGATGCTGAGGCTGGCCTTGAATCTGTGATTCTCCTGTCTTAGCCTCCCAAATATTAGGATTACAGGTGTGCAACACCACGCCCAGCTCCAGATCTTATTTATAACATAGGATATCCACTTTGGAAAAAGATGAATTTCCTCTTTTTTCCTATCACTGAATAATTCTTTGTACGGCTTGCTATGCATAATTTAAAATTTTATATAAATAACATGTGAACATATTTTCATAAAAAATCTGACAACACAAAAGTGTATGGACTAGGAAGTACCTCCTACCAGCTCCCAACCTCTCTCCCTCCCTACTGCACTTGGGTGGATCTCTCCCCTCTGTGCACTTACAAACACATGCACATACACAACATGGTCTTTGCCTTTTTTTTTTTTGGTACTGGGGATTGAACCCAGGGGCATCCATGCTATATCCCTATTCCTTTTTACTTTGAAACAGGGTCTTCCTAAGTTGCTTAGGGTCTTAAGTTGCTGAGGTTGGACTTGAACCTCTGATACTTCTGTCTCAGACTCCCAAGTACTGGGCCACTATAGGCCCAGTTTATATATTAGTTTTTCTTTGTGTGTGTGTGTGTATGTGTGTGTGTGTGTGTGTGTGTGTGTGTGGTACTGGGGATTGAATCTAGGGGTATTCGTTCTACTTCTGAGCTACACCCCTAGCCGTATATTTTATTGTTTACTTTGAAACAAGGTCTAAGTTGCAGAGGGCCTCACTTAAGAGGCTGGCCTTGAACCTGTAATCCTCTTGTCTCAGCCTCCCAAGTCCTGGGGTTACAGTGTACACCACCATGCCCGACTACCTGTATGTTATTTTAAATAACTTTTACATGGCATATATTATTTTGCAATGTTTTCCACTCATTAATATATCTTTGGAATGCTTTTATGTAGGTACATTTTTGTAAAGGGATGTGTTGTATTGTTCCTTAGTGTGCATGAATATTTGGGCTGTTTCCAGTTTTTCACTGTTAGGAAGATTTTTATACACATTTCGTATCCATGTATAGGTGTTTCCATAGGAACAAGACCTAAAGTGGAATTGCTGGATTGAAATTTATGTAAACACCGATAATTAGCCTCCAGAGAGCTTTACCAGTTTGCATTCCCACAGCACTGTATAGTCGCACATCTACACCAACCCTGGGCATCAGTTCATTTGACAAATTGATATTGAACAACCACATGCCAGGCACTCTGGGGCATGCCTCTGCCTCGTGGCACTTACAGTCTAGTAGAGGAAAACAATAACTGTTTATTACATTTTAATTGGGAATTAAACCCAGGTGCCTTCTACCTCCAAGCTCCACCCCAGCCCCATTTTTTATTCTTTCTTTTTTTTTTTTTTTTTTTTTGTGGTGCTGGTGATGAAATCCAGGGACCTTCTACACTCCCAGACCTATTTTATATTTTATTTGGAAACAGGGTCTCATTAATTTGCTGAGAGCCTCACTAGCTGAGGCTGGCTTTGAACCTGTGCGATCCTTCTGTCTCAGCCTCCCAAGTACTTATTCTTTGAAACAGGGCCTTACTGAGTTGCAGAGGGCCTAAGTAGCTGAGGCTGGTCACAAATTATACACACACACACACACACACACACACACACGTATGTATATGTATATATATGTGTGTGTGTGTATATATATATATGTATGTATGTATGTATATATATATATATATATATTTTTTTTTTTCTGTACTGAGGATGGAACCCAGGGGCATTCTACCTCCGAGCTATACCCCTAGCACTATTTTTTATTCTCTATTTTGAAACAGAGTCTCACTGAATTGCAAAGGGCCTCACTAAGCAGCTGAGGCTATCCGCAAACCGTGATCCTCCTGTCTCAGCCTCCCAAATGCTGGGATTGCAAGTGTGCGCCACCATACCCAGCCGCAAATTACATTTTCTTTAAAAGTTTTATTTCCTTATTTACATAACTTATGTAGAGTGTTGTCTAAATGCTATAGAGAGCTGAACATGGTGGTGCACATCTGTAATCTCAGTACTTAGAAGGTTGAGATGGGAGGATCTCAGGTTCAAGATCAGCCGTGGCAACTTAGTGAGACTGTTTCCAAATGAAAAAAGTAAAATAGGGGCTGGAGTGTAACTGAGAGGTAGAATGCCTCTGGGTCAATCCTCAGGAACACACACACACACACACACACACACACACACACACACACCCCCACCCCAGAGTGCTTTGGATAAAGCAGGGTATGGTAAAGTCAAGAAAGGTAATATCTGAGTAAAGACTTGAAGGAAGTATGAAACTGGACAAAGCGTTCCAGGCCCAGGAAATGGCCCAGTGTCACGGCCATAAGGCAGGGATGTGTTTGGCATGTTCAGAGGCAGAGCAAGAAGGCCAGTGTGGCTGGAATGGAGTGGGCGAGGCCAATAAATAAATAAACAGATGGGAGAAGGGCGGGTAGGGATTTGTAGGCCATCAGTGAGGCTTAGCTTGTACTCAGGCGAGGACAGCCTTTCGTTCTGAGCTTGAGTGACACGGCCCACTATATAGGTGCTAATGCCTCACTCCGGCTGCCGTGTTGAGAGTGAACTAAGGGGAGGCGGCAGGCTAAGTATGGGAGTCAGTCAGGATGCTAATCCGGGGTTCTAGCTGGGAGAGCGCAGTGGCTTAGGCCAGGGTGGCAACTGTGAAGTGCATGAAAGGGACTGGATTCTGGGTTCTTTAAAGCTACAGCACCATTTCCTGTGTGAGGAGAAGTAGGATCTAAAGCCGGGTGTGGCGGTGTATCCCTGCAAGCCCAGTACTTGGGAGGCTGAGACAGAGGACAGAGGTTGGAGGACAGCCTCAGCAACTTAGTGAGGCTCTCAGCAATCTGTTTCCAAATAAAAAATGAAATAGGGCTGGAGGTGTATAGTTTGGAGGCAGAATGTCCTTAGGTTCAATCCCCAGCACCATTAAAAACAAAGTAGGATATGAGTCAAAGGAATCAAGAGATTCTAGTTTTATTAGTTTTGCCAAATGGCTGAGTACAAACTTCCCTCCTGGTTTAATTGTGTTTCTCTAATCACTGGTGAGGTTAGCATCTTTTTATGTCTGCTGGCTATGTGTATTGTTTTCTTTTGAGAAGCTCCAGTTTTGTGTTGTTCTACTTCCGTGAGTGCTTGATTTCCTTACCCAAAGCCTTGCCCACTGGAATAGTTTTGCTCAGTTGATCCAATCTGTGAGATTAATTTCTCATTTAGAAATAATAGCATTATAGAGTAGCTGGTATCTGGTATCTAACACAGGGACTACTTGATCAAACCTTATGAGAAAACCGGGGCTCAAAAAGGGCCTTTTCAAGGCCACACAGCTAAGTGCTACAGTTATTTTACTAAAATTGAGATTTCTTACTAACCATTCCGTTTCACTTTCATTTATCTTAGTAAGAAATCGGTCTTACCAATAAAATGAATTGAGAATCAAAAAATCCATCTCCATAAGGGACTGAATTTGCGTAGACAGCTGATCAGAAGGAAAAATCAACACAAATGTATCATCCAGGGTAAGAAACTAGACTTCCATGGCTTTTCCCACTGTGACCTTTGAAGCAGGAGGGAGCAGGAGAGGTGCCTTTCCTGTCCAGCTCCTCCAGCCTCAGACCTGCGGAGATCAAGTCACTCCCAGCTCCTTTCCGCCTCATTACCATTCTGATTTGCCTGAGTTGAATCCAGCTATGTATTAGGGTCTCCCTGTCCCTCCATAAACTGCCTTCAGACTGAGGGAAAGGATAAAACCAGCTTATCTTAGTGAAAAAGGAGCTGAGAAAACTGGAGCACTGGAAAACCAAGTCTTGCTGAGTCTGTTCTTTTTAGCAACGCATTACGTCTTGCAGAGGCCCTGGGACCCTTCTCAGAAAAACCGGACACGGTAGAAACAGGCCACAGGAAAGAAGTTCTACTGAAATAAGAAGAGGACGGCGTGGATACATCTTAGCCAGATCTACTTTAAAGAAAAAGGAAGGCCAGAGAAACGGAGAGGGTGTCACACCGATCAGGGTAGACATCTAGATATGACACTTGAGTGTGATGCTCTGGGAAACTGCCGGGGCTGAACTCAGCATGTGTCCTGCCTGCCCCTTTCAAGCAGCCTCAAGGAAGCTTTGGCTAGAGCAATTTTGCTGGCTATAAAAAAACTGGAAAATATAAGATTAGCTTTTGCTGTGCATGTACACTTTTTTTTTTTTTTGTAGTACCGGGGGTGGAACCCTTCTTCTGGGCTACACTCCCAGACCTATTTTATGTTTTTTAATTGGAAACAGGGTCTCTTAAGCCAGCGCAGCTAGCTTCAAACCTGTGTGATCCTCCTGTCTCTGCCTCCCAAACGTGGGGATTACAAGCGTGCGCCACCACGCCCGGCTGTACACATTTTAAAAACATTTTATAAGCCAGGTATGGTGATGCACAATTGTAATCCTAAGTATTCGGGAGGCGAAGACAGGAGGACCACAGGTTTGCGACCAGCCTCAGCAACTTGTGAGGCCCTCCACCACATAGTGAGACCCTGTTTCAAAATAAAGAATAAAATATTGGGCTCAGGGTGTAGCTTAGAGGTAGAATGCCCCTGAGTTTGATCCCCAGTTCTGAAAAAAAAAAAAAAAAATATATATATATATATAAATGCTGTGCATACTATTTTATGCTGTTTGTTTCTGTTTCTATATTAAGTATATCTTCCAGTTATTAAATATTCTTTTTTTAGTTTTTGGTACTGGGGATTGAACCCAGGGGCATTCACCTTCAAGCCACACCCCTAGCCCTATCTTATTTTTTAAAATTTTGAAAGAGGGTTTCACTAGGTTGATGGGTCTCATTACTAGCTGAGGCTGTCTTTGAACCTGTGACCTTCCTGTCTCAACCTCCCAAGTACTGGGATTACAAGCATGTGCCACCACACCCAGCTATATATTCTTCTAAAATATAATTAATACGCCTATAGTGTTTTATAACGTAAATAATTTAATTAAATAAGCTCTCCTTATTAGATAATGTTGTTCTTTATAGTTTGCATTCCAAATTTCAGATAGGTAGAGCTGCCAGCAAAGTTATCATCTTTAAAAGTCAAATTTATTTTTGGTGGTACTGGGTATTGAACCCACGGGCGTTCTACCTCTGAGCTACAACCCCCAGCTCCATTTTATTTTGTATTTTGAAACAGCATCTCACTAAGTTGCAGAGGGCTTCATTAAACTGCTGAGGCTGGCTGCGAACCTGCAAGCCTCCCGTCTCAGCCTCCCAAGCACTGGGATTACAAGTGCTGTACCACCATGCTTGGCTCACTTATCATCTTAAAAACAAAAAGCAAAAACAGGCCAGGTATGGTGGCTGAGGTAGAATTCCAAGTTTGAGGCCAGCCTGGGCAATTTAGTGAGACCCTGTCTCAAAACAAAACAAAAACAAAAAAGACAAAAAAATCAAATATTTACTCTTCTTTTTGCTGGGGATGGGACCCAGAGCCTCTTGCCTACTAAGTAAGTGCTCTACCACTCAGCTACATTTCCCAGCCCCGATTCTATTTTTTCTTTAAAAAATGATTCTAAAAGATTTTCATTTTAAGAAAAGTAGGAAATATGAAAAAGCACAAAATGAATATGAACTGTAGTGCCATTATTATTCAAACTTTGGTACACACACTGTTCCAGTTTTGGAAAAACATGTAAACTCTGTGTATAAAATAAGGCTACTATGCAGTTTACAACTGCATCTTTCACTTAACTATGCGCATTTCCCATGGTTCTAGCTGCTCTTCTAAAAGTTGGCTTACAAATGGCTGGTTCCCCCAGGCGCAGCTCTGGTGAGTCCAGCGGGATTCAAGCTGCAGGAAGCCTTGGCTCCGTGCAGTCAAGGAGCTTCCATGACCATCTGTTGAACAGCTACGTGAATCTCATTAACCAATTCCCTGCTGCTGGATATTGAACGTCTTTCAAGTTTTCACTAATATAAACATTTTTAACACACAGATCTTTCTGGACAGCTCTGATTACTTCTGTGGACTTAATTCTTATAAGCGAAATCTACTGGGTATACTTTTAAAGGGTACACAAAACCACTTTCTTGTGGTAGTGGGGTGAAACCTAGGGGCATTCTACCTCTTGAGTTACACCTCAAGCCTTATTTTTTATTATTTATTTTGAAACAGTGTCTAAGTTGTGGAGGCCTCACTAAGTAGCCGAGACTGACTGCGAACCATGATCTTCTAGTTTCAGCCTCCCAAATGCTAGGATTACAAGCGTGTGCCACCACGCCCAGCATCACTTTTTCTTTTTTCATAATTATATAATTTTCTGCAAATGTCTGAGTCCCCCCCCCCCCTTTGGTGGGTCTGGGATGGAACCCAGGGGCATTCTACCTCCGAGCTGCACCCCCTGACCTATTTTTTATTCTTTATTTTTGAAACAGAGTCTCACTGAGTTGCAGAGGGCTTCACTAAGTAGCTGACGCTGTCTGAGAACCGTGATTCTCAGGTCTCAGCCTCTCAAATGCTGGGATTACAAGCATGCACCACAATGCTGGCCCTATTTTTTATTCTTTATTTTGAAACAGGGTCTGAGTTGCAAAGGACCTCACTAAGTAGCTGGGGCTGTCTGTGAACTGTGATCCTCCTGTCTCAGCCTCCCAAGCACTGGTATTACAAGCGTGCACCACCACGCCCAGCCCTCTCTATTTTTAAAGTACATAAAGTTAAGCTGTGCATGGTGGTGCACGCTTGTAATCCCTGGGCTTGGGAGGCGGAGACAGGAGGATCACGCAGGTTCAAAGCCAGCCTCGCTGGCTTAAGAGACCCTGTTTCCAAATAAAAAATATAAAAATGGTCCTGGGAGTGTAGCCTGGTGGTAGAAGGGTTTCCAGGAACCCCAGTACCACCAAAAAAAAAAAAAAAAAAAAAAAAAAAATATATATATATATATATATAATAAAAAATAGAGAGAGAGGGACAGAGTTGGAGAGGAAAGGGGGAGGAGATAGAAAACACTGCAAACATTTCTGCTCACTTCCTACTCAATGTGCATGTTTTTCCAGAGGGAACAAAGAATGGGAGAATGGCTGGCCTGTTTCCACTTGTGTTCCACAGTACAAACACCTCACTTTATGGAATGAGTCTACTGTTTGGATATTTTTTGAACAACGTGGCTCCTAAACACAAGCCACTGTTCTGATACTCAACTAGAAAAATAGCAATCTGTTCTTCTTTTTTTTTTTTTTTTTTGGTGGTACTGGGGTTCCTGGAAGCCCTTCTACCTCCGGGCTACACTCCCAGACCTATTTTTGCATTTTTATTTGGAAACAGGGTCTCCTAAGCCAGCGCGCGGGGCTAGCTTCGAACCTGCGTGATCCTCCTGTCTCTGCCTCCCAAGTGCGGGGATTACAAGTGTGCGCCACCACGCCCGGCTAGCAATCTGTTCTTCTAAGGATAAACTGTCTGCTGGATTTACTAAATGGCAGGATGTGAATTTCAGATGGGTCACATTCAAAGTACCTTATGGAAAACTGAAGAAATTTTCCCTGTGGTAAATTTAATTATGCACAATTTTTTAGCTGGACATGGTGGTGCATGCCTGTAACCCCAGTGCCCAGGGGACTGAGACAAAAGGGAGGCAGGCTTGAGGCCAGGCTCAGCTACTTAGAAAGGCCTGTTTAAAAAAGGGGGGGGACTGGTGATATAGCTTGGAGGTTGACTCCCCATGGTTTTAATCCCCCGTACCAAAACCATAAAAAATAATTATGTATACTGTTTCTATCATGCACTAATTTTAGAACCTAGCTTACACATAAATGACTAATCTATATTACTTTTTATTCCTTATAAAACCCTTATACCTGCTATTACCATATGAACTTAGTACTCAGTATTGGTAATTAAAAAAAGAGCCAGCTGGGCGTGGTGGCGCATGCTTGTAATCCCAGCATTCGGAAGGCTGAGACCTGGAGGATCATGGTTTGAGGACAGCCTCAGCTACTTAGTGAGGCCCTCTGCAACTCAGTGAGACCCGGTTTCAAAAATAAAGAATAAAAAATAGGGCAGGAGGTGTAGCTCGGAGGTCGCATGCCCCTGGGTTCCATCCCCAGAACCACAAAAAAACCACACAAAAAAACCAAACAAAAACCCCCTTCAAAAAATAAAAAAACATTAAAAAAAAGCCATGCAATACTAAATCAATACTCTCAAACCATGCATCAAGAGGGGAATGCCAAATTATCAAAATCTCCCCTAGAAGATGGTAATAAATATATTCTTCATTTTATAAATGAGGAAACTGAGACCCAGAGCAACATAAAATAAATTGATAGAGTATAAATTTGGTGGGGGAACAAAGATTAAAATTTGGTGCATTATGCATTTTCCACGCCCACCACCATGAGAAAAGACAGTAGTGACTAGACTACCAAGGAATGTTCTCTCCTGCGAGACAGCCATGAAGAGTATTAGGGCAGAGCAGAGCGGTGTAGGGCAGAAACAGCCAGAACAGCACGAACAATGCAGCAAATAAAAAGAGGAAAAACGAATCCCAGATACACTAACCCTCAAAGACAGATACAGATCTTTAATTTAAAACTGAGTAAGTTTATTCATGGAGAAAACAGTAAAGAACACCCTTGGGACATTTCTATTCCAACAATTAAAACTGCATTAAAAAGCCAACAGGGAGAGTTTGGAGACCTAAAGACACGTGGAGAAAGTACTGTTCCCCTTTCCTCTGGGTTACATATATTTATCTTTTAGGCAAAAGTGATAGCTGTGATTAGGTTCTTTTCTAGGGGATGAGATTTCCAGTTATTGGTCTTTATGTGCTTAAGATCCCTCTTGCGAGAGCCAGAGAAGAGAGGAAATCCGAATATGATGATGACTGGGAGTTAAGAGCGCGCGCCTGGGGCTGGGATGTGGCGTAGTAGTATAGTGCTTGCCTAGCAGGCCTGAGGCCCTGGGTTCTATCCCCAATAAAGGGGGTGGCAGATGGGACAGGACAAGAAAATGTGTCTAATGGTTGAGCCATGGAAGCACAGCTTTACCACATATCACCAGGTGCAGTGGGGAGAGTGGTACTATATTTCCCATTATAAAATCTTGAGGTATTTAGACTCCATAGACATGTAAACTCACTTTTACCTCCCTCAGAGATAATGGCAGAGGCTGAGAAGGCTGTGTGGACAACCATCCCTCCTTGGCAGGATCAACATGCATAATTGCCAATGTCTAGCTCCTCTGAGCAAAGTGTAATCTGTTTACTCTTCAGGATGGGTTCCAAGGCAACAGTGTGATACAATGAGTCTTTCCCTGTCTGGTTCTGGCTCATCATGGTGTCAAGAGTCCATGGCAATATTAGACGTGCCTGAGAAGAAAAGACCTCCATGTCTTAGCTGTCAGGGCTTAACCTGGCCCGCTTAACTTGGCTAGTCTGGTCATCTGGATGGCAGCAACCTTCTGTGGCGAAGTCTCTTTTCTTCTCCTCTATGGGTTCCAAAGGGAAGTCCTGGTCTGTGGCCAGCACCTGTCGGACAGTCATGTTCACACGAGCAGTCTTCAAGTAGGTGGCACACACCTGCCAGTCCTCCTCAGAACAGTGCTCCACCACCGAGTCTCTTGGGAGGATGGCTGGGAGAGGTGTCTCCAGGCAGCAAGGCAGGCCTTCCCCCTTGGGATGTGGAAGGACACGAGGGACTGCGTGGTTCAACAGGCGGCTAAAACCTGACATGACCATGATGTCACCGCTGTGCATAAACATGGCTGTGGGAGCCTCATCTCTTTTGAGGCCACCCAAGAGAAAGATGGCTGACTGTCCAAAGCTACAAAAAATAAGTAAAAATAGGAAGTTTCTGTTACTGACCACAATTGGGAAGGTAACTGTCAACTGCATCATTCTGCCACTTCAGCTCACCATTTCTTGTTCCCAAATGTTCATTTATTTATCTATCTATTTATTTGTGGTGCTGGGGATGGAACCCAGAGGCTTTCTACCTTCGGGCTACACTCCTAGACCTATGTTATATTTTATTTGGAAACAGGGTCTCACTAAGTTGCTGAGGGCCTCACTAAGTAGCTGAGGCTGGCTTCCAACCCTCGCAATCCTCCTGTCTCAGCCTCCCAAGTGCTGGGATTGTAAGTATGTGCCACCACGCCCGGCTCCCAAATGTTCATTTTAAACGGTACTTTCTGGCTTGTGACTTTCCATGATCTGCTACATATATCTATGATAGCCAACCTACCTTCTGCAAAATAAAATCTGATGAATAAGCAAATGGAGAACTGACTTTAAATATAAATCTTATTAATGCCTCTCTCTCTATTTTTTTGTGGTACTGGGGATTGAACCCAGGGGGATTCTACCTGAGCTATACCCTCTGCCCTTTTTATTTTCAAACAGGGTCTCACTAAGTTGCTGAGGCTGGTTTCAAACTTGTGATCCTTCTGTCTCAGCCTTCCAACTGCTGGGATTATAGCATGCACCACTACGCCTGGCTCTTAGTGTGTGTTAAAGATTTCAGTCCTATGCCGGGTGTGGTGGTGTAATCCCAGCATTTGTAATCCCAGAATTTGGGAAGCTGAGACCAGAGGATCTTGGTTTGCGGACAGCCTCAGCTACTTAGTGAGGCCCTCTGCAACTCATGAGACCCTGTTTCAAAATAAAGAGTAAAAAAATGGGTAGGGGGTGTAGCTCAGAGGTCAAATGCCTCTGGGTTCCATCCCCAGACCTGAAAAAGAAAAGAAAAAAAAAAAAAAAGATTTCAGTCCTAGCAGGGGATGGTGGTTAAGAGGATGAGAAAGAAGGATCATGGTTCGAGGACAGCCTCAGCTACTTTTAGTGCGGCCCTTTGCAACTCAATAAAACCCTGTTTCAAAATAAAGAACAAAAAAAAGGCTGGGGGTGTAGCTTGGAGGTAGAATGCCTCTGGGTTCGATCAGCAGTACCGCAAAAAAGTAAAATGAAAAATAAAAAAATAAAGATAAGATGATTAATGAGCTGGGCGTGGTGGCACACAATTGTAATCCCAGCATTTGGGAGGCTGAGATGGGAGAATGGCGGTTCGAGGACAGCCTCAGCTACTTAGTGAGGCCCTCTGCAACTCAGTGAGACCCTGTTTCAAAATAAAGAATAAAAAATAGGGCTGGGGCTGTAGCTCGGAGGTAGAATACCCCTGGGTTCCATCCCCAATACTGGAAAAAAAAAGAAAAAGAAAAAAAAAAGGAAAAATAGGACTGGGGGTAGAATGTTTCCGGGTTCAATCTCTAGTAACACACACACACACACACACACACACACACACACACACACACACACACACACACACACAGTTCTGGGGGCATATCTTGGAGGTAGAATGCCCCTAAATTCCATTTCCAGTGCCACACACACACACACACAACTCTAATGTTAGTTGGGCATGGCAGCACATGCCTATAATCCCAGTACTTGGAAGGCTGAAGTAGGAAGATGAAAGGTTTGAGGACAGCCTTAACAAGTAGTGAGACTCTCATCAACCTCTTTAATTGGGAACAGGAGATCATGTTTCCAATTAAAAAAAAAAAGTCTATTTAGTTTAGCTTAAAAATGCTTTACAGAAAGTGATTAAATAAAAGTAACCCCAAATTCCCTGAGCTAACTTACCTGAATGACAGCAGGGGTTTGGAGTGATCTAGTTCAGATCTGTCTACATGGATTCCCAGTGTGGAGTCTAAGCGGTAGTAATTCAGGATACCTGCTTCGGCCTGGAAACCCTGAAACCCACAGGCAGCTGCTACTTGCTCTGAGAGGAAAGCCAGGTCAGAAGGGAAAGGTGTATAATGATCTGCTGAGTATTTCTTTGGTAAAAGTAGGGAAAATAAGAAAAATAAACAATGATCTCAGGAACACAGGAAACCATGGCGTAAGATTAATTACGACGTTGAACCTCCCCCCAACTTACAAGTTAAATTAACATAGCTTTGTCTATCTATCCACTTTTGAGGCATCCAGTAATCTAAGGAGATCATTCAACATAGCAAGCACCTATTACATAGCATGTCTCACGCTACCCAGTAGTAAATTACACAGGTACACAATGCATGGAGTCTGTTCATGCAGCAATCACTTCACTACTCTCTAGAATACTTTAATCATGAGCAGAATAGTTGTCTAAGGTAAAAAACAATTACTAAATATAATTAGTAAACTGATGCGATTCTGGAATAGAAATAAGGGTATTCATTAAAAACTAAGGAAGCTGGGTGTGATGACGCACACTTATAATCCCAGTACCTGTGAGGCTGAGACAGGAGGACTGCAGGTTTGCAGTCAGCCTCAGCTGCTTTGTGAGGCACTCTGCAATTTAGTGAGACACTCTTTCAAAATAAAGAATAAAAACAGGGCTGGGGATGTAGCTCGAAGGTAGACCGCCCCTAGGTTTAATCCCCAGTACCACAAACAAAACAAAACCCCCCAAAAAAACTAAGGAAATCTGAATGAAATCTGGAGTTCACTATTATGATTATGTATTATTATTGGTACATTAATTAAGACAAAGGTACAATACTAAAATAAGATGTTAATAAATAGGGAGAATTGTTTTTGCTCTATTAACTTTTCTGTGAATCTAAAACTATCCTAAAATTAAAAGTTAATTAAAAAAGGCAACTCAAATATTATAAGCCAGCTTGCAACATGACTAATGCCAATTCCACTGGTCAATCTGATGAGATCATGTGCTCAGAGCACCTGCAGTAAGTCTGACTTGTATTGTGGCCAAGCAGGGCCTTAAAATGGAAGTAGTTTGCAGCACTTCTCTCTCTTAACTGCTTCTGTTTTTAGAATCTTTACAATCAATCAATCAATCAATCAATCAATCTCTCTCTCACTACACACACACACACACACACACACACACACACACACGCTATGACAATCCAAAAAATAAAGGTCTTAACACTTACTCTAAAAGATCTTCCTGCATACAATTCCTAAGGACAAGGCTGCAGTTATGATGAAGATTTTAATTTGGTTTTCCGTGCAGACAAGTCTGAAGGCTCTGTGGGAAGTAGATGCCTGCAGTGGCCCAGCACAGTCTCCCACCTCATCTTTTCTTTTTCTCTTTTTTTTGTGTGGTACTGGGGGTGGAACCCAGAGGCTATATTCCCAGACCTATTTTATATTTTATTTGGAAACAAGGTCTCACTAAGTTGTTGAGAGCTTCACTAAGAGCTGAGGCTGGCTACAAACCTGTGTGATTCTCCTGTCTCAGGCTCCCAAGAGCCAGGATTACAAGCGTGAGCCACCACACCCGGCATCCCACCTCATCTCGATGCTCCTCTGCTCCTGCCTCTTCCTTTACTAAGTCAACCTCAAAACCGACCAGAAAATCTACTTCTGTCTCACAGTCTCACTAGTGTCTTGGTATATTCTAGCCAGAACAAGAGTCACAGCTCTGGACAAAAGGGATTTACTGTGGCCAGAAGTGAACTTTAACTTCAGCAGCAAGAAAGACTCTTAGGAAGTTTTTGTTGGACCACCTGCCTTCTTCAATTAGAACTTTTTTCTTTTAATTGAACTGCAAATAAGAGTTCCTATTTCTCAAAACTAAGGTTTCCTCTACTACTTTAAGCTTTATCCTTTAGAGATGAACCAGTCAGGGCTGCCCTTCTAGCTAAAGACAGCCTTTGCTATGATGAAATAATTACTTTTTGGGCTTTTCAACCTATTCAAACTATCTGTGCACTATTCTTTTTGTATATTATATTTGTCAAACTTTCTCCTTTCTCTTACTTTTCTTTGAGTTCTTATTCAGAACTCCCCCCCCCCCCAAATACTGGGGATTGATCCCAGGGGCATTCTACCTCCAACCTCTAACCCCAACCCTATTTTATTCCTTATTTTTTGGTATTTTTGTGGTACTAGGGATTGAACCCAGGGTCATTCTACTTTTGAGCTACATCTCCAGCCCTGTTTTTTATTCTTTATTTTGAAACAGGGTCTCACTAAATTGTGGAGGGTCTCACTTAAGTAGCTGAGGCTGGCTGCAAACCTGTGATCCCCTTCCCATCTCAGCCTCCCAAGTACTGGGATTACAGTGTGTGCCATGCCTGGCCCTTTTCCTTTCCTTCCCTTTCTCTTTCTTTTTTTTCTTTTCTTTTTGGTGGTACTGGGGTTCCTGGAAGCCCTTCTACCTCTGGGCTACACTCCCAGACCTATTTTATACTCTTTTATTTGGAAACAGGGTCTCTTAAGCCAGCACAGCTGGCTTCGAACCTGCACAATTCGCCTCCCAAGCCGGGGGATTACAAGTGTGTGCCACCACGCCCGGCGTCTATTCTTTATTTTGAAACAGGGTCTCACTAAGTTGTGGAGAGCCTCACTAAGTAGCTGAGGCTGGCCAAGACCCTGTGATCCTCCTGTCTTAGCCTCCCAAGTACTGGGATTACAAGTGTGTGCCACCATGCCTAGCCAGAGTTGTTGATAATTTTCACATTCCATTTTTCTAAGCAAAAAAGGCTAACTTTGAGGTACTTGGGAACAGCAATATAAAAAATATCCTGAAAGATAAGAGCTAACCTCTATTGTGCTAATGTGCTGGGGTCTAGCCCTAGCAAGAGTCGGGGTTTGTGTGTTGGTGAGAGAAGAGTTGAGGTTGTGAGAGAGAGACGCTGACACACGAACCCAGCTGCAGTTTACTCTGTTTATTCATAACTTTACAACAATTTTTATACTTTCTTTCATTCAGGACAGAAAAAACCATATTCACGTAAGCCGGAAAGTTCAAAGAGAAAAAGATTCAGACCTCAGGGCAGGGTGCCAGTCTTTTAATGAATCATAGAAAGTAAGCTTTGTCTTATATCACAAGTTCAGCTTGAACCTAATCTTATCTGTTGGCTCAAACTACGGTCAGTTTGAACTTAATCTTTTGGCCCAGACTTTGTCCTTGGGAAAAAATTCTTTGCTGACTGAGTCTCTCACAAGCCATCACACACCTGTTTTAGTTAATAATGCTTATACATAAAATTCCAATTACACATATTGATCCAAATAATCTTAAAATAATTTTTTGAAGAAGGAGATGCTATTCATACTTCATGGGGGGCTTAGGCTCTTGCGGACTCCCTGACCGAACTTTGGCTCAAGGTCAGCATGAGATGCTCTAGCACTAATGCACTTGACTGCCTAGAATAACTAGGCATTGTGGTTACCATGTTACAGACATCAATCACTTAATTCTGGCAACCACTTTATGAGGCAGGATTCAAAACCTGATTGTCTAATTCAAAGAAAACCACATGGGCACTTCCCTGAACACAAGTAACCATTTTCACACAATCTGTGTCATTGAAAAAATAATTACACCACAAATGTTTTTCTAACCACAAATATTTTTAAAGTAGCATCTGCCATTATTTGAAGCAGTTAATATATTTATTAATAAATTAGATTAACTATAATAATGGAGTATTTAAAAGTAATTGGTTAGCAAGCAGAGAAAATGGTTTATACTAATACACACACACACACACACACACACACACACACACACACACACATTTTTGTGGTGCTGGGGATGGAACCCAGGCACATTCTACCTCTAAACTACACCCCCAGCCCAATTTTTTATTCTTTATTTTGAAACAGGAGTTGTGGAGGGCCTCACTAATTACCTAAAGCTGGCCCTTGAACCTGCAATCATCCTGTTTCAGCCTCCCAAGTACCAGGATTACAGGTGTGTGCCACAACTGGCTTTATTAACTAATATATTGTATTTAGCTTACTGTTTATTTTCTTTTTTGGTGCTGGGAAGAGAGCACAGGGCCTCATGCATGCTAGGCAAGTGCTCTACCACTGAGCTATGTTCCTAGTCCTCAGTTTACTCTTAGAATTAGTCTTTTCGTCTTATTGAGACAAGAGGTACTCTGCTACCAGTGACAAATTATGCACTTTCTGAAGCATGGAGGACAAGAAAGAAAATAAATTATACTTTTCTAGGGATAGAACTCAGGGCCATTCTACTTTCAAGCTACACCCCTAGCCCTATTTTTTATTCTTTTTATTTGGATACAGGGTCTCACTGAGTTGCAAAAGGCCTCACTAATTAGTAGCTTAGGCTGTCCGCGAAGTACGATCCTCCTGTCTCAACCTCCTAAATGTTGGGATTACAAGCGTGCACCAGCAGGCCTGGCTGGAATTTGCTTAACTGTAGGAAATTCTTGCCTACCTTTTTTCCTGGCCAGACATTTATCTGCATCTCCTAGTAGGCAAAGATATCTATATCTTGAAATTTCTTTTGAGTTGATAAAAGAGAAAACTGTAAGTATACAAAACTTCTTTTATTCCAGGCAGAAAGACAATTGAGAGCTGCTCTTAAAAGCAATAGAGAAACCTATACCCCTGAAACTGACTTTGATACAGGACTGGTGACTTCTGATGCATGAATGTAATCCAAGGGCTTATGAAGACATAATTTTCTCCTGATAAATTAGCCATTCCTTCTGAGATACATGCAGAGAGTTTTTTAGGGAGGGTATAAATGAATGAGACCCTTCAATAAATAGATAATTTATGCACTAGACAGTCTCTACTATGGTGATACTTTAAGCCTGACCAAGAAAAAATAAAACTACACAGGCCCAAGAAGCATATAAATGGAAAAAAATAATTAGGAAAATCTGAATACCTTACTGTCCCAGTTATAATGATAGCCGAGGGTCACCCAGCGCAGTTTCTCTAGTAAACTTCTGGGTCTTCGTTTATTCACTTCTTTACTCCTGTAAAGATTGGCAAATTTCAAATGTTAGTAACCATCCTTTGTGTAGACCCTGGAGTCTAAATTTAATATTCCATGATATAAGTTGCTAATCAAGGGGAAATGAGAACAGATAAATGAGTTGACTAAGAATATACTAACAGTAAAAAATGTTAGCATTTCAGTTTATAGTCTTTAGTTCTAAATCCTCTGCTGAATGGGATCTACTTTATTTTTTAAGAACTAGGATAGAAGCCAGAGGCATTCTACCTCTGCGCTAAACCCCAGCCTGATTTTCTTTCTTATCTGAAAACAGGGTCTTGCTAGGTTGCTGAGAGCCTTGCTAAGTTGCCGAGGCTGGCTTTGAACATGCAATCCGTCTGTTTCAGCCTCCCAAGTAATGAGATGACGTACATGGTGTGTGTCACCATGCCTGGCTAGGATTGACTTTTAATATTTATTTATTTTTGTGGTACTGGGGATGGAACCCAGAGGCATTCTACCTCTAAGCTATGCCCTCAGTTCTATTTTTATTCTTTATTTTGAAACAGAGTCTCACTGAGTTGCAAAGGACTAAGCAGTAGCTGAGGCTGTTCCAAGAACCCAGATCCTCCGGTTTCTGCCTCCCGAATGCTGAGATTACAAGATGCACCACCATGCCCAGCCTACATTTGACTTTTTAAAAATTTTTTTGTGGTACTGGAGGTAGAGTCCAGGGGCTTTTCTACCTCCTGGCTATACTCCCAGACTTATTTTATATTTTATTTGGAAACAGGGTCTAAGTTGCTGAGAGCCTCACTAAGTAGCTGAGACTGGCTTCGAACCTGCTCAATCCTCCTGTCTTAGCCTCCCAAGTGCTGGGCTTACAAGTGTGTACCACCACGCCTGGCCTAGGACTGCTTTAAAAAAAAATAAATCTCTAATATCTTGATAATGATAAAACAAGAATAATAATAAGAAAAAAAAAAGGACAATAGAAATGTCTTTACCTGTCAATGAGAAACAAGACCAAGATCAAGATCACTATGGTCAATGGAAAATATGGTTAACAAAATATTTTAATCACAGGTGTTACTTTGTTTATAATGATGGTGGCTTCCCAGAATTGCAGGTTGAAAAAAACAGTTTGGCAAAACAGACCATATAATCAAAAATAACTGGTTAAAATTACTTATTTAGCCCCATGTAACAAGCTCAAATAATTGTTGCTTAACTAACAATTAAGGAGCCACTGAAACTGATTTTGTTTCTGCCATTTCATTGTTCAATCAGGAGATTTCATAAAAAAGAGAGGTCACCTCTGCAATTATTTCTTATTTGAAGAAATCTATGGGGTTAAATACTCTTTTTCTAAAGAGGAAGATTGTTTGGTTAATTTCTAAATATCTAAAATACAAGAATGCTAGGCTTAATTATTTTGTATAATTATGCAATTTATATTACCAATCAACTGGCCTGTTATAGTCCCCCCCAAAATCTCAGAGTTTTCTCCCCCCAAGATTAGCCTTCTTTATGGAGTTTTATTCTGACAGGAGACACAGATAAGAATGTAAAGCTCAAGTAGAAGGAAGGAGAACATTTACGGCAGTATAAAGCCTAGTACTACACTGAATAGAACAGACTTTTGAGGGATATTAGAATTGAGAATAGGGAAAGCTCAGTCAGGGTTGGTGGTTCATGATTATAATCCCATTACTTGGGAGTATCGAAAGTTTAAGGCCATCCTGAGCAATTCAGTAAGACTCTTTTTCAAAACTAAAAATAAAATAGGGCCGGGATCTAGCTCAGAGAAAGAATGCCCCTGGGTTCTACCCTGGTGATGACTTCAGTGGAAGAACACCCCTGGCTTCAATCCCCAGTACCAATTAAAGAAAAATTCAAAGTCAGCTGTCCAATCAGGTTTCCTGGTAGAGCTGAGAGTTATGTGCAGCACAGAAGAATGGCCAGCATTGGGAGGATGAGACCTGAGGACTGTGGGTCACGGGACAGCCTAAATTACTTAGCGAGGCCCTTTGCAATTCAGTGAGACCCTATTTCAAAAACAAAAAGACTAGCCAGGCGGGCGTGGTGGCGCATGCTTGTAATCCCTGTGCTTGGGACAGGAGGATCGCACAGGTTCGAAGCCAGCCTCTCTGGCTTAAGAGACCCTGTTTACAAATAAAAAATATAAAAATAGGTCTGGGAGTGTAAACTGGAGGTAGAAGGGCTCCATCCCCAGTACCACCAAAACAAACAAACAAACAAACAAACAAACAAACCAAAAGGACTGAAAAATAGGGTTGGGGGTGTCACTTGGGGGTACAATGCCCCTGGGTTCCATCCCCAGTACGAAAAAAAAAAAAAGATTGGCCAGTACTTAAAGAGGGAGTGATGCAGTGGGGAACGGGCACTGGGCACACCAAGAGCAGAAGAGATCTACTGGTGGCCTGCATTTATAAGTGGCACTCATCTTGATCTTTTACAAAGATTTAATAGGCCAGATGCTTTCTGTTCCAACTGAGATTACATTCTAAGAAAGGATATCATGACACAGACATATTTCAAGACCAGTACATAACAGGAATAGAACAAACCAAAGGCTGACTTAAGTAGGACAGGTATGCAGAAGAGACCTGATGGCTATCAAAGGCCCGCCTACAAAGAGGGCCCAGGCACCTGGAACTTGGATTGTAGGAGGGTTCACACCATTCTCTGAAGTAGTCAAAGTAGTTTATTGTGCCTCAACTGTTGTGCAAACAATACAGTCTATACTGAATGCCTGCTTTCCTTCTAGGAGTTTGGAATTTTGTTACGTGTCAAGAAGAGTCTGCCAATGTGACCAGCCCCTAATAAAAAACCTGGGCACTCAGCTTCTCCGGTGGACATTTCACAAATTTTCCTCACAGTTCGCTGTTGGGGAAACTAGGAACATCTGTGTGACTTTCCTGGGAGAAAATACTTACATGTTCACCTGTTTTCCCCAGGACTTTTGCTTTACACACCTCCTCCCTCTGCAGTTTTCCCATGCATGTAGTCATTAAATCTTATCTCTGAGTAGGACCATGTGCACAGCCCAATGAGTCCTGCTGATACATCAGATATGAGAGTAGTCTTAGGGACCCTCAACACAACAGCAGACAGATATCTAACAATGCAGGGAAAAGATATGGAAGGCTGGGCCAGTGACTACTGCTAGGTAATCTAAACAATTACAGTATGGAAGATAGTCATGTGTAAGAACTAGAAAAGAAAAATCCAATGTAGTTATGAACTAACCTGAGTTCTGCCCATGTCTATTTAGCTAAAAGTACAAATAAAAGAAGTCCTTGAGGTTCTCCAGAGAACACGTTCTACTTCAGGGAAGTACGGCCTCTTATTTCTGAACTCTGAGATTCTATGGTTAATGGAATTTTTAATATCCAGTTCCTTATTTAAAGGTAAACAATCACTAAGACAGTCTAAACACTACTAAAAAGAATGAATACTGGAGCATTTCCAAGGGGGAGGCTAAAGTCAGTAGTGTAACACTGGAACCCAAAACTTAACAGAGAGGGTGCCTGTGTACCTAAACTGGCGAGAGAGGAGCTGTACAGAAAGCTTTCATAGAACCCATATTCACGTGACTTAAAACTTCAATGTGCATCAGAGTTATATAGGGGACTTACTAAAACTCACATGGCTGGATCCAGGTATAAGAACCTACATTTCTGTCAAGTTCCCAAAGGATGCTACTAGTCCATGGACTATACTTGAGAATGATTCTAGCCAAAATTAAAAACCAAAACAAAATATCTTCTGTATTTTCCTAGCTCAGTAATAGATACTTTTATTCCTGACAAAAAATCTATACTATTATAAAATAGCAAAACCAGACTGATCTGAACCATAGATAACAATAGTGCAGCTTTGGAAATAGTTAGAAGGTGCTGGTATTTTAGACAGCTGGCCTGGCACAAACAAAATACTTCCTCATCAAGATTTAGTCTAGGCTGGGTGTGGTGGCGCATGCTTGTAATCTCAGCATTTGAGAGGCTGAGACAGGAGAATTGCAGTTCGCAGCCAGCCTCAGCTACTTAGTGAGGCCCTCTGCAACTCAGTGAGACCCTGTTTCAAAATAAAGAATAAAAAATAGGTCTGGGGGTGTAGCTGGGAGGCAGAATGCCCCTGGGTTCCATCCCCAGTACTGGGGGAAAAAAAAAAGATTTAGTCTAATGTTCAAGAACAGGGCAAATCTTATCACAACAAACATAGGCTTATGGTATTAAGAATAAAAATTGCCAGGCATGCTGGTGTACACCTGTAATTCCAGCGCTTAGGAGGCTGAGACAGGAGGATCACACAGGTTCGAAGCCAGCCTCAGCTACTTAGTGAGGCTCTCAGCAACTTAGTGAGACCCAGTTTCCAAATAAAGTATAAAATAGGTCTGGGAGTGTAGCCTGGAGGTAGAAAGCCTCTGGGTTCCACCCCCAGTACCACAAAAACAACAATAAAAATCACCAAAATACAGTGATAAACAAGTTTGAGCAAAACTTTCCTGTAATATACCTTTTCTAATTTAGCTTCTTTTTCTTTTTATATTTTATTTGGAAACAGGGTCTCACTAAGTTGCTGAGAGCCTAAGTATCTGAGGCTGACTTCGAACCTGTGTGATCCTCCTGTCTCAGCCTCCCAAGCGCGGGGATTACAAGCATGTGCTACCACACCCGACTAGCTTCTCTTTATTAATGTTTTTTTTTTTTTTTGGTTACCAGGGATGAAACCCAGGGGCAGTCTACCTCCAATCTACACCTCTAGCCCTATTTCTTATTCTTTATTTGGAAACAGGGTCTCACTGAGTTGCAAAGGGCCTCACTAAATAGCTGAGGCTGTCTTTGAACCGTGATCCTCTGGTCTCAGCCTCCCAAATGCTGGGATTACAAGTGTGTGCCACTACACCCGGCTTTAGCTCCTTTTTCAAGAAACCAAAAGATCACCTCTCTTTTACCTTAACTCTACCACTGGAAAAAAGGCTTTGAGCTTTGCCTTATAGGAGGAAACTGGTCCAAGGATGCAGAAGACAGAAAAGTCTTAGTTCCAGAAGCATTAAGTCTAGCCCTCAAAATAAATAAATAGCTTAAAAAAATAAAAACTTGCTTACTGCAAGAAAAATTGTGATCTCTGAGTATTTTTTCCAGGATTTTTTGGGAGTATGTGTGTGTTACTGAGGATTGAACCACTAAGCTACATCCCCAGCCCTTTATTTTTTTACTTTTGTGGTATTGGAGATGGAACCCAGGGGCTTTCTACACCTGGGTTATACTCCAAGACCTATTTTTTTAATATTTTATTTGGAAACTGGGTCTCACTAAGTTGCTGAGAGCCTAAGTAGCTGAGGCTGGCTTCAAACCTGCACAATCCTCCTGTCTCAGCCTCCCAAATGGTGGGATTACAAGGATGCGCCACCATGCCTGGCCCCAGTTAGCTCTATCTATCTATCTATCTACCTATCTATCTATCATCTATCTATTTATTGCAGGTCTGGGGATGGAACCCAAGGGCATTCGACCTCTGAGCTATACCCCTGCCCTGTTTTTTATTCTTTATTTTGAAACAGGGTCTCACTAAGTTGTGGAGAGCCTAAGTAGCTGAGGCAGTCTGTGAACCGTGATCCTCCGGTCTCAGCCTCTCGAATGCTGGGATTACAAGTGTATGCCACCGTGCCTGGCAATATTTTTTAATTTTTTGTGGTGTTGAGGATTGAACCCAGGGACATTCTATCCCTGAGCTACATTCCCAGCTCTATTTTTTATCTGGAAACAGTGTCTCATTAAGTTGCTGATGCTGGCCATGAACCTGCAATGCAATCTTCCTGCCTCAGCTTCCTAAGTACTGGGATTACAAGTATGCCACCATACCCGGTTAGCACCCAGAGCATTTTCAAGCATGAAATACAAAGGACTCACTGAAGATAGTGGGCTGTTTTCTTTTTAAATGTGAGTTGTCCAGAAGGAGGCCAAGCAGCAGCAGTGCCAGTGGGGTTTCCATATCCACCCTGTAAATGCAGGAAATATGCTGGCATCCAACCTAACTCTTTAACTAATTATCCAAAAGAATGTTTTCAAGAATGCATGACCCTAATTATTGGTCTAATGGCAAACAGAAACACGCTATGCTCCCTGCCCTGGCTGCCTTGTCCAGGCACTAGCAGGAGGATGATGGACGGGTGGGCTGGCCACTTTCTTCCTGGTGAACACTCACACAGTACTCTGCTCAGTTTCTGTCATGGCTAAGTGCCTTATGTAAGCGTCGGCATTTTCCTCTGCAATCACGCTCTACAGCACTGCTTTCAACTGAACCCTGATTGGGTGGGAATGAACTCCTGGCCTGCTCATCTACTTTTGTACAGGTGCCGTAACTAAGGATTGGTGTTTTCTTTTCTTTCTTGCCTGCAAGGAACATTAGTGAATCACTGGGAAAGCAAAAGTACCTACTCAAGACAGAATAAAGCTATTTATTTTTTAATCATAAAATGAAGATTTACTAGCCGGGTGTGGTGGCGCACGCTTGTAATCCCCGCGCTTGGGAGGCGGAGACAGGAGGATCGCGCAGGTTCAAAGCCAGCCGCGCTGGCGTAAGAGACCCTGTTTCAAAAATATAAAATAGGTTTGGGAGTGTAGCCCGGAGGAAGAAGGGCTTCCAGGAACCCCAGTACCACAAAAAAAAAAAAAAAAAAGAAAAGAAAAAAAAAAAAAGATTTACGATAAAAACCTGCATGTATTTGTTTTTTCAACTTTATTTTTTGTTGGTATTGAGGACTGAAACCAGAGCCATGTGTTAGATAGGCATATGTTCCACCAGTGAATCACACCCCTGGCTTTTTGTTTTATTTTTTGTGTTACTAGGGATAGAACACAGGGGCATTCTACCTCTGAGATATATATAATTTTTTTTGTTTTTTTTGGTGGTACTGGGGATGGAACCCTTCTACCTCCGGGCTAACAGGGTCTCTTAAGCAAGCGAGGCTGGCTTCAAACCTGCGTGATCCTCCTGTCTCCACCTCCCAAGTGCGAGGATTACAAGCATGCGCCACCGTGCCCGGCAGCCTCACTAAGTAGCTGAGGTTGGCCGTGAGCCTGCAATTCTCTTGTCTCAGTCTCCCAAGTATGGGGATTACAAACATGTGCCACCATGCCCGGCCCTTTTTATTTTTTATGTTGAGAGAGTGTCTCACTAAATTGTCTAGGCTGGCCTAGAATTTGTAATCATCCTGCTTTAACCTTCTGGGTAACTGATATTATAGGCATGTGCCACTATGCCTGGCTTTTTCCAATAACTTGTGTGTGTATGTGTGCCGTGCTAGCTTTTTCCAATTACTTTTGTTTGTGTGTGTGTGTGTGTGTGTGGAGGGGGGGGGTCCTGGGAATTAAACCCATGGGTATTCTACCTGAGTTACACTCAAAGCTCTATTTTATTTTATTTTTTGTCATACTGTAGATGGAAGCTGGGGACTTCTACCTCTGAACTATACCCCAATCACTACTTTATTTATTTTTTATTTGGAAAGAGGGCCTCGCTAAGTTGCTGACAACCTAAGTTCTTGAGATTGGCTTGCTATCCTCCTGTCTCAGCCTCCCAAGTACTGGGATTACAAGTGTGTGCCACCATGACCAGCTCCTATTTTATTTTTTGTTTTGAAACAGGGTCTTGCTATGTTGCTGAGAGTCTCACTAAGTTGCTGAGGTTAGTTGTGAACTTGCAATGCTCCTGTCTCAGCCTCCAGAGTACTGGGATTATAAGCATGCACCACTACGCCTGACTCCAGTTACTTTTAAAGGCTCGGGATTTGCTTTTCCCAACTCTTAAGTATTTTCCAGACCACTACTCTTTCCTCCTTCCTCTTCTATCCTTTCATTTCCACTGAACCTTGACTTCAGTTTCCTGTCCCCAGAGTGTCATTCTTTTAGCATCTGAAAGTTTCCAGTTTTCACTTTCTTTTCAACCTGAAACTCCATCACTGCAAATGAACATTCAATGCTATATTCATTGCTAACATCCTTTGGTCATCTTGCAAATGTTTTATCATATTTAACCTTCCAAGCTTCGTTCTAAACCTTACACCTTCACCAGTTGGGCATGGTGGTGCACGCTTGTAATCGCAGCATTTGGGAGGCTGAGATGGGAGGATTGTACTTCACAGACAGCCTCAGCTATTTAGTGAGGCCCTTTGCAACTCAGTGAAGTCCTGTTTCAAAATAAAGAATAAAAAATAGGGCTGGGAGTTTAGCTTGGAGGTAGAATGCTCCTGGGTTCCATCCCCACTACCGCAAAACAAAAACAAAAACAAAAACAAAAAACAACCTTCACCCTGCATCTTATTTCCCCTTCTAGGTCAACGATGAAACAGAGGCCTGACCACACGATCAGCTCAGTTTCAACTCCCCTCACTCCTCTAAACTCCTGTTTGCCTTGTTCTTCCTCCGTGTTCAGAAATGGTCCTCCTTCTTTCCGCCAAGGTTAATTCTCCACCCATACTCTATCCTACATCTTTGAATGCCTCTGAGGCCTTCCTCTATTATCTTTCTTCTCATATTTTCTTTATTTTATTTTATTTTTTATTGGTGCACTGTATTCATACATCTTAGTGGGATACAAACTTTTGTAGACATACATGCACACATCGCCCAGTCAGACCCCACCCGATCCCCACCCCATTCTCTCCCCATCCCTCCCTCCCATGCTTGGCTTAGTGGTTGACATCTAGTATTATAGCAATTTATCCAAAATTAAAAATGATAATCTCACATAATAGTTTCATTTGTCTGATACCAAGCTTTTGATGACTTAAAGATAACATTTCAATATTTCTTTTTACTTTCTTTCTTACCAGAGAATTTTTTTTTCTATTTTTTAGGTGAAACTATCATATATTTATATATTTATTTTTCAGAAAAAAAAAATCTATCCTAATATGGAATATGGACTCTAGATACCCAAACCGATCTTGAAAAAGAACGAAGCTAGAAGATATATATTTTCTGATTTCAAACCATATAAAGCTACAATAATTGAAACAGTGTAGTACTATTCTAAAGGCAGATATATAAACCATTGGAGTTAAATAAAAGCCTAGAGCTAAATTCTTCCCTATATTGTCAAGTTATTTTTGACAAGGTTTCCACGAACATTTGGTGGTAGAAATAATAATCTTTTAACTAAATATTGTTGAAACATAATAATTACATGGAAAAGAATAAAGTTGGACCCTTACCTAATCCCATATATAAATATTAACTCAAAATAGATAAAAGACCTAAATATAAATCTTAAGACTCTAAACTTTTAGGAGAAAATCTGGGTCATAAAACCTCACAACATTGAAATTGGCAGTGATTTCTTGGATATGATTTCAATGGCACAGGCAACAGAAGAGTATACAAGCTCCCTAAAAAATAAAAAAGATATTGTATATCCAAAGACAATGTAAACAGAGTTAACAGTTACTAATAGAATGGGATAAAATATTTCCAAATGCTATATCTGAAGGTATATTAATATTCCAACTAGAAATCCTAAAAATTAACAACAATAAAGGCAAACAATACCATTTAGAGATAGGTAAAAGACTAACATAAATAATGAATCTCCACAGATAACCAATCTTAATTGTCTGTTGGATGGAAACTCTTGTTTCTCTGGTTCTGGTGTGTTACCTATTTCTTCTTTGTAGTTAATCTCTTTGAGTATTTTCTCTAGTGCTGGTTTTGAAGACATAAATTCCTTCAGTTTCTGTTTGTCATGGAAGCTTCTTATTTCTCCATCTAATTTGATAGAAAGTTTTGCTGGGTAGGAAATTTTTGGCTGGAAGTTGTTTTCTTTCAGAGTTTGGAATATGTTACTCCAAGCCCTTCTGGCTCTCATGACTTGGTTTGGGAAGTCTGGAGTGATTCTAATTGGTTTGCCTCTGAATGTCACTTGGCCCTTTGTTTTTGTTGCCTTTAAGATTCTCTGCTTGGCTTCCACATTGGTCATTTTGACAATTATGTGGTGTGGGGATCCTCTTCTCCAATCCTGTCTAAAGGGAGTTCTATAAGTTTCCTGGACCTGTGTATCGACCTCTTGCTCTATGTCTGGAAAATTTTCTGCTATTACTTCCTTGAAGAGATTGTTGATCCCTTTGGTTTCACTTTCTTTTCCCTCCTCTATTCCAATTATTCTTAGGTTAGCTCTCTTAAAATGGGCCCATATTTCTTCAATATCAGATTCCTGCTGTCGGATATTTTTTCCTAGATTAGAAACTATGCGTTCATTTTTGGAATGATCATCTTCTAAGAGCGAGATTCTGTTCTCCATGTGTTCTAATCGGTTGTTTGTGCTTTGAATTGAGGCCTTTACTTCATTAATTGCATCCTTTATCTCTTTTTGGCTCTCTCTGAGTTCTTTTCGAAGCACCTCTATTATTTCTACAGTTATTTTCCTGATTTGATCTTCTAGAAATCTCTGATTTTCTGTTTTATCGGGTTCTAATGTTGTGGTGTTGTGGGCATTCATTGCTCCATTGTTATTCCTCTTTCCCATGATTTCCGATGTTTGTGCCTTCTCTGGGTTCTTCCCTTGGGTCACTATGACTTCACTTAAGGTGTTCTAGATCTCGAGTCAGTAGTATCTCAGACCCCACTACTCCTTTACTGGGTTGTATCACAGAGTCTCCGACCCAGAGAGTCGATAGAGGCTGCTTTAGACTGTGGGGGGTGCCAGGTTGCACGTTCTCCTATGGTATGATATCTCTGCCACCGCCCCTCCCCCACTGGGTCAAGTCCCAGGGAGTACAGTACTGGGATTTCTCCTCTGTGGCCCGCAATTTGACTCACTGTTCTTGAGTACGCAGATGTAGCTGTACTGGATTCGGTGAATTCTCTGCTGCTGCCGCCGGTGGCAATGTGGCACCACTGTTACGCCCTCGGCCGTGAGGCTGGCGTATTTCTTCTTGGTTTTGATTTCCACTCTGAATCCCTGTAGCGTATGCTGACCTCAGCCACTGGGAGCTTTAGATTTTACCTGCGGCGAGAAATCCCGCCTGGCTGTTGCGCAGCGGCTCACCTCGGCTTGCTGTAGCCGTCCGGTGAATTTGCCGCTGCCGCCGGCAGTATGGCGCTGCTGCCGCATCCTCAGGCGTGAGGCCCGTGTATCTCCTCTGTGGCTCTGAGCTCTGTTCTCAGTCCGCTTTTTCTCTGGAGCCTGGTGATTTTTTTGTTTCTCTGGTGATGGTGTTTTCTGGCTATGAAAGGCGCTGATTTTGTGGTAATGGAGATTGGTTGTTAGTGGGGCTCTTTAAGCCCCGCTTTTCTCGGTTGCCATCTTCCCGGAAGTCGAAGACATTCTTCTCATATTTTCAAGTCCTTCTTTTAACTTGTTCTCTTGACTAACAAACACTAACACTTCCACATACTTAAGACAAAAAGAACAACAAAAAAACCCATTTTGACTCTCTCATTGAAGCTACCCTGCCCGTAACAAGTCTGTCTCTGCCCCATGTCTTTTTAGCATTTACACTTTGAAAAGCCTCAGCACTTGCCATCCTCACTCTCCCCTTACTGCACTCTGACTTTTGCTTACTTTCAATCACATCACTTACTTGTCAAATCCCAGACTGCCCTGCATTGGTGGACCTTTTTTTTGAAACATTTTCCTGTCTTACTTTTCAACGGTACTCTCTTCTGTTTTCTTCATGTCCCTCTGACTGCTCAGGGTCTCCTGCTCTACTCTGTTTACCTAGCACTGATGCTCATGCTTCCCAGGGCCAAAGACCCACTTTTCTCTTTGATTCCTCCCACCCCCCCAAAAAAGAAAATTGTATGTATTCCCATTGCTGCAAGACAGCTTTTATGGGTAACTCTTCTTCTCATCTATTTTTTTCTCCCATCCCCCTGGGGATGGAACCCAGGGGCATTCTAACTCCGAGCAATACCCCCCGCCTGATTTTTTTATTCTTTATTTTGAAACAGGGCCTCACTAAGTAGCTGATGCTGGCCGTGAACCACAATCCTCAGGTCTCAGCCTCCCGAATGCTGGGATTACAAGTGTGCACCACCATGCCTGGCCTCATCTATCTTTCACCCTAACTTTGATTCCAGGTTCAGCTTCCATTTCCAGAGGCATGCCGGACATCTCCACTTGGATATGCCATAGATACGGCAAAACCAATTATGCCCCAAACTACAGTTGGGACAATCTGATTCTTCTCTTTCTTCAATCTTTCTTTCCATTAAGTCTTAGCATTTCCCTTACCACCTCTTGGAAATCTATGGATAATACTTATTTCTTCCTTTTTCTCATTTTTTTACCATCTTTTGATCACCAAGCTCTGTTGATAATGCCTTTTTGAGGCCTTTATTTTTTGTGGTACTGGGGAAGGAACTCAGGATCATTCTACCTCCAAGCTACACCTCCAGCTCTATTTTTTTTTCGTTATTTTGAAACAGGGTCTCACTGAGTTGCAAAGGGACTCACTAGGTAGCTGAGGCTGGCCATGAACTTCAATCCTGTTTCAGCCTTCCAAATGCTGGGATTATAAGCATGCACTACCATGCCTGGCTTTTGAGGCCTTTATAATCTTTTGTATGGATTATTAAATTTTTATTTTTGCCTTTTGCAAACACTGTTTTTAGACTATTTCTCCAACTAACACAAAAATTATCTTCCCAAAGTAAAAAACCTCTTACTAATTTTGCAAATTTCTACATTTTACAGGACAATATCCACATGTAAACCCACTTGTTATCTGACTCTAGCTTACTTTTTATGTGTCATCTGCAAGCATTTCCCACATTCATCACCCATGGATGTGCCTTTGATCATTCAACTGTTTCTACTAAAATGTTCTCTCTTCTCTCCTACTATACCATCAGCCTAGCAGATTTTCCTAACTTGTTTTTTTTTTTCTTTTTTGCGGTACTGGGGATTGAACCCAGGAGCATCCTACCTGAGTTATACCCTCAGACCTATTTTTTATTCTTTATTTTAAAACAGAGTCTCACAAAGTTGCAGAGGGCTCACTAAGATGCTGAAGCTGGCCCCAAACCTGCGATCCTCCTGTCTCTGCCTTCTAAGTACTAGGATTACAAGTGTGCACCACCAAACCCAGCTCTAACTTGCTTTTTCATACAGTGTAAACCAATTTTCTCTGGGAAGTCTTTCTTTTCTATTCTCTTTTTGTGTTACTAAGGGTTTAACCCAGGGTCCTTTTACCTCGGTTCTATGTCCCTACCTCTATTTTATTTTTTATTTGGAAACAGGGTTTTACTAAGTTGCTGAGAGCCTCACCTGCAATCCTCCAGTCTCAACCTCTCAGGAACTGGGATAACAAACATGTGCCACCACGCCCAGCTTAGAGAAGTCTTTACATCCTCTTCCTGTTATAAACTTTGCAACTTCAAGTACATATGCTTTGGTATTGTAAATTTCTCATCTGAGGCCCTTCCTCCAAAGGCAGGGACTGAGTTTTATTCTTCTTCATGTTCTTCTAGCATTACATATTTTCTGAAACACAAATCACCATTATTTAATACACTGAAGGAAGGAGGCTGAGACAGGAAGAAGGCTGACAGGTTAAAGGCCAAAGTGTTAAAAGACCCTGTTTTGAAATTAAAAAATAAAATCGGGCTCAGGGTATGGTTCCAAGGAAGAACACCCATGTTCAATCCCTGGTACCACCCAAATAAATAAGTAAATAAATAAATAGATAAAAAAAAAACCTGAATGAAAGTTACTATTGAGCCTTCTAATTGACCCTTCTCTAATTTAGTAATTAACCCTTCTCAAATTTAGCATTACTGCAGGGCTAACAGAGGTGCTATCAACCTAACTGAAATAATATTTGTCTTGGATTCGATACCTAGCATTGCAAAAGAAAAAAATTACTGATTATCTTCTAATATATACAAAGATCTATGCTATGCATTAAGGCTACAAAATTTGCAAGATGGCTGGGGGTGAGGGAGATGCACAGTGGGAGGAGGAAAAGCCAAATTCCATCCAGCAAAAGAAATACTCCATTAGCATTAAAAAACTAAATCTACTGGGTGTGGTGGTGTGTGCCTGTAATCCAGTACATGGGAGGCTGAGACAGGAGGACTGCAGGTTGAGAAGGGCCTCAGCAACTAGTGAGACTCTCATCAACTTAGCAAGACCCTGTTTAAAAACAAATACATACACACATACATACATACATACATATATAAAGCAGGGCTCTGGTGTAGCTCAGAGGTAGAATGTCCTGGGTTCAATCCCTAGCACCACAAAAACAAAACAATAGCAGAAAAAAAACCAGTAAGTCTTGGGGCTTCGAATACAGCTCAGTGGTAGAGTTTGTGAAGCATGTATGAGGCCTTGGGTGCAATGCCCAACAACAAAAAACAAAACTAACCAAAGTCTTAAAGGGGCAGAAATGAAAGAACATGATGGGCATCCATGAAAAAAAGCTTCCACCTACACAAAAACAAATACAAAGCATTTTATATGCTAACGTATGAAAGCAACAAAAATATAAAAAGCTAAGTTCCCTAGTTCCCTCCTCCCCTCCCTACTGTACTGGGGATAGAACCCAGCGGCATTCTACCTCCAAGCTATACTCCTACCCCTATTTTTTATTCTTATTTATTTTGAAACAGGGCCTCACTAAGTAGCCGAGGCTGGCAGAAACCTGCAATCCTCCTGTCTTAGCCTCCCAAATACTGGGTTAACATGCATGTGCCAGCATGCCTGGCAAGCTGCTTTATTAAATTTACATTTTTCCTTGTCTTATTCTTTAAAAATGGTATTTTTGAATGGGCAATAAGTGTACAAAATTCAAAAGGTATGAGAAAATATTAATTTCACAAATATTTGGTAAGTTCTCTATAATGAACAGTAAAAATGCCAAGGTAAGAGTATACAGAGTGAGGGGAAGTAGGGGACTATTTTTGATTGAATGGTAAGGGAGGGCCTCTCTTATTAGGTGACATTAGAAGAAGGACCTAGCGGCTAGGCATGGAGGCACACGCTTGTAATCCCAGCATTTGGGAGGCTAAGACAGGAGGATTGTTGTTTAAGGACAGCTCTTTTCAAATATGTGAGGCCCTGTATCAAAATAAAGAACAAAAAATAGGGCTGGGGGTATAGCTCAGAGGTAGAATGCCCCTGGGTTCCACCACAGTATCGCATTAAAAACAAACAAACAAACAAACAAACAAACGAACAACAACAACAACAACAACAAAAAAAGACCTGGAGAGAAAGGAATCCACTTCCTACGTAGAATGAACAGCAGGCCTGATGTGTTTATGGAATAACACAAGATAATTTCTAAACCTTTAAAATTTCCTGAATAAAAGGAGTGCCCCCCATTAATCGTGGCTGGGTGTAGGACAGCACTGACGTTTATGCTAAGGAGATGGTTCGGGAAGTGGGCTGGTCATGTCAGAAAGGCCAAACATGTGATTAGAGTTGGAGTTTTAAGCCAAGTGACACCTGTGGACCTCTAGAATGGGTGGGGGAACTGAAGAACACATTCAACCACTGGCTAATGATTCAATCATGTCTACACAATGAAACTCTAAAATTCTAGATGCTATGGTTTGAGAGCTTACTGGTTCGTGAACACACCGCGTGTGGGAGGGTGACATATAGTGACTACATGCAAGAGGACATAGAAGTTTCCAGACCTTGCCCTATGTGTCATTTGGTTGGCCTGGTTTTGCTTTATAATAAAACTGTAATCCTAAGTATAGTCCTTTTCTGAATTCTAGGAGTTTTCTAGTGAATTACCGAATCTGAATGGATCACAGGACTCCCATGAATTTATAATCACTGGTGATAATGCTGGTAGCTTGGAAACCTCTTCAGCTTGTGGCTGGAGAATAGTCTTGTTGAGGGCTGTGCCTTTCACTTATGTTTCTTTGCTGACTTTGGGTAGTATGCATCAGAACTGAATTATACATGGGAAGCTATAAGAAAAATGACATTTCTATACTCTATGCAGAGAACAGACTGCAGAGGGGTAAGAACAGACTCCAAGAGATGGGCTAGGAGGCATGCTACTGTGGCATTCTGCAGATAATATACGGTGGTGGCTCAGACTAAGGTGGTTGGGATAGAGATTATGATAAATAACTGAATTTAGAATTTATTCGGATTCTAAAGTCTACTGAATTTGAGAGAGATGGACTTCAAGTTTTTGTTTTTTTGTGTGTGGTGCTGGGGATTGAGCCTAGTGGCATTCTACCTCTGAACTACATTTATTTATTTTGTAACAGGGTCTTGCTAGGTTGCTGAGTCTCAGTAAGTTGCTGAGGCTGGTTCCAAACCTGAGATCCTTCTGTCTCAGCCTCCCAAGTAGTGGGGATACAGACATGTGTCACCATGCCCGGCTGGACTTCAGGGTTTTTAATGGCTGCATTCTACTGATGGGACATGCCATACTTTATTAATCTGGTCTTCTTTTTTATTTTTATTTTTTTGCAGTACTGCGGATGGAACCCAGGGGCATTCAACCTCTGAGCTACACTCCCTGCCCTATTTTTAATTCTTTTTGAAACAGGGTCTCACTGAGTTGCAAAGGACTTTACTAAGTAGCTGATGCTGTTCGTGAACCTAGATCCTCCTATCTCAGCCTCCTGAATGCTGGGATTACAAGCGTGCACCACCACCCTGGCTTGGTCTTCTGTTTATGAACTCTTTATCTGTTTTCCATTATTTTTGTTATACACAAAGCTGCAATTAAGATGCTTACATTTCAAGACAAGGCATGGTGGCGCACACTTGTAATTCCAGCATTTGGGAGGCTGAAAATGGAGGATCGTGGTTTGAGGACAGCCTCGGCTACTTAGTGAGGCTCTCCGCAACTCAGTGAGACCCTGTTTCAAAATAAAGAATAAAAAATAGGGCAGGGGGTGTGGATCAGAGGTCGAGTGGCCCTGGTTCCATTCCCAGTACACCCCCCCCCCCAAATGAGCGACTAGTTCTATTTTGTTTCTCAATTCAAGTAATTTCATTTCCAATTTAAAATAACTGTAGGGTCGTGCAGTGGCACACACCTGTAATCTCAGTACTTAAGAGGCTGAGACAGGAGGATAGTAGGTTCAGAGCCAGCATGCATTAACTTAGTGAGACTCTGTTTCAAAATAAAAAAAAAAAAAAGAGCTGTGTGTAGCTCAGAGGTAGAATGTCCTTGGGTTCAATCCCCAGTACCACCCCACCAAAAAAGGACTACAGAATTTGAGAATTAAAAGTGAAAGGATCCAGAGAGGACCTTTTGTTTATGGTTCTCAATGTGGTAGGTCATCATAATGTATAGAAAAACCTTTTTGAACAACAGACCCTCTCCCATCTCCATCTTTGGAAGACTCTGGGAAAGTGGGGAGAGATGCATATACGGTCCACATGACTCTAACCATGCTCCTACCACCTTGAGAGGCCTTTCCTGTCAACTATCCCTACTCCCCATGATGATGCTGAAACACACATCACACAGAGACAGAATAGGAACTAGGGGCCTGATCGATTTTCAATGCCACTGGTAAAATGTCTGTGCATATAAGTTTTTTCTAATCCTTGACAACATAAGGTATGACTATCATATTTTTTATTCTTGCTAATTTATTAAAAAGTATCTCATCATTGTCCACAGGATGATTTATTACAGAGATTCATTTAAGCTATCTTAGAATAAGACAGCTGGGATTTCCGCAGTCATATATCAGAAGGGACAAAATAAGTTACTTGAGAACAGAAGCTAGTTTAATAGCAATAAGCTCTCTTTGACTAATTTCACACAATCATGATCTTACCTTACTTTGCTCAGTTCTAAAGAAGGTACTACTAAAAGCTAAAGAACAGAGTTTTCTTCATTGCTCTTGCCCTAACCTACAAACCAAGAAGACATTAAAGGAAGACCAGTGAATTTTAGTTCACCTTTCCCCATTCAACCTAAGAAAATCTTCTGTTTCCCTTGTTAGAATCAGCACAATAGTTTTTTAAAAGAGCATCACTAGGGCCATTTAAGAACAAATAAAACTCTTCTGTTCTCCTGGGAACAGCTTCAGCTTCCATGATGTGACAGTAGCTTCTGGCCTCCATGATGGGAGAGCAGCTTCCTGCCTTCATGATGTAAGAGTGGCTTCTGGCATTCATGATATGACAGGGACTTCTGGCCACCATGATGTGAGAGCGACTTCCAGCCCCCATAATGTGAGGGCAACTTTTGGTCCCCATAATATGACAGGGGCTTCTGGCCTCCATGAGAGCGGCTTCCAGCATCCGTGATGTGAGAGCAACTTCTTCCAGCATTCATCATGTGACAGGGGTTTCCAGGCACCATGATGTGAGAGCGACTTCTGTCCTCTATGATGTGGGAGCAGCTTTTGGCCTCCATAATATGAGAGCGGCTTCTGGCATCCATGATGTGAGAGGTATTTGACATCTATGATATTTCCAGCCACCATGATGTGAGGGCAACTTCCATCCTCCTTGATGTGACAGGGACTTCCTGCCTCACTGATATGAGAGCGACTTCTGGCCATCATGAAGAGAGAGGGGCTCCAGCCTCCATAATATCGGAGCAGCTTCTAGACTCTGATATTGAAGTGTCCTTCCATGCTCCCTGCCACTGTAGCCAATGACATTTATGCTTTGGAGCTGGCCGTATGGACTAAAACTGGTATCTAAGACACACTGTGTGACAGGATGGGAGCACCTGCCTTCTTGGTGCATTCAGATAGACTGAAATCACCTCCCGGCAAAGCTGCAAGATAGCAGGATCCTCAGATTACATCTGAATTGGCTGCTTGGAGGTATTTTTCCTACAACTGATGGACTAAAAATGTCAATATTAATATTCAAAGTACTCTATTCTAACACTCTTTCTACTCTGTGGCCCTGTCTTATCAAGCTATTGGCTTGGACTGAAAGCAAGAGAGGGAATCTGTATGTTAAGTTAGAGGGGATAAAAAGAGCAAAATAAAAGAGATTATATTTTATTGCAAAGCATCCTGAGCTCAGAAACACTGACCACATGACTGATGGGTTCTTTCTTTCTTTCTTTCTTTCTTTCTTTCTTTTTTTTTTTTTTGGCAGTACTGGGGATGGAATCCAGAGGCAGTCCACCTCTGAGCTATACCCCTAGCACTATTTTTCCTATTTTTTTTTTTTTTTTTTTTGGTGGTACTGGGGTACCACCAAAAAAAGCCCTTCTACCTCTGGGGCTACACTCCCAGACACCTATTTTTTATATTTTAATTTGGAAACAGGGTCTCTTAAGCCAGCACAGCTGGCTTCGAACCTGTGATCCTCCTGTCTCCGCCTCCCAAGCGCAAGGATTACAAGTGTGCGCCACTACACCCAGCTATTTTTCCTATTTTTTATTCTTTATTTGGAAACAGTGTCTCACTAAGTTGTGGAGGGCCTGAGTAGCTGAGGCTGGCTGCGAACTGTGATCCTCGTGTCTCAGTCTCCCAAGTACTGGGATTACAAGTGTGCACCACCACACCTGGCCCAATGGGTCATTTCTATTTGATGTCAGATGGAGGTGTTTAAATTCTCAGTTTTGAAACTGACTGAAAATCAGATCATATCATACTGTGTGCCAAATCTCAATTTTCAGCTATTATTCTCCTTTTAACTTTTTTTTTAAAAAACTTTCTCCTATAACAAAAGAAGAGGTCTGTTCTCTTATGCTTCAATTTTCCACAGCTCTTTTTGGGATCATATGCAAGTGACAAAAAAAAATATATACTTTTTATAGCCGGGCATGGTGGCGCACGCTTGTAATCCCGGCATTTGGGAGGCTGAGACCGGAGGATCGCGGTTCGCGGACAGCCTCAGCTACTAAGTGAGGCCCTCTGCAACTCAGTGAGACCTGGTTTAAAAAAAAAAAACGGGGGGGGGCAGGGGGTGTAGCTCAGAGGTTGAATGCCCCTGGGTCCCATCCCCAGACCCGCAAAAAATCCAAAACAAAACAAAACACAAAGAAATATACTTTTTAAAAAATAATGTGCTTTGCTCTTAAAATGTGGGATCTGTGGAGCAGTTTAGGACACATCATATTACTATCATCTTTCAAATGTTTAAATAAAGCATCTAAGGCACCTCTTTTTTTTTTTTTTGGTGCTGCGGATGGAAGCAGAGGCATTCTGCCTCTAAGCTATACCCTCAGCCCTATTTTTTATTCTTTATTTTGAAACAGGGTCTCACTGAGTTGCAAAGGGCCTCACTAAGTAGCTGAGGTTGACCTCGAACCACGATCCTCCTGTCTCAGCCTCCTGAATGCTGTGATTACAAGTGTGTGCCACCAACCTGGCTGAGGAATCTTTTTTTTTTTTTTTTTTGTGGTTCTGGAGATGGAACTTGGGGGCATTCTACCTCTGAGCTACACGTCCAGCCCTATTTTTTTTTATTTTGAAACAGGGTCTGAGTTGCAGAGAGCCTCACTAAGTAGCTGAGACTGTCCACGAACTGCGATCCTCCTATCTCAGCCTCCCGAATGCTGGGATTACAAGCGTGCGGCACCGCGCCCAGCTGAGGAATCATTTTTAATACTTCTTGGCCTGAGATGTTTGGGACAGGGTATACAATTTCAGAAAACACTAATAACTACTATGATTAAAGAATTGAAAGAGTAAATTTACCAACCACTTTTATCTCCATCTAGAGAAAGGACTCCAGATTAAAGGAATCTCTTAGATTTTCCACTTTAAAAATATGTGTTTTACAGAAAGTGAAGGGTCTTGTTTTCTCTAATATGCGGGAAGCTAGGGAGTTAATTGGGATACCAGAGAGACTCCAGATAATGAAATCTGAGTGGAGCCAGAGAGGTGGTCTAGGGGAAGGGGAGAAAGAAGCGTGAAGATCAATGAAGGACTTACTACCATCAGCTTTATGTACATATGTGAAAATACCAATGTCAATCTCAGTGCCCTGTATGGGGTAGAGGGATGGGGAGGGGCCCAGGGAAAGCCCCACCAAATGCTGTGTGATGTATGTCACTATCAATATGGTTTACATTATGAGAGACTATAATGTACCAATAAAAGTATATTAAAAATAAAAAAATAAGGACAAATAAAAGACAAAGTTGGTACAATGATTGTGTGTGTGTGTGTGTGTGTGTGTGTGTGTGTGTATGTGTGTGTGGTACTGGGGATGGAACCCAGGGGCCTTCTATCTCTGGGCTACACTCCAAGACCTATTTTCATATTTTATTAGAAACAGGTCTCACTAAGTTGCTGAGAGCCTCACTAAGTAGTTGAGGCTGGCTTCGAACCTGTGCGATCCTCCTGTCTCAGCCTCCTAAGTACTGGGATTACAAGCGTGCACCACCACGCCCGGCTTGGTACAATGATTTTTAGCAGGCATTTTTCTAAGGAATTCTCACATGTTATCTTGTTTCATCCCCACACTATTCAATAAGGGAAGGACTATTAGAAGGAACAGAAATATTAAGAAACTTGCTCAAGCTGGGCATGGTGGCACAGTAACTTGGGAGGTTGGTCAAGGCAAGAGGATTGCAAGTTTGAGGCCAGTTTATGCAATTTAATGAGACCCTGTCTCAAAATTGGTGCTTCATATGACTAATCGCTGTACACGCTGGTCCTAAGCTATTCTTCCTGACTTACGTTTTGCCTAATCTAATCAAGACTTTGAGGACGCATCTTCCAAAAATCTACCCCCAGCCTAGACACGTAAGTAACTATTCACATTTTCTTTTATAAACTCTAACCCTGGATCTGCCAAATTATATTTAATTATCTGTTTATATGTCTCTGTCCTTGACTGAATTGCAAATTCCTGTAGACAGGAACTGTTTCTTATGTCTTTGTGTCTCTAACACTCAAGCATTATGTTTGACACATAGCAGATACTCAGGCTATCTGCTGCATAAACACATGAACACCCTCACTGTGTTCCCATCTCATAGCACAGCCTGCTCTGTCTTATATACTACATTTCTGCTCAGACTGCTTTCTCTACCTAGAACAACCTTACTTTACTTTTCTTTGCTAACATGTGACAGTGGGGGATCAAACAAAGGGCTCTTTACATGCTAGGCAAGTATTCTCCCACTGAACTATATCCTTAGCCAGCCTTTTTAGTTTTCTGACTGGCAAATCTATAATCATTTTTGAGTATCAGTTCAAATGAACACAGGAAAAAAAGATTAATAGACTCAATAAAAAAAGTCACTTGTTCTTCTTTGACACCTCAGCCTGCCTGGTAGAATTAATTATTTCCTCTTCTGTGCTCCCACTGAGTTTTTCTAACCCCCATTGTAGCAGTTTCTAAGTCTACTGTAATTATTTCCACAGATAATGAATTTCTGCCATAGACTATTCAACTTGAGCACAGGAAGAGTATCCTATTAAACTCTGTCTCTAATTCTTCAGGCCTGGTACACAAGTGACCTCCAATACACATTTGTGGAATGAATGAATAAATGTTGAAACAACATGAAGGCACAAATACTAGCTTTTCTCTCATAAGGAACAACTGACCTATCATAAAACACTGACTCTACTGAGTAGAAGAAAAAAGCTATCAAGTATACCTTCTCCTAGGACCACACAAAGGAATTCAAAGGAATTCACTTTAAGGACAATAAAAGGACTGAAGCTGAATAAAAATGACACATCTGATGATTAATATGAGCTCAATATCTAAGCTATGATAAGCAAATCTTTAAAATGGATCTCAATTTAATATAACTGTCAAAGTATCTGCCCAAATGTTCCTAAGAAAAGAATACAATTGTGCTGTATTTGCATGAAAATGAGGGGGACAAAACCGGGATAGTTACTTTCACTACTGTTACAGAACAGTTTCTTTAAAGATCTGTGATGATCCGAGCTGAATATTACCCCTTGATTCCGACTGATCAGACTCACCTCAGGAACTCTTTGCTCTGCTCCCACAGATCCTGGGTCTCTTCTTTAGTCATGTGCTTGTCCAGGTTACATACATTAGGTTTCTGTGAGTATAACTTAAGGCATTGCTTCACCCAGTGCCACTGGTACCCTGGGAGGAAGGGGTTTGAGATAAAAATAAATCCTATACAAAAAAATGGATGGAAAAAAAAGGAGAGGGGAAAATTCTCCATCAGTTAGTCTGATAACTTCTTTTTGTTGACATTCTCATATCCATTATTCTGTCATTTGTCCTTCATATCTTTTTGGTTACACTTGAGGCTAGTGAAAAGCTAAGTTTTGATGAACCTCAGACACCTATCCCAATGCAAATATCTCTTTTTTTTTTTTTGGGTTATTCTCATAAGCAATAAATATTCCTCAAGGTTAAAAATTTTGTTATAAAACAATGGAACTGAAAGTGTCAAAAGTCTACCCTGAGTTTTCACCAAGTCTCACCAGTGTACAGTCATTAGAGGAGTCCAAGGCAACTCTAATTTCTTATTTTACTGCAACAGGCACAGAAGGCTGAACTCTTTTTTGTGTGTTCATGTGGTTCTGGGGATTAAGCCCTGAGGCAGTCTACTTCTGGGCTCTACCCCAGCCCTATCTTATTCTTTTATTTATTAATTTTTGGTGCTGGGGCTGAATCCAGAAGCATTCTACCTCCAAGCTACACCCCTGGCCCTATTTTATTTTATTTTTTTGAAACAGGGTCTCAGTTGTAGATGGCCTCACTAAGTTGCTGAGGCTGGCCACGAACCTGTGACCGTCGCGTCTCAGCCTCCCAAGTACTGGGATTACAGGTATGTGCCACAATGCCTGGTTAGAAGGCTGAACTCTCATACTGAATATAACTAAAATAAAGATATAAGAGTCTTCATCTAATGAATGAAGCCCTGGTTTCCAATTATTTTGACTCTTAGTTTCAAATTCATTCTTCTACATTTGAATTCATGTTGGGTTGGGACCTGCCAATTATATTTCCTTTGCCAGCTGGCTCCCTGCCAACCTGTACCCAGACAGGAAACTAATGAATGATCGGGGGGGGGGGGGGCAGAAGTTGGTTCTAACATTGTTTTTCTACATAATAGAATCAGCCTCATTATGTTTCTCCCTAAGAATTCTAAGTCCCATGGACAGGGGGTATATATAAGTGGTAGAACTCTTGCCTAGCATGCCTGAGGCCCTGGGTTTGACCCCTAACAAAGAGGAACAAACATGAGAAGATGCATGTATGTACACAGGAGAGACAGACCTAGTTTCCTCTTCCAAGCTTCTAAATTTAAGAGCTCCAAACACTTCTGATTTTACTCTTAGTTGTAGGGGTGGTGGCTGCTTCCTGCACCTACTGCCTCTGTGATACCAGTGTTCTCCTTTTATCTTTTCAGGTATTTATTTATTTATTTATTTATTTATTGTGGTACTGGGGGTGTGACCCAGAGGCTTTTCCACCTCCGGGCTACACTCCCAGAACTATTTTATATTTTATTTGGAAACAGGGTCTCACTAAGTTGCTGAGAACCCAAGTAGCTGAGGCTGGCTTCAAACCTGTGCAATCCTCCTGTCTCAGCCTCCCAAGCACTGGGATTACAAGCATGCACCACTACGCCTGGCTATCTTTTCAGTTTTCTAATACCTTATAACTCTTTGGATTAAGTTATATATTAAAGTAATCTAATCCTTGACTAATCATTCTTTATATTGTTATCTGTTAAAGTAATTGATGATTTCTGTCTCCTTGACTGATACAACAGGGATGGAAGGTCATCTACACCTCTTCTCAGTATGGTGTGATGAAAGTAAAGATCTTTCCGGCATACAGCAGGTGTGTTGGAAAGATTTTCGCAACCTTGAAAGTAACCTAACCTTATTTTCTCCTCTTAAAAAGATGGTTAATAAACTGGGTGTGGTGGTAAACACCTGCAATCCCAGTACTTGGGAGGTTAAAACAGAAGGATTGCAGGCCTCAGCAATTTAGTCAGGGTCTCAGCAACCTAGTGAGACCTTATTTCCACATAAGAAATAAGATCAGGCTGGGTGTGTAGATCAGAGGTAAAATACCTCTGGTTTCAATCCCCAATACTACAAAAAAGAAATAAAAAGGTGAAAAATAATATTTAAATATTATTATTATTATTTGGTGGTACTGGAGATGGAACCCTTCTACCTCTGGGCTACACTCTCAGACTTATTTTATATTTTATTTGGAAACAGGGTCTCTTAAGCCAGCGAGGCTGGCTTTGAACCTGCGCGATCCTCCTGTCTCTGCCTCCCAAGCGTGGGGATTACAAGTGTTCACCACCACATCCGGCAATAATATATATATTTTAAAACAGTCTCACTAAGTTGCTGAGGTTGGCCTTGAACCTATGATCCTCCTGTCTCAACTTTCCAAGGTATAAGCCACCATGTATGGCTCCCACTCTTTTTGTGTATGTGGTCTTGGGAATTAAACCCGAAAGCATTCTACCTCCAAGTCACATTCTCAGAATGGTTTTATTTTTTATTTGGAAATAGGGTCTCACTAGGTTGAAAAGAATCTCACTAAATTGCTCAGGCTGTCCTTCAACTTTTGATTCTCCAGTCTCATTCTCCTAAGTACTAGGATTATAAGCATGTGCCACCACACTTGGCTTAGGTCTCACTCTTATCTTAATTCTTCTATTTGTAGAGTAAGCTGGTCAAGAGCACTAAATTAAAAATTCTAAATTAGTCTATTAGGAATTTTGATCTAATTACCTATAATTCTCTTTTCAAATATTCTGCCTTGATAGCAACACGTTTTAAGTTGTTGTGCTTTCCCTGAAAGCACAACAACTTAATGTGACTGGAGTGACAAATTATTCTATTTTTAAGGCAGGTCTTCTGGTAGACTAGCAGTTTAGAGTGGTGACTTGAAGCTTACAGCCAATGCCTGTATTTTTTATTTGCTGTGTTGCTTTTTTGCCATAGAAGGCAGGCACTGCTTACTACTGTTCTATCCTTTAGGAATGCTACGTAAATGCACATCTTAGGAAAGTCGTGCTTTAGGATGTGTGTAGAAGTGAAACACCTGTATGTGTTCAGTTCTCTCCTATTTCTATTTGTTTGCTCAAGCTCCTCCTATGAAACTGGCAAAATGGGAGTGACTTCACCTTCTTTGAGGTCGGGGCACTCACCGGGATAGCCTTCAAGTCCGTAGGCTTGCCACTTGCTGACTGGCTGAAGTCCTGCTCTACGCGCATCATGCTCAGCGACTGAGGACAGGTTTAGCTGAGATCTGACCACCTGACAGGAAGGAAACACCACAAGGCAGAAGGCTAAAGCTATTTTATAGGTCAACCCTAGGAGACACAAACCTCCAAAGACATTTCCAGTATGAGGCAAAGCTAAGAGACTTATGTCTGGGATCCTACTCTTAGGTCTACCCGATTCCTAGTCTAGGACTTTTAGATGAGTTACTTAACTTCTCAGAACCAGTTTCTTCACCTATAACATTACAGAGTTATATAAAATATAGGTGGTAAAAGGAAAATTAAAGCAGGCTAGTTTTGGCCTATAAGACTGTCTTTTAGTTGGGTGTGGTGGCACGCATCTGTAATCCCAGTACTTGGGAAGCTGAGACAGGAGGATCACGGTTTGAGATTAGTCTCTGCAACTTAACTATACCCTGTTTCAATATAAAAAGGGCTGGGAGTGTAGCTTGAAGGTAGAATGCCCCTGGATTTAACCCCAGTACTACTTTGCTAAGTGGCTGAGGCTGACCTCAAACCTATAATCTTCCTGCCTCAGCCTTCCAAGTACTAGGATTATAGGCTTGCACTACCACACCTGGCTTTAGTGACCAAACACCTTGTTCATGTCTCCTGTTTGGTGTACTGGAATAACCCACAAAATGTTCTTTACTCTGGTTAGTGCTCTCAATGCTGCTTCTGAGGCACTTGCATATGGTTGGTGTTTTAACAGAGCTATGAGAAACAGTAGGTTGGAGAGGGTAAGAGAATGGAAGAGATCCCTCTAATCAAAAAGAATAAATGTTTCTACAACTCTGGGAACCCTATTTGTGAAAATTACAGTATTTTCTCTTTTAGATAAAATGCTGACACTAGGATTTTTGCTGTTTTTAGTTATTTAGAAATGAAGGATTACAAGCCGATGAAGTTTTCTTTGCACAGAGCATCTTATGGATGATTCAATATATTGGTTAAGAGACCTAATTCAGAGGCTGGGCCAGAGGATCACAGGTACAAAACCAGCCTCAGCAACACGGACCCAATTTCTTCTTTTCTTTTTTTGCAATACTGGTGATTGAACCTAGTTTAGCCCTATTTTGAAACAGGGTCTCACTGAGTTGCGGAGGGCCTCACTAAGTCGCTGAGGCTGGCTGCAGACTTGTGATCCTTCTGTCTCAGCCTCCCAAGTACTGGGATTACAAGTGTGCAGCACTATGCCTAGCCAGTGCAAACTGTGTTGTATTGACAACTCTAAGACCATTTTGAGTAAAAAATGAAGTTTCTGAGAAGCTGAGTTCTAGATAAGTATGGAATTACTACAGCATTCCAATTTTATTGAGAGTTCTAACTATGCTTGGAAGGAGTGCCTTACAGGGACATCCATGGCCAAAACCCAGGGCCAATTAAAGGGCTGCACACCCTCTATTTTAAAGTGATTATAAGGAAAATGTAACTGCATAACTTTTGTGTTTTTCTAGTGGCCACCTTCTCATTGTATCCCCTTTCTTAATCTTCAGGGTTTAGCAGAAATACAGAAGAGTACTTGGAACATATATTTATACACACACATATATACACATCAATGTGTGTGTGTGTGTGTGCGTGTGCGCTCGCGCTGAACTCAGGGGCATTCTACCTCAGAGCTACACCCTCAGCCTCAGAGCTCTACCTTTTAATTTTGAAAGAGGGTCTTTCTAGATTACTGAGAGTACTGCTACCTTGCTGAGGCTGTCCTCAACAGTACAAGTCTACTGTCACATATTCCTAAGTACTATGATTACTGTAGCCTCACCATGCAGATTTATGTCGGTATCCTTCTATAATCTGTTTTTATTTTAAGAAAATAAATTAACTTAGCCAGGTGTGGTGGTGCACGCTTGTAATCCCAGCGCTTGGGAGGCTGAGACTGGAGGATCGCACTGGTTCGAAGCCAGCTTCAGCTACTTAGTGAGGCTCTCAGCAACTTAGTGAAACCCTGTTTCCAAATAAAGTATAAAATATGTCTGGGAGTATAGCCCGGAGGTAGAGAAACCCCTGGGTTTCATCCCAGTACTACAAAAAATAAAGTTAACTTTATGAAGTTACTACTTCAGTCCGTAAACTGATTTACTTAAAAAATATAAGTTTGGAATCCTCGATAACCTCTTTGTAAAAGGCCCAGAGAAGTCAGTGACTACTAGTCTTATGCACAAAGGCTTAACTAACAAAGTCGGATCCCTCTGAGTTTGGGATCACATGGTAGATTTTTTTTTAAAGCTTCAAAGTGTCACCCTAACGTCTATAAAGACTTTTTTTGTGTGTGTGTGTGTGGTACTGGGCTTCCTGGAAGCCTTCTACCTCCGGGCTACACTCCCAGACCTATTTTTACATTTTTATTTGGAAACAGGGTCTCCTAAGCCAGTGCACGCAGCTGGCTTCGAACCTGCGCGATCCTCCTGTCTCTGCCTCCCAAGCGCGGGGATTACAAGCGTACGCCACCACGCCCGGCTCTATAAAGACTTTCTACAGAATCTTATACAAAATAAAGTAGAACTACAAGTGGAAGAACGAAATAAACACCAATTTCCAGGCTTTTCTAACACCGGTGGGCGGGGAGAACCAAGGCGTGAAGAAACCCGCAAGCTAGCGTTGCTTTAACGCCAAAAGGTGACCGCTGGTGGGCAGTTGTACTCCGCCCCCGAGGATGGGATCGCTCAAAAATGATCCGCCTGGAAGCAAAGACCGGCGAGGAAGCCTCTTCAAGAAGCGAGGCGAGCCTCACTTGGTGGCCGCAAGCCTCTCTTGTCAGTACTTGGGAGGCCGAGACAGGAAGATCGCAGGTTCGATGGCAGCCTCTGCACCGTAGCGAGAGTATCAGCAACCTTGCAAGACTCTGGTTCAGAACAACAACAACAACAACAAAACAACAACAACAACAAATGGAGCTCGGAGGCTGAATGACTCTGGTTCCAATCCCCAGTAGCACAAGTGGAAAAAAAAAAGGAGCGAGCGAGGCGATGGGGAGCCGGCGCTGCTCTCCGTACCTTGTGGCCGCTGTCGCCCGGGCCGCCGCGGGCTGCGTGGGCCGCGGAGAAGTCGATGACGCCGCCCAGGTCCGCGGTCCCGGGCCGGCACTGTCGGTAGAAGCGGAAAAGTTTCCGAAAAGCGTCCTCCCCGGGCTCTGCTGCCAGAGTCACCACGGAACCCACGGCCGTCGCCATCTTCCCCATCTCGCGGGCCCGGCCTCTCCGACCCGGAAGCAGATGCCCTTGGGGCGAATCCGGGAAGCTCTTCCGGGTCGCGACCTCAGGTCGCCGAGGTTTTCGGGTCTAAACATGGCAGCCTCTGCGGTGAGGAGCGCCATGGCGCTGCGGACGAGTAGCGGCCGGCCCATTGCTTTTGTCAGAAAAATTCCGTGGACCGCTGCGGCCAGTGAGTGATGGAGACGTGGGAGGGCCGGGGCGTTCAGATCCGAGCCGCCTCAAAACCTGCCTGGTGCCGAGCACGAGTCCGCCTGGGGGCCAGGTTTGCACCCGACCAAGGCAGTGCACAGAAATTTTGTTTGTAATTGACTTTTTAGGGATGCCCTCTGAGTTTTTAAGCCACAAACTCACGGCCTCCTGTAAATTGTGATTTGGTGGAAGGGTGTATTATTGTTTGGTAACTTTGAGATAATACAAGTTATAAGGGATGGAACCCAGGGGCATTCTACTTCCGAGCTACATCCCTAGCCCTGTTTTTTATTCTTTATTTTGAAACAAGGTCTCATTAAGCTGCAGAGGGCCTCACTAAGTAGCTGAGGCTGTCAGCAAACCGGGAACCTCCGATCCTCAGGCGAATGCTGGGATTACAAGTGTGCGCCACCACGCTGGTTTAGAAGGGACTGTTTGTGTGTGTGTGTGTGGGGGGGTCTGGGGATGGAACCCAGGGGCATTCAATCTCCGAGCTACACCCCCTGCCCAATTTTTTATTCTTTATTTTGAAACCGAGTCTCACTGAGTTGCAGAGGACCTCACTAAGTACCTGAGGCTGTCCGCGAACCGCGATCCTCCAGGTCTCAGCCTCCCGAATGCTGGGATTACAAGCGTGCGCCACCACGCCCGGTTTAGAAGGGACTATTTTGACTGCAGTGTGCAGTTTGGATTCAAGGTGGCAAGAGTATAGTGATACAAAAGATAATTGGTAAAAGTGGAGGGGTCAGATCCACTTATTTTCAAATATAAAATAAACGGAGTTTTTCTTGATGGTTGGAAGAGGGTACGGAATGAGGAACTGAACGATTTCGAGATTTTTAGCATTGATGAACAGCCTGGCTGGTATTAGGAGGAGGAGGAGGCCAAGCGAAGTGAAGTAGGCATGTGTTGAGTTTGAGCTTTTGAGGTTTCCGTCAGGCAATTGGATAGAGGTTGTACGTTGTGATTGAGAAAAGGACTCTGCCAGACTGTCCGCTTAGAATTCTAGCTCGCTCATTTAATAATTATGTATAACCAGGATACCTGAAGTTAACAGAGGAAAGGGCTCATAACTGTGCCTCAATTTAATAATTAAAAATGGGGTCGCCAGGCGTGGTGGTGCACGCTTGTAATCCCCGTGCTTGGGAGGCTGAGACAGGAGGATCGCACAGGTTCAAAGCCAGCCCCAGCCACTTAGGCTCTCAGCAATTTAGTGAGACCCTGTTTCCAAATAAAATATAAAATGGGTCTGGGAGTATAGTCCGGAAGTAGAAAAGCCCCTGGGTTCCACCCCCAGTACCACAAAAAAAAAAAAAAAAAAAAAAAAAAAACTAAGAATAAAAAATAGAAGCCAGGTGTGGTGGCGCATATTTGTAATCCCAGCATTTGGGAGGTTGAGATAGGAAGATCTTGGTTCACAGACAGCCGCAGCTACTTAGTGAAATTCTTTGCAACTCAGTGTGACCCTGTTTCAAAATAAAAAATAAAAAAATTAGGGCCGGAGTGTAGCTCGAAAGGTAGAACGCCCCTGAGTTCCAACCCCAGTACCACCAAAAAAAAAAAAAAAAAAAAAAAAAATAGGGTTGGAGGTGTAGCTTGGAAGTAGAATGGCCCTGGGTTCAACCCTCAGTACCTAAAACAAAAACAAAACAAAACAAAAAAAGCTGGGCGCTTGTAATCCCCACGCTTGGGAGGCTGAGACAGGAGGATCGCACAGGTTCGAAGCCAGCCTCAACTACTTAGTGAGGCTCTCAACAACTTAGTGAGACCCTGTTTCCAAATAAAATATAAAATAGGTCTGGGAGTATAGTCCGGAGGTAGAAAGCCTCTGGGTTCCACTCCCAGTACCACCAAAAAAAAAAAAAATAATAAAAATGGGGTCAATAATACTTACCTCCAAGCTCGTAGAGAGGATTAATTTTTATACTGAAACATCTTAGATTTGTCTAGTATTATGTTATGTGAGTTCCTAATCTTACCAATTGGTTGACCAACCATTAAAGTCCATTAGAAATTGAGCCTCTGAGTCAGGGCGTGGTGGCACACACTTGTAATTCCAGTACTTAAGAGGCTGAGACCGGGTCGCAGGTTCATGGCCAGCCTCAGCTACTTAGTGAGGCCCTCTGAAATTTAGTGAGACCTTATTTTCAAAAATAAACAATATAAAATAGGGCTGGGGGTGCAGCTCAGAGGTAGAATGCCCCTGAGTTCAACCCTCAGTATCACACACACAAAAAGCCTCTGATTTGTTGACCCCTTTTGTTTTTTATCTACAATCTAGGATAAATATACAAATTATACTAACGACATTTTTTCTCCCTTTGTACAGGTGAGCTAAGAGAACACTTTGCTCAGTTTGGTCATATACGAAAATGCACTTTACCTTTTGTAAGTATTATCTTTTTTTTTTTTTTTTTGCAAGTCTGGGGATGGAACCCAGGGGCATTGGACCTCTGAGCTACATCCCCTGTCCTATTTTTTATTCTTTATTTTGAAACAGGGTCTCATTAAGTTGCAGAGGGCCTAAGTAGCTGAGGCTGTCTGCAAACCATGATCCTCTGGTCTCAGCCTCCCAAATGCCTGGCCTGTAAGTGTTATCTTTAAAAAATCTACTAAGGGCTGGAGGTATAACTGAGTGATGAGGGCGTGGGTGTTACTGATTAAAACAAAACCCTAAGTCAGGTATGGTAGCACACACTTGTAATCCCAGTACTTGGGAGGCTGAGATTGGAGGGTTCCAGGTTTGTGGCTAGCCTCAGCAACTTAGTAAGACCCTCCACAACTTAGTGAAACCCTGTTTCACAATAAAAAATAAGATAGTGCTGAGGGTGTAGCTCAGAGGTAGAAAGTCCCTGCGTTCAATTCCCAGTACTGAAAACAACAAAAAGCTACCACAAACTTAACACACACACATGTGATGTCACAGCTGTGTACCAGCTCTGCCACTCCTCTGCTCAGGATTGCACTTGACTGTAGTCCAGGAGTCAGTTGATCCTGCATCTTTATAGTCTCAAATGCAGAGGACTTCCGAGCTCCCTGACATTGTAGACAATTCATCTTTCAGCAGTAGGGCTGAGGTCCATGTTTTCTTTTTGTATATATTCTTTTTTCTTTTTTGCATTACTAGCAACTGAACCTCAGGTCTTGGGCATGCTGGTTAAGTGCTCTACCGTTGAGCTGTATCCCCAGTCCTGAAGCGCCTGTTGGTTTGTATATGGTAGCTAATGTAGCTCCCAAGGACTCTCTGCAATTCCTTGTCACCTGACTTTTCTGTAGTCTGTTTTATAACATGTCCACTTGCTTCTTCAAAGCCAGCAAGGGAGTTTCTCCAGTTTGCCAAGATAGAGGCCTATATATAATTTAATCACAGGGAGAATGCCTTGCCATGTGGTCCAGTCAAGGAGTGGTATCCCACCACCTTTACCATTTTCTTTTGGCTAGAAGCAAATTACAGGTCGTATCCTTATTCAAAAGGTGATTGTACAAGATACAACATGGTATTCATGGAATATATGGGGCCATAGTGGAGTATAATTTTGCTTTAGGAATAATTGGCTGGCAGAGTATTTTATCCTTGTCATCTAGTACTTATACATTTACATATATATTTATTTGTGGTACTGGGGATTAAACCCAGGGGCATTCTACTTTTGAACCATACCCTCAGCCCTATTTTTTATTCTTTATTTTGAAAACAGAGTCTAAGTTGGAGAGGGCCGAGTAGGTAAGGCTCACTAAGTAGCTGAGTCTGATTTCAAACCTGTGATCCCCCTGTCCCAGCCTTCCAAGTATTGGGACTACAGGCATGTGCCCACGCTCAGCTCTATATATTTATTTTTAATGGGGATTGAACCTAAGGCCATTCTACCTCTGAGCAACTTGCACCCCAGCCTTATTTTTATTGAAAGAGGGATCTTGTTTAATTGCTGAGGCTGGCTTCAGATCTGCAATCCCGTCTCAGTACTGGGATTACAGATGTGCACTATACTCGGCTTCAATATTTTTATATTAAGTACATTTTTTTCATGAAAGTCTAGAAATCAATCTATAAATTTGTTCTGCTTTCTCCCGGACTGTATCTGTGTGCTTTTCAGTCTGAGTTTACACATACTTCCTTAAACTTCCTCACTTCACTGAAATGGCTTTGTGGTAGAAGTATAATGTAAAAGCATTTAAATTTTTAACATTTGGTTTAATGTTACTTGACTTCCAAGAATGTAACAGATTATTCTTATATAGTGTGGTGAAAGTGTAGGGAAACTGGCACTCAAGTGGTTGAGAAGTTTAACTGGTACTTTGAGTTCTTAAGTATAGTTGGCAAAATGTCAAAATTAAGAATTTACATTTGATTTAGCAATGCCATTTCTAGGAATTTAGCCTACAGAAATGTATGTTCAATAATGTCCAAAGCAGCATTGTTCAGTATCAGATAACTGTCTAAAACATAAAAGCTCATTAGTGCCACTGAATAGATAATAAATTAATACAATGAAATTATATATTGATTGTAAGTTTTATATTGATTAAAAGAATGAAACACATATGTTTTAGATATGAAAGCTTTCTGTAAGTTTAAAACTAAAAAATTTTTTTTTGGCACTGGGGATTTGAGCCCAAAACGAGATTGAATGATAAACACTTTGCCTTTTGCACATGGGAAATTAGCAAAATGCATGTAAGTGTAAATATTTTAATTACCTTTTTTGTCTTTCATTAGAAACACATGATAATGGTGGTGGTGAGGTTGCTATTCTCAGAAATGAATGGCTGGGTGCAACTAGGTTTTAAGGCCTAAGTTTTTAGGTCCTAGGAGTTTAGGGGTTAGAAACAGAATGCTTTCGTGGTCAGTTTCCTTTGGGTCTGAGGTTGGTGTGTTCTGCATCAAGAATAATAGCCAGGCCTGGTGGTGCACACTTGTAATCCAGTACTTGGGAGGCCGAGTCAGGAGGATCACAGATTTGAAGCCAGACTCAGCAACTTAGCAAGGCCCTTGGCAACTTAGACCCTTTTTGAAAATAAATAAAATCAGCCAGGTGTGGTGGCACATACTTACTGTAATCCCAGCATTTGGGAGGCTGAGGCAGGGACTAAGGTTTGCAGACAGCCTCAGCTACTGCTTAGTGAGGCCCTTTGCAACTCAGTGAGTCCTTATTTCAAAATAAAGAATAAAAAAGTAGGGCTGGGTGTAACTCAGAGGTAGAATGCCCTTGGGTCCATCTCCAATATTACAAAAATAAAAAAAAGAAAATCAGATTGGGAATATAATTTGGAAATAAAACTTGGAAGGTGGAATGCCTACTAGGTTCAATCCCCAGCACCCTCCTACCCCCCCCCCAAAAAAAAAAAAACCCAGAAATCTCATCTATTTCTATTCTAGCGCCACAGGAAAAGTAGAATGTTAATACTCAGATTGAGCCTTTGGCAACTGGAGGACTACGTATGTACTAAAGCAAGGTTATTGACATTTACTAATGTCTGTATCTTGATAAATGAAAAGTTGATGGTTTGTTTTGGAGCTTATGGAAACTTCAAGTTCATAATCTTTCCCTTTATTATATTTTGCATTTTTTAGGACAAAGAGACTGGCTTTCACAGAGGTTTTGGTTGGATTCAATTTTCTTCTGAAGAAGAACTTCAGAATGCAGTACAACAGGAAAATCATATTATTGATGGAGTTAAGGTAAATCTTATGTACCTTGAGCTTTCCCTGTATTACTTAAATAGGTCAAAAATCTGGAATGACTGGGATTTGGGGAAATTTATGCCTGACCTTTTTTTTTATTTTTTATTTTTTTGGTGGTACTGAGGATGGAACCCAGGGGACTTCTTCCTCCCGGCTAGGCTCCCAGTCTTGTTTTATATTTTATTTGGAAACAATGTCTCGCTAAGTTGTTGAGAGCCTCACTGAGTAGCTGAGGCTGGCTTACAAGCGTGTGCCACCACCCCAAGCTTATGCCTGACTTCTTTAATGCTTGCTAAGAGTGGTGGCAATAGAGTGCCTAGTTCTAAAAAGGATGGGGAGGGAGGTACATGAAGACTTTTTAAATTATAGGTGCTGGGGATAGAACCCAGGGTCTTCCACATGCTAATAAGCATGCACTCCACCACTGAATACACTTCCAGTGGGTCAAGGTATATATAACACAGAACAGCAGAAACGGAAGTTCAAGCCAGGCAAACTTAAGGTTCAAATCCTGGATTCCCTACTAACTATATGTTAGTGGACCAAATTGATTTATATTTTTTTTTTGTGTGTGTGTGGTACTGGGGGTGGAACCCAGGGGCTTTTCTACCTCTGGGCTATACTCTCAGACCTATTTTATAGTTTCTTTAAAAACAGGGTCTCACTAAGTTGCTGAGTGCCTCACTTAGTAACTGAGGCTAGCTTCAAACCTTCGTGATTCTCCTGTCTCAGCCTCCCAAGTGCTGGGATTACAAGCATGTGCCCCCACACCCGGCTCAAAGTTGATTTATAATTTCTAATTGAAGTTCAGGAGTCTTAAGGAAAACAAGGAATAAGTGCTTGAGTCAGAGCTGCTGAGTCCCTAATAAGGAATTACTATAAAGTAAATTTTTTTGGCATAGTGGCACATACCTGAAATCCTAGTATTTGGAAAGTGAAGAGAGGATTGTGATTGCCTCAGCAATTTAGCCACACCCTCAGCAACCTAGCAAGACCCCATTTCAAAATAAAAAAGAGCCGGAGTTGTATCTTGGAGGTTCCAGGACAACCTAAGGAACTTAGTGAAACTCTCAGCAACCTTTGGAGATGCTGTTTTCAAACAACAAAAAAACCAGATGGGCGTATAGCTCAGAGGTAGAATGCCTCTGGGTTCAATCACCAGTACATCTCTTGCCCCACAAACAGTGGTAAAATCCAGTATTAGTGTTTTTACAAACATTGCTTTTGCTGACATTGCTAATTTGTTTTTTTTCAGCTCCACGTTCAAGCCCAAAAACCAAAAATTTTGCATAGTGATCAAACATCTGATGAAGATAAAGATATCTGAGATTAACTGTGGATTAAAAAAAAAGCCACTAACTAGAACTTTGTCTAAATGTTTTTATTTGAAAGGAATAGCTGCACTAAGCAAGACCTTACCCCACTCCAAAGTAAAATATCACAATAGGGGCCAAATTCATTTGGTAGCACAGTTCCAGTATGTGAACATTCTCCTACTCATGGTTGGGGTAATTTTATTCACTAACAGCTGTTTTTATACAAAATATTACCCCAGACTACTAGTGTCACACAAAAGGAAGTGGTCTTAAATCCGTGCATTCTATAAATGCCAAAAGGTGTGAAAAGCATAAACACAACCCACTCTTTTAAAAAAACTACATAATCCAAAGTAGAATTTTCAATCCCCCCATTTCCTATAATAAAAAGTAGCACTGGGACCTGGTGCCCAGGTTTGGTTTTATCCTGACCATTTACAAAGTGTCCCCATGACTTGCATCATTGGAGTTCTGATAACAGTTCATTTCTAGAAGAGGAGTGCCTACTCCTTCCTTCTCTTCTTGCCTTCATGCTCATGTTCCTTGGGGCGGCTGCTATCTGATGGTCTTTTAGAGCCACCGTGCTGTTTGGCTTCTTCTAAAAATTTGTCCAAACCAAAAGGATCTTCCTCAAACTGGACTGGTCCTTCTCGGCCCCTCTGTCTGCGGTCTGAACCAGAAAACTCCTTGTCAGGAACAAATCTAGGAAAAAAGAGAAGGGACTGTGAACTACTTTTGTTTCACAGGTATAAACAATGAAACAATTGTCTGCCTTGGTACCTGTTGGTCTTTATTCTGGCTTCTAGGTCATCACCATACATGTCTTTGTCGAGATTTTTACTGGGCCTATAAATACTTTGGGCCATATCTTTACCACCTCTCCAGGCTTGATCATAAACATTATAAATTTCATCTTCTCCACCTGCAAATCCACTGTCCATTCCCTGTGGGAAAAACATGACATTGAGCAAAAATAATACAATATTAAAAGTTGACTGACTATTCATTTGAAGAATGAATACCTGCTCATGTGTAGCTCACATTTAAAAAAATCTAAACTGCAAGTTTTAAAGAGGTTTTCATTAAAAAATTCACAAAGTGTAACCAGGTATGGTGGTGCACACTTGTAATCCCAGCATTTGGGAGGCTGAGATTAGGATCACAACTTCATTGCCAGCCTCAGTTACTTAGGCCATACACAACTCAATGAGACTCTGTGTCAAAGAATAAAAAATAGGCCTTGGAGGTAGAATGCCTCTGGGTTCCATGCTCAGTACAGGAAAAATAAAGTGCATAAACTTTTGTTCATACCATGTTTAGGTACTTACTGAGTAACTTAGATTAATAAGGTACTCAAGTTTAACTACATTGATAAAACAGTCATTATTAAAACGGTGATGTAAGTAAGGGGATAAACAGGTATTTATTTCAATTTGTATGCTGATATGGAGAGATGAAAGAGCAGTAAAAATACTTTTCTAATGCCATTTAGTTTAAGAAATGCTAAACTTGGCATAGTAATGCATGCTTTAAATCTCTACTTGGAAGGCTGAGACAGGAGGACCACAGGTTCATGGCCAGCCTCAGCAACTTATACCCTCTGTTTCCATATAAAAAAAAATAAAATATGGCTGGGGTGTACTGAGGAGGTACACTGCCCCTGGGTTCAATCCAGGGTACCAAAAAAAAAAAAAAAACCCAGAAATCAAGATCCAAGCTTGAATCTTTCGTGTGTGTGTGTGCGTGCGCGCACTAGGGGGTATAACCCAGGGGGTTTCTACACCCCAGCCCTATTTTATAATTTATTTGGAAACAGGGTCTATGTTCTGAGAGCCTAAGTAGCTGAGGCTGGCTTTGAACCTGTGTGATCCTCCTGTCTCAGCTTCCTAAGCGCTGGAATTACAAGTGTCTGCCACCATGCTGGGCGCTTCAAGTTTGAATCTTAATCCCATTAGTTTCTAGCTAAACCCCCAGCCTCAATTTCCTTATCTATAAAATAGAGACAAGCCAGGTGTGGTGGCACATACATTGCAGACAGCCTCAGCTACTTAAAGGTGAGGCCCTTCACAATTCAGTGAGATCCTGTTTCAAAAATGCAAAGACTGAAGAATAGGGCTGGGGGTGTAGTTTGGAGGTACAATGCCCTTGGGTTCCATCCCTAGTACCGAAGGGGGTGGGGAGAAAGAAGTAACTGTATGACTTCATAGTGGGCTTTTACTTTTCTTGTTGATAATACGGATTGAATCCATGTCTTCTTTATTTATTTATTTTTTGGTGGTACTGTGGTTTCTGTAAACCCTTCTACCTCCAGGATACACTCCCAGACCTATTTTATATTTTTATTTGGAAACAGGGTCTCTTAAGCCAGTGAGGCTGGCTTTGAACCTGTGTAATTCTCCTGTCTCCGCCTCCCAAGTGCAAGGATTACAAGCGTGTACCACGCCTGGTGAATCCAGGTCTTAAAACATGTCATGCAAGTGCTATACCTATATTCTTGGTCCCTTTTGAGACAGGGTATCCCTAAATCGCTCAGGCTGGCCTTGAATTTATGATCCTCTGCCTTACTTTCCCAAGTGGCTAGGGATATGGGTGTGTAATACCCACTTCTGGTTCACAGTTTTTTGTTTCTGTTTTTTTAAGAATTGAGATAATTTTAAGTAAAAGACTTAAAACAATACAAAGTGTACTTTTAAATCTTTCTAAAACCTCCAAGTTATAACTAACTTTCTCATTCTATATCCTAGTAGAACACTTCTATATTCATACCCCTCCCCACTTTTTGCAGTACTTGGCCTTGTATCCTGGCCCTCGCACATGCTACGCAAGTGTTCTACCACTGAGGTACACCCCCAGCTTATTTTTTAATTGTATTTTCAGGCAGGGACTTGCTCAACTGCCCAGGTGGGTCTCAAACTTGCAATCTGCCTCAGCCTCCTGAGTAGCTGGGATCACATACTTGGGCCACCTATCTTACACACACACACACACACACACACACACACACACACACACACACACACACCTGTCTTCTCTAGTAGACTATGGTAGAGGACAAAGATTTATCGATCTTTGATTTCACTGACATATATAATGTTGATTATGTGAATAAAAAAAAAAGTGGGGTGGGTGTGGCTCAGAGGTAGATCATTTGCTTACTAGGCATGAGGCCCTGGGTTCAATCTCTAGCATCACAAAACAGAAACAAAGGGTACTGGTTGGTTAATAACAACCAATGCTAGAAATCAAATTTACTTATTTATTTTTTATTTTTATTTTTTGGTGGTACTGAGGATGGAACCTAGGGGCTTTTCTACCTTTGGGCTATACTCCCAGACCTATTTTATACTTTATTTGGAAACAGTCTCAGTAAGTTGCTGAGAGCCTTACTCAGTAGCTGAGGCTGGCTTCGAACCTGTGTGATCCTCCTGTCTCAGCCTCCCAAGTGCTGGGATTACAAGCGTGCGCCACCACGCCCCGCAAAATCAAATTTCTTAACAACTGGCTTATACTTTAATCCAGTTTTCAAGCTCTGTTTATTTTAAAGATGTAAAGTTTCAATGTAGCATTAAAAAAAATCCAAGAGACCTACCAAGAAATAACCCAACTAGGACACTGGCCTTATTTTAGAAACAGAAGAGGACACACCAGAATCAAGTTTTATCACCTACTTTCTTTCATTTTCTACTATAATTTCAAATTGTATCCAAGCTTAAGAGGTCACAATCAGAAGCATTTAGTTTCCTCTTGTTCTTTAAAGAGTAACAAGTGTGATAACACAGTGCATTCAGGCCTGAGGTTCATGGACAGCCTCAGCTACTTAGCAAAGCCCTTCGCTGCCCCAAGTTTGATCCCAGTACAAAAAAAAAAAAAAAAAAAAAAAAAAGAGTAACAACAAGCCTGGCATGGTGGCTCAAGTTTGTAATCCCAGTACTTGAGTACTTGGGAGGCTGAGACAGGAGGATTGCAGGTTCAAGGACAGCATCAGCAAGGAGTGAGACTCTAATCAACCTACTGAGATCCAAATAAAAATAAAACAGGGCTGGGGGTGTGGCTTGGAAGTACAATGCCCCTGGGTTTCATCCCTAGGAAACCCACCCCCAAAAAAAGAAAGAAAAAAAAGTAACAATTACCAATTGCTGTACTTAGTAGTGCATGCCTATACTCCCAGCTCCTATGAGACTGAGAACAGGAGGATCACATGTTCATGGCTGGCTTAAGCAACTTAGTGAGACCCTGTTTCAAAATGAAATAAGGCTGGGGGTGTAGCTCAGGGCTAGAACACCAATATCCAGTACCAAAAATACATAAAAAGCATCATACTAGCTTAGCATACCTCTGGTGATGAGAAGGAGCTAAGATATATAGCAACTCAGTGAGACCTGTTTCATAATAATCAAATCTAAGATATGTAAATTTTCTTTTCATTGATGATAACGTTCACATCAAACCAAAAGATATGTTGTTCCTAAACTCTTCATACCTTGGATTGGTTGAAGAGCCTTTGGTCATACTGAACTTCATTGGAAGCCCGAGGATTGGGAACACCAAGAGCAATGACTTCACTGATATCTCGGTTTTCATTTCTCTGCAGTTTTGACCTATTTGAAATAAATATAATTAAATGAGCACTCTTTACAGACTAGTGGAATATATCAACTTAAAAACAACCAATCTCAGACGCAAAGGAAATGAATATGCCACGTTTTTATCTTGTGAACATATATTCCCTGATTATGCATGATCGGGGTGGCAGCTCTTACAGATTTCAGATACATGATTAGAGGAGGTAGAGTTCTACAATTAGGAATCTCTACTAGACTGGTTCTTGACATGGATTCTTTAATATAAGCAATCACCATAAAACCAAGCTAAGATACAAAATTGCTATGGTCTATATTTGCTATTATATAAGAGTTAAGAAAGTAGATGCTAATTGATACATCACATCAATCATTTTCAATAAACTAGAATCATATCTTTTACCTCTAGTAATTTTATCCTATTAGAATTTTAAGAAAACATGTCAATGACTAGATTACTCTGTAAGACTTTCAACATTCAGCTTAATTTCTCTACTGTTTTAGTATGTGTAGTCCTCATCAGAATGAAACCATGGTAACTGTTATCCTTGTTTTACTAGAAGTGTAAGTCTTAAAATGATTTCTATAGACAATTTGATTTTCATCCAATCACAAATTTATAGCTTTTCTATGTTATCAATTCTAACGGCAACTTTACTGGTTTTAAGGACCAAATTTATCTAAAGAGTCATTTTAGTTTTTACAGCTTAGTAAGTATGAATCGTCATTAATTGAATACTTTGATCTATACCACTCCTGAGTATCTAAAGGGCCTGAAATCAGAAAATCATAGTAATATATGCATATCCATAATTATAGCAGCACAATTCATAATAGCCAAATTATGGAACCAAGCTAGGTGTCTATCAGCAGATAAATGGATTTCAAAGTTATGGGATATAACACAATGGAATTCTACTCAGCAGTAAAGAAGAACAAAATTATGTCATTTGTAGGAAAATGGATGGACCCAGAGAACATTGTGTTAAGTGAGATTAGCCAGTCACAGAAAGTGAAGGGTCATTTGTTTTCTCTAACATACAGAAGCTAGGGAGCAACCAGGATACCAGACAGGCTTCAGAGAATGAAGGGGAAACTCCAGTGAAGCCAGGGAGGTGGTCTAGGTGAAGGGGTTGGGGGAGAGGAAGGACCAGTGAAGGAATCACTTTCACCAACATATACATATCTGAGAATGACAAAGTCAATCTCAATACCCTGTATGGGAATGGGGGAGATGAAGGAGCTGGTGAAAGCCACCAAGTGCTGTGCTCACATATATCACTGTCACTGTGAACTGCAATATGATGTGAGACTATAATTCGCCAATAAAAAGAGCAACTCTCTTTGTATAAAACATTTCCTCAAATTTCCAGTAATTATAGCCCTTAGCCTTTGGTGAACCACCAACTCCCCCAATTCCCACTTTTTATCCCCATACATGTACTTGGTTTGTTTTATGTGCATGTACTTGGTTTTAAGAAAACAACCCAATCAAAAAGTAAGCAAGTGAACTAAATAGACACTTCACAAAAGAAGAAATTCAAATGGCCAATAAATGCATTAAAAATCCTCAACATCATTAGCAATTAGAGATGCAGGATCAAAACTACCCTGAGATTTAACCTAATTCCAACTAGAATGGCAATCATTCAAAACACAACAACAAATGCTGGTGAGGACAGGGAGAAGTGGGAACTCTTAATACACTGTTGGTGGGACTGCAAACTAGTGCAACCACTTTGGAAAACTATATGGAGGATCCTCAGAAGAATGAGAATGAACTTACCATATGACGCAGCAATACCACTTCTGGATATATACCCAAAAGAACAGAACCCAAACTACCAAACGTATGCATGTGTATCTACGTTCATAGCTGCATAAGTCACCATTGCCAAACTATGGAACCAGCCAAGATGTCCATCAACAGATGAATGGGTTACAAAACTATGGGATATGTAAACAATGGAATCTTACAGAGCCATAAAAAAACCCCACAATCACATCATTTACAGGGAAATGGATGGAACTGGACAACATTATGCTAAGTGAGATTAGTCAGTCACAAAAAATAAAAGTAATTGGATGATCTCCCTAATATGTGAAAGCTAGGGAGAAAATGGGTCAGAGGAAGAACTCTAGATGGAGATACTGTAGATGAGCAAATAAGGTGACCTAATTGAGGGGATGAAGGGGGGAAGAGGAAAATTCTCTAATGTTCATGATGTACGTTAACAAACATGTATGCATGTATGCCTACTGTCTTGTACTCCATTAAGATGTATGACTACAATTCACCAATAAAAAAAATTTTTAAAACCCCAAAAATAGATGCATGGATTATAAAACTACAGAATATGTACACAATGAATTTTACTCAGCCATAAAGAAAAGCACAATTATGCCATTTACAAGGAAATGAATGGAACTGGAGAACATTATGTTAAGTGATTAGTCAATAACAAAAAGTAAGAACTCAGATGCTCTCCCTAATATGTGGAAGCTAGGAAGAAAATGATGATAGGAGGAACTATGGATGAGGAGAAATCATAGATGAGCAAATAAGGAGGCCTAACTGGGGAAGATGGGAGGGGGAAAGAGGCAAATTTCCTAATGTACATGATGTACATTCACAAACATATCAATCACTAAGCCAAACATGAGAAGGAAGGAGGAGGAGGGAATGGGGTGGGAACTGGGGAAGGACTAATTGGGTGATATGTGCATGTATGCCTCTACCATCTTGTACTCCACTAAGATGTATGACTACAATGTACCAACAAAAAAAATTTTAAAAAGAATGCTCTGAATATTCCTAAAATATTTTATATATCTCTACCTTTCTGAATTTTTTTAAACTGCTTATGGAAAAGAGCTAATTTTCCCTTCTTTCAAAACCTGCTCTTTTCTCCCATTGTACTGGGCATAGTACTATGGTAAGAAAAGATGTTAATAAAAGTATGGTGGCTTATTTCCTGTCTAGAGGCAGAGGCACATAATCTGTTCCATCATTTGAAGTAGGAAGATAACTGATCAGGACAGTCTCTTTCACTACTTCCTTTTCATAAACATGATCTGAATTTCCTTTTCTATATCCCCATCATCAATTCTAACTAATTTTGTAATAGAAGAAAAGATTATTTCTAGGGCTAGTTAATTTTGCTAATACAAAATATTTAAGTACAAAAAAAGTGCTAAATAAGTTATCAAACTAAAGAGAAAAGAGAGAAAATAATAATCTCAGTGGATTAAAACTTTAAGAGTTAAAAAAATATACAAATACATATATTTTTTCTTTTTTGGGGGTACTGGTGATAGAACCAAGGGGCATTCTACCTCTGAGCCACACCCCTAGTCTTATTTTTTATTCTTTTTTTTGGAAACAGGGTCTCACTGAGTCACAAAGGGCCTCACTAAGTAGCTGAAGCTGTCCTCGAACTGCAATCCTCCCAAATGCTGAAATTATAAGAGTGCGCCACCACACCCAGCTTATAATTTATATTTATATCAAGTAGCACCTACCTCTTATCAGGAGCTGCCCTAGAGAGATTCCGGTCATGCTGTCTCTCTTTTCGCCTATCATGCCGAATTTCATCCCTCTCACGTGCCTCCCCATCCTCTGTGTGGACATGATTGAATATCATTTCAATACTGCATTGTTCATTAATACTTTAAACAACAACAATATTCTTAAGCCTTAGATAGATAATTCCATGTATTTTTTTTGTAGCCACACTCATCCTTTTAACCTTTCTTTGATCAGTCTGAGGGGATTCAGTGTAGTTAAGAATATGAACTTTGAAGTCAGCCTGTCTGAATTAAAATCCTGTTGCTACATGACAAATTAGCAATGTGAACTTGCAAATTACTTAACCACTTTGACTTTTAGTTTCCTCCTATATAAATTACTATCAATAACAGTGGTACTGTGTAGGACTGTATGAGGTAATATATGTAAAACACTCAGAGTGGTGACTGGTATGTTAACTATTCAATAAATATTAGCTTTTACTAATATCCGACAACACACATTTCAATTAATTTCTCAAGAACCATTTTATTTATTTTTTCCTAACAGTTTAGAAAATTCAGATACTACCTTTTTTCCTTTTGTGGTGCTGGAAGTCGAACCTAGGGCCTTGTGTTTGCCAGGTAAATGCTCTCCCACTAGACTACCCTCAGTCCAATGAGTTTTTTTTTTCTTTTTTTTTTAAGATTTAAAGAAGTTTATTAAAAGATAGAAATACAGAAAATAGAAATACAGCCCCATACCAAAACGGCATGAGGGGGCGACGCGAAATGAATACACCCTCCAATGAGTTTTAAATACCTTCATATGCTAAGAGTACAACAGGCAGGTATTTATATCTTGCTTAAGTCATTCATATATGATTTAGGGAGTCAGTACTCAAAACCTATTTCCCTATATGTAAACTCTAGACTTCTATAACCAACTGCCTACTTATTATCTCCATTGTAAACTTAACATTCCTCAACTGAATTCATCTTTCCCTCCAAACCCATTCCCCTACAATGTTCCCAGGACTAGTAAATGGCAGTTTGATTTTTCCCAGTTGCTAAGGTAGAAAGCTCTTAAGTTATACTTGATTCCTACTTTTCTCTAGTACCTCTATCTAATCCTTCAGCAAATTCTATTAGCTCTACCTGCAAAGTATACCCAACACCTGACCATATTTCCACTGCCTCGTTATCATCTTTCATGTAGTTTATTGTAACAGTTTTCCAAATACTTTATCTGCTTCTGTCAGTTCTCATTCCATAGTTGTCCTCATCTTTTTTTTTTTTTTTGGTACTGAGTACTTAACTCAGGGGTACTTTAACACTCAACTACATTTCAATGTATTTTATTTTATTTTGAGACAGGGTCTTGCCAAGTTGCCTAGTTTGGCCTTAAAATTACAATCCTTCTGCCTTAGCCTTCTGAGTAGCTGGGAGTCTTCTATTTTTTACAGAGTAGCCAGAGTTATCTTTTAAAAATGTTAGGAGAAATGCCAGTTAAAAGAAACAAAGTTTCACTGATGTGGGATAAATTCTGGAGATATTGCATAAATGTTTTTTTTTTTTTTTTTTTTTTTTTTTTTGCAGTACTGGGAATGGAACCCAGGGGCATTCTACCTCTGAGCTATAACCCCAGTCCTAATTTTTAGTCTTTTTATTTTTGAAACAAGGTCTCACTGAGATGCAAAGAACCTTGCTAAGTAGCTGAGGCTGAGGCTGTCCGGTGTCCGCCTCCTGAATGCTGGGGCTACAAGTGTGATCCACCATGTCTGGCCAAGCAATTTTTTTTTTTTTTTTTTGGCAGTACTGGAGGTGGAACCCAGGAGCACTTTATCTCCAAGCTACACCCCCAGTCCTATTTTTTAGTCTCTTTATTTTCTGAAACAGCGTCCCACTGAGCTGCAAAGGGCCTCACTAAGTAGCTGGGGCTATCCACGAACCTCAAGCCTCTGGTCTCCGCCTTCCAAATGCTGGGATTGCAGGTGTGTGCCACCATGCCCAGCTGCATAAATGTAATTTTTTGACAGATGTTAATTATTCTAACCAAAAACATAAGTGACTATGTGAGATGACTGATATGTTAATTAGCTTGACACTGATAGACATTTCCTATGTATATGTCCATCAGAACATCATATTGGACTGAGGGTGCAGTTCAGTGGTAGAGCATGTGCTTAGCATGTTGGGTTCAAGCCCCAGTACCAAAACAAAAAACTCCACAAACACCTATGAAGTTTAGTCTGGGCATATCCCAGAGCCTACTCATAGTTTCAACAATTTAGAAGGCTGATAGAAGAACCCCTTGTTCTTTGTACTGGGGATTGAACCCAGGGGCATTCTATCTCTAAGCTACACCCGAACCCTATTTTATTTTTTAAAAACAGGGTCTTTGATCCTCTTGTCTTAGTCTCCCAAGTAATGGAGTCACAGGTACATGCCACCACCCCTGGCTAAGGTAGGAGGATCTTTTGAGCCCAGGAATTTGAGGTCAGCCAGGGCAGCAAAGCAAGACCCTGTCTCAAAAACTATAAAAACAAAACACACACAGAACAAAAAACCAACATCATGCAACCTAAATACATGTATAATTTTCACTTGTCAATTATACCTCAATAAAGCTATAAATGTCACTGTTTAATACCCTTCAATAGCTTCCCTTGCCACTTGAGTAACCTATGTCCTTATAACAGCTATAATGCCACATAAGATCTGGCTGGCCACCACTTTCTCTACCTGTCCTAACTACTCTGACACATCTCTAACTTCTTTCCTTCCTCACTAGGCTCCAGCCATACTGGTGTTCTATTCTACTGGAATGTTCTTCCCCTAGAGATCCACATGGCTTACTTACACAACTAAATTATCATCTCAGAAGTGAGGCCTATCAGGCCGGGCGTGGTGGCGCACGCCTGTAATCCCTGCGCTTGGGAGGCGGAGACAGGAGGATTGTGCAGGTTTGAAGCCAGCAGTGCTGGCTTAAGAGACCCTGTTTCCAAATAAATAAATAAATAAATAAATAAATAAATAAATAAATAAATAATAAAAATTGGTCTGGGAGTGTAGCCCAGAGGTAGAAGGGCTTCCAGGAACCCCAGTACCACAAAAAAAAAAAAAAAAAAAAAGTTAGCCGGGTGTGGTGGCGCACGCTTGTAATCCCCCACGCTTAGGAGGCTGAAACAGGAGGATCGCACAGGTTTGATGCCAGCCTCAGCTGGTTTAAGAGACCCTGTTTCCAAATAAAATATGAAATAGTTCTGGGAGTGTAGCCCAGAGGTAGAAGGCCGCTGGGTTCCATCCCCAGGACCACCAAAAAAAAGTGAGGCCTATTATGAATCATCCTCTCCTTCTGGCACTTTTATACCCCCCTTTACTATTTTATTTTTGCCTATAGTAATTATTACCCTCCATTATACTGTACGATTGACTTTTGTGGTCTATGTGTGTGTGTGTTTGAGGGTGGTACTGGGGTTGAATCCTGGGGTGTTCTATCTCTGAGATATACACAGTCCTATTTTATTTTGAAAAAGGGTCTTGCTAAGTTGCTGAGGACCTAAGTGTTGAGGTTGGCCTTAAACCTGAAATTCTGTCTCTGAATCCAAGTACTGGGATTACAAAGGCTTGCACCACAGTGCCCATCTATAGTTAACTTTTTGTGTGTGTTTGCATTCAGTGGAAGTGATGGCTATCTCCCCCACTCCCTAACAGAAAATTGTGTCTAGAAAAGAACTTTTGCACATAGTAGGTACTGAATAAAAATTGAACGAATAATTATCTATTGATTAATCAAACAAAAATCACCCAAATTTTCTGGAATTAGAATTTATCTTCCTACTTTAAATTAATACTCAATACAGAGCACTAAATAAAACAGAGAAAATACTGGCAGTTGTAATGATTAGAAAATACATTAGCCTGCAAGAGAGAAAAATTTTATTCTGCCATATGGTGAATCTGACCTACTCAGTTGGAGATCTCATTTATCTTTCTAAATGTCAAGAAAACTAAAATGGGGGGGGGTCAAGCCTAATATTTGAATAATAATTTTGTTTTGTTTTTGTTTTCTACCATGCTGAAGATTGAATCTAGGGCCTCACACTTTATAGAGGCATTCTACCACTGAGCTACATCGTCAAACTTTTTAGTTTTACTTTGAAACAAAGTCTTAGTATGAAGCCCAGGCTGGCCTGGAACTTGTGATACTCCTGCTTTAGTCTACCATGTAGTTAGAATTACTGGTGTATGCCACCATGTCCAGGTAAGTATGATTTTTAAAAGTATAGTAGACCTTTGATATCCACTGGGGATTGATTCCAGGAACCTCCCAAGAATATCTGAATCCACACATGCTTAAGTCCCTTATTAACAATGGAATAGTAAGCCAGGTGTGGTGGAGCATGCCTGTAATCCCAGAACTTTGGAGGCTGAGACAGGATGATCCCAAGTTCGAGGATAGCCTCAGCAAGTAGCAAGACTCTCATCAACCTAGGGAGACTCTGTTTCCAAACAAGAAATAAAATTGGGTTGGGGGTATGGCCTGGAGGTAAAAGGCCCCGGGGGTTCCAACCCCAGTATCACGCACATAAAAAGGAATAATATTTGTATATAACATGTATACATCCATCCTTATAGTTTGAATCATTTCTACCTTACTAATAATCCCTAATATAAAGTGTTCTGCAAACAGCTGATATACTGTAGTGTTTGAATAATGATGAAAAGGGAAAAAAGGGAGAATTTGTGCAAAATGAGATACATGTTGTTAATAAGGTAAATTCTACTTTGAAATGAAAACAAAAATGTCATACATACCTTTTTCTACATGGGTTTTGATCCCAGCTCTCCTCTCCCTGGCTTTTTGTGCCATTTCTCTAAGTTTCTCTTCGTGTTTCTCCTTTTCTTTCTGAGCCATCTTTCTCTCTACTTGGGCGCGCATTTCTACTGCTTCACGAGCCTGTTAGTAAAGTCAGATGTTAAATAGGTCACTGTCGATGTCATGGGATAAATATTTATAGCTACCTAACTTCCCAACTAAACTCTGGCTTGTAAGAGAAGTTCAACAAAATTCGCATGTCAGTGTAATTATTTGTTTACTGATTAAGATATCCTTTCAAAGCTATTCAGCCTTTTCTCTCTGGTAAATGTTTAAAAAGTTGAAATCATAGTGACTGTAACCAATCTGCTAAGTCAAGTGTTTCACTAATGCACTCTCAGAAACAATATAAATATGAAAAAATTAGTTGGTTTTGCAAACCTATAGTCCTAGCACTTGGGAAGCTGAACCAGGAGAATCACTTGAGTACAGGAGTGTGAGTCTAGACTAGACAACTAATAAGACCCTGCCTCAAAACAAATAAAATTAAACAAGACTCCAACTTCAGATAAACTTTAGTTTCATAGAGGGGTGTGTGTGTGTGTGTGTGTGTGTGTGTGTGTGTGTGTGTGTGTGTTTGTGGTACTGGAGACTGAACCCAGAGGCATTCTATCTCTGAGCTATATCTCCAGCCCTATTTTATTATTTTGAAACAAGGTCTCACTAAGTTGTTGAGGGTCTTGCTAAATTGCTAAGCCTGTCCTCAAATTTGCCATCCTCGTCTAAAACTTGTCTCCCAGTATTGGGATTATAGGCATGTGTTGCCATGCCTGGTTAATAGAGAAACTTTTTTTTGTGTGTGTGGCAGTACTGGAGGTTAAACCGATGGGCATTTACCTCTGAGTTACACCCCCAGCCCCAATTTCTATTCTTTATTTTGAAACAGGGTCCCACTAAGTTGTGGAGGACCTCACTAAGTAGTTAAGGCTGGCCACAAACCTGCCATCCTCTTGTCTCAACCTCCCAAATACTGGGACTACAAGCATGTGCCACTATACCTGGCTATAGAGAAACTTTTATTTTTTTGGTGGTATTGGGGGTGGAATCCAGGGCTTTTTCTACCTCTGGGCTAAACTCCCAGACCGATTTTATACTTTATTTGGAAACAGGGTCTCACTAAGTTGCCGAGGCTGGCTTTGAACCTGTGCAATGCTCCTGTCTCAGCCCCACCAAGCGCTGGGATTACAAAAATGTGCCACCACGCCTAGCTTTATAGAGAAACATTTAATAGTCTATTAGTTTAACAGTTACTTTTCATTTATTCCCCTTCCACTTTTTTTTTTGTGGTACTGGGGACTGAACCTAGGGCCCTGTGTATGATAAGCAAGTGCTCTACCACTGAACTACAAAACAGCCCTTTATTGTTGTTGTTTTAAGACAAGGTCTTCTTACCTTGCCTATAGTGACCTTTAATTTGTGATCCTCCTGCCTCAGCCTCCATAGAAGAAAGGATTATAGATATATGCCACAGTGCCCAGCTAAGTTTTTTTTCCCCCCCCAAGTCTGGGGATGGAACCCAGGTGCATTCTACCTCCAAGCTACAGCTCCTGCCCTATTTGTTATTCTTTATTTTGAAACCGGGTCTCACTGAGTTGCAGAGGGCCTCACTAAGTAGCTGAGGCTGTCCGTGAACTGCCATTCTCCAGTCTCAGCCTCCCGAATGCTGGGATTACAAGCGTGTGCCACCACGCCCGGAAAGATAAGTTTTTTAGAGATAATTTTTATTGGGGTACTCATTGTGGCATGGGAGTACTATATTTTTCTATATTCTAAATACATGCCATGCAAACTTGAAGTCACGTATTAATGCCATAATATTTAATATATAACCAGTATCATTATGGCATTTCAATTAATCGGAACATTTACCTACCCTTCCCTACAGTTGCCCTTTTTGGGGACATCTATGTGCAATTATGAAATATAGAAGGGCACCTAGCAATTTTTACAAAATTGGATCAGCCTAGGGAACAATTATTTTGGCATGTTGTGAGGGAGGTGGTTCTGTGTTCGTGCAGGGTGTGTGCACAGAGTTGCAAATGGTACCTACCATCTCTGGTACATGTACCATAGATGGCTATTAATGATTAGTCCCTGTGAACATTCAGCACCATAGCTAACTTTAACAGTATCTTAGGTAAACAAGAAGAGGCTTACAAATGACCAAGAATATTAAACAGCAAATTGTAACACACCAACCTTACGATCAGCAATGTAGAGAGCTTCAGCCAGTTTGGCAAAATTTTCATTTATGTGTACTGTCTGCAGTCCTCTTCCATCAGCAGCTAGACGTTTGTCTAATGGAATTGTATAACCCTAGGTAGGGTGAAAACAAACAAGTCACAGGAGAGGTACAAAAATTAATTAAATTTCAATTAAAATCCTCCTGTTTTGAGAACCATATTATTTTTTCCTTTTATTTCTCTTCATAATTATGCAAAATAACAGCAACGGACAATGAATGCATTGTATGAAGGACTAAGCATTTCACATCTGTGATCTCAATTGTCACAATAAAAATGGTATCATTGCTTCCGTTTCACAGATGAAGAAAGTGAGGAAGAGAGCTTAAGTAATGACCCTAAAGTAATAAAGTTAGTAAATGGATGAAGTAGGATTTAAACTCAGTATTACTTCAGAGCTCAATCACTGGAAAAATAAGATTGTCATGAGGGTATAATAAACGGAAGTCACTGTCAGCCAAAGAGATGCTCCTTGAGTAAAAATAACAATGGTACAAAGGTAGCACAAATCACTATAATCCTAGTATTTGCAGATAGTTTTAATCTGCTGTATTGTCTTAATGACTTCTTAGATTCTTGCTCAGTCTTAATAAAATGGGGGAAAAAGATAGTTTGCTAATAACTGATATTCTATATTCTGAAATTTGCATCCTATTTCAATAACTCCAGGGATATTCTGAACATCTATATAACTTTTAAGCTTCCCCTTTTCTCCCCAAATTTCTAACTGAACTCCAAAATATTGACCTCTAGTTCATGGTCTCCTAATAAAGCATTATAGAATCAGCTCAATATACCATATAGTTATACATACTAATAAACCCAAATCAGATCAGCCAAAAACCTTTTTTTGTAGGATGAGTACATAACTTCCTTTAAAGTTAAAATGTCCTTATTCACCTATCACAAATATAGTTATAAGGTATAATTTGGAGAATACAAAAAAATAGTAATTAGGAAATTTATCCCCTATTTTATAGATTCTTAATGACTCCTGGAACCTTTGATGATAAGCAGAAACTTTTGGATTTAAACAACTTAAAGCTATAATGTAATAAACAAAGATAGTTACAAATTACAGCACTGAAAACATTTACTCTGGTATTCTCTCATATCATCCATACTGGTTTAGTTTCTTAAAAAGAAAATTTTTAGATATAAATTTGAGTTTTCTAGAGAATATCATCTTGAATTGCTATGTACTTTGTTCATTCCTTTTCTATTTGCCTCTGATAGCTAAAATACACTAAAGGAATCTACAGCTATTCATATCCTGGTATGCTAATATTTCTATTACATTAAAAAAGTAAAAAACAATATATATTTTGGTGGTGATGGTGCTTTGGATCAAACCCAGGGCCTCACACATGCTAAACATAAATTCTACCACCCTCAGTCCCTAGCATTTCTCTTTTAAAACATTAAGCTAAGTGAGGTGTTAGGGTTTCAACTAAAGTTACCCAGGCTTTAGCTCTTTCCTGAATGTTTTCTAGTGTATTATAATACTGTGACTGATTTTATGACAACCAAATTACCTTTGCATTTTTCCAGTTGGAAATACAAGGAGGAATTTTCCACTCTTGTTGTTCCTTTACAGTCATCTGAGTTGAGAAAAGAGCAAAAGAAGAAATATTTTAGAGATTTACAATCTAAAAGTTCAAGTATAAATTTTCTCATCAAAGACAGCTCCATATACAATGACATATAGACAGACTTTGTCTAAGTCTAAAATTCCATTTGTTTCGGTAGCACTACATACTATGTGCATGGATTTTAATAATTACAATGTAAAAAATGGGAAAGAATCTAGAAATCATTTATGACATTTACAAATGCTGACTAGTATTGTTCTATAAAGTGATGTGACTTCTTATAAAAATTTGTTCTTGAGCCGGGTGTGGTGGCGCACACTTGTAATCCCCGCGCTTGGGAGTCTGAGACAGGAGAATCGCACAGGTTCGAAGCCAGCCTCAGCTGGTTTAAGAGACCCTGTTTCCAAATAAAAATATAAAATAGGTCTGGGAGTGTAGCACCTGGGTTCCATCCCCTGTACCGCAAAAAAAAAAAAAAAAAAAAAAAAAAAAAATTTGTTCTTCTTGGATAATAAAAAAAATCTAAAAAAGTCACTGAGATTATCAACTGAAGACTTAAAGTACTCATCTCCTATAACTATGATATTCTTCATGTGAAACATGTTTATTCCATTTAAAGCAGGGTTTAAGTTACAAATAATAAAACAGTTAAGCTTTTATATGCATTCTCATATGCACTCTAGGAACTATATATATATTTACAAAATATTTTTATAAAATATATTATATAAAAAATTTAAAGATTTTTAATAAAATATTTTTATAAAAATATTATATATATATATATATATATATAATGTTTTTGCAGCACTGGGGATAGAACCCAGGGACATTCTACCTCCGAGCTGCACCCCCAGTCCTATTTTTTATTCTTTATTTGGAAACAGGGTCTCACTGAGTTGCAAAGGGCCTCACAAAGTAGCTGAGGCTGTCCTCGAACCACGATCTTCCTGTCTCAGCCTCCCAAATGCTGAGATTACACGCGTGCACCCCCACGCCTGGCTCTACTATTCTTGACAGGGTCCTTAGATGATCTGTTGTGGGTTTTTTTGCGGGTCTGAGGATAAAACCCAGAGGCATTCAACCTCCGAGCTACACCCCCTGCCCTATTTTTTATTCTTTATTTTGAAATAGGGTCTCAGTAAGTTGCGGAGAGCCTCTCTAAGTAGCTGAGGCTGTCCGCAAACTGCGATCCTCCTGTCTCAGCCTCCCAAATGCTGGGATTACAAGCGTGTGCCACCATGCCTGGCGCCTTAGATGATCTTAAAAAATGAATTAAAAAGAAAACTGAACCAATGTGGCAACATGTACCTGTAAGCATAAGAAAATTACTTATAAAATTAATAATCATAAGTAATTACCTTTCGACTAGGAGAATGCATGACAGGTGCAGGAGGAGAAGGTGGTCCCCGGGGAATTTTCTTATTAATCCTGAAGGATAAATCAAAATACAACCAGAGAGTGATATACTTCTCCCTTATTTCTCATTATATCTCAAGTCTCCCCTTCTCTCTCTCTCTTTTTTTGGTGTCTTAAGCTTTAAACAGACAAAAAGAGACCGTATGATGAATGCCCATTATACAACTACCATTTGGCTTTAACAGTTAATAAAACGTGGCTAGCCTAAAATATCATTGCCCCATAAACATGATAGCAAAGAGCAATATACTTGCAGCTTGAGATATAACTGAATATAATTAACTGCACAGTTTTAAAGTGTATCACTTGATTAAATTTTACACATGTGAAAAGATCACAAGACAATGAACATACCAATTGTCCCCAAGAGTTTCTGCTTGTCCCTTGCTTAACCTCTTTATCCCTATCTCCTTTCCCACAGGCATCCATTGATTTACCTTCCATTACGACAGTAGATTGCATTTTTTAGTTTTATATAAATGGAATCATAATGTATGTACTTGTTTTTGCCTGGCTTCTTTACTCACCACAATGAACTTGAGATTTATCTATGTTGTTGAATAGTTTATCCCTTTTTATTGTTCAGTAGTATTCCATATACCAATATATCAGTGTTTGTTTATCCATTCACTTGTTGATGAATGTTTGAGGCACTCTTTGGTATCTTTTTCTTTTTTCTTTTTTTGGTGGTGGTGGGGATTGAACCCAAAGGCATTCTAACTCTGAGCTACAGCTCAGCCTAATTTTACTTTTATTAGGAAACAGAGTCTCCCTAGGTTGGTAAGAGTCTCATTATTTGCTGAGGTGTCTCAAACTTGCCATCCTCCGTCTCAGCCTTCCAAGAACTGGGATTACAGGCATGTGCCACCACATCCAACTCTCGCTGGTATCTTGATTAAGAAGAGTGGTTCATTCTCATGAAGCCATCTACTTACTTGAACCTTGGAGGTTCCATTGGATCCTTCTGCATTTCTACCATCCGAATAACCCTCTGCTTAGCTCCAGAGTTGAAAGCTACTCCTTGTTGAGATGGTGTGTATCTACAGAAAACAGATAAAAACAAAAGGCATAACTAATTCAAGTTTTCTGTAGGCATTTCCTTCTATTATAATCCTAATAATAATCAAAAATTTTTCTAATAGAAAATTACAAAATTAGACAAAGAGAACAATCAGCAACAGATATAAGACAACAAATAGAAATGAGTTACAAGTAAATCTAAGAGTGGTTAGCTTGCAGATAGTTCCCCTCTTTCATTTTCCAACACAGAGGTAAAAAAAAAAGTATCTATTTTTAAGTCTACATTAAAAAATTACAATAGCCGGGAGTGGTGGCGCAAGCGCCTGGGAGGCAGAGACAGAAGGATCGCACAGGTTCGAAGCCAGCTGTGCGAGCTGGCTTAAGAGACCCTGTTTCCAAATAAAAATGTAAAAATAGGTCTGGGAGTGTAGCCCGGAGGTAGAAGGGCTTCCAGGAACCCCAGTACCACCAAATAAATAAATAAATAAATAAATTACAATAATCTAGTAGGAAATTTAGCAGCTTTTGAGATTAATTATAGGTCATAAAACAGAAGGCGGCTAACAGAAGCAGCCCTACAAGCCCTACAAGCTCTCAGTTTTCCCTTAATATCTACATGTGAATCATTCTGCACAAAGATCTAATAGAGTGAAACCTCTCAAAATTTAGAAAGATTATAAGGGTTTCTATTTTAATTAACAAACTATAAATTTGGTTTGGATCATATGCCAAAAGTAACTGCTAATTTCTAAAACAACCAAAAAATGCTTTGAAAATAGCATATTAGCTAATATTTAAACATGCATATTTAAAAAATTCTGCTTTAATGGCATGGTGGCTCATGCTTGTAATCCCCACGCTTGGGAGGTGGAGACAGGAGGATCAAGCAGGTCTGAAGTCAGCCTTGCTGGCTTAAGAGACCTTATTTCCAAATAAAATATAAAAAATAGGTCTGGGAGTATAGCCTGGAGGTAGAAGGGTTCCATCCCCAGTACCACCAAAAAAACCCCCAAAAAACAAAAAACAAAAACTGCTTTAAATTGCCTGCAAACAAGTCAACAGAAGTTATTATTTAAGACAGTGCATTTATTTCAAATTATGACTGTGCAGAATAGTGAAAGAGTTCCCAAACTCCCAAGTCAAATCAACTCTTAAATGGAACTAGGACTTAAGATTCATGATTCATACCGAATATACTGAGCAGGAGCCAGTTTATCAGCTGCTCGAACTGGCATTGCTGCAGCAACCTTCTGAGATACAGATTTCTCTAAGGCTACCCTTGTCTTTTCTGTTATCTGAAAAAAGAAACATTACACTGAATGGTATGGACATTAATAAGGATGTAAAAAGTTATCAAAGATAATTTTATCTATCAACTCCCAGTTACCTCTTTAATAGCTTCTTCATCAGGCCTTTGCAGGTCTGGATCATCTGCATTCATAACCTCCTTTGGAACCAGGTCAGTGTATTTGCTATAAATGACCTAAAATATTCAAACACAAGCAAGGTTAAGAAAAGCAAAGAATGAAAAGAAGCAACCTCATTAAGTCACTACAGATGTCAACACGTCCTATCAGCACACTTATACATTTAGGACACTTAAGTTTTGTCTTATATTTGAAAACAAAGGAAGCTTAAACTTATATACAAATTGCTCCCCTGAAGCTGGGTGTGGTGGCGCACACATGCAATCCCAGCATTTGGGAGGCTGAAACAGGAGGATCACAGTTTGAGGACAGCCTTAGGTACTTAGTGAAGCCCTATGCAACTCAGTGAGACCCTGTTTCAAAATAAAGAATAAAAAATAGGGCTGGGGGTGCAGCTCGGAGGTAGAATGCTCCTGGGTTCCACCCCCAGCATCACACACACACACATGTGCGCATGCTTCCCTGGCTATAAGTTAATAATTTTCCCTTGACATCATGCATTTAAAATACTTGAGATCACCGGGCATGGTGGCACACGCTTGTAATCCCCACGCTTGGGAGGCGGAGACAGGAGGATTGTGCAGGTTTGAAGCCAGCCGCATGGGCTTAAGAGACCCTGTTTCAAAAAAAAAAAAAAAAAAAAGGTATAAAAATAGGTCTGGGAGTGTAGCCTGGAGGTAGATGGGTTTCCAGGAACCTCAGTACCACCACCAAAAAAAAAAAAAAAAGATCTTCTAATCAAGTCAGTATCCAAATAAATTATGCCAATGAAATTTATGCATCAGTAATCTCTATTTTTGAAGCTCACTAGGACTTAAAATTAATGATGATATAAATTGCCTACAGCACCATTATTTTAGATTAAAAACTCATCAGAATTAAAGTCAGGTTATCAAATAATTTCCAAATTCACTGGGCCTAGAAAATTTCATTGACCTCATCCAATTCATAATGTTTCTTTTCTACCACTGAGTCTATTCATAGACTAAGAAAATGAACATGTGCCAGTGAAAAATCCCAGAACATTTTCTTCCACGAGAAGACAAAAAATGAAAAAAAAGAGAAAAAATATATCCTACATCCATAACATTTTTTAACCAAATTTAGGATTGCTATGAGTTTTTATTAGGTCCAAGTTTCTGTTGCTATGGAAGGTCTGATAAATAGAATACTGATTCCTTTCATGTCTACCTGTACTTCTCAAATATTTTCATAAAATTGTATATGGCAGATTTTAAAGAAGCAATACCACAAAGATGCCTTGTCACATGCTAAAGACACTTATATTTTAGATCCAATAGAATTTTGCTTTGTAGCAATGAAGTCTCCAGCCCTATTTATTTTGTTTTGAGACAGGGTCTCACTAAGTTGCTTAAGCTGGCCTCAAACTTATGATTCTCCTGCCTCAGTCTCCAGAGTTGTTGGGATTATAGGCATGTGATTCCACGCCAGGCACTTTGTTGTTGTTTTTTAAAGAGATAAGGTCTTCCTATTACCCATGTTATCTCTGAACTCTTGGGTTCAAGGGACCCTCTTGCATCAGCCTCTGGAGTTGGAATACAAGTGCATGCCACTATGTCCAGACCAGAGCTTCTAAATGAGCTATTGACCACCTAGAAAAAACTATCTCATAGCTATAAATTGAAATCTCTAGCTTGTTTTTCTACACAATGAGAGAAACCAGATAAGAAAGTGTAGATGTATCAGAAGATATACTATCGATAGGTAAGCTATTAGTGTCACCATTCTTTAAGAATATTCATTTTAGAAGGAACCCTAAAGCTTACTCTAATGGGAAGAGTGAGGCTCAGTATATTATAATCACATAGCTTCTAAATACCCCCAAAAGTCTTAATTTCTATTCAGGATGGGAAAATTTATACTACACAAACTGTAAATTACACAACAAGACCCTAGACATCAATACCAAGACCATAAAGAGTTAACCACTTTTTATTCAGCAATCACTATAAGAAGAGATTCTAAATAAATGGCTCCCTGGTAGTCATATATGTTCAACATAAAGTCTCAATACTAATTTAGCATGTAAGAGCCATTTGCTGCTTCTTATTTGGGTATTCCAAAGTTAATAACCCTTTAAATGAGCATCAATAAGATTCTACCATTTCACAAGGCTGAGTGAAGGACATTTGAAGAGCAAGATTTCTCCATGGTAATTAACTATAAAACCTCAAATTTATAGCTTCAGAACTAAATGTGAAGAAACTCAGTACTTCCCAGGAGGTGATGGGACTAGGGAGGGTTATCTGAAAATTACAATATACCCTTGAAGGTAGGAGCATAAATGAGCTTTATGAACAAGATAAAGAAGTAACTCATCTGCAAAACAGATATTTTCTCATTACTAAAAACTGGCAAAAACTAAACTGGAGCCAGGCATGGTAGCACATGCTTGTAATTCCAGCATTTGGGAGGCTAAGATAGGAGGATTGTGGTTTGCAGACAGCCTCAGCTACTTAGTGAGGCCCTGTTTCAAAATAAAGAATAAAAAATAGGGCTGAGGGTGTAGCTCGGAGGTAGAATGCCTCTGGGTTCCATCCCCAGTAACACACATGCATGCATGCACGCACCCCCCCCCCAAAAAAAAAAACTAAACTGACTGAAATAAGCCTGTCAATACACTCACCATGTAAGGTAGAAAACATAGTGTTTAGGCTTAGTTTATGAAATCATATGATTAATCATAAGGCCAGTTTAAAGTTACTGGGGGGGTTCTGAGGGGTTTTTCTAGGTTAAGGGCATTCTTTTAGAAGACATCATGTATATAAAATTTCCCGTGAAACTATTTCAAAAGGAAAATGCATATACCAGGCCCTTTGTTTCAAGAGTTATCAATGAAGTTCATAACCAAAAAAGAGAAAAAAAAGCATTTAGTTCTATCAAGATTTACTACAAGAAACTTTTTTCTTCCCAATTTTGTGCTACCTATAAGTTGTATACACAGTACTTATTACACATGTACAGAGATCAATAAACTTATACTTGTTTTGAATATTACCTCTTAGAATTCTGACTTATTCTTCACATCTTATATCTATAGCTAGAATTCTATTCTTGCTCTTTCACTATTAATATTTCAGAGACCATTCCAGTTTCTAAATATCAGATTCCTCTGAGATAAATCAAAAATCTCTGCACTACAGTACAAATTAAAAAATCCGATAATGTTTCCATCTTTTGTGGAAGACTCTGTAATTCTTCTCGAATAATAATGATTTTTTTGGGTAGTGGTCTGGGGATTATACCCAGACCCAACCCATGCTAGGAAAGCACTCTACCATTGAGCAACATCTCCAGCCTGGTAATGGATTTTTAATTCTATTTGGTTCAATAATTAGTCAATTCCTATTTCAGTTCCCCTCCCAGAACCTTTGTAAATATATGACGTATTTGAGTTAACTGGTTAAGACAATGTGGGGAAGGTTGGACACTACTGGCACTTAGTAGGTAGTACTAATTAAATACTGACAATGCCCAAGACAGTTTAGAAAAATCAAGAAGTGTCTCCTTCAAAATACTGATGGAATTTAATGGATACTCAGTTAAAGGTGAATTAACAAATGCATTCCCATACTCCATGCATGAACCAACCAACCAACCTTCCTTCCTTTCTTTTTAAAGCAGTACTCATGATTGAACTCTGAGCCATAACCCCAGCCCTATTTTATTCTTTATTTTGAAACAGGATCTCACTAAGTTGCAGAGGACCTCACTAAATTACTGAGGCTGGCTGCGAACCTGTGATTCTTCTGTCTCAGCCTCCCAAGTACTAAGATTACAAGCATGCACCACCACACCTGGCTTTTTTTTTTTTTTTTTTTTTTTTCCTTTTTGGTACTGGGGTTGAACCCAGGGGCATAATACCTCTCCGAGATACAACCCTAGCCCTTTTTATTTTTTGTTATGAAACAGGGTCTCACTAAGTTGCTGATGTTGTCCTTGAACCTACAATCCTCCTGTCTCAGTCTCTCAAGTTCTGGGACTACCATGCCTGACTCCACCTTTAGCATCAAAAGGAAAGCTTTCTGAACTTGAAGTGGCACTTCTCTTAAACTACCAGTTTGGAACTCAGTTCTGGTGGCTGCATTATAAACATGTGGGGATTTTACTGTATAAAGCAATGATGCTTTAGAGACATTATTTGGTCAAAATACTGAAATACAAAATAAACATTTCAGTTTATAGTATATTCTTTTTCAATATAAAATAGCTACCAATATAGATGGTTATTACGGAAAGAAAAAATCTTTCAGACATTTACTATAAGCCAGACAAAATTCTTGTGCTGAAGAGGAAAATATAAAGACATACTCCTGACCAGAAACAGCTCACAGTTAAATCAGAGAAGTATCCTGGAACAGAGAAGAGTAAGCTAAGATTTGAAAGCAATAGAATTTCCTCAGGAGTAGGGTTACCCAGGCACAGGAAGAATGTACATGGAAATTCCCAAGGTAAGAAAGAATATGCCATATAAGGAAAACTGCTAATAGTTCCTCATGGCAGACATTTAAAAGGAACACATGAAAGTTTTCTCTTCTGTCCAGCCACATATAATTATTTTACATTGAAAATAAACATAATGGCTAAAACTGGACTGTTTATTTTTGAATATTATGGTCCTAAAAATTGAGGCAAGACTAGAAAAGTAAGCAAGAGGTCAAGCATGCCATAAGGAGCTTGGCTTTTATCCTAAAGTCAGTGAAAGCGTGCACATTTCTTTTAAGTGTATACACAGAGGAAAGAGAATGATAAGCAAACATGGATATATCTGTTTTTTTTTTTTTGTTGTTGTTGTTTTTTCCTGGCAGGTGAAACAAATGGCAAATAGATGGGCTTAGACTTTGCTGTGAAAAATCAAGCAAAAAGTAATAAAGTCCTGGATTAAGTAGCAGAGAAGACAATATACTGGAGAAGGGTTAAGGAAAAAAAGAGCATGGGTTCTAAAAAGATGGAGAATCAGAGGGAAACAAAATAACTAGAATTACTACTTATTTGGCTACAAACTAAAATAACTAGAAGCAAATAGAAAACATACTGGCAGTATATGTCATGTCTGAAATCTGAATATCTTTTGACTCAGTAAATTCACATCTAAAAATTTATTTTACATAAATACTAATGTGATAAGATATTTGCATATGGATTTTTTAAAAGTAAAAAATTAAAAATCACCAATACTTAAAAAAATTAGGGTCTAACCCACACCATGGAATTCTTTATGGATATTTTTTAAAAGATGTAAACCTAGCCGGGCATGGTAGCACATGCTTGTAATCCCAGACTTGGGAGGCTGAGACAGGAGGATTGCACAGGTTTGAAGCCAGCCTCAGCTACTTAGGCTCTCAGCAACTTAGTGAGACCCTGTTTCCAAATAAAATATAAAATAAGTCTGGGAGTATAGCCCACAGGTTGAAAAGCCCCTGGGTTCCACCCTCATTACCCCCCCCCACACACACACAGAAGTAAACCTAGATAGGGGTGGTGGCACACACATATAATCCCAGTACAGTACTTGGGAGATTGAAATAGGAGAATCACGGGATCATAGGTTTGAGGCCAGCATTAGCGAGACCCACTTTAAAATAAATAAAGCCAGGTATGGTGGTACATGCCTTCTGTACTTGGGAGGCTCAAACAGGAGGAACATAGGTTTAAGAACAGCCTGTGTAACACAGCGAAACCCAGTACAACCTAGTGAGACCTTATTTCAAAACAAAAAAATAGAGCCAGGAGTAGTGGCTTGTAATGCCAGTATTTAAGAGGCTGAGACAGGAGGATTGCAGGTTCAAGGACAGCCTCAGCAAGTAGTAAGACTCTCATCAACCTACTGAGAACCTATTTGAAAATAAAAATAAAATAGGGTTGTGGGTGTGGCTCGGAGGTAGAATGCTCCTGGGTTCAATTCCCAGTAGCCCTCCCCAAAAAAGGGTTGGGAACATAGCTTGGAGATATAATGCTCCTAGATTCAATCCTTAGTACCACATACAAACACAAAGAGATAATAACAAAAAAAAAGGGGGCTCAGGGTATAACTCAGCAGTAGAATACGCCAGTGTTCAATCTCCATTACTCCCCCCATAGTAAACTTATGTAAAAAAAATTAAGTCAAAAGACAAATCAAAGAAGTTGAGTATTAAACTCATAACTTCATGACTTTTATTCATGTAAAAAAGCCTAATTTGTAAGTGAATATACATATAAAAAGTGAGAATATATAAACATAAATATCTAAATTCACAATAAAATTATGGAAAGATATACCATGTAACACTAATAGTTATCTTTGATAACTAAAACAGAAAAACAGGAAGGACTGTATATACTTAAATACCACTGGTATATTCTACCTTGAAAATGTTACTGTGTAATTTTTTCCCAGTATAACCATAAAAAAAAAAAAAAGCCATCACCAGTTTGGAGGATTTCAAAGGACAGGTCAGTGTTATATATTCAAGTTAACCTAAATACATTTTGCTGCTATATTTCTTTCTTTTTCTTTTTGGTGGTGGGGATTGAAACCAAGGCCTCATGAATGCTAACCAAAGCTGTCTACCATTTAGCTATATCTCTAACTTCACTTCTTCTTCTTCTTTTTTTTTTTTGGTGGTATTGAACCCTGTGGCATCCTACCTCTGAGCTACACCCCCAGGCCTATTTTTTATTCTTTATTTTGAAACAGGGTCTCACCAAGTTGCAGAGGGCTTCATTAAGTAGCTGAGGTTGGCTACAAACCTGCAATCCTCCTGTCTCGGCCTCTCAATTACTAGGATTACAAGCATGAGCCACCACACCCAGCTCACTTTTCTTTTTTTCTCCCAGTACTGGGGATGGAACACAGAGGCATTCTACCTGCGAGATATATCCCCAGCTACATTTTTTATTTTATTATGAAATGGTCTCACTGAGTTGCAAAGGACCTCACTAAGTAGCTGAGGCTGCCTGTGAACCGTGATCCTCCTGTCTCAGCTTCCCAAATGCTGGGATTACAAGTGTCCGCCACATGCCCGGCTTTCACTTTTTTTTTTTTTTTGTGGGTCTGGGGATGGAATCCAGGGGCATTCAACCTCCGAGCTACACCTCCTGCCCTGTTTTTTATTCTTTATATTGAAACTGGGTCTCATGAGTTGCAGAGGGCCTCACTAAGTAGCTGAGGCTGTCCGCAAACTGCAATCCTCCGGTCTCAGCCTCCCGAATGCTGGGATTACAAGCGTGCGCCACCATGCCCGGCTCACTTTTTCTATTAACATAACCCAATGGTAAGACTTCTCATTTCCACCAAAAAATTAAAAAAAAAAAAGATTCTTCATAAAATATTTAGCCACAAGGAAAAAATAACCAGAGAGAGTACCTTGTCTTTTGACTGTCCTTGTCGAGCAATTGCATCATATTTAATTTTTCCTTCAGGATCCACCTGAATGGCCAGTGCATTTGACATCTTTTTCTTTCGTCCCATATCCAGAGGATACTGGGCCACATGGATCTCTGGGAAAGCACCTCCATCTCCAAAATCCTGTATGTTAAAAAAAAAAAAGAATATTTAATAGTAATTAGAGATTTGAGATAACTTTAACAAATAATTACTGAATTCCTGGGTACAAGATACTTGTTTGCTAAGAAGAGATTTGAAATTTTTGAAGACAGAGTCAAATGGAAAGAAATATTTTCTTGTAAATTAGGCAGATACAGTTAAAGCATCCCTATGAAAAGTGCTTCCTGTACCCAGACCATCAATCTGACACAGGCTCAGATTTGCTAGAGTTCTTCAACTATAATAAGCACTTCAGAAGTGTAGATGTAGCATTATGTGGTCATTAAGCTTGCCAGAAAATCATAGCTTTTACTCTGAAAACTAGAACAAAATGCCTTCTTCCACAGAACATTCACTCCCCTTGAAGAATCCATGCCATTTTCAGATTAGCTGGCCATTTTAGTTTGATTTTCAAATAAACTGTTCTGTTTTATCAGGATATATGTATGAAACCTTTGATAATCAACTAAGATTAAAAAAAAAACCCCTGAATGTCATAATGCTGAAATGCAAAGATAACATTTCATTGTGCATAAAACGAGGCCTGCCACCCTCGTTCTATAATCTATTGAAATGCCAAAAAAATATCGGTAATCTCAAGAGATACCAAATTCCTCAATTAGCTGCACTATCTTTTTAGATACAGTAAGAGGGTATTATAGCCTCCTTAATGATCTTTTATTTTGCTCAGCTTCTCACAAATTATGCTCTCAGAGAGAACAAAAGCAACAACAAAAATTCCTTAATAATTATATTAAGACTGGCCTTCACACACTGGAATTCATGAAGAAAAATAGAGGTGAGCTGACAAAAAAACAACAACAAAGCATGGGATATGTTAGGGAAGAAAGGATCATGTTGGATGCTCAACTTCTAGGCTCTATGGAGTCTAGAAGGCAGGGGAACAATAAACAAGGGGCATGAAATACAGATGGCTTCTCTAGGATTCTAAGCAACAAGTTTCAATTAAAAGAATACTATGATCACTAACTGGATGCATATGAAAAAGGGAAGACCCCTTCATATTTGTAAAGTAAGTCAGAGACACATAAAGATAAAATGTAAGAGTGATACAGCAAAAATAACTGGATACAAAAATAAATTCCATAGGCACCTCAGACTTTTCAATAGGCATGTACATATTTTAAGACATGGAAGAAAATTTGTGGAAATCAGAATGAGTACTGGGAAAGGGTGAAGAAAAAACCTCGAAGAAAGTAGAGGAGGAGCCAGGCATGGTGGCACATGCTTGTAATCTCAGTACTTAGGAGGCTGAGACAGCAAGACCACAGGTTCAAAGCCAGCCATGGCAACGTAGGGAGGCTCTCAGAAATCCCATGAGATCCTGTTTCCAAATAAAGTAGTAAAATTGGGTTGGAGGTGTAGTTTGTATGTAAAATGCCTCTAGGTTTAATCCCCAGTACCAAAAAAAAAAAAAAAAAAAGAAGAAAGAAAGAAAAAAAGAAAGGAGAGGTGGTCGGTATAAGCAAACTATTCAAGTCTCAAATGTTTTTCTCTCTAGATAAGGAAGGTGGTCAAGCATTGGAAGACTTCCCTGCAATTAAGAAAGAACTATGCACCGAACTGATATATAGGATCCTGCACAGGAAAACAGGTGTTGTCAAGGAATTCTGTTCTTTGGGAACAAGCTGGAGATATCTCACTTTCTAAAAATGTTATATAATCTATTTATCATGCATGTTCAATTAACATTCTCAAACTGAAGAAGACGGATGGAGAAAGAATCAGCAAAAAATATATTCCTGGAGTTTTCTCTGGAGAAAGCTGCCTATTAGTTAGGGTTATGCAGTTTTATTTGTGGGAAGGGAAAACCCAAATGTGAAAATAATTTTATTCTTTTATCTTCTTACTTTGCTATTATTGCCCACATGCTATCATCCCTAAAGGGCATATTAGTCCCTTTGTATGTCCATGTCGAATAGGTTGACATGAGACAAAATGATATAGTTCTCTAGCAATTACAAACCAGTAATAACAAAGATAAAGATAAATCTGAGGGAAGTATATGTACTGATATTTCATAACCAGAATGTCTACCACACTAACATTATTAATCAGAGAATCCAGGGTTTAACTTTACAAGTGTGAATATATTTTAGCACAACTTAATAAATTAAAACATAACATCCACAATTACCTCTAACAACCGAGGTATCCAGCCCTTCCGGTACCCGTATGGGGGAGGTTCTCTACGAGAGGAGACCAGTGAGGTCTGCCGTGATCTCTGAGATCTTGCTTTTTCCTCAGCCTCAAGTTGGTCCTGAGATAGCTGAGTAGGTGCTGGTAAAAAGCTATTAAAAAAACATATATATACATATAGATCAAAGCCAGAATGTTTAAACTCTTACATTAATTTGATTATTACAATTTAGCTATCAAGCAATTTTTCCTCTGATGCTTCTTCCTTTGAACAACCAAGAGCAGACTTTTCAGTGATTTATGGCAGTATTCAACCAGACATTTCATTATGGGTAGATATAAGTATTTAGAGACATATAGTAAAAGCATCTGACTAAAACAAAGTTAAATGCTACCCATAATAAAAAAAAAACAAGATGTTTCAGATAACAGACAAACTATTGAGCTTTTATACCTCTATATTTCTTTCCTTATAACAAGAAAAGCCATTCCCAGCTACCCAGGGGTCAACTTTCCAGTATATGGCTTTCTAAGTATCCTTCCTATTCTTACATTGCTTTTAAAAATACTCTTATGCTCCTTTTAACTATTTTAATGTCAAACAAAAGATCAAGGTTTAGAAATGAATATAACACAAAGGTAGATAAAAGGAAATATATGCTGCATATTTTAAGTGCATTTTCCCAAAGGTATCAAATTTATAATGACATTTAAAACTTAAGCAGTCAGAGTTAAAGCAGAAATCCTGAAGATGTAACATTATTATTAAATCATAGCAATCTTTCAACTAAACCATTAATTTGTATTATGTTATTACAGTGATATTCAAAGATACTCAAAGCATCACACACACAAAAAAGATTCCAATAGATGAATATTTTAAAGGAAAATAAAGTTTTTTTTTTTTTAAAGTCCTTTGTGATCCTTGGCTAGTAAGTACACTTGAATAGCAGTAGAGCTTATTCATTTATCTAAAAACATTTACTGATCACTTGGGAGCAGCAATGACATTATAAACTGAGAAAGCTTATAGTCTTATAAGATAAAAAAAGACAAAAAAATCACACAACCTCACAAGCACAAATGCGTTAAGTGATCAGGAAAAAGTAGAGTGCTATGACATCATTCATCTGATGGATCTAATCCAGTCGGGAATACTCATATAATAGCTAAGAACTCAATAGTTCAAACCCTACTTATGCCACTTAAACACCTGGATAAATTACCTCTCAGAACCTATTTTCTCATCTGTAATGACATATCACAGTGCCAACCTCATAAAGTTCTTTAAAGTATAAAATGAGAACATTCATGAACCAGTTGGTATAGTGTCTAGATATACTCAATATGTGTTCCATATATATTTGATTATCTGATGTTTTGTGATTCCCTGGGTTTGGGTTGGTTGCCTATACCTATGCTCCCTTTAGACCCTCTGCATATCAATCACTACTAAAACATCTACACTCTGTAATCATCTATTCATTTCTCTGTCATTCAGTAGATTGTGAACAACTTGAGGACAGAATCATGCCTTCTGCTTCCTTCATCCCTAACTGTTCGGCATTATCTAGCTGACTGCAGAAGCTCCTAAAATGTTTGCAAAAGAAATAAATTCATGTTGCCTCTTGCCCTTAACTTTGTCACTACAGATTTCTTGCCTTTACTTAAGCTTAAGCCAACTTAGGACACTTACATTTGCTATTCCCTTTGCCATATTGTATTTCTTATGAACAATTTCTGTGGCTGGGCATGGTGGCCAATGCTTTTTGTAATCCTAGTACTTTGGGAGGCTGAAATGAGGATTGTGGGTTTGAGGCCCCCTCAGAAACTTAGTGAGGCCCTCCACAACTTAGTAAGTTCCTGTTTCAAAATAATAAATAACTAATAATAAATAACTAATAAATAATTTTGCACCCTAGTATTAAAGTCTATGCTCAATTACACTACCCTGGAGCTGTTTTCTGACCACCTTGCCCCAAAATGGCCACGCCACTTCACTTTGAGTCACTCTCTAATCTCTATCTTATTCCCAGCACTTATTACTTAAATACACTTTTTACTTGTACTCTAGAGATAAGCTCTGTGAGGATAGTGAATTTAATATAGGAAAAAGTTTCTACTATTATCTCACTCAATAAACAACATAATACTTAACACTTATGCTATCAATATGTGGGTATTTTCCTCTCACATCAAGCAATCAATCAATTCTTCAGATTCTCTGGTGCACATCAGCTGGGTGTCTTCTAATTCAATTCAGTTTTCACACTCTTCACTTGAAAACACAGATTCCATAGGTTGGGAGCACAGTCCTACAGATTGGCCACAAACCTGGGTCCCTACCACCCTTTCCTTGGTTGGATTCATTTACTATGATAGCTCATAGAACTTAAATACATTCTTACACACACACATCAACTTACATTTACTGGTTTATATAAAGGATATTACAAAAGACACCAACAAGCACCAGAAGATAGTTATGGAAAGCTATGCAGTCCCTAAGAATGGCCATTTGGAGGCTGCATTCTGCCACTGCAATTTTAAGTGCATAATACCTAGCACATCTCTGACATCATTCCTGTGTGTCTATTTCAAGTTCCACCTTTTCCATAACTTCACTCACAATGCCACTAGTTTCTATCAAAATGCCTTGTACCTAAACGACAATAAATGTTTGCTGCCTCTAACATTTACTAAAGGAAACTTCAGCCCATACAGCTCATTCCATCTAATTATTTTTGCACTACGGCTAGGTACTACGCATTTACTCCTTCTGTGTTCTCTGTCTTATGCCTGTATGTCTAGTACCCCCTCTTCCCTGCAGTCCTCAACAGTCACTATTACCCTTTGTACACACAACCCCCAGGCTAAAGCAAGGTATCCAATAGTAATTCCCTTAACTAAAACATTTTTAGGATTAGGAAAAATAGGTAAAGAAAATTATGTCTGTTAAGGGGGCTCAAGGTGAGGTCCTAAAAGGATTATTCTATATCCTAATACCAGACTTTTCCCGCTGAGTTTACATGGAAAGTTTTTCTGCTTAGATGGAACAGCAAGATCGCCAACTAGAAGTTACATAACTTCTTGGATTTTTTCCACTTTAGAGCATCTTTTTCTTGAAGGCGGGGAGCATTTTTACCTACGGTTACCAAGGCGACCGAGAGCTCCAAAATTCTAAGGTGGTTCTATCTACGGGAGAAATTCCAAGGTCCAAAGTTAAGGAGTGGAGCAGCGGCGCACATTGGCGGACCGCCGTCACTACTGAGGACAATTTAAAATCCCTGTTCAGTTCCCGTCCCCTTCCCTTCCTTTTTTTTCAGAAATCCTTGTTTCGGGAAACTAGAGTGGGGGAAATCTTCGCAAACAAACAGCGGGAAAGCCCAGCAGCGCTCTCCCGCGCGCCTCCTCCGCCCAGGTAAATCAGCCGCTGTCCTCCTCGGCGTCTGGCGTCCACCCGGCCGGCCGCAGCGCTCGCCAGCCCGCCCCGGGCGGCAGCGGAGGGCACGCGAGACTCCTCGGCGCGAGGCCACGCCGCGGCTCTGGCTCCAGAGGGGCCAGCTCAAGCCGGGAAGCCCTCGGGAAAGACCCCGGCTCCGACGCGGCCTAGTCGCCGCGGCAGCCCGCGGGAGGGCCTAGCCAGGGCCTCGGCCCACGTCCTTCTGTGCCCCGGGCCGGGTCACCGCCTGGAGAGTGTGGGCAGGGAAAAGAAAGAGGTGGGTTCTCCCAGACCCTTCCGTATCGAAGACCCGAATCAACAACCCACCTGGTGAGCGCCATCTTCTTCCGCTTCTTTCAGCGCGAGCGACAGCGCCGCGGGGCGGGTCTTTCCCGGAGACGGGGAGCGGAGTGGAAGAAGCGCGTAGTGCGCAGGCGCTGTGGCCGAAAAGCCTTGTGGGATTTGTAGTTCTCTGGGCAGGAAGCTCCTTTCCACCAGACAATTGCTTCAGGCAAGAGGGAATGCCTAGTAATTCATAAATTGTGACCTGACAGGGCGTTCCCTAGGCAAAATAACGAAGTTGAAGCTAAATGCCTTTTAAGCCGCTTTATTTCCTGCTTAGACCCGTTCACCTTGTAAAGGTCTCAATACAAAAGCTTTCCAGGGCAGCAACATTAAATGAAAGGATGACAAGGTTTTGTTTTTATATATATTTTTTTATACTGGGGGTGGAACCCAGGGGCTTTTCTACCTCCGAGATATACTCTATTATAAAATAGACCTATTTTCTATTTTATTTGGAAACAGGGTCTCACCAAGTTGCTGAGAGCCTCGCTAAGCAGCTAAGGCTGGCTTCGAACCTGCGCGATCCTCCTGTCACCCTCCCAAGGGCTGGAATTACAAGCTTGCTCCACCACGCCCAGCTTGGACAAAGTTTTTTTTTTAAATGGTAGGAAATCGTGAGGCTGGTGAGTTTTACACGTGTCTATATAATTATAAATTTTATCTATAATGTCAGTAACTGAGACTTTAATGGGTAATATACATAGATATGTTTCTACTCAACTTTAAAGTTATATATATGCATATATATATATATATATTTCTTAGAGTTAATATTTTGATTGGCAGTGATATACTTTAACCTCTGCTCTGGGAATGTATTATTTCTAAAAAGAGAATAAAAGGGGAGCAAATTAGAGAAGGTCCCAGAAGCCAAGATCAAGGAGCTTAAATTTAATTCAGCAGGTGATTTGGAGCTGAAGGAGGACTTAAGTAGAAGGTCTGAGTCAAAGAAACAGGCCAGAAAGACAATTCTTGAGACTGACTTGGTTTCTATGGCAATGAGAGACAGAAGAGGACGCTAAGGACAAGGTTAAAATAATTAACATGGGGAATCAGTAAGACCTAGACCAAGACCTGGGATGTAAGATTGAAAAGAGATGGAGAAGAGCTCTTAATAATCCATTTTTATTTTACAGAGGCAGATCATGCAAGGCATTTACACCAGGCATGATCTTTCTCTGTCCCTAGGGTGTGTAGAGAATAGTAACTGACTTTAATAGCAATTTTAGCAAAACATAATTAAGAAAGCAAATCTGCAAAAATGATATTATACCCCAAGGCCAAGTGCTCTGTTTGGCTTTGCGGGGGAGGGGTTTGGTGTTTGGCTGTGCCAGATCGTCCTTGCCCATCCATCCCTCATTATCACAGGTAATTAACAGCTGCTTGCTTATAATAGAGATCCCAGTGCAAGCCCAGAATCAGTGCTGTGCAGGGTTGTAAGAAACGATCAACTCAACATACTCTTGTAATTCCCGGTAAAGGATGGAATTCATTCAGAGAGCCTAGGATCTAACTTGATTACTAACTAATTAGCTGTGGCTGTGTAGCTACCAGTAACTTCACTTGTGAGATGGTAGGCGAGTGCAGTTAAACACAGATTCTGAAGCTTGATTTTTTGGGGGCTACCATCCCAGTTTCCTAATGGACTGGCTGTGGATCCTGGGTAAATCACTTCTCTGTCTCAGTTTTCTCGAAAACTGGGGAGAGGGAGTTAGTATCATTTGTTTTCATAAAGTTGTTGAGAGTAGTTAATAAGTTAATCATGTAAAGTGCTTAGAGCAATGTCTAGCATAAACACTTCAAACATAGTTATGCCAGGCATGGTGGCACACGCTTGTAATCCCAGCATTCGGGAGGTGGAGTCTGAGGATGGAACCCAGGGGTATTCTACCTCTGAGCTACACTCCCAGCCCTATTTTTTAGTCTTTTTATTATTATTATTATTATTATTATTATTATTATTGGTGGTTTCCAAATAAAAAGTATAAAATAGGTCTGGGAGTGTAGCCTGGAGGTAGAAGGGTTTCTAGGAACCCCAGTACTACCAAAAAAAAAAAAAAAGAAAAGAAAACCCAAACCAAGCAAAAACAAAAACCCAAATCCGTAAGGAAGCGGGTTTGACAATGGAAGTTCTCTCCGCATCAGTCGCTCCCTCCCAGATAGGTAGTCTGCTCATTATGAAAAACTCCTGGGGTACATATCCTTCCCTCCCTCCCTCCCTCCCTCCCTCCCTCCCTCCCTCCCTCCCTCCCTTCCTTCCTTCCTTCTTTCCTTCCTTTCTTTCTTTTCTTGACTTTAGCAGACCTTGAAGTTCTGAGGCCTCACCTGGCAACACCTGCATCATCCTCTACCATGGCAGGACTTTGCATACATATTATGTTGTCCTGGATTCCCCCTGGGCTAATCAGCTTCTCCCAAGAACCGATCCCATAAAGCTATGCTTTAATTAGACTGTATTTTCCACGAAGGCCTGCCTCCACCTAATTGAGCAACCAGGCTTCAATAACTTTGGGGCTCGTTCACTAGGTGGCTGATGTGCCCACCCGCCGAGTGTATTCCCTGTGAGGTTCTTCACATCCTCCCGCTCTTTGGGCCTTGTGATCTTGAGAAAATTTCTGTTAACCATGTGATTCGTGAAGTCGTCCTTTAATCAACTCCTTTCCACCATATGCAGTAGAATGTTAGTTGTAAGGTACTCCAGAAATAAAACTGAGTTCCGTTGTTTTACTTTATAGATGTAAAACTGGAAGTGCATGATACTCAATAAATTTTAAGGCCAATTAAATTAAGACTAGAGCTGGGTGTGGTGGTGCACGCTTATAATCCCAGTACTTGGAAGGCTGAGACAAGAGGATCACACAGGTTCAAAGCCAGTCTCAGCTACTGAGGCTCTCAGCAACCTAGTGAGACCCTGTTTCTAAATAAAATATAAAATATAGATCTGATGGTGTAGCCCGGAGATAGAAAGCACCTGGGTTCCATCCCAGCACCACACACACACACACACACAAAAAAAAAATTAAGACTAGAAAATCATAACTATTTTTTTAAAAAGGGTATTTCTAAGTTGCGGAGGCAGAAGGATCACAGGCTCAAAACCTCAGCAACTTAGTGATGCTGTGAACCTGTGATCCTCCTCTCTCCGCCTTCCAAGTACTAGGATTACAAGCATGTGCCACCATGCCCAGTTCATAACTATATTTTAAGGTCTGCTAAAGCCAGAAGGAAAGAAAGAAAGAAAGAAAGAAAGAAAGAAAGAAAGAAAGAAAGAAAGAAAGAAAGATGGATGTACCCCAGGAGTTTTTCATCATGAGCAGGCAACCTACCTGGGAGAGAGTGACTGATGGGGAGAGAACCTCCACTGTCAAACCCACTTCCTTACAGATTTGTTTTTTGTTTGTTTGTTTGTTTTAGGCTAGGTTCAGGTATAGGAGAGGGTTGAGGGTGCAGGAGCAGTTGTATAAACCAATGAGTGGTGAATTTTGAGATTGGGCTATATTTGGTAAAGTTCTTGGCTGGGAGACAGGGTGACGACTAGGGGTGTTTTCTTTGTCTTTGGGTCGGTTTTTTCAGTTTCATGTTATTTTTCAGTTTCGTGCCATTTTCTTGGGTTCCAGGTTTCTGGTAGGACTGTTTGAGTCCACAGTGCCTACACCTAATGCTCAAATAAACATAAAATTAGAAATGCTCCTAAAGAAGAGCAAAATTGGAGGCTCGCATTTTTTAGTTTCAACAACTAATACAAGCCTGGAGTGATGGTGCATGCTTGTAATATCAGTACTTGGTAGGCTGAGACGAGAGGATCGCAGATTCACAAGCAGCCTCAACAACTTAGTGAGGCCATCCTCAATTTAGTAAGATCTTGTTTCAAAAGAATGAGCCGGGCGTGGTGGCGCACGCTTGTAATTCCCGCGTTTGGGAGGCTGAGACAGGAGGATCACGCAGGTTTGAAGCCAGCCTCAGCAACTTAGTGAGACCCTGTTTCCAAATAAAATATAAAATAGGTCTGGGAGTAGAGCCCAGAGGTAGAAAGCCCCTGGGTTCCACTCCGAGTATCACACACACACACACACACACACACACACACACACACACAAATTATGAAATAGGGCTGGAGTATAGCTCATAGGTACAACTTGGACTAAATTCCAACACCAACAAAAGAAACTAAAACATCTAATACAAAGCTATAGCAATGAAAGAAAATGTAGTATGGACATGATGATAGACACAGAAAAGTGGAGTAAAATTGAGAGTATAAAAATAGACCCACATATTTATGGTAAAGTGATTTTTTTTTACAAAGGCGCCACACAACAGATCATGCCTCTAGTGCCAGCTACTCAAGAGGCTGAAGTGGGAGGATTACTTGAGCCCAGGAGTGAAACTTCGATTTCAATAAATAAATAATAAATAAATTAAACATATCACCGACCTACTATGTAGGAACTGAGTCTTGTAACACAAAATTCCTTCTTTTGAGGGAAACACAGGGGTAAATCTTTATGGTCTTGGATTTGGCAAAGGATTCTTAGAAATGATGCCCAAGCATAAGCAACAAAGGAAAAATAAATTTGTCTGAATCAAATTGTTGAATTTTGAGCTTCAAAGGGCACCGTTAAGAATATAAAGAGAGAGCCGGGCATGGTGGCGCTACTACTTAGCGAGGCCCTCTGCAACTCAGTGAGACCCTGTTTCAAAATAAAGAATAAAAAATAGGGCTGGAGGTGTTGCTCAGAGGTAGAATGTCCCTGGGTTCCATCCCAAGACCCACCCAAAAAAAAAAAAAAAAAGAAGAAGAAAAAAAGAATATGAAGAGAGGAGGCTGGTATGTAGATCAGTGGTAAAATACTTGCTTAGCATGTGTGAACCTCTTGGGTTCCACCTGCAGTACCATAAAAAAAAAAAAAAAATTCCTCCAGGCAAACAGAGACTCCTATTTGATATGACATTTTGAGAGTTTAGAGATTACCTACCAGACGCCAAAGCCAAAGGCCAGATCTCTATTGGGTAAGATTAAATTCTTTACTACAAGAACCTGGAAAACATGTTAAATGAAAGAAGTAAGTTATAAAGGACCAGATATTGTGTGATTCCTTTGTATGAAATGTCCAGAACAGATAGATTCAAGGAGACAAAAAGTTATTAGCAATTACCTATGGAAGGGTGGGGCAGGAAAGGTGAATAACTGTTAATAGATATGAGTATATACATATATATATATATATATATATGGTGTGTGTGTGTGTGTGTGTGTGTGTTTCTAGGGTTGGAACCCAGAGGCTTTCTACCTTTGGGCTACACTCTCAGGCCTATTTTTTATTTTATTTGGAAACAGGGTCTCACTAAGTAGCTGAGGCTGGCTTTGAACCTTTGCGATCCTCCTGTCTCAGCCTCCCAAGCACTGGGATTACAAGTGTGCGCCACCACGCCCGGCTGATGTGAGTATTTTGTGTGTGCGTGTGTGTTCATGTGCGTGTGGTGCTAGGGACTGAATCCAGGGACATTCTACCTCTGGGCTACACCCCCGGCCCTTTATTATTATTTTTTGTTTTGAATTTGGGTCTGGCTAGGTTGCTGAGAGTCTCAGTACTTCCTGAGGCTGTTCTTGAACCTGTCATCCTCCTTTCTCAGCCTCCCAGGTGACTAGGATTACAGGTGTGCACCACCATGCCTGGCTGCCCTTTTTATTTTTTATTTTATTTATTTATTTATTTATTTATTTATTTATTTATTTATTTATTTATTTATGGTGGTACTGGAGTTCCTGGAAGCCCTTCTACCTTTGGGCTTCACTCCCAGACCCATTTTATATTTTTATTTGGAAACAGAGTCTCTTAAGCAAGTGGGGCTGGCTTCGAACCTGCGCGATCCTCCTGTCTCCACCTCCCAAGCGCGGGGATTACGAGCGTGCGCCACCACGCCCGGCCTTATTTTTTATTTTAAAACAGGGTCTCACTTAGTTGCTGAGGCTCTCACTAAATTGCTAAGGCTGGCCTTGAAGCTGTGATCCTCTTCTATCCACATCCCAAGAACTGAGTTTCAGGTATGCATCACCGTGCCTAGCTATAACAGTACATTTTATTAAGCATGCCAAAAATATTATGAGATGTATCAATTTCTGGGCAGAATCATTTTTTTTTTTTACTGTAGATGACTTTTGAAAGTCGGGGGTCACCTTGTATTTGGTGAGACGTGCTCCTGTATATTTTTCCCGGGATTGAGCAGTCTTTGAGTTGCCGAGCAGGAAAGCAGCTTAGCTTTTAGCACCTTCCTCCCATACGCTCTGAGATTTCCTGTCTAAAAGCACCAAGAGACCTGCTGACCCCATTCTTTTCCAGATTTAATTATTCCTTTTGAAAGTTGGCTCTAACCATAAGGGGATATGAAACAGGAGGATCCAGAGAGGATGAAGCTTTAGACCCAGGATAACTTTCCTTTTTCTATTGAATAGCCTGGCAGGGGAACAGTTTGCCCCTTGCTCTGAGCTCTGTCATTTGTTTTGATCATTTTCATTCCTATCAAGTGCGCTCTTGGCTCAGGAGGCGCCATCTGATATCTGAAGTGACTCCTTACATGACTTCCTTCTTTTTCTTTAGTAACAAAATGGATATTGCACCGCTGTGTGCCTTTGCAAGCTGAAAAGTTGTAGTGTGTATGGTGTGGGTGGCTGTGATTTAAGCACCCTAAGGAGAAAAACAGTGGGATAATAATACTGTGTGATTATTGATGAGTTCTTCTGTGCCTGTTTATCTCATTTAACCCTTAAAACAACCCTATGCATAGTTAATAGTTGTTATCTCCTTTTTTTCTTTTTTCTTTTTGTTTCTGGGTGCTGGGGATTGAACTCAAAGCGTGTGTGTGTGTGTGTGTGTGTGTGTGTGTGTGTGTGTGTGTGTGTGTTTGTTCCTGGTGATTGAATCCAGGAGCATACTACCTCTTAGCTACACACCCAGCTCTATTTTTTTTTTTTTTTAAGCAGGGTTATACCAAGTTGCAAGGGCCTCACTAAATTGCTGAGGCTGGCTATGAACCTGCAGTCCTCTTGTCTCAGTCTCCCCAAAACTGGGGTTATAAGCATGCACTACCACGCCTGGCTCCCCCGGCCCCTTCAAAAAAGTTTTGTAATCAGAGAGCTACAGTAACATATGCATACCCATGTTCATAGCAGCACAATTTGTAATAGCCAAAATATGGAACCAACCTAGGTCTCCATCAAAAGATGAATAAATTGCAAAATTATGGGAAATACACACAATGGAATTCTATTCAGCTATAAAGAAGAACAAAATCATGTCATTCACAAGAAGATGGAAAGACCCGGAAAACATTATGCTAAATGAGATCAGCCAAGCACAGAAAGAGAAGGGACTTATGTTTTCTCTAATATGCTCCAACTGGAGAGTACTAGGGATACCAGAGGGACTCCAGACAATGGAGGAGAAACCTCACCAAAGCTAGAATGGACGGAGAGGAGAGGAAGAAGGCTGAGTGTGATTAATGAAGGAGCTACATCCGAATTTGTGTAAAAATATAAATATAGCATGGTTAACCTAGACACTCATTGTTGGGAGAGGGGAAGGGAGAGTGGAGGGGAGGGTTCCAAGCATAGCCCGAATGTATGCCACTTTCAATATGTTGCACATAAAAATAAAAATAAATTAAAAAAATAAATAAACCAAAAAATAGTGAATCAGAAAGCAGAGGAATTTTACAACATAATAGATCAGCAAATAAATATCTGCTCAAGAAATCAAGAAAAAGTTTTTGTTTTGAAACAGGGTCTCACCAAGTTGCAGAGGGCCTCACTAAATTGCGGAGGCTGGCTGTGAACCTGCAAACCTCCTGTCTCAGTCTCCCAAGTACTGGGATTAGAAGCACGCGCCACCGCACCCAGCTCCCCAGCCCTTTTAAAAAAGTGTTTGATTTGAAACATGGTGTCATAGGGTTGCTGATATTCTCACTATTTTCCGAGACTGGGAGTCTGATCCTCAAACCTGCAATCCTCCTGTCCCAACCTCTCAAGTGAACCCAAAGCCTCTTGCATGCTGAGCACAAGCCCTACCATTGAGCCATATCCTTAGCTTGTCCCCACTGTATAATATGGGGAAATTCTGAGGCTTAAGAGATATTATGTAAGTTGCCCAAGATGACAAATGGCAAGTGACTACTCTGGAGCTTTGATCCAGAGAACACAGCATCTTAATCAGTAGTCCACACTGTATCCCAAGTGGAAGATTCTACTTTTCCAAGAAATCTGGAGTCAGACAGACCTGAGTTAGAGCCCTGCCTCCCTCAGCAAGTCTACCTGCCTCATAAGGCTGGGGTGCCATACAGTACTGAATGTCAAGTGAGCAAATGCTTGCCTCCTATGGAGCACTGAATAAATATCAGCTGTTGTTCTTCAAAAATCTATCCACTGTGTCTCTGTACCATAAGCTGCACTAATATGAGGGGATTTAAAGTTAATATTGCCAGGTGTGGTGGTGCAAGCTTTGTAATCCCAGCACCTGGGAGGCTGAGACAGGAGGATCACAGGTTCAAGGACAGCCTCAGCAATGCAGTGAGACACTCAGCAACCTAGTGAGACCCTGTTTCAAGACAAATTATAATAATTTTAATATAATTATTTAAATTATTAAAATATAAATATATAAAATATAAAATATAATAATTTAATATAATAATTATAATATAAAAACAAGTTAAATACTGATCAGTCCAGATCCTAATGACCAGTAGGTTGGTGGCTCTGTGGCTTACGTGTGCTGACTTTAGCCTCCAGAGGCATTCTGTTTGTTCCACACACGCTTTAAAACTTTTAGGTTAGCCAGGCGTGGTGGCACATGCTTGTAATTCCAGCATTCAGGAGGCTGAAACAGGAGGATCGCAGTTTGGAGATAGCCTCAGCTACTTAGGCCCTCCGCAACTCAGTGAGACCCTGTTTCAAAATAAAGAATAAAAAACAGGGCAGAGGGTGTAGCTCGGAGGTCGAATGTCCCTGGGTTCCATCCCTAGACCTGCGGGAAAAGAAAAAAAAAAAAAAAAACAAAAAAAACCCACAACTTTTAGGTTAGTTCCAGGTATTTAAAACTTGGGAGATGTTAATAAAAAAAAATCTAGCTTTTCAATTTCTCTGGGAACTGTAAATCTGACAGAACTAAGCCTAAATTCCACATGTGGACTTCAGTTTGCCACGTTAGAATACAGGCCCCAGCCCCAGCCACCCCCAGCTGCATCTCCAAGGCTGAGGGGGTCAGTTGCCATTCACTGTGGTGGCTGCTCTGTTGTCCTTATGATAAAGAGAGAGGTGAGGAGATTCCTGTCCCTATGATGTTCTCCAAAGACACAAAAGATAAATTGAGGGAATCGCATGACTTCAGGAAACTGGGCAGCCCAGCGTAGTGGCACGTGCTTGTAATCCCAGTATATAGGAGGCTAAGACAGGAGGATCTGGGGGTGTAGCTTGGAGGTAGAATGCCCATGGTTTCAATATCCAGTGCCACAAAAAGAAAAGAAAACTAGACAAAGTTAGTTGCATGCTTCCCTTAGTTTTGTTATCTTCCTAGGTTCCTTGAACACCTGGGTTTGCCCCCTGTGTAAAAAGGTAACTTAATCAGAGTGTGGCTAGTGCTGTGCTAGAGGTAAGCCCAAGATGCTTGGGAAGCACCAGGGAGAAGCAAAGAAGCAGGGAAACCAGGCCTGGGGCATTCAGAAGATTCTTCCTGGTAAAAACCACCTGAGGCGGAGCATGTGCCATTTACAGGTGAGTCCCAGGACAGAAGCGGAAGTTTGGGTGGTGAGTGGATTTGGGGCCGTGCCACAACACGAGCAGGGGCTTTGGTCTGTTGACCTGCCCTTGAACTTCATACCCGGATCCCTCCGTAGGGAGTGGTGTGTCCAGGGATCTCATCAGTGACAGAGAAAAGACAACAGAATCCAGTCAATGGCCACACTCCTGTGGCTCGCTCGCTCCCTGTACCAGCTGCCCTTAATCTCTGGGTTCTTCTTGGCTCACTAGACACTTCTATACCTTGGGGACAGGATTCACAGTGCTATTAACACAGGATTCTAGTAACAGGATCCTGTGTATGCACCTAGTTTCATACCAACAATAACAGAGAGTTATTCCTTCAAATGAGGGGTTGAGAATATTCTAGTTTTTTTTTTTTTTGTGGTACTGTGGCTCCTGGAAACCCTTCTACTTCCTACTTCCAGGCTACACTCCCCGACCTATTTTTTATCCTTTTTTTTTTTTGATGCCAGCGCTGCTGGCTTCAAACCTGCCAGATCCTCCTGTCTCTGCCTCCCAAGCGCGCGGGGATTACTAGTGTGCGCCACCATGCCCAGCGTTATTCTAGTTTTTAAATAACAGAAGTTAGAGCCAAGTGTGGTGGCGCACGCTTGTGATCCCAGCATTTGGGAGTCTGAGACAGGAGGATTCAGTTTGTGGCCAGCCTCAGCTACTTAGTGAGGCCCTTGCAACTCAGTGGGATCCTATTACAAAATAAAGAATAAAAAAAATAGGGCTGGGGGTATGGCTCAGAGGTAGAATGCCCCTGAGTTCCGTCTCCAGCACTGCAAAAATACAAAACAAAACAAAACAAACAAAAAACAGAAGTTAGCGGGCACAGTGGTGTATACCTGGAATCCCAGAACTTGGAAGGCTGAGACAGGAGGACCCCAGGTTCAAAACCAGCCTCAGCAACTTAGCAAGTCCCAGTTTCAAAATAAAACAACAACAACAACAAAAGGGCTGGTGGTGTAGCTTGGAGGTAGAATGCTTCTGGGTTTAATCCCTTGTACAAAGATAAGTAAATAAAATAACAGAAGTTATGGCCCAGCGTGGTGGTGCACACTTTTAATTCCAGCATTCAGGAGGTGGAGAATGGAGGAGAATTACTTTTTGAGGACAGCTTCAGCTACTTAGCGAGGCCCTTCGCAACTCAGTGAGACCCTGTTTCAAAAAATAAGAATACTTGCCAGGCGTGGTGGCGCAGGCTTATAATCCCCGTGCTTGGGAGGCAGAGACAGGAGGATCGCGCAGGTTCGAAGCCAGCCTCAGCTACTTAGTGAGGCTCTCAACAACTTAGTGAGACCCTCTTTCCAAATAAAGTATAAATAGGTCTGGGAGTGTAGCCTGGAGGTAGAAGGGTTCCATCCCCAGTACCACACACAAAAAAAACAAACTAAAACTAAAAAATAGGACTGGGGGTGTAGCTCAGAGGTACAATGCCCCTGGGTTCCATCCCTGGTACTGCAAAAACAAACAAACAAACAAACAACAACAACACACACACACACACACACACACACACACACACAAACAGAAGTTAAACCTTGTGTGGCAGGTAGAATTTATATCCCTCTTCCCCCAAAAGTAAACTACCCATAAATGCCTGTTCCTGACAAAGGCAAATTTAAGTTCCTCCCAGGGAAGTAAAGAGAAGCCTCCAGATAGAAGAGTGAAGAGTGTTCCTTTGGGAGGAATCCAGAAAAGCAGAGGGAGCCAGTTTCTAGTTCCTCTCAATACAAGAATGAAAGCATTTCATAGCGGGGCGTGGTGGCGCATGCTTGTAATCCCCGCGCTTGGGACGCTGAGACAGGAGGATCGCAGGTTCTTGGCCAGCCTCAGCTGCTTAGTGAGGCCCTCTGCAACTTAGTGAGACCCTGTTTCAAAGTAAAGAATAAAAAAAGTAAAGAATAAAAAATAGGGCTCGGGGTGTAGCTCGCAGGTAGAATTCCCCTGGGTTCAATTCCCCAGTACCACACACACACACACACACACACAAAAAAAAAAAAAAAAAAAAAGCCTGTTCCGGGAAGATGGCGACCGAGAAAAGCGGGGCTTAAGAGCCCTGCTAACAACCAATCTCCATTACCACAAAACCAGCGCCTTTCATAGCCAGAAAACACCATCACCAGAAAAACAAAAAAACCACCAGGCTCCAGAGAGAAAGCGGACTGAGAACAGAGCTCAGGGCCACAGAGGAGACACACGCGCCCGAGGACGCGGCAGCAGCGCCATACTGCCGGCGGCAGCGGCGAACTCATCGGACGGCTACAGCAAGCCAAGGTGAGCCGCTGCGGAACAGCCAGGCGGGATCTTTCGGCGCAGACAGCATTTAAAGCTCCCAGTGGCTGAGCTCAGCACACGCTGCAGGGATTCAGAGTGGAAATCAAAACCAGAGAAGAAAAAATACGCCAGCCTCATGGCCGAGGGCGTGGCTGCGGCGCCATATTGCCACCGGCGGCGGCAGCAGCAGTGAATTCGCCGAATCCAGTACAGCTACATCTGCGTACTCAAGAACAGTGAGTCAAATTGCGGGCCACAGAGGAGAAATCCCAGTACTGTACCTCACTGTACCCAGTGAAGGAGTGGGGGTGGCAGAGATATCACACCATAGGAGAACGTGCAACCTGGCACCCCCCCCATAGTTTAAAGCAGCCTCTATCGACTCTCTGGGTCGGAGACTCTGTGATACAACCCAGTAAAGGAGTAGTGGGGTCAGAGATACTACAGACTCGAGATCCAGAGCACCTTAAGCGAAGTCATAGTGACCCAAGGGAAGAACCCAGAGAAGGCACAAGCATCCGAAATCATGGGAAAGAGGAATAATACTGGAGCAATGAATGTGCACAACCCCACAACATCAGAACCCGATAAAACAGAAAATCAGAGATTTCTAGAAGATCAAATCAGGAAAATAACTGTAGAAATAATAGAGGTGCTTCGAAAAGAACTCAGAGAGAGCCAAAAAGAGATAAAGGATGCAATTAATGAAGTAAAGGCCTCAATTCAAAGCACAAACAACCAATTAGAACACATGGAGAACAGAATCTCGCTCTTAGAAGATGAGCAATCCAAAAATGAACGCATAGTTTCTAATCTAGAAAAAAATATCCAACAGCAGGAATCTGATATTGAAGAAATATGGGCCCATTTTAAGAGAGCTAACCTAAGAATAATTGGAATAGAGGAGGGAAAAGAAAGTGAAACCAAAGGGATCAACAATCTCTTCAAGGAAGTAATAGCAGAAAATTTTCCAAACATAGAGCAAGAGGTTGATATACAGGTCCAGGAAACTTATAGAACTCCCTTTAGACAGGATCGGAGAAGAGGATCCCCATGCCACATAATTGTCAAAATGACCAATGTGGAAGCCAAGCAGAGAATCTTAAAGGCAACAAAAACAAAGGGCCAAGTGACATTCAGAGGCAAACCAATTAGAATCACTCCAGACTTCCCAAACCAAGTCATGAGAGCCAGAAGGGCTTGGAGTAACATATTCCAAACTCTGAAAGAAAACAACTTCCAGCCCAAAATTTCCTATCCAGCAAAACTTTCTATCAAATTAGATGGAGAAATAAGAAGCTTCCATGACAAACAGAAACTGAAGGAATTTATGTCTTCAAAACCAGCGCTAGAGAAAATACTCAAAGAGATTAACTACAAAGAAGAAATAGGTAACACACACCAGAACCAGAGAAACAAGAGTTTCCATCCAACAGACAACTAAGATTGGTTATCTGTGGAGATTCATTATTTATGTTAGTCTTTTACCTATCTCTAAATTGTATTGTTTGCCTTTATTGTTAATTTTTAGGATTTCTAGTTGGAATATTAATATACCTTCAGATATAGCATTTGGAAATATTTTATCCCATTCTATTAGTAACTTTTAACTCTGTTTACATTGTCTTTGGATATACAATTTTTTTTTTATTTTTTAGGGAGTTTGTATATTCTTCTGTTGCCTGTGCCATTGAAATCATATCCAAGAAATCACTGCCAATTTCAATGTTGTGAGGTTTTATGACCCGGATTTTCTCCTAAAAGTTTATAGTCTTAAGATTTATATTTAGGTCTTTTATCTATTTTGAGTTAATACTTGTATGTGGGATTAGGTAAGGGTCCAATTTTATTCTTTTCCATGTAATTATTATTTTTCAACAATATTTAGTTAAAAGAATATTATTTCCACCACCAAATGTTCGTGGAAACCTTGTCAAAAATAACTTGACAATATATGGAAGAATTTAGCTCTAGGCTTGTATTTAACTCCAATGGTTTATATATCTGCCTTTAGAACAGTACTACATTGTTTCAATTATTGTAGCTTTATATGGTTTGAAATCAGAAAATATATATCTGCTAGCTTTGTTCTTCTTCAAGATCGTTTTGGGTATCTAGAATTCATATTCCATATTAGGATAGATTTTTTTCTGAAAAATAAATATATAAATATATGATAGTTTCACCAAAAAAACAGAAAAAAATATGCTTTGGTAAGAAAGAAAGCAAAAAGAAATATTGAAATGTTATCTTTAAATCATCAAAAGCTTGGCATCAGACAAATGAAACTGTTATGTGAGATTATCATTTTTAATTTTGGATATTGCTATAATACTAGATGTCAACCACTAAGCCAAGCATGGGAGGGAGGGATGGGGAGAGAATGGGGTGGGGATCGGGTGGGGACTGACTGGGCAATGTGTGCATGTATGTCTACAAAAGTTTGTATCCCACTATGATGTATGAATACAGTGCACCAAAAAAATAAAATTTAAAAAAAAAAAAAAAAAAAAAGAAAAGAAAAAAGAAAAAAGAAAGGACTGGGGGTATAGCTTGGAGGTAGAATGATCCAGGGTTCAATACCCAGGATGACAAATAAATACATACAATCATACATACATACATACATACATACATACAATAAAGTAAGAAGCCAGCGTGGTGGCACAAGCTTGTAATCCCAGCGTTTGGGAGGCTGAGACCGGAGGAACACGGTTCGCGGACAGCCTCCGCTACTTAGTGATGTCCTCCGCAACTTAGTGAGACCCTGTTTCAAATAAAAAAGAATTAAAAATAGGGCAGAGTGTAGCTCAGAGGTCGAATGCCCCTGGGTTCCATCCCCAGACCCGCAAAATAAATAAATAAAATAGAAAATAAGAAAGCATACCAGAGTATGCAGGACCAGGTGCAACCCATAGGAAAAACAGTTTTCTTCATAGTAGATTTTAAGACTCATTCCCTCACCTACTCCATCTTGAAAACACCTTACAAGGGAGAACGCAGGCTCAGGTCTGGCTGGTGGGACGGACAACTGGAAGCGAAGGACTTGAGCCTGCCCTTGCTTGTAGGCAGGAGGACATTCCCACCAGGCCTCAGGGATTTGGCAGAGGCCAGGTAAAGGTGGAAGGTGGAAGGGACTTTCCTCGTGGAGTTCAAGGTTAAGTTCAACCTGAAGTCAAGAACTCTGCTCCAAACCATAATAGGATTCCACTCCACACTCACAGGAAGACTGTACCCAAGTAGACAATAACAAGTGTGAGGATATACAGAAATTGGAATTCTCGTACATTGCTAGAGGCAATGTATGGTACAGCCCATTTGGAAAACAGTCCATGCCCCAGAATCTTAAACATGGAGTTCCTACATGACCCAGAAATTCCACTCTCAGTCATATCCCCAAGGGAAATGAAAACATCTGTTCCCACAATGACTGCACATAAATGTCCACAGCAACATTATTCTTAGGAGCCAAAATGCGGAAACAACTCAAGTGTCCATCAACGGATGAACAGATAAACAAAATGTCCATACACCGAAGTATCTCGCTATAAGAAGAAATGATGTGCTGTTATATGCTATGATGTATATGGACTTTGAAAACGCGGTAAGTAAACGAACCGTCATAAAAGACTAGAACATCTGCCATTCCATTTATATGAAATATAAGAATACAGTTCAGTGTAAGAGGGGGCAGGAAAGGGAAATGACTGTTAATGGGTAAGGATTTCAGGGTATTGAAAAGAAGTTCTAAAGTTAAGCCGGGTGTAGCAGCCCACACTTGTAATCCCAGTACTCGGGAGTCTGAGACAGGAGGATCAAGGGTTTGTGGCCAGCCTCAGCTACTTAGTGAAGCCCTCTGCAACTTAGTGAGACCCTGTTTCAAAATAAAGAATAAAAAATAAGGCTGAGGGTGGAGCTTGGAGGTAAAATGCCCCTGGGTTTAATTCCTAGTACTACAAAAAAAAAAGTTCTAAAGTTAGATACTGATGATCATATAACTGTGAATATCATAAAAATCACTGAATTATGCAATTTGAGAGGGTGCATAGGAGGCAGACACAGGAGGATCACAGGTTGGCGGTAAGTCTCAGCTACTTAGTGAGGCCCTCTGCAACTTAGCGAGACTGTTTTAAAAATAAAGAATTAAAAAAAAAATAGGGCTGGGTATATCTTAGAGGTAGAAAACCCCTGGGTTCAATCTCTACTACCACAAAAAAAAAAAAAAGAAAAAGAAAAAGAAAAAGAAAGGGTAAGTGTAGTATAGTCATTACTGATATCTCAATAAAACTGTTATTAAAAACAATAACAGCTCTGCTCCATGCTTCCTTGCACTGTGTTTAGACAACTGGGAATCACAAGGGATGTTTGCCCTTCTTTCTCTTTATTATTTATTATATCCTAGAGACTTTATTTATTCTTTGCTAATGTAATACTGGGGACTGAACCCAGGGGCACCTTACTACTGAGCTACACCCTCAGCCCTTTTTATTTTTTATTTTGAAACAAGGTCTCTCTAAATTGCTGAGACTGGCCTTGAACCTGGGATCCTCCTGTCTCAGCCTCACAAGTACTGGAATTACATGTAAGTGCTACCATGCCCTGCTCTCCTCTGGTACATTTTGATGGCATGTTAAATTTGTATTTTTCTGATTACTGATGAGGAACATCTTTGATTTTTCTGTGTGACATTTCTAATTAAGCTTCCTGTCTGTTTATGACTGACATATTTTTTTTTTCTTATTTCTGTGTGGGAATTCTTTATGTGATTGGATAGTAGTCCTTTATCCATTGCAAATGTCTTCCATCACTCTGCCTGGCTTTTGTTCTAACAGTGGTATGTATCTTCTGATGAACAGTAAAAAAAAAAATAATTCTGTAGTAAGCAGATTTATCAATCTTTTTGATTATGGTTAGTGCTCTTTGAGTCTTGTTTAAGATATTTTTCCAGCCGGGCATGGTGGCGCCCACTTGTAATCCCAGCATTTGGGAGTCTGAGACAGGAGGATCTGGGTTTGTGGCCAGCCTCAGCTACTTAGACCCTTCACAACTCAGTGACACTCTATTTCAAAATAAAGAATTAAAAAAAAAATCGGGTTGAAGGTGTAGTTTGGAAGGCGTAGTTTGAAGGTGTAGTTTGGATGGAACCCCCTGGGTTCCATCCCCAGTACTGGAAAAAAAAAAAGATATTTTCCCCTTTGCTGAGGTCTTCCCTTGTAAAAGCTTTATAGTTATTTCTCTTACACTCGTGCAAATTCCATGTGAGATTGAATACTGTGCACAGTATGCAACAGGAGTTAGTGTGACTTCATTTTTTCTACATAGATGATCAATTTTATCCGCAGCATATATTTAAAAGCCCGTTCTTTCCTCACTGCTCTGTAGCCCACATCTGTTGTGTAGCAAGTGCTTTCATGTCTAGTTCTGTGAAGGGGCTTCTTATTCTGTTCTTGTCAGAAACCCCAAAATAAAACAAGCCGGGCGTGGTGGTGCACGCTTGTAATCCCGGCACTTGGGAGGATGAGACGGGAGGATCGCAGGTTAGCGGCCCAGCCTCAGCTACTTAGCGAGGCCCTCCGCAACTTAGTGAGACCCTGTTTCAAAATAAAAAATAAAAACTTAGGGCTGGGGGTGTAGCCTGGAGTTCGAATGCCCCTGGATTCCATCCCCAGTACTGCAATAGAATAAATAAATAAATAACAAAACAATTTTCCCAGTAGCAATTTCAAGATCCAGCTGTATTGTAGTGAGCGGAGGCCCTTTCCTTTTTCACCTGGTAGTGAATGAAGAAGCATGTTGATTTAATTGCTGTTAATAGCTGCCCTATTTCGGGGGGCATTTAGTACGGTGATCAAAAGGATACTCTGGAGGACAGAGGCAAGGAAATTACTAAGAACAGAGCCAGGTTGTGTCCGGGTCCTTCTTACCTGTGTGCCGCAGCTGTATTGGTTGTCTTGGGGTTTCTGTTGCTTGTGACAACCTCAAGCATCTTAACTAATCCATAAGCTAGCTCGGACACAGGTCTGAATGCGGAAGCAAGTGAAAAGGTCTTTTTATGGAAGGGAGAATAGCTATCACAAAACTATGACTTTTATTCTATAGGGAGTAAGATGTAAGAATGCTAGTAATGATGATTAAAGCAAACATTCACCCAGTCAAGCACTGTTAGGAAATATGTAGATAATATATCATTATATTTATGATCTTACTCAATGGCCATGACTTCCTTAAAGTTATTCTTTCTCCTATTACGGAGATGGAGAAACAGGCCCAGAAATGTTGTTACTCTTCTAATGTCACATAGCCAATCAGATTCCAAAGTAGGCTTGTCTGGTTCCAACACAATTAATTTTTTTGCTCTTTTGATTTAAAATTCTTTGTTAAAGAGGGCTAATTAAAAGCTTCTAGACAGGCTTGGTGGGGCATGCCTGTAATTCCAGTATTTGGGAGGCTGAGACAGCCTTAGCAAGTAGTGAGACTCTTATCAACCTATCAAGATTCTGTTTAAAAAAAAAAAATAAGGCCGGGCGTGGTGGCGCACGCTTGTAATCCCCGCGCTTGGGAGGCAGAGACGGGAGGAAGGATCGCGCAGGTTCGAAGCCAGCCGCGCGCACTGGCTTAGGAGACCCTGTTTCCAAATAAAAATGTAAAAATAGGTCTGGGAGTGTAGCCCGGAGGTAGAAGGGGCTTCCAGGAACCCCAGTACCACCAAAAAAAAAAAAAAAAAAAAAAAAAAAGCAAAAAACTAGGGCTGGAGAGGTAGAATGCCCTTTCTACCTCAGAAAAAAGACAAAAAGCTTCCAAGTCAGGCATGGTGGCACATGCCTGTAATCTCCTTACTTTGGGAGGCTGAGATAGGAGGATCAAAGTTCAAAGCCAGCCTTAGCAACCCAGGAAGGCCCTCAGAAACTTAGTGAGATCTTGTTTAAAAATAAAATAAAAGGAGGTGTAGCTCAGAGGTAGGACACCCCTAGGTTCAATCTTCAGTAACCACCCTCTCCAAAAACCTCTAGAAGCCCAGCACAGTGGTACATGCCTATAAACCTAGTACTTGGGAGGATGAGATAGGAGGATTGCAGGTTTGAGGCCAGACTCAGAACTTAGCAAGACATTCTTTCCAAATAAAAAATAAGAAGTGCTGGGGTGTAGCTTGGAGATATAACCGTGGATTCAATCCCCAATACCAAAAAACAAACAAACAAACAAACGAACAAACACAGAAAAAAAAAAAAAAAACCCAAACCCTCCAACTGCCTGAAGAGTAAGGTTTTGGGAAAAAGGGAATGTTCTCTTGTTACAGTTAGGAACATAAATTGGTATAACCTTTTGGGAGGACAATTTGGAAATATGTATTAAATACCTGGATGTGTTTATATTCTTTAAACTAGTAACTATACTTAAGAAAAAACTCATGGTGCCTCAAAATAAATTTTTTTGTGTGTGGTACTGGGGGTGGCCCAGAGGCTTTCTACCTCTGGGCTATATTCCCAGACATTTTTTTAATATTTTATTTGGAAAGAGGGTCTCACTAAGTTGCTGAGAGCCTCACTCAGTAGCTGAGGCTGACTTTGAACCCGTGTGATCCTCCTGTCTCAGCCTCCCAAGCGCGGGGATTACAAGCATGTGCCACCACGCCCGGCTAAAATAAAAATTTTTAAGAATGTTCATAGCATCAAAATTTTTAGTAGCAAAAATAGAGGATTGATTAAATAAATCTTGGGAACTAAAATATCATTGGAAACATTAAGAATAATATTTTAGATTTTTTTTTTTTTTTGGTGGTACTGGGGTTCCTGGAAGCCCTTCTACCTCCGGGCTACACTCCCAGACCTATTTTGTACTTTTTAAAATTTAGAAACAGGGTCTCTTAAGCCAGCGTGGTTGGCTTCGAACCTCCTGTCTCAGCCTCCCAAGCAAGCATGCGCCACCACGCCCGTCTTATTTTAGAATTTTTAATGACAAGGAAAAATACTCTCTTAACTGAAAAAAACATATTATAAAATGATATTCACAGCAGGATTTCTATTGTATATATTATTTAAAAGACTTGAAGGATATAGTGTAAAACAATAGTAGTGATTATCTCTTAGCGTAGGATTATGGATAATTTAAATTTTTTCTTTTCTAAAATTTCGAACTTCAACTATGAATTTCTAGAACATTTCATTTATGAAAAATTCAGACATATTTTAAAATAGAGAAAATAGAAGAATTAATCTAGAAAACTTACCACCAGCTTTAATAATTTTTGATTAAGGTCCCCAGATTATTTAGAAGTAAGTCTCAAACATTATATTTTATTTTAACATATTTCAGTATGTTTCTCTGAAAGGTTAAAAACTCCGTTTTTGCGTATGGTACTGGGGACTGATCCAGGGGCATTCCACTTCTGAGCTACACCCCCAGTCCTATTTTACTGTTTATTTTGAAACAGGGTCTCCCTAGATTGTGGTGGCCTTATGTTGCTGAAGCTGGCCGTGAATTTGCAATCCTCCTCTCTCAGCCTCCCAGGTACTAAGATTACAAGCATGTGCCACCACACCTGGATTAAAAACTCCTTTTCAAAAAACACAAAATACCGTTATCACACTTGAATCTAAAAGATATATATTTTGAGACAAGATTTCACTATGTTGCCCAGGCTGGCTTTGAACTTGTGATCCGCCTGTCTTAACCTTCTATTTACCTGGGACTACAGATGCGGGTCACCACGTCCAACTCCAGACCCAAATTTAAAATAGTAAATTATTTAATACCTTCAACTATCTAATTAGTATTCATGCTTCCCTGATTGTCTTAAAATTTTTGTTTTATATGTGTAATCTATTTTATTTATAGGTCTCTCTATCTCTGTCTCTGTCTCTGTCTTTCTGTTTCTCTGTAATGAGGATGAACCCAGGGGTGCTTTACCACTGAGCTATATCCTTAGCTCTTTTTTTTTTTTTTTTTAACGGGTCTGGGGATGGAACCCAGGGGCATTTGACCTCCGAGCTATACCCCCTGCCCAATTTTTTATTCTTTGTTTTGAAACCGGGTCTCACTGAGTTGCAGAGGGCCTCACTAAGGAGCTGAGGCTGTCCCTGAACCGCGATCCTCCGGTCTCAGCCTCCCAAATGCTGGGATTACAAGCGTGCGTCACCACGCCCGGCTATCCTTAGCTCTTTTTAATTTTACTCTGAGATAGATTCTCTGTTAAGTTTCCAAGGCTGGCCTGGAACTTGGTGGTCTTCCTGCTTCGGCCTCCTGAGTACTGGGATTACAGGTGTGCGCCACTCCGGCCAGCCATTTTTGTAAATTCTCCATTCATTGTACAGGTTTGATGAGAGTTTTTTCTAATTTTCCTAGTGACTGGAGAGAGCGAGAGAGCAAGAGCGAGAGAGAAGAGAGAGAGAGAGAAGAGAGAGAGCGCAACCGAGCAACCTAGCAACCTCTCAGGTGGTGGTGCTTATTTCTATAGGAAGGATTCAATGTCTAGTGTTCTTTTTCTGTGATTCTAGCTACCATTTATGATCTTTGCAACACCCGTAAGTTATTATAGGTTGCAAATTGTTGATGTTATAATTCTGTCATTCTTTTTTTCATTTACTTTGAAACTGGAATATTTCTGTAGAGGAGAATTTTTTTTCAGCTATTTGATTTTCCTTCAAAAGAGATCACAAAGGAAAGAGAAAATAAATGCTTTATTCTGCTTATTTATTTATTTATTTATTTGTAATAGGGATTGAACCCAGGATCATTCTGGGGCATTCTACTCTTTTTATTTTTTATTTGGAAACAGGGTCTCCTTAAGTTGCTGAGGCTGGTATTGAAACTGTAATCCTCCTGTCTCAGCGTCCCAAGTACAGGGATTACAGGCCTGTGTCACCATACCCAGCTCTGATGATCAGTTTTTAGAATAGGTGTGTTTCTAGCATTTCTCAGAGTGGACTGATAATTTTTGAATATCATTGTAAACTAATGGAGTTGGAAATACTTTATATGCTTTCATCATTTAATATTTTTAGCTTTTTTAGCTCAAATTGTTCCACCTCAGCAAGTAGGTTTGTCATGTTGGCGTCTGAGATGTTTTGACCCAGCCTCAATAGTCTTGGATAAGTTCCTTACTTTCTCATGTAATAAGATTGTAATGGTTTGTCTTCCCAAATTTAGGCAGGAATTTAGTCTTCAAAGTCATATGTTAATGATATTAAGAGGGTGGAAAGTTAATCTGACCATAGTGTTTTGAGGTGGAGCATTTGGGAAGTGACTAGGATCAGCTAAGGTCATCAAGGTGCCCCCATGGTTGGGTCCTGGTGGCTTTATAGGAAGCAGAGGAGATAAACATATACTCCCGCCATGATGTAAAGTAGTCAAGGGGGGGGTGTGTGGCTTGCAAGAGCCTGTGCCATGCTGTTGGACTTCCAGTCCCTAAAGTGAATAAACCCATTTCCCTTTTAAGTTATCCTCCTCAGGCATTTTATTGTAGTAATGTAAAGCTGACTAAGAAGGAAAATATTCCAAGATCATGTTATGCATTTCATGCCCAGATACAGATTGAACCATTTCTCTAAGGGGTCCTGGTTTCTTTTAGTGGGACAGTCTGCATGGGAAGAATTGGTAAGTGAATTATTTTTTAAAAGTTGGAAATAATAGACACTGGGCCCCACTCCAAAGAGTCTGAATCTGGAGTAGGGCTGGAAATTTGCATTTTAATAAGTCTCCCAAGTGATTTTGAAGTAGGTCCTTAAAACTAACCTTTGAAGGGACATAGATAGATAAGGAGAACGGAGGAAATATGCCTTAAAAGAGTAGATATGGCAGCCTATTTCTGAGAATTAAGCCATGTTTTAAAAATTCAGTGATTCTCTTCTGATTTCAAAAGATTTTTTTGAAAATTAAAAAAACAGAAGGAAACACAAGGAAAAAAAATAAACCCACCTGAAATCCTACTAAAGAGAGACAGTGTTCATTAAGTTGGTGTGTATATGATGGAATTCTACTCAACAGTAAAGAAAAGCAAAATCATGTCAGGAAACTGTATGGATCTGGAAAAGATGATGTTATGAGGAATCAGCCAGTTATGGAATGTGAAAGGTCATATGTTTTCTCTTATATGTGGAAGCAAGGGAGTCATCAGGATACAAGAAGGACTTCAGATAATGGAGTGATGGAGGGGGCTAGGCGAGTGGGGGAGGGCAGATCAATGAGGGCAGCACTCCCACTGACATTTTGTATACATGTGAAATTATCAATGCCAATCTCAATATCCTAGTATAGGGGAGGGGGGGAGTGCGAAGGGAAGCTCACCAAGTGCTGTGCGCGAGTGCCTCTACCACTCTGAACTGCCTTATGATATGAGGCTAGAATGCACCAATAAAAATAGGGCCGGGCGTGGTGGCGCACACTTGTAATCCCAGCATTTGGGAGGCAGAGACCGGAGGATCGCAGTTTGCGGACAGCCTCAGTTACTTAACGAGGCCCTTCACAACTCAGTGAGACCCTGTTTCAAAAATAAAAAGACTAGCGGGGCGTGGTGGCCCACGCTTGTGATCCCCGCTCCTGGGAGGCGGAGAAAGGAGGATCGCGCAGGTTTGAAGCTGGCCTCGTTGGCTTAAGAGACCCTGTTTCCAAATAAAAATAATATAAAAAATAGGTGTATTGGAGTGTAGCCCGGAGGTAGAAGGGTTTCCAGAAACCCCAGTACCACCTAAAATAAATAAATAAATAAATAAATAAATAAATAAATAAATAAACTAAAAAGTAGGACTGGGGGCGGGTGTACCTCGGAGATACAATGCCCCTGGGTTCCATCCCTGGTGCCGCAAAAATAAATAAATAAATAAATAAATAATTTTAAAAGTTGGTGTGTATATTTCCAGTCTTCTAAAAGGAAATACAGTTGCTCCTTTTTACCTGCAGACACCATCAGTGACTTTCCTGGGGTCTCTCATCCAGAAAGTGGGAGAGTCCTTACCAGAGCCTAGCTGCTGAGTCCCATTCTTTGCCATGCTCCACTGTATCTGGAACAGAGGAGCACACCTCCACTCCAGCATTACTTGACACATATGTCTACTGTCAAACAACATCATCATAGCAGATCTATCTTAAACATCTATTAAAATTTCGATCTGACATGTTCCTCAAAGGCCCATGTGTTGGAGGCTTGGCCCCTAGCTTGGCTCTTGGGAGGTGTTGGAATCTAGAAGAGGTTGGACTTGGTAGGTTTTAGTTCACTGGGGGGCATGCCTGGGAAGGGGATTGTGTGGCCCCTGGTCTCTCTTTTTTTTTTTTTTTTGTATCCTGGCCATGAGGTCAGCAGCTTTGCTCTGCTACTTGTTCCCTGCCATGATGTGCTGCTTTACCCCAGGCTCAGAAGCAAAAGAGCCAATTGATCATGGTCTGAAACCCCCAAAGCTATAAGACAGTGGGCTGGGGATGTAGCTCAGTGGTAGAGCACCTCTCTAGCCTGTGTGAGGCCCAGCACCACAAATAAAAAACAAATAACAAACTAGGCATGGTGGTGCACGCTTGGAATCCCAGCATTTGGGAGGCTGAGATTGGAAGATCGCAACTCCCAGACAGCCTCAGCTACTTAGCAAGGCCGTTTGCAACTCAGTGAGACCTGGTTTCAAAATAAAGACTAAAAAAATAGGGCTTGGGGTGTAGCTTTGAGGTACAATACCCCTGGGTTCCATCCCCAGTACCGCAAACAAACAAACAAACAAACAAGCAACTGTGAAATAAAAATAAAACTTTTCTCTTTATAAGTTGATTGTCTCAGGTATTTGTTATAATAATGGAAAGCTGACTAAGACAACATCTTTTATTTAAGATTCTACAATTGGGCAACACTTCATTCTATAAAATAGAATGAGTATTCTGATGAGCTTAGCATCAGAAGTAGATTATTATTATTATTATTATTATTATTATTATTATTATTATTATTATTATTTTGTGCGTGTGTGGTTCTGAGCTACATCCTCAGCCTTTTTATTTTTTTTTGTTTTTGAAACAGGATATCACTAGGTTACTGAGAGTCTTGTTACTTGCTGAGGCTGTCCTTGAACTTGGGAGCCTCATGTCTTAGCCTTAGTGGTTAGCTTTATAGGTAGAAAAAAAAGGGCCAAATAAAATAGAAACTGAGAACAAAAGAGTGGATTGTTTCAAAAAAAACTATCAAAAAATTTTCAAAAAAACTTTTCATATAGGATAATAAACAGATGGGATTTCTTTATTATGGTGACTTAGGTTGATCAGAACCCCCCACCCCTTTTTTTAAACTGGCCTATTGCAAAGTTCAGTTTGATTATATGACACTTAGCATAAGTGACTGCATTCTGGGTTGGTCTGGGATGCAGGGGCCTGGTGTGGGAGGCTCATCTAAAACAATAGCCTCTCATAAACTTTGCTGCACACTAATGACTTGTCAGATTGATGGTACAATTAGAAAAAAGAATTTGTATCTGTCACTGGACCATGGGCTCTAAGCAAGGCCTGAATAATATTCTGTAAACAAGGCCTGGTAATCAATAGTGGCTCAGTACCCATAACATGGTAGGCACCTAATAAATGTTTCTTCCAGGCAAGAGGTGGAAAGAAACGAGAGAATCAGTTCCCAAGGTGTGTGATATCACCTCTTTCGGGGAGAAGAGGGGTGTGCTGGGACAAACCAGAGTTGCCTAAAAGAATGCAAATTTATCATTTCATTTTTCTGTTTATTCACTTAAGGTAGATTCCCAGGGGGGCATTGAGTAATTTAAATTTTTTTTTTCCTGAAAATGGGGTGATAAGAATCTCTGAACTCGATCTCCATTGCCTTCCCCAGAACTGAATTGCAGGCATGCTGGGCTGTTTAAGATTGACTTGATTCTAGAAACAGAACATCTTTCTGAAAGTGTGGTGTTGAGTTGCCAGCTGCAGGGGAGAGAACAAGTCCTGCTTCACACCCTCAGATCTAAGCATTGACCCAGTAAACAGGGACGATTGCCTGCAGGCTGGGTTGGGAAACCAGATTATCCTGCACCAATAAAGCTCACCAGGTTTGGAAACAAAAGCCCAGCCACCACCTTTTCTCTCATTTCCTCACACACAGCCACTTTTTGGATTCTGAATATTAGAAACAAAAGGTGCAATTAATTAATAATCTTTTGGAGTGAAAAACACCAATTTAAATTAAAAAATGTTTTTCCAGCTTTAATCTACTTTGGTTTGCATGGCTAAAAAGGCTGGTGAAATACATAGTTATAAAAATGTGAAAAACTTGTAAGGAGGTGAATCTGTGTGGAAGGAGAATTGGGAAACTGAGATACTCCTCAATTTTCTCTCTCTCTCTCTTTTTTTCTCCCAGGTAACTTTTATTGGGTGTGTTTATGTATGTATATATGTATGCATTCTCTCAAATAGCTGTTTTTCCAGAACCGACTTCAGGTGTAGATAGTACTATGCTAGGCACTAGTTACATGATAGTGAACATGAAGGTAATTCAAATAAAGGTTAGTGATTTTTAAAAAAATACTCCTTCCTTCCTTCCTTCCTTCCTTCCTTCCTTCCTTCCTTCCTTCCTTCCTTCCTTTTGCTTTGAAACAAGGTCTCTAGGTGGCTTAGAGTCTTGATACGCTGCCGAAGCTGTCCTTGAACTTGCAATTCTCCTATCTCAGCCTCCTAAGTACTGGAATTACAGGTGTGCACCACCATATACAGCTTTTTTGTGTGTGTGTGGTGGTTCTGGGGGTGGAACCCAGGGGCCTTCTCCGGGCTATACTCTCAGACCTATTTTATATTTTTATTTGGAAACAGGGTCTCTTAAGCCAGCAAGGCTGGCTTCGAACCTGCATAATCCTCCTGTCTCCACCTCCCAAGTGCGGGGATCACACACGTGTACCACCACGCCCGGCCCATATCCAGCTTTTAAAAAGTACTTTTATTAGCTGGGTGTGGTGGTGCACACTTTTAATCCCAGGATTTGAGAGGCTGAGACAGGAGGACTGTGGTTCAAGGACAGCCTCGGCTACTTAGTGAGGCCCTTTGCAACTCAGTGAGACCCTGTCCTAAAATAAAGAACAAAAAATAGGGCAGGGTGTGTAGCTTGGAGGTGGAATGCCCCTGGGTTCCATTCCCAGTACCACACAAAAAATACTTTTATTGGTGCAATATAATTATACATCATAACAAGATTTAAAGTGATACAAACATACATGCACACATTGCTTACCATAGTTTCCACTGTCTATGTAGTCCTGCTCCCCTCCCCACCAGGATGGTGATTTTTATTGTTGTTCAGAGATGCCTTCAAAAATGTATTCGCTTCTGTGATTGTATGCTTAGAGAAATACATAGATTTATACAAATAAATTTAATTTCAAAGTGTTCATGATCCTTAGAAAGCTCCCTAAGGGATTAACAGACCAGAATTCTGTTCTAAAAATTTAGAATCTATTTAAGTAAATTTCTATTACAGTTAGAACAACAAGGACATGGTCATGATTGAGTTATTAAAAAGTAAGTTTCTCTTTTTGGGGGAGGGAGATACTGCTGAGGATTGAACTAAGAGTCTCCTGCATGCTGATCACACTCTCTGAGCTATACTATCAGTCCCTAAAGGAGGAGTTTGAATAATTATAAAATCAGCTGTGGCCTAGAATGGCTGGGAGAAAGTTTTGGGGAGAACAATGCAGAGATGACCGTAAAGACTGGGAGAGAAGAAAGGACAGGGCTGGAGAAAGAGAATGAGCACAGATTTGCATCAGGAATAAGCATAAGATGTTCAGTTGACTGGGGGGGCACAGGAGGTACACCCAGGAGCACAGGGGCAGGCAACACTGGATGGGCGCAGGGGCCTGTGGAGGCGAGTCTTGCTCATGCCACATCTGGGGTTTGGACTTTATCCCATAAGTAGACAGGGTTTCTAAAAAATGACACTATTAATATTTTGAACCATGCAGTTCTGTGTCATGGGGGCCTGTTCTGTGCATGGTAATACTCTTTTTTTTTTTTTTTTTGGTGGTACTGGGGTTCCTGGAAGCCCTTCTACCTCCGGTATACACTCACACGGGCTACACTCCCAGACCTACTTTTTAACATTTTTATGTGGAAACAGAGTCTCTTAAGCCAGCAAGGCTGGCTCCGAACCAGCGCGATCCTCCTGTCTCCGCCTCCCAAGCGCGGGGATTACAAGCGTGCGCCACCACGCCCGGCGTCATGGTAATACTCTTGACCTGTATGTATTGGAAGCCAGTAGCATCCCCCAAGTCATTATAATCAAAAGTATCTTCAGACATTGCCACATGTCTACTAGGGGACAAAACTGCCCTGGTTGAACATCATCGCCATCAAGTATTTGTGTTTGGCAATGCTTTCCAGACTCATGCACTCAGGTATCGCCTTCCTGGATTTTGACAGACCCTTGTGTCTCCTGCAAGATTTTCTTCTGCAACGCCTCCCCCTTTAAACCAACTCCCTCCTTCCCTCCCTTCCTTTTTTTCTCCCCCTCCTCCTTCTCATTCTCCTCCTTGTAGATCATGTGTCACTCTCTTGCACAGGCTTATTTTAAACTTGTAAGCTCACATGATTCATCCTCCTGCTTCAGCTTCCCGAGTAGCTGGAAACTCTAGACAGGAGCCACCACATCTGGTTTCTTCTCTCTCTTTTTGGGTGTGTGTGTGTGTGGTTATGGGCATTCTACCTTTGAGCTACATCCCCAGCCCTATTTTCTTTTTTATTTTGAAACACAGTCTCGCTAAGTTGCAGGGGAACTTTTTTTCTTAAATAAATTAAATCTCATCCTAAGAAACAGTCTCCCTAATTCCTTGAATGAGATGTGCTCATTATACTTTTTTCTAATGCTTATTTAAATACCTAGCTATTAAGAAAAAGTTCATTGACTTGCTGCTCGTTTTTAGAAGCAGACCCCAAAATGGAGATTCCTAGTCTAGTGATTTATTGAGCAATTGATCTCCAGAGAAAAAAAGTATAAGGAAGCAGGGGAGACAAGACAGGGCAAGGGAAGAAGCCAAGCACCCATGCGGTTTCAGGGGACCGTTTCCCCAGGGAGCGCCACAAGCTCCTCTCCAGCAAGGGTTGGGGTTTGTACCTTGTATCTGCCAATCACTGGCTGTGGGGTGGGGTAGGGTGGGGGCAGGAGCCAAGGAGTAACCTTCTAGCCTCAGCAATGTCCTGACAAGATGACTCCTCTCAGCCCCATCAGTCTTCCAAAGGGTGGGACAGCTGTGAGTTCTTAGCAGTCAACACTCACAGCAACCCCATGATGGAGGGCACTGGCCTGGTGCCGGGGACCCAGGCAGGACATTCACTAACCATGTGTACTCCACCACCTAAAACTACCTATTCTGCCTCCAAGAGGCTTGAGCCCTAGTTTAGAAAGTTCTGGTGTAGAGCATGGCATAGCAAACGTAGAGTCTGAGTTTACAGTGTGGTGTGGTGGTGTTTTGTGGCGTGTCTATGAGGGGAGGAGTGTGGAGGAAGGGGCGCCAGATGGAATTCTATGGGTAGTCTAGGCTTGGGATTCAGGGGAGCTTCATGATGCTTGTGATGATGGAAATGGGGAGTGAGGGACTGAGAGGGTAGGTATAGGGGAGGAAGTATTGATGGGTTGAGGTGGTGACAAGGGACTGAGCAGAGTGGAGAGAAAAGGATGGTCCACCTGGGAGCCCGGGGTCTGGAAAGAGCAGGGTCTATGTAGGAGTCGACAATTGGGGTGAGGACGTCTCTTTGCTTCTGCTGTCAGGACCAAGAAAGTGATTTTTTTTCTTTTAATTTTTTTTTATTGGTGCCTTCTCCTTTGCTTTTGCCTGGAATATCCCCCACCCCCCTTTTGGCGGGACTAGGGATTGAACCCAGGGGCATTCTACCTTTGAGCTATACCACCAGCCTTATTTTTTATTCTTTATTTTGAAACAAGGTCTCACTAAGTTGCGGAGGGCTTTACTAAGTAGCTGAGGCTGGCCACGAACCTTCGGTCCTGTCTCAACCTCCCAAGTACTGGGATTACAAGTATGCACCACTCACCATGCCCAGCTTGGAATGTCCATTGTTAATGGAAAAGTTTTTCTCTTGAGATCTGAGCAAAAGGGGCATGATTGGTGCATGACAAAGCCCAAAGCCTTTCCTCCTATGGAGATGCCCTCCCCCCATGAACATGATCTAGCCCTTGTGGGAGGCTGAGGACCCTTTCTTTTCTTAGAATTGAATCTGTCCTGGGCATGTCTTGCATTTCCAATTGCCTTTCTTTGCAGATGAGAGGGTCCTCACTGCCTCCTCTGCCCTTCTTTCTTGGCAACAGAGGGTAGTGCGAGATTTAATTTCTCAAGAAAACTAAAAAAGATACCAAACTCCTCGGTCTGTGTTTCCCGTGAGCCAAGATGTTCTCTGGGTGCCGAGGGTCAATGCAGACAAAGCGGCTCTGATCACTTGCAATGGTTTTTCTGTCTCTAATTATAGAAACTATTTAGCTATTGTTCCCTAATTGCTTGCTGCAGTTGGGTTTGGGCATTGTGTGTGGGTTTTTTTTTTTTTTTTTTTTTTTTGACAACTGCCTAGTTTCTGATGAGTTGTTCTTTTCTTTTCTTTTCTTTTTTCCTGCCCTGGTGCAGTGCCATACCAGGGCCTGGCCATTCCATCGGAGAACAGAAGGAGGTGGTGTGGTATTTCTGGAGAAGGCTTTACCTCGTCTAGTTCTCAGGGCTTGTCATAGACGTTGGCTAACACAACACTGCTCTTGATGTTTTTATCACTATCTCAGAACTGGGAATCCTACCTTCTCACCCTGAAAGTGTCTTTTTCCCGGACTCCTGCTAGGGCTTGGGTAGGGATGCCTGGAGGACTCTGAAGGGAGGTCTGGGATTCCTGTGTTGGTTCATGATTCCTGGAGGGATTTCCAAGGTCATGGTAGCAAGGACAAAGAGGAAAGCTACCCCGCTACCAAGGGGTTATAGCAGTCGGAGTCTCTGAGGAAACAGATGTCAGCCTTAAGGGTTATGTGCTGAATATTTATTTATTTATTTATTTATTTTGGTGGTGGTACTGGGTTCCTGGAAGCCCTTCTACCTCCGGGCTACACTCCCAGACCTATTTTTACATTTTTATTTGGAAACAGGGTCTCCTAAGCCAGCGTGCGCGGCTGGCTTCGAACCTGCGCGATCCTCCTGTCCTCGCCCGGCATGTGCAGAATATTTAATGAATGGCCTACTTAGCAGAGGTATGGGCAGGTAAGGAAACCAAACAGTAGTGGAGAGGTACTGGGATAGCACCTGCAGGAAGCCAATCACCCTTAGGTCTAGGGGGCACGATGTGAGAAGAATGCTCCTGAAACCCAGCAAGAGGTGGGGTTGGACAGGAGCAATGGCAGGGAGGAACCCAGCCTCTGCTAGAAGGCAGGCAGGAAGGACAGGAAGAATGTGCACGTGTGTGTGTGTGTGTGTGTGTGTGTGTATTGTGTACAGGCATCCAGGTCCATCTCTCCTGCCTTCCTATCTCCTGCATAGGCTTAATTGGCCAAACCCACCAGAAGACAGAGGGCAAGAGAGTCCTGGGGTTGCCACCTCCTGGCAGTGGGCTAGGCAGAGAGTGGGAAGGGCTTTTTGGGAGGCTACAGAGTGCACTAAGCACAGGGGCTTATTCACCTGTCCCCTCTATGCAGTCTCATTTTTTTGGTGAATGGACATGTATTCCATAGAAAATAACACACTGCTTATGGACCCAAAGAATCATGGAATGTAAACATCGGAAGAGGCTTGAGAGTTTTGTCCTGTAAAATTCCCTCACTCCACTCCACAAGAGAAGATCCTGAGGCCCAGGGAGGGAAAATGGCTGGTCCAAGGTCAGCAGCTCTTAGTTGCATAGGCAGGGTGGACGCAGCTCCCTGAGCTTCCAGCCCATCCTGCCTCTTAATTTGTGAGCTGTGGTCAATTAGTGGTTGGTATTAAAGGATTACTACTGGCCGGGCATGGTGGTGCAAGCTTGTAATCCCAGCATTTGGGAGGCTGAGACCGGAGGATCACAGATTGTGGACAATCTCAGCTACCTAATGAGGCCCTTTGTAACTTAGTGAGACCCTGTTTCCAAATAAAGAATAAAAAATAGGGCTGGGGATGTAGCTTGGAGATAGACTGCCCCTGGGTTCCATCCCCAGTACCGAAAATAAAAAACAAAACAAAACAAAGGATTACTACTGAGCCTGTTTCGCTATTTTCTTTTCTTTCTTTCCTTCTTTTCTTTTTCTTTTTTTTTCTTTTTTTTTTTTTTTTGGTGGTACTGGAGGTGGAACCCAGAGGCTTTCTACCTCTGGGATATACTCCCAGACCTATTTTATATTTTATTTGGAAACAGGGGTCTCACTAAGTTGCTGAGAGCCTCACTAAGTAGCTGAGGCTGGCTTCAAACCCGTGCATCCTCATGTCTCAGCCTCCCAAGCACAGGGATTACAAGCGTGCGCCAGCACGCCCGGCTCTGTTTGGCTATTTACTGTTAAAACTATTTGAAGACCTTAGGGTGTAGTTTACTTTGGCCTCAGACATTTGTCTGAAATATTTCCCTCACTAAAAACATCTGGGAGCAGAGTGGGCTGCCCATTTCAGACTGTGGGCTGTAGGCTCATGGGGCTGAGTCCCAGCTCTATCCTTATGGGGTGATCTTGGGCAAGTCACTTAATTCTCTATGCCTCTGTTTGCTCAACTATAAAATGGGGAGAATGATGATATCTTTCTCGTATCTCTTGAAGATGACATGCAAAATTATACTTACAGCACTTAGACCAGCATCTGGCAATAACAGTGCTTGATAAATACTAGTATATAGGATGGATGCAAATATATACATATATATTTCACTCCAAGAAATTAGTTTAAAATTCTGATTAGGGATTGAAATGGAATCCAGGCATGGTGGCACATGCTTGTAATCCCAGTACTTGGGAGGCCGAGACAGAAGGATTACAGGTTCGTGGCCAGCCTCAGCTACTTAGCAAGGCCCTCTGCAACTTTGTGAGACCCTGTTTCCAAATAAGGAATAAAAAAAATAGAGCTCAAGGTGTAGCTTGTTGGTAGAATGCTCCTAGGTTCTATCTCCAGTACTGAAAAAAAAAAAAAGATCTGGAGTCAGACATGCTGGTGCACATCTATAATCCCAGTACTTAGGAGACTGAGTCAGGAGGATTGCAGGTTCCAGGACAAATAGTGAAACTCTGAGCAACCTTGCAACCTAGCAAGGCCCTGTTTTAAAAAACAGAATATAAAATGACTGGGGGTGTAGGTCAGAGGTAGAATGCCCCTACGTTCAATCCTCAATACAGGGAGGGGGGGATAAAGAATTCTAATAGAGTGTGGCATGGTGGTACAATCCTGTAATTCCAGTACTTGGGAGGCTGAGATAGGAGGATCACAGGTTCCACGCCAGCCTTAGCAAGTTAGTGAGACACTGTCCAAAACAATAAAAAGAACTAGAGGTGTAGCTTAAAGGTATTAGGATACTCCTGGGTTCAATCACCACTTAAAAAACAATCCATAGCTAACATGATGGGCCTTTTGTGAGATTCCTCAGCTAGTGAGAGGCAGGTAAGAAGTCCTTATTCTTCTTGTCATTCTAGCCCCTGGGTTGGGAATTAATTCTAGTTTACCTTGGTTTACTTCCTCTTAGGTACTTAAAAAAATCCTTTTAGCCTCCCATTAAGTCCAGGCTAGTTTGGCCACCTTGTGGGCAGCCCAGGCAGGTTTCCATCACATGGACATGGCACCTAGATGTCCAGAGCAGCAGGCTTCAGCCTGAGCCTTCCTCCCAGGCCCCTGCTCCTGCTCTTCCACCCATAACACCAAATGCATATGGTATAGAAACTGGCCTGCAGCTTCCCTGGTGAATGCTAAAGTGCCCTTTGGGATAGCTAGACCCTGACCTTCTGGTCGTGAGTCTGGGCTTCCTGCTTCCATCCTGCTGGGACTTTCTCTTTCCTGGGTGGGCACTGATACGAGCCTCCTGGTGCCAGCTGATGCTTGCTCGGCTGCTGCATCTTTCACCTCTGGGCTGCTGCTGGCAATTCAACCACGGCTTTCCTACTTTCCTTACCACAGCTCCCCAGGCTCCTCCCCTCCACTGGAACACAGTTCCCTCATGAGTTCCTTGGCAGCGATCCTTCCTTATTGCTTTAAAGAGGAGCCTGGCACTCTGGTTTCTATCGCCTTTCCCCCCATTGGCTGCCGTGAGATGCTTTCTCCCAGGGGGTTTACTTGTGGGACACATTGCACCCTGCATAGAAGCCTCTCTCGGTCATCTCGATCACCAGCCCAGACCTGGCTGACCCAGAAACAAGCTGCAGCTCGGGCAGATTCTAAGTGAGTTATTTGCTTCCCTTGCTTAGCTGCATTTTCTAATGAGCACCTTTTATCACAGTCTCTCCTGGTTTAAAACCCTTCAATAGTTCCCTACTGCACTCAGACAGAAATCCAAACCAAGGAGCCCTCCAAGGCCCCGTGTGGCCCAGCCCCTGCCTGCCTCTCCGGATCTCCTAGATAAAGAAGACTACTTTGTCTTCTTCATTCACACTGGCTCCTTTCTGTTACTCAAACACACCAAGCTCTTCCCTCCCACTGGGCCTTTGCACTTGCTGTTACTTCTAAAATGTTCTCAATATTCTTTTCCGTCCTCCCCATGGCTGACTTCCTAATCTATCAAATTGCAGCCTCCTCAGGGAGATCTCGCCTGACGGAAGTACCCAGAGACACTCTCTCTGGCCTCTGCTCACACTTTGCAGATTCCGGCTTCTTTCTTTAACCAGGTTTATCACATCGTGCAACTATCATATTCTATTCTTATTCAAAATCACCTGGGCAAAATTAATGCTCACTTCTTGGTGTTCCTGCACCACTGTGTTCGCACCTCTCAAACTCACACCATTTGGATGTTATTACCCTCCTTGTATTAATGTTTTGAGATTATACTGTAAACTTCAGATGGTGGGGGTTGTGTTATTCAACTCTTTACCTCTGCTGTTGTCAAACCCAGATCCAGAACAAATAGATTGTTCAGTGGAATTCATCTGAGAGATGAATGTTGGAGAGAAAGAAGGGTTTTATTGATTAGCCAAAGAATGAAGAAGAGGAGCCAGGTGTGGAGGCACACACCTGTAATCCCAGTACTTGGGAGGCTGAGACATGAAGATCACAGGTTCCAAGCCAGCTTCAGCAACTTAGTGAGGCCCTCAGCAGTTTAGGGAGACCCTATTTCAAAATAAAAAATAAAATAGGGATGGGAGTGTAGGCTGCAGGTAGAGCACCCCTGAGTCCAATCCCTAGTAACACACACGCACACACACACACGCACACACACACACTGGAGAAGAGGAAGCTTTGTTTATAGGTCAACTTCTCAACACTAGGGGGTTGAAGGATTACAGATGTAGGATAGGAATAATGAGGGAGAGAGATAGGCTAATAAAGGCGGGAAATATTCATGTCTTTTCTGGGAATAGGCAGAGATCTTCCAGGAACTTGGATGTCACCTTTTTTCATTCCTTTTATGGTTTAATGTTTCCATTCATGGAAGATGGGTAGGCATCTTTAGCCTTGAAACTGGGGGGGGGGGGTGTAAGAGGAGAGAGAGAGAGAAATACTAGGCAAATCTAGGACAAGATAACTCTATATTACAATTTATTTTTGGTACCAAGGATTAAACCTAGGGGCACTCTACCTTCAACTACACTCCCAGCCCTTTTTTAAAATTTTGTTTGTTTTGAAGCAGGATCTCGTTAGGTTGCTGAGAGTCTCACTAAATCACTAAGGGTGTCCTTGAACCTGTGATCCTCCTGTCTCAGCTTCCCAAGTACTGAGATTACAAACTTGTGCCACCAGGCCTGGTTCCTATATTACAATTTTGAACAATCTGCTTCTCAAAGGAGCAGCATGTCTGCATGTGGAGCTGGGTAGAAGGTGACCCAAGGGTTACAACCACAAAGGAACCAGATACAATATGAAGACAGAGAGGACAAACATTTTCATCTTCTTCCACTGTTACCCACTGGATATCCACAGGCTGCGGTGAAGAGTCAGCATTACCAGCAAAGTGGACTCAAGTAACAAAGACAAGGACCCATATGTGTGTCTGACTCACGGGTCGGAGGTGCTACCTACAGCAAAGCTAGGGGAGCCTCGCGTGACCTCCAAAATTAGTGATTTGTAAGTCAAATAAGGGCAAGCGAAGCCAGTAAGTTTATTTAGGTTTTTCTCGTTATACTATCTCCTTGTTGTCATTGTCTTCTTCAGTGTGTGGCTTCTCTATTCTCTTTATGAGGCCTTGCACTGAAGAGAACTTATTAGGTTTAATGCATTCCAAGTGTATCAAAATTTTCTTTATGGTTGGAGCTCATGACATTTAGTAAACTTCTCCTGAGCTCAAATGAAGGGTGTTCTTCTTAATTTTCTTCTCCGAGTTCTAATTTTCGAAGAACTTAGTTGCTTTGTTAGAGTCTTTAGTCCACCTGGAATTAGCTTCTGCATGTGGAGTGAGTTAAGGCACTGGAAGCGAACCGATTGTCCAGCTCATCCACTGAATTGTGTCTCTTGCCCCTATTGATATGTAATGTCAGCCCGGTCAGAAGTCAAGATTCCATAGACAGCGGGGGGGGGGGGGGGGGGGGCAGTGAAGCATGCCTGTAATCCAAGTGACTGAGGAGGCTGTGGCAGGAGGATCGCTGAGGACAGCCTCAGCAACTTAGTGAGCCCTTGTCTCAAAAACGGGGGACTAGGATGTATCTCAGTGGTTGAGTGCTCCAGGGTTTAATCTCCAGTACTGCAACAAAAGAAGACAAAATCAAACAAAACCCCCACAAACATTCCACAGATAGCTCAATCTGTTTCTGGGCTCATCAGGAGGTTCCAACTCCCCACCCCTATGCTAATACGGCATGGTCTTACTTTTTATAGCTTTATGGTATGTGGGGACTATGGAAAGGCAAGTCCTTAAAAATGTTAATATTCTCCAAGGGTGTTTTGGCTATGCTTTGCTCTGGGGTTTTCCATATAAATTTTAGATTAGTTTGTGAAGGTCCAGAAAAAAAAATCCTATTGGGAATTTTATTAGAATTACATTGAATTTGGTAGCTGAATCCCCCACTCCATCTATTCTCTCATGAAAAGAATAGTTCAGGAGATATTAATAGAATGAATGCATGTCTAATAAATACCCCCAAAGTGCATTTTATGTCAGTACTCTATAAATAAAGGTCAATATATGAAGGCCACAGATAACTAAGATTAGCCAGCACATTCTTAACATTCAGCAACTGTCAGTCAATTTTTTCGCCTACTTGGTTTGCTGCCTTGTTTAAAATCTACAAATCCTCGGGGCTTGGTGTCATCTGCCTGTAATCTCAGTACTTGAGACAGGAGGCTGAGACAGGAGAATTGCCGGTTCAAGGCCAGTGGAACCATAACTCTGGGAGCCTCTGTTTCAGAATAGAAGATGAAATAGTGCTGGGGATGTAACTCAGAGGCAGAATAGCCTGGGTTGGATCCCCAGCACAAGAAAGGAAAACAAAACAAAACAACAATGCAAATTCACTAAGCATGAATCCAGGGCCGATTTGGAAAGACTTTTTTTTAATTGGTGCACTCTAGTCATACATTGTGTGTGTGTGTGGGGGGGGTACTGGGGGTGAAACCAAGGGGCATTCTATCCCCGAGCTACACCGCAGCCCTATTTTTCATTCTTTATTTTGAAACAGGGTCTCACCGAGTTGCAAAGAGCCTCACTAAGTAGCTGAGGCTGTGAACCGCGATCCTCCTGTCTCAGCCTCCCAAATGCTGGAATTACAAGCGCGCGCGCCACCAGGCCTGGCTTGTAGTCATACATCTTAATGGGGTACAAGATTAATAGGGCTGGGATGGTAGCTCAGAGATACACTGCGCCTGGGCTCCATCTCCAGTACTGAAAAAAAAAAAAAAAAAGATGACAGAGGCAGATGATAGAGGCATACATGAACACATGAGTCATTTAGCCCCTTCCCAATTGGAAAGACTCTGGGAAAAGTTTTCAGTAAGCATCCTGTCCGCAGCCTCGGGGATGGGGCGTCCCGGGATGCGGAGGCTACCAGCCGAGCTCCTGCCCCGAAGCCCAGGAACTACAAGTCCCGGCAGGCGGCGGGCGCACTCTCGAGCGCACTCGGGGCGGCGGAGGCGCCGCTTCCTGCGAGCTCGGGGCCGCGGGCTGCAGTGGGAGCCGGGCCGGCTTCCCTCGGGGTGAGTAGGGACAGCCCTCGGGGGCCGGCGCCGAGCCCCGCGGCCAGGCGCTGCGCGCGCAGGGGAGCCGCTGTGTCTCGCCCGCTGGGCCCGGCTCGGCTCTGCGGCCGCCCGGGAGCCGGGAGGGAGCCCCGGGTCCTGGGTCACCTGCCTGCGGCCACGTGGCTCGGTCGCCGTGGTGCCCGCCCCCTCTGCAGCGACGCCCCAGCCCCGCGCTGCCGCCGCGGCCACACTGCGGGCTGTCTGCTCGGCGGCCCTTCGCTGCACGCACCCGAGCAGGCGGAGCTGGAGGAGCAGCAGGTGGCTCCCGGAGAAGCCCAGAGCCCCGGCGGCCCTGTGGACCTCCAGGCCGAGGCAGCAGGGCCTGGAGCGTGGTCTGGTTCAGAGCAGGGGCGGCGAGGACAGCCCGCCACCTGCGCTCGTGAAGTGTCCCCGTCCACTCCTTACCTGTAGCACCTTGCAGGTGCCACGTGCTATCGGATCGCGGGATAAAAGTGCACTGACCCCAGCCAGTGCGGGAAGAGCAGGTAGAAGAGACACCTAGTATAGCCCTCTTCCAAGGTTAAGTGACATTTACTTCCAGTAGCTAGAAAGCCATCCAACAGGTACTTCTTTGATTACCTTTATGGTACTTGGCGCTTAGTGGGGGCTCAAGTTTACAGAAGTCAGTTAGGGTTTGTTATGTTTCCCTTAAGCACTTCTTGTTGCCATAGTTCTTTAGCATCTAGCTGAATTACCCGGAGGGTACTACACAGAGTTCTGGCCCGCCTCTCCCAAATTTATGCCTCAGGTTTGGAATTCTAGGTCTGGTATTGGTACTAAGAATGTGAATGTCTAACATGTGCCTAGGAGATGCAGGATGATGCTGGAATGGGGACCATAGTTTGACCACTATTATTATTATTATTATTATTATTATTATTATATTATTATTATACTGGGGATTGAACCCAGAGGTATTCTACCTCTGAGATACACCCCCAGCCCTCTTTTCAAAAATTTTTAAAATTTTGAAATGGGATCACACTAAATTGATGAGATTGACCTCCAACCTGCTATCCTTCTGTCTCAGCCTCCCAAGTACTGGGATTACAGGCATGCACTACAAGCCAGGCTTGAGTACCAATATTTTATGTTGTTTGAATTTACTTATTATTTATTTATTTATTTATTTATTTATTTATTTTTGCAGTACTGGGGATTTAATCCAGAGGCATTCTACCTCTGAGCTACACCCCTAGCCCCGATTTTTATTCTTCCTTTTGAAACAGGGTCTTACTAAGTTGCTCAGGGCCTCACTAAGTAGCTGGGGCTGGCCGCGAACCTGTGATCCTCCTGTCTCAGCCTCCCAGGTACTAGGATTACAAGGGTGTACCGCCACGCCCAGCAAGTACCATTATTATACAGGAAAAAAAAAAAATCCTGTACTCTCTTCATACTCAGCTATGGGTCTTTTTGTCTTTGTTGTCCAATTTGTCTTTTGTAGTTGCAGTAGACGAGTTTTTTTTTTTGTGTGTGTGTACACTGTTAATTCCCCTCTTACTTTGATTTTCATGTCATCCTATACTGTGTGACTTTTCCTGGATTGTGTCATATTCTGTCATACCATGTCATTATTTGCTTGACTACAACTCAACAGCGCTCACGGATGTGAGATCTGACTTGGGACCTGTGAGACCATTAGTGCTTGCTTTGGCTCATCCCCTTCTCCCCAACCAGGCAGAACCCTCCTGAGAACCCTCCTGGGTTTAGGTTTCATGTCAGAGGGTCCCTATGGCCCACCTCGTTCTGCTCCATGCTTTGGGGGCTTGGTTAGAGCAGACACACCTGCTTTCAAGTTCTGGCTCCTTCTCATCCTAGCTCCCTGGCCAAGTTCCTCCCCTTCCTTATCTGTAGGATGAGATAGGACGCGCCTCAGAATCTAGTTGTGTAAGGACATGAGGTTTCAGCGCCTGTTGCTGTATCTCTCCTGTGGGAAGCTCATCCACTTTTTGGCTTTCCGCCGTCTTCCCCAGGTCCCTCTTCTCAGGATGAACTGAATGCAGAATTTCTCTTTCTTGCAGGGTAAGATTTATTTTCCTCATGTGCTCTGGGACCTTAGTCAGAGATTCCTTTGTTTAATCAATACCTATTCAAGCCTCTTCTGGCCATTAAGCACTAGGAAAAGGGAGTGTGGTTAAAATTTGGTTTCTCGTTTGTGTGTGTGTGTGTGTGTGTGTGTGTGTGTGTGTGTGTGTGTGTTACCCCACAGGGATTGAATCCAGGGGTGCTCGACCTCTGAGCCATACTCTGAGACCTATTTTCAGGGTCTCACTAAGTTACCGTGTATGTCCCTCAAATCTGTGATCCTCCCATCTTAGCCTCCCAAGAACTAGGATTGTAGGCATGTGCATTGAACTTTATTGCTTTCTGTGGAATAGGGCTGCCTGTAAACCTGTTTGGGTCAACTCCTCAGTCCTTAGGCATTGACGTGTGTGTGTGTGTGTGTGTGTGTGTGTGTGTGTGTGTGTGTGGTGCCAGGGATTGAATCTAGGCATATTCTATCTCTGAACTATACTCCCAGCCCTAGTTTATTTTGAAACAAGTTCTCACTAAATTGCAGAGGCTGGTTGTGAACCTGAGATCTTTCTGACTCCCAAGGACTGGGCTTACAGGTGTGCACCACTGTGCCTGGCTCCTTCTTTGCTTTTTATCCACATTAGTAACCAGGTTTCTCTGAAGACCCATCTACTCTCTCCAGGGACATTTTTGTATCTTTTCCAGTCTGGGAAACAGTCTAGAAAAAAATAATGCTCCCTTGTCTAATAGTCTCTCTAGGAAATGGGAGGAGGCTGTGGTCACTTTAGAGGATTAATGGAATTAGATCCCTAAGTGCCTTCCCTCTGTGGTCATTTTCACTCGCAGAACTAAGTAGGGAGAGCTGACTTCAGGCCTATATTCCCGGGATGGGGAGGGGGCAGCTGATGGATGGTAACTGAAAAGGCCTAGCCACGTATTGACCTCCATAAACAGTAAGTGCTTGATTTTCCATTTATTTCTGTCCAGGGGGTGGACATTTTGTTTGACCATCAACTTCCCACTCATTGAACTTCCTGTTACTTGGTTTTGTGACCCACAGGGGTGTTTCCTCCAGTCTAGGGAGATGGAGTTCATTCTTATCATTGATTTGACAGTTAAACAGCTAGGTCCACTTTGCACACGGGGACGGGTGGTTTGTAGTGAGGAATGCTGCCTAGTGTTTGACATGCGATGATTTCTAAGGCTCCAAGCAGCGCCTTCTGCATGCCTGGCACTGTTGGGGCACAGTGGAGGGCCAGAAGTCATAGTCTGTGGCTACAGTGACTTGTAGTTGCATCTATAAGAGAATAGGAAGGACCTTAGTACCCTGGAATAACCTTAGTCTCTATGTAAGAGACCACGTGCCATAAGCAAAGAGAAAGTTTGGACGCTAGAAGCGGGATGGTCCCGCTTAAGCTGTTAATACAAGCTGAGCCATCCGGAGGAAGTCGCTTGCCCGCTCTGTCCCTTGGCTTCCTCACTTATATCCGGGGAGGATGAGACTTCTCTAACCTCACAACCTCACAACCTGGGTTGTGTGGAATATCTAATGAGCTAAGTGTAAAGAGCTCCAGAAAGGTTAGACTCGCTAATAATATCGGCAAGCAACTGGGTTTTAGGTTCTTGGTGGCCTCAGCCCCGCCGCCCCCCTTCTCCTCGAGATGTGTATTATTATGAGAGGCAGCTCAGGTGAAAGTCAAAAAGGCAAATAAACAGAACAGGGCAGGTGATCCATTAGCAAAGGTTTAATAATGAAAGGTGTTTCTCATCGTTGGAAATATTTCACGCCTGACAGGTCTTTTAAAACACCCCGAGGGAAGAAGCTCATTTGCATGTTAAATACTCACTGGCTCCTTATGGAAAACTCCCGCTTCAATCTATTTAGACACAGTTTGGCTCCTAGATCATCTATTTTATGTATTTTAATTTCTACTTCTTTTATTACCGAGGACATTTGTTTGAAAACTGAGTCTTGGGAGTGGTTGCTTTGAGGCCTCCACCTAGAGGTGGTGTCCAGGGCTGGCCTCCCTCCATCAGGGGATAGGTGTGGAGGCTGCTGCCACGGGAGGATGGGGCTCAGGGGAGCAAGTCCTGGGGGGTGGTGTTGAGGGTCGTGGGGGAGGATGGTTATGGGGCTGGTGGCCAGGGATATGTATTTTCATGTGGAACCTGTGTTGTTACTGGCTCTGCACAGGCCTCATGGGGCATCATTTACTCATTAATTAACTCACGCATTCAGTAAATGCTTTTGGAGTACCTACTGTGTGCTCAGCCAGGCTTTGGCCAGTTATAGCCTGAGGTCAACTCTGGTCCTGCCTGTTACTTACAGGTCCTCTCTGGTTGCCGTGTTCAGGCTTACTTGCATCAGAGGTAGTATGGCTTGCAAAGTCAAAAATAATTACTGTTTGGCCCTTTACAGGATACGCTGGCCCACTTCTGTTCTAGGCAGAGGGATCAGCAGGTGAAAAAGCTCTGAGGCGGCGATGGGCCTGGCATGTTCGGGAACTCGCAAGGAGGCAGTGCAGTTGGAGTGAGTGGGGGGAATGTGGAAGGAGCCGAGGCCCTAGAGGAGAGTGGGGAGGCAGGGCCCGTGGGGCTCCTAGGCTGTGCCAAGGCCTTGGCTGTCCCTGGGTGGGGTGGGAGCTCATAGCTGGACTTAAGTGTCCATGTTGGGAATACACAGGAACGGCTTACTCACGTTCATTGTTCATTAGCAGACTTACTGTTGCATATACCTGTAATTTGCTCTTGAAGTCTGTCTTAGGAAAATGGCCATAAACTCTGGCCTTGCCCAGCTGGATGCATCAGTGAGGTCCTGTAATCCCAGTACTTGGGAGGCTGAGACAGGAAGGTCGCAGGTTTGAGGCCAGTGCGCAGTAACTTAGTGGGGCCCTGTTTCAAAATGAAAAAAAATATTTTAGAGGTAGAATGACCCAGAGTTCAATCCTCAACACTAGGATAAATAAGTAAATAAGTAAGTAAGTAAATAAAGCATCCCATTTTATTCTTACAGTGACCTGTAATGTTGGTACGCTAAGTGCTCCCTTGAATAGATGGTCCCCGGGGCCCCCAAGAAGTCTGACTTATTTGAGGTCACACAGCTGGGCTTACCTCTATTTACCTATGCACCTTCTTAATGTGGGCCTCTCGGGATCACCCCCCTGGGGCCTCCTCACACTGAAGATCTAGGAGAGGGAGAGTGTGAGGAGCTGAGCTCACTCAGCCTCATTTGAGGACCACTTCTCTGTGTGATTAGGAACCTGTATTGTGGTAGAGACAAGCTTGCAGACCTGAGCCGGTGACCCCTTTCCACAGAAAATACTGTAGGCTGAGCCTGTAGGATGCAAGGTGAAAGGGTAGGGCTCGGTGGGGGCCTGCCAGAAGGTTAAGAGTGGGGCAGGCCAAATTCCTGGGAGTTGAGAGGGAGGGAGTCCTTTGCCAAAACCAACATTGGGTGAGGAGATAAAGAATAATGATGGAGGTGAATAGTAGCCGCTAACCTTGAGCAGGCAAAGTGTAGCTGCTCCCCTACTCTGCTATGTAGGCGGCATTTTGCTAAACATTTCACATGGAAATAGAGTTCTTCATAAAATAAAGACAAGAGATATAAAGAAAATATAGGGGGTACTAGAAAGCAAGGTTTAATTTTTTTTTTGATTTTTTTTCTGGCTTTATTGAGGTGCAATTGACAATAAAAATGGTATATATTTAGGATGTACATGTGATGATGGTATATGTGTATATATCACGTAATAACATACCAAATTAACCAACATTTCTATCACTTAGTTACCTTTGTGTGTGTGGAGGGAGGAGGACACTTACAATCTAATTCATATGAGTAAATGATATATAGTATGGTTAACGGCACATTCTATGCAGTAGCTCTCCAGAACTTATTCATATCATAACCAAAACTTTCTGCCTTTTGACCAACATCTCCCCATTTCACCTTATCCTTGGCAACCATTGTTCTACTCTCTGCTTCTGTGAGTGTGACTTCCTTAGCGTCTACATACAAGTGACAGAGTGCAGCCTTTGTCTTTCTGTGTTTGGCTTATTTTACTTAACATCATGTCCCCAGATTCATCCATGTTGTCACAAATGGTAGGTTTTCCTTCTTTTTTAAAAGTTGCTGAGTAGTATTTCACTGTGTCTATGTATCACAATCTTTTATTTATGGACGGACACTTAGATTGTTTTCACTTCCTGGCTATGTAAATAGTGCTGCATATTCATTTCATTTACAAATTCCACTCACAATGTCTTTCTTGTCAAGAGAGGAACTGATCCCAAAAGTTTGGTCAGTTAATTGAGTATTAATGGTTTTTGGAAATAAATGAGGTTCTTAAATGTTTTCTTGTGGAGTAGATTCACCCAGGTTGAGGAAGGAGAGGCCTGCTTTTGGGGATGGTTTCACTAGTGAATTTCTTTTTTTTTAAATTTTTAAGTTTTTGGTATTTGGGATTAACCGAGGGGCATTTTATCCTCAACTTACAGCCCTAGCTCTTTTAATTTTTATTGGAAATAGTGTCTTGCTAAGTTACTGAAGGTTTTGCTGAGTTGTTGAGGGTGACTGTGAACCTGGGATCCTCTTCTCTCAGCCTCCCAATGGGTGTGTACCACCACACCAGCTTCTTAGTAATGAATTTGAACAGACGAAACCTCTCTTTGTTAAAAAGAAAATGCTTAGAAGAGTTCTCAAACTTGAGCTTGTGTAAAAATCACGCATTCCCCCCCGCCCTTTTTAAAAATTTGAGATGGTATTTTGCTATGTTGCCCAGGCTGGCCTCAGATTTGTGATCCTCCCGTCTCAGTCTCCCTGAGTTACAGTCATCTGTAGCTAGGATTACAGATGGGTACCACCAGGTGGTTCAGTGGTCCATACAATACCCCAGCTGAGATGAACTGTACAGCCTTGCTTATTATGGTCTAGGGTGAGTCACAAAAGGAGAGCAAAAGAAACAGGTCAGGAAAAACAGAAAGGATAGAAGGAGGGAAACCATGCCTGGCTTCAGCTTACATTTTGTATTGTTTCTCTCTATACAACAGATAGGTGATTTTGGCATTTAGCATAATAACTTTTATATTTAGATTTAAACTTACCAATGAGTGTATGTGCATGCTACACCCTCAAACACTGTAGTTTAACTTTGCTTAACAAATGACGTGATATTAGGGTATTGGTATTTTGTGGCAGACATTTACCTCCACCCCTGAATCTGTGTTTATGTGCAGGTGCGTCAGGGATGATGCTTTAGTCCTGAGCTACATTTCTAGCCCTTTTTAGGATCTCTGAGGCTTGCTTCAACTTGAAATCCTCCTGCCATAGCTTCCTGAGTGTTAGGAAGGAAGTCCACACTACCGGTCCCTATAACATTTATAGGAAGTCCACTTCCTATATCCTGCTAACATTTCTTTCCTTGGTGTAGGCCATCAGAGCAGGGCTCTGCCTCTGCCATGGAGCCACACGCTCCTGCTTGAACGTTGTTTTTAATAAATCCTGTTTTATTGGATAGAAGGGAGGAAAGAAAGAAAATGAATAGAAAAAGATAACTTTGTGAATACTTAAAACTCTGAAATTCTTTTATGAGTACATGAATCAAAATAGACTTTAAAGAAAATGAAGACAAGGCAATTAGTAGCAAAAGTTTGTACACAAAGGGGAAACAGGCACAGAGCAGGAAGGCGATGGTTACAGACTCAGTCCAGAGCAGATGCGCTTGGGGTGGTGGCCTGCATCTTGCTGCTGTGTCTGCGCAGGGTTTATGCAGCAGGTGGCTTGGTGACACACTTCTGTGTGTAGCTTCTCCCCTGGCAGCTATAGCTGGGGAGACTTTAGTCTGATACAGAATGCTTAGAAGAAATAGCCTGCTGGGTATGGTGGCACACGCTTGTAATCCCCGTGCTTGGGAGGCGGAGACAGGAGGATCGCACTGCCAACCTTGTTGGCTTAGGAGACCCTGTTTCCAAATAAAAATATAAAAAATAGGTCTGGGAGTGAAGTCTGGAGGGTAGAAGGGTTTGTTTTCAGGAACCCTAGTACCACCAAAAAAAAAAAAAAAAAAAAAAAAAAAAGCCCACTGGATGCACTGGCTCTGAAGAATGACTTCATAGCCACCCAGTAAACTGAGAAGTTATAGGTAGGGTGTGGAAAGGTTGGAAATCATCTACATGTGGGGGGCTTCCTGGATGCTTCTGCCCAGCTGCCAATTTTGCTGGGCATGAAGGCTAATGATGCCTATACACGTGTGCTGCTATAATAATAAGTAGAGCTGGGCCTGGTGGCGCATGCTTGTAATCCCAGCATTTGGGAGGCTGAGACAGGAGGATCAGAGTTTGCCGACAGCCTCAGCTACTTAGTGAGGCCCTTTGCAACTCAGTAAGACCCTGTTTCAAAATAAAGAATAAAAAATAGGGCTGGGGTGTAGCTCAAAGGTAGAATGCCCCTGGGTTCCATCCCCAATACTGTAAAAAGAAAAAAAAAATGTTATAAGTAGCAGTGCTTAGCATGTGCTTCTGCACGTCCTGTGTAAAACAACACCATTCATTTCCCTGGAAACCCTAACCCCATTTGCTTTTCTTCTTAGCACTTAATAGTAGCTCTGATATTCCACAGAATACACATATATCCTTTTGCTTATTATCTGCAATCTCTCTAGAGTGTAAGCTCTCCACGGGCAGGAACTTGGTTTTATTTACTCCCTGCCATATCTAGGACAATGCCTGGCACTCTTTGAAGGAAGGACTTTGAGAACTACTGGTGCCATGTACTATGCTAAGCACATTATCTGACTTTATCCACATTATCCCATTTTATCCCAGAAGCTGTGAGGTGTCATCCTGTTTCATAAACGAGGAACTTGAGGCTCAGTGAGATTAAGAAAATCTCAAGTTGGTCATGGTGGCACATGCTTCTAGTCATTGTACTTAGGAGGCTGAGACAGGATAGTTGAGGACAGCCTCAGCAATGTAGTAAGACTCCTAGCAACCTAGCAAGACCCAATTTCAAAATAAAAAGTGTTGGGGTATAGCTTGGAGGTAAAATGCCCCTGGGTTCAATCCCCAGTAAAAGACACACACACACACACACACACACACACACACACACACACACACACAATGCTCTAAGGCCATATAACCTATGAATGGCTGAATTGGGATTTGAATCCTGGGTTGATTAAATGTGAAACCCTTAACCACCATTCTTTCTCAGCTTTTCTTTCTTCTGCAGGCTCAGGGGACATGGCTAGAAAGGCTCTCAAGCTCGCTTCCTGGACAAGCATGGCCCTGGCTGCCTCTGGCGTCTACCTCTACAGCAACAAGTATTTGGACCCTAATGACTTTGGTGCTGTCAGAGTGGGCAGAGCGGTTGCGACGGTAGGTTTTTCTCATTTTTTGGGGTTACGGAGGAATTGTGATATTATATGCAGGTGTTCCTGCAAATGTGTATTCTGGTCATATGTATGTGGAGTTACTGTATACCCTTACATGTGCCAGAGCTCCATCTACACAGTTCATTCCTGTACATGCCACCTCTGCCCTCCTGCAGTTAAATAGAATGGGATTGCACAGGCCTCTGTTGTGAAGCCTTTCTGTTTTAGGTTGTGTATCTTTTTTTTGTGTGTGTGCTACTGCGGATCGAACCCAGGGGCTACCTCCAAGCTGTATCCACAGCCCTATTTTATTTTTTATTTTGAAACAGGTTCACCTCTAAGTTGTTAAGAGTCTTGTCTTGCTAAGTTGCTGAGGCTGGCCTCAAACCTGCAATCTTCCTGTCTCAGCCTCCCAAATACTGGGATTACAAGCGTATGCCACCATGCCCAGTGTGTATCTTATTTAGTGATGACTTACAGGGGCAGTGCTCTCCGGCAAATGCTGACTTTTTCCTCAGGAAGGAAGCTCTGCAGATGAAATCCTAGCAGCCAACTTGATCTTGCTCCAGTGAAGCTAGTGGGAATAGTTCTGGATACATACTCAGTGGCTAGGCCTCGGAGAACTTGGAGAGTTCCCATCAGTCCCCAACTGATAGAGAATCTGAGCTGAATACCTGACCTTTAGTGGCTGTCTCCAGTGGCTCACTAGCAAGGAGCTCCTCAAAGATCATCCCATGGTTGGTAGATTGCCACATGCCTTGTGCGCTCTCACCCCCTTTGCCTGCTGCAGGTGAGCTCATCCTTTTTTCTCCTTGGTGTGGAAATGCATTGAGATACACCTGTGCTTTGATTGTCTCATACTTTCCCAGTACTCAGTGTTATCAGGTGTTTTCTCAAGCCTGGTTCAGAGGGGAAGCCACCGGTGTGGTGCCCGTCCTCAGGGCTAAGCTGAGTCACAAAGCTGGGCCAGACAAATAGAGTTTGAATAAACAGTGGAGAATATGAAACAATCCCTAGGTATTTGTAGAGTGCTGTTTTGGACTCAGCACTACCTTATATGCTTTGAAGGGTAGAGATGAACTGGTACCACGTAGACCTAGCTTTGAAGGAGCCACAGGTCAAGGAGTGTGTACACAAATAGGTTAAAAAGCAGTCTAAAAGCAGACATGGTGGTGAGAGCCTGTAGTCCCAGCTACTTGGGAGAATGAAGTGGGAAATCATGAGTTCATGAGTTCAAGGTCAGTTTGAGAAACAAGAAAACCCTGCCTAAAAAAAAAAAAAAAAAAAAAAAAAGTCAGGCATGGTGGTACACACCGGTAATCCTGGTACTTGGGAGGGTGAGACAGGAGGATCGCAGGTTTGAGACAGCTTCAGCAAGTAGTGAAACTCTTATTAACCTAGCAAGACCCTGTTTCAAAGTAAAAATAAAATGGGGCTGGGGATGTAGCTCAAAGGTAGAATGCCCCTGGGTTCAATCCCCAATATGAACACACACACACACACACACACACACACACACACACGCACACACACACACACACACACACAACACACACACGGCAATCTATAGCTCACATGTGTCAAGATTGCTGCAATAGTCAGACACAGAGTGATGCTGGGGCTTGGGAATCAGGACGAGTGTCCTGGGGAAGGAGGGTGTGGATGGTTGGAAAGAATTGGGGAAGTTATCAAGCTGTGCTTTATAAACCAGCCACTAAGCTGTACCTTCTTTAAAGGGGTCTCATTGTCAACATCCTGTACACCGCTCAGTGGCCAGGTCCTGCTGATGCTTGGTGTTTAATAAGTATAAGTTGAATGGAATTAAGCTTTAGGGAATGCAGACAAAGGAACAGCTTCTTTGATATAAATCTTGTAAGCTCCTTAATTTCTAGGGTCCTCAGTTGCTCAGTCCTAAAAACAAAGGGTTGGGCTTGATAAACCTCAAGGCTCCTTCATGCCTAAGATGTCTGGGAGCTTATAATTTTCTAATTCACTGAAGATAAGGGTTTCACTCCAGGAATTTTGGCCAGGAGATTGAGAATCAAGACTTAGGCTATTAGAACAAACATAAATATAAAATAATGTTTATTTGTGATATGGAGAAGTGGGATAAGTTTATCTAGTAGTATTATTTCAATGAATATTTACTGAGCACATGTCTATGTGTCTGGCAGTGTAAAAGGTATGGGGGTACGGGACTAGCCTTTTGCCTATAGAATTTCAATTCAGAGTTCAGAAACAAGGAATTAATTTAGACGGCAGTTTGTTATGATATATAATTGGGAATTCCTGGTGGATAGGGGCAACTTTAGATTGGGCCTCTCTGCAGAGGTGGGATTTGTGCAGTGGCCTGAGTGTCAGGAAGAAGCCTGCCAGGCTAAGATGGGGGCAGGGCATTTGAGGGGGGCTACTGACCCCTCCTGTAACCTAGCAGTCCATGTAAAGGTCCTGCAGCTGCAGGGTTTGGGCAGAGGTGTAATATTTGATGTCTGAGTACTAAGATCCCCCCTCCCTTGGTTCACAGACAGCTGTCATCAGTTATGACTACCTCACTTCCCTGAGGAGTGTCCCCTATGGATCAGAGGAGTACTTGCAGATTCGATCCAAGGTAAGGGACCGATGGGACCCAACCGAGCCAGGCAACTTCTGGATAAGTCTTAAGTGGTTGCACAGCTAGCGGGCTTCTTGTGGGCAGCTGGAGGTGGGCAGAAGACTGACTGGTATGGACATGGGCATCCCGGGCCACGGGGTTTGGAAGGAAGGGGAAGAGGGCTACCTCTTCCTTCACGAGAGGCTGCCAGACCTGCATCTGGCTGGATGCCCTGGTGCTTCTGGGGAGGCTGGTGTGTGGGATGACTCCAGAGGGAGGTAGGCTCTGTCCCTGAGGCAACTCAGCTGGCTTTGACACTGAGTTGTTAGGCAAAACCCAGTTGGAAGAGGTTAATTGCCTTCCTGTCTTCTAGGGGGAGCCCTTCAGAGGCCTCTCGTAGGGGTGGAGCTGTTGACCCCATCTGTCTTCTTACTTGGTACAGGATAGGTGATGTAGATGCTACATCTAGATATTCCAGAGAGATGAGAGATCACCCAAGAGGATGCTTTTGTGATATGTGTAGGTCGAGCTTGAGGTCAGGATAGAGACTTCTGGCTCCTCGGAAAGGTTTGTAATAGACTGGCTTGTCTTGGCTCAAGTGGTCCCCTCAGCCTAGAATGTGCTTTTGCCTTGAAAAATTCTTAGTCATCCTTCTGGATTCAATTCGGACATTCCTCTCTGACACTTTTCTCCCCGTGCATCCTTTGTGGATGGGGTAATTGATTTTTAAAATTTTATTTAAACTTTTCATTATGGAAATTTCAATCATCTACAGGAGTAGAGACGAATATAGTGTACTCCCATTCACTTGTCTTTCAGGTTGAGAAAGTATGTGCTTATTTGTCATCCACTCCCTCCTTCATTTATTCAGTCTTTAATTTTTAAAAATTCACTTCTTCTTCTTCTTCTTCTTCTTCTTCTTCTTCTTCTTCTTCTTCTTCTTCTTCTTCTTCTTCTTCTTCTTCTCCTCCTCCTCCTCCTCCTCCTCCTCCTCCTCCTCCTCCTCCTCCTCTTCCTCCTCCTCCTCCTCCTCCTTCTCCTCCTCCTCCTCCTCCTCCTCCTCCTCCTCCTCCTCCTCCTTCTTCTTCTTTTTTTTCTCCTCCTCCTCCTCCTCCTCCTCCTCCTCCTCCTCCTCCTCCTCCTCCTCCTCCTCCTCTTCTTCTTCTTCTTCTTCTTCTTCTTCTTCTTCTTCTTCTTCGTGGTACTGGGGTTCCTGAAAACCCTTCTACCTCCAGGCTACACTCCCAGACCTATTTTATACTTTTTTAAAAAAATTTGGAAGCAGGGTCTCTTAAGCCAGCGTGGCTGGCTTCGAACCTGCGTGATCCTCCTGTCTCCTCCCCCAAGCATGGGGATTACAAGCATGCACCACCATGCCTGGCTAGAAATTTCTTGATTTCACCTCTTACGTCTTCTATTACCCGTTCTTCATTCAGAAGTGTGGTGTTCAGTGTCCACATATTTATGTTGTTTCTCTAGGTCTTCTTATAGTTGATTTCTAGTTTCATTCCATTATGGTCTGAAATGACACAGGGAAGTATGTAACATTTTTTGAATTTGCCAGTGCTCATTTTGTGCCCCAGGATGTGATCTATTTTGGAGAAGGTTCCGTGAGCAGCTGAGAAAAATGTAAACTCCACTGTAGTTGGGTGAAATATTCTATATATGTCCAACAGGTCCATTTGATTAATGGTGTTCTTTAGTTCTGAGGCATCTTTACTGACCTTTTGTCTGGAAGATTGGTCTAATGTTGTGAGAGGTGTGTTGAAGTCTCCCAGTTTTATTGTATTGGGATTTATGTGTGACTTAATGTCACAAAGAGTTTGTTTTATGAAAGTAGCTGCACCTATGTTTGGGGCATAGATGTTGATTATTGTTATTTCCTCTTGCTGGATTATTCCTTTTACCAGTAACATATGACCTTTTTTGTCTCTTCTAATGAGTTTGGGCTTGAAGTCTAACTTGTCTGATATCATCGTTGCTATTCCTGCTTGCCTTCGAGTTCTGTTAGCATGAATTACCTTGTTCCATTATTTTTTGCCATGTTGATTTACTTTCAATGTCTAATTTGGTCTTTATTCTCCTTTATTTAGCTACTTTTTTAATGTGATTCATCCCTTCGTGGAATAATTTTTTCTTTGTGTAATGTTTAAGTATTTTCTGTAGTGCTGGCTTTGTATTCATGTCTTCTTTTGATGTCTATCTCGGAAGATTTTTATTTCTCTTTTGAATTTGAAGCATAGCTTTGCTGGATATAGCAACTTTGGTTGGCAGTTTCAGGGCTTGGAATGACAGGTTTTAGAGTTTGTGCTGAGAAATCAGAAGTCATTCTGATCGGTTTACTTTTAAATGTGACCTGACAGTTTTCTCTTGAGGCTTTTAAAATTCTGTACTTGTTCTCTATGTTAGGCATTTCAATTACAGTGTGGTATGGAGGAATTTTTTGATCTTGCTATTTGGGCTTCTGGATGTCCACCTCATTTATACGATTTGGAAAAATTTCTGTTATTGTTTCATTGAAAAGGTTATCCATGCCCTTAGCTTGTATTTTGTAGTCCTCTTTGATCCCAGTGATTCTTAGGTTTGATCTTTTTTTTTTTTTTGGTGGTACTGGGGTTCCTGGAAACCCTTCTACCTCCGGGCTACACTCCCAGACCTAATTTTTATATTATTTTTATTTGGAAACAGGGTCTCTTAAGCCAGCAAGGCTGACTTTGAACCTGCGTGATCCTCCTGTCTCCGTCTCCCAAGCGCAGGGATTACAAGCGTGCACCACCACGCCCAGCAGGTTTGGTCTCTTAATTTGACCCAGATTTCGTGCGGATCATGGTTTGTTCGTTTGTTCATTCGTTCCATCCATCCTTCCTTCCTCCCTCCCTTCCCCCTCTCTCTTTCTCTCTTTTATTTTTTGTGGTACTGGGGATTGAATGCAGGGATATTTTACTCCTCAGCTACAACACCAGCCCTATTTTATTTTTATTTTGAAACAGAGTCTTGCTAGACTGATGAGAGTCTCACTACTTGCTGATGCTGTCCTCAAATCTGTGATTCTCCCGTCCAGTCTCCCAAGTACTGGGATTAAAGGTGTATACCACTATGCCAGGCTTCTTTTTTTTAATTGCTGACTGAATGTTTAAGATTATATATCCAATTTTCCAGGCATGAATGTCTGTTTTCTACATGGTTTTAGGTATTAGTGAGACTTTGAACTGAATTTTTTTTTTTTTTTTTTGGAGGTACTAGGATTCTTGGAAGCCCTTCTACCTCCAGGATACACTCCCACGGGCTACACTCCCAGACCTATTTTTTTTTAACTTTTTTTTTTTTTTTTTGAAACAGGGTCTCTTAAGCCAGTGCGGCTGGCTCTGAACCAGCGTGATCCTCCTGTCTCCGCCTCCCAAGCGCAGGGATTACAAGCGTGCGCCACTACACCCGGCTCAACTGCATTTTTTAAAATTTGATTTGTATTTTTCATTTCCATGATTTCTGTTTGGTTCCTTTTTTAGAATTTCTTTTTTATTGAAATGTTGTTTCCCATCCTGAATTTCTCTCTTGGTTCATTCCTTAGGTCTTGTTTTAGTTTATTGATCATTTTAATAATCTTTTTTTTTTTTTTTGGTATTCTTTCTCTGGGATTTCTTTTACTTCAGTTTCTGTGGATTTAGTTACAGGGCAGGGGTTGTAAATATTTGGAGGCATCTTGTTAAGCTGTTTCCTCATATTTTCAGAAGTCTTAGATTTGTGCATCTGTCAGGGTGGATTCATTTTTTCTCTTTAATGTGGGGATCCTTTGGCCAGTAGTTATCTCCTTACCCTAAGTCCTGGACTGACTGGCTTGAACACATCCAGTCAGCGTAATCAAGAGTGTTGATTGCTCTGAGTGTGGTGGCGCATGCTAGTAATCCCAGCACTTGGGAGGTTGAGACAGGAGGATTGCAGGTTTGTGGCTAATCTCAGCAATTTAGTGAAGCCCTCCACAACTTTGTGAGACATTATTTCCAAATAAAGAACAAAATTGGGCTAGTGGTGTAGCGTAGAGGTAGAATGCTCCTGGGTTCCATTCCCAGTATCACACACACACACATACACACAGTACACACATGCATGCACACAAATATGTTAATTGCAACCCTCAATGCATTTTTTTGTGTGGTACTAGGGATGGAATCCTGGGGCCTTCTACCTCCGACCTATATCCCAGACCCATTCTATATTTTATTTGGAAACAGGGTCTCACTAACTTGCTGAGAGCCTCACTAAGTTGCGGAAGCTGGTTTCCAACCTGTGTGATCCTCTTGTCTCAGCCTCCCAGTGCTGGGATTACAAGAGTGTGCCACCATGCCCAGCTCAATGCCTTTTTATAAGAAGAGAGTTCCCACAAGTAACAGTGGCAGTTTAAAAGCAAACTACCTATCAACATACACTATGAATGTAATCACTAGAGATCTCCACAACTCTATTAACCAAGGAGAAATGAGGCTGAGAAATAATGTAGAGTAAGTTGAAAAGATTATGTACTAATGATTGTATACTAAAATTGAATTGGAAGTGTGGATAAAAATAACAGAAATAGCAAGAAAAGAAAGAAAAAGGAAAGAAGAAAGAGGGTAGGGGAGAGAAGAGACAGAAGTTAAAATGTGGAGAGTAAAATGGATGTAAGAGAGTGGGAATTGTGATGGTAGAGAGAAAAGGACATGTTGAGAGAATCTATTTCATGGAGAGAATACATAGAGTTAGCTCTCAGACATAAGAGAAATTGTGGGGAGACACCACTATTTAGTTAATTTCAATCAGTTAATGCAACAATTATACAGATGCTTGATTTTCTTCTTGCTGAAGCTTTTGAAATAGAGGCCACTCTTTCTGGGCTTTCAATTTCAGAAGCTCCCAACTGTGAGGGAGCTAATATGGTGCAAATGTTGTGTTGCGTGTTGTTTTCAGCTCTGAGTCAAACCAGCCATACTTGTTGGGTGGACGAGTCTGGTGACATCTCTGCTGTGGGGGAGGGTGGCAGGGGACATTGTCTACTTCAGAGCATATTTCACTCTCAAAATGGCTTTGTTGTTGTGTCTGGGGCAGCGTGCAAGTCTGATAGTGCTGCTGCCTGTCTCCGTTGCTTGCTCTGTCTAGAGACTAATCTGGGTTGAATCGCACCCCTCCTTCTGAGAGCCCTTGCTGAGTAGGGGGTGAGGGACTCATCAGCGTATCCTCTTGCCCTTGCCGAGCATGGGAGAGGTGGCTTAAACGTCTCTGCTTTCCACCTGACTCTGATGTGACCCAGTTTCTTGCCCCTGTCAGCCACACTCTTTATTCTGGAAATCAGACTGCCAGTTTCATAAGAAAATGCTCTTTGCTTTTTTCTGTGGACTGATCCACTGACCACTCTGAGTTTTCCCCAAGATGGGGTCTCTCTCTTCCATGTTCAGATTATCCCACGGTGCGGGTAAACTGAGACCGTGCAGTTGCTTGGTCTCAGTTTGCCATTGCAGAACTGCTGTTTTAATTCACTCTTGGGCAGCTGCTATGGCATTGTGAGTTCCTCTGATCTGCCATATTCTCTCAATCAGAGTAACCACAATACTCTGATCATAACTAACAAGATGATTAATTTTTTAATAAACTCTAATTGCTAGTTCATGTTCAAATTTCCCTTGTCCCCCAAATGTCTTTTTGTAGTTGGTTTGTTCCAATCTGGATCCAACGAGATGCATAGATTGCATTTGTTTAACATTTCTAAAAATCCGTAACATTTTCTCTCCCTTCCTTTTTTATTTTTATTTATTTTTTATTTAGCTATTTGCTTGTTGAAGAAACTGGATCATTTATCCTGTAGAATTTCCCCCATTCAGGATTTGGCTGATTGCATTCTCAAAGTGTTGTTTAATGGGAAATACATTCCAGTGGCATGCAATTCAAAATTTATAATATTTGAAAAAGACAAAATGACCCTTCTACCCTTGTTCTTCAGGTACCCAATTTTCCTGCCTGGAGGCAATCATTATTTCTTATGTATCCTTCCAGAGGTACCTTCCTACTTGAATTTAACGACTCTATCTTTATTCCTGCCACAGTGGTAGTGGGTTACATGTCGTGCTCTCTTTTTAGACTATTGGTTCCCTTAGGCCAAGGTCTGAGGCTTTCCTTTTGATATTCTGTCTTTAGTTATGATGCCGACTATGGAGTGGACTTAGTGTCCATTCCATTACCAGGCTATACTCTATCAGCTCCTGCCTTTAGAGAAGCCTCAGAAAGAGTACAAGGTTTGTAGTGAGAAGACCTGGGTTTGTGCTTGGGCCTTGGGAAGGTCACCCAGCCTTTTGGAACTGCCATTTTCCTTGTCTGTAAACTAGAGATGCTAATACCACTTACTGAGCATTATATAGATAATATCTGAGATTGTACCTTGTGAAATGTAGAGCTAATATGAAAACTAGTCAGGTGTCTTCTAGAAGGATTGCTCTGTGGGCAGAGACTTGGTCTGTGCTATGTATCTCTAGGTCTGCAACACTTATACAAGTACTCAGGACACAGTTGGTTCTGAATAAAGGCTTGTTGAACAGATGAATAATACACACACACACACACACACACACACACACACACACACACACATATATTTTTTTTAGTACTGGGGATGGAACCCAGGGGCATTCTACCTCTGAGCTACACCCCCAGTCCTATTTTTTATTCTTTTTTATTTTGAAATAGGATTTCACTGAGTTGCAAAGGGCCTCACTAAGTAGCTGAGGCTGTCATCGAACCATGATCCTCCTGTCTCAGTCTCCCGAATACTGGGATTACAAGCGTGCACTACCGTGCCCAGCTAAAATATTATTATTTTTTATTGGAACATCTCAAAGCTCCTGCCTCTGAGACTTAATCGCCCCCATCTTTGCCCATCTCCTTTCTCCATATAACCAGTGCTGTGGGCCTTGGAACCCAGTGTGACGTTCTGCAGGGAGGTCTAGCACAGAGACAAACAGAGGGGCAAGGCCACTGCTTGGGGGGCTCTGCAGAGCAGGGATGAGGGGTGTAGTGAAGACAGTTGCCTTTAATGTGTAGGTCGCCTGAAAGACAGCGGTGCTACTGCTCCTGGAGAAGCTGACAGCTTTGGGAATGTGGTAAGGAAAGCACAGCCTGGCATTTGATGAGAGGGCAGCGCGTGGTGGCTGGATTCACCAGATAACGGTGCAGGCTGGTCCCCAGGAGTTGTGCCTGGGAAGGGGAACTGGCTGGCACGATAGGGCACGAATAAGTCCTTTAGGAGTGTTTTCTAGAACCATTGGAGTGCTTATCCGTTCTCATCATTGTGGCTGATAAGAGAATGAGTGAGGGATAAAATATAATTATCTCACCTGTCACGCCAGCACCTCCAGGTTCCAGAGTTTGTCAGAGCCAGGAGACTAGCACAGCAGGCAGTGACTTGGAGAAGCACTTTCAAGGTTGGCACTGGCCGGCTCGGCCCCCAGTGACTCAGTTCTTCATCGGGTGGGCAGGGAGCCAGCTCGAAGAAGTAGGTTCTAGGGCAGCGTGGCATGGGGAGGGGCTCAAGTGCTTTGGAGAACTGGATTCCTGGTACCTAGGATGCTTCTAAGCTGAAATGTGCCTGACCTTGCCTGTTTATAAACAAAAGGAAGTCATCACTGGTATAGATGTCCAGGCAAAGGGATGGGGTTGCAGGGTGGAGTTGGTTCTGGCTGAGGGGTTGGGATATATATAGTGGATATTTGTTAATTTTGCAGCTCAGGAGCCATTCTCATTGTGGGTAATGGTATCCAGACTTTCCATTGGGAACCAACCTTTCTCAGGTACACTGTATAAAATTTGGCTAGGGCTAACCCCAGCCCTATTGTTTTTTTTTATTTTGAAATGGGGTCTTCAAGTTGCTAAGAGCCTCACTAAGTTGCTGAGGCTGATCTTGAACCTGCAATCTTTCTGTCTCAGCTTCCCAAGTTACAGGGTTACAGGCATGTTCCACTATGCCCAGCCTATTTCCACAATTATATAATTATTTTTATCAGTATGAATTCATTGGCTATTTAGCATATTTTATGGGTTAGCAGTCCCAGATACAATTCAGGTAACTCTTAATCTCTATATCTAAAAGAACCACTATTTATTTTGTTGTTTAAATGGTTCCAACTGTGGCCATTGGGAGCTCCTTCAACTCAGCTCTGGTGGGCTTTAGATATGCACCCATAATGTCTTGAGCATTGTCTTATTTTCTGGTACCACAAGGTGCTCCAGGCTCATCTTTTATTTTCTTTGCTCCATCCCTGGAATCAATTACTTCTCCAAGGAGTCCTGGTTCTTTTATTTGAAGAATGGTAATTAGAGGCCAATACTACATTTCTTTTAGGTTCTTCCAGGAGACAGAGCGAGAAAATATGTGTATGTATATGAATTCCTGCATACACACATATCTGTCTATTAATAAGCCCTGAGTTCACACTTAGATCTCAGGTTCTAGTCCAACACCACAGAGTCCATTTCACTTTCTCCTTTTCCTTATATGTCATCTCTTTTTCTGACAGTGAGAAACCTCCCTCTTATTATCTATAACATACTTACCTATTTGTTCAGTGGTAGTATACCCTAAAATAGCTCAGACCCCTGAGGCATACAGGAGCAGAGAGTGGCATAAGATGCAGTGCTGTTGGATAACTTCAGGTGATATTAAAGCTGAGTTTGGAAAGGTGGGCCTCATTGAAACATGTAGCAATTGGGACAAAGTGATTTTGGTTTAGGTTGATGGAAGGATTATGGGACTGACTGTAAGAAACAGAGATTAGTTCAGTGTTACTGGAGTCCAGGGTGTGAGCAAACAAAGAGGCAATTGACAGAGTTAGAGCCAGCTCACAGAGGGCTTGAGGCTGGGTTTCCTACCACAGAGAGTAGGGAATCATGGGGAATTCTTAAGTACAGTTTTATTAAGCTTTCAATAAATGAGAATGCTTAAAGTTATCAGCTTTTGAATAGTTTTTCAGCTTTTCAGCATCTGTGTCAGATAATGACAATGGGAAGAGTGCCTGGTTGACAGAGAGTGAGAGAAAGGGAGGGAGGGAGGGAGAGAGAGAAGGAGACAGATGGGAAGAAGGGAGGAAGGGAATGGAAGAGAGACAGAGAAAGAGAGGAGGAGGAGGAGGAGGAGGAGGAGGAGGAGGAGGAGGAGGAGGAGGAGAGCTGGGTGTGGTGGCGCACGCTTGTAATCCCAGCATTCGGGAGGTGGAGACTGGAGGATTGAGGTTCGCAGACAACCTCAGCTGCTTAGTGATGCCCTTCATAACTCAGTGAGACCTTGTTTCAAAAATAAAAAGACTAGCTAGGCGTGGTGGCGCACACTTGTAATCTCTGCGCTTGGGAGGCGGAGACAGGAGGACCACACAGGTTTGAAGCCAGCCGCGATGGCTTAAGAGACCCTGTTTCCAAATAAAAATATAAAATAGGTCTGGGAGTATAGCCCAGAGGTAGAAGGGCTTCCAGGAAACCCAGTACTACCCCCCCCAACACACACACACACACACACACACACACACACACACACACACACAAAAAGACTAAAAAAATAGGGCTGGGGTTGTAGCTCAGAGGTAGAATGCCCCTGGGTTCTATCCCCAGTACTGGGAAAAAAAAAAAAAAAAAAAAAGAGGAAGGAGGAGGAAGAGGAGAAGGAGGAAAAAGTAGCAGTGAATCACTTTTCCTTCCTTAACCAGAGTCACAGAGATATAATATAGAAAAGGACCTTGTCTGCTCTGTGACTATGAAGCTTTTTAGCTGAACTCAAATTCTTGTTACCTTGCAGGCCATTGGCCCCTGTGGTATGAGGTGCTTCAGGTCATGGCCATGTGTGTGTGTCCTGTTAGTTACTTATTCTTCGGATTTGAGGAGGTAAGGATTAATACCCTTTTCTTCCTTGCTTGAGAAGCTGGTGGAGAACCTCTGTGGGCAGAGATGCAGGGCTCAGCCAGGTAGAGGTCAAAGTGTCAGCTTTATTGTTGATACGTGCTGGGCTAGAGCATGTGGTTGGGTTTGGAGCAAGTGGGCTTGCTGAACTTCACCCCTAAAAGATAAATTTCCTAGCCAAGTTTCTTACAGGTGGCCCACACCTGTAATCCTGACACTTGGGAGGCTGAGGCAAGAGGATTGCAGGTTCAAGGCCAGTCTTAACAACTTAGTGAGATTCTTAGCAACCTACCAAGACTCTGTTTCAAAACAGAACAACAAAAAAAAAGAGGGCTGGGAGTGTAGCTCAGAGGTAGAATGCCCCTGGGTACACACACACACACACACACACACACACACACACACACACAGACTTATTACTGTTCTGGTGAGCATTCGTGCAGCTATAATCTAAGAGACTGACCATCTAACTTAGAGGAAAGAAGATTCATTTTCTTAGGGGTTTGGGTTCAGTCCGTGTGAGGCCGGGGACCGTGGATCTCAGGGTATGGTAGCTGGAAGCAGAAGGAGAGTGTGTGGGCTGTGCTCACATCATGGGGGCCAGAAACAGAGAGGGGTGGGGAGAGAGAGAGAGCGAGCGAGCGCCAGTGAGTGCTTTACCTGCCTCAGTCACCCAGATAAATCCATTACAATGGATTCATCCACTACGGGGTTTACAACCCTCATGACTCAATTACATCAGCTCCAAATATTAATAAACGAGCTCTTGGGCACATTTTATATAGGACAGTTACCTCAGGGCAAGCCTCTTGGGTCGGGGCGCAGGGCTGCCTCTTAGGCTAAGGAGGAGCTGAACACCAGGGCTCCACAGCTAAGAAGATTCCAAGAGGGGAGGGGAGCAGAAGGGCCGAGCTGAGTATGCTGCTGCTTCTCCCACACTCTCTAGTCCAACTGGTGATTCCCTCTCCCACAAAGGGCTGGGAGAGAAGAGAAGTCAGCAGCAGCTTCCCCTGAAGGGCTCCCTCCTTGTGCTGTGTGAAACTTAAGATAGTTCTCTATCAGTCCCTAGGCAACAGGGGAGGTAGCCCTGAGTTTGCTTGAAGGAACATTTATGTCACCAAGTTCTGCCAACCTTTACACCTAACCTTGGTTGGGGCATGGGTGGCTTCAAGTTTGCATATGAGACATTTTATCATTAGCAACGTGTATATTTAGAGGGAGGGGGTCAGGTGCTTCAGAGCCATGGGATGTGGAAGGACATGTGGGGGCAAAAGGACTCCATTTCTGACCAGTGGATATGGGCCAGAGGACTAGAGTAAGAGGCTAAGGTGTGGTGTTGACTCTGTAATGACTTCTTTGAACATAGGCATCAGCTAGCTCAACCTCTAGTTTGTGGTTGTGGATTGGAACCCAGGGAGGTAGTATAGTTCCTTTCCCTGCCCCAGGTGTCATTTTGACGTTTAGGTCTTGTTCATACGTGTGTTCTTTGTGCTTTAAACTCCTTGTTTTTCTTCTTTTGACCTGGGGGAGAGCACCAGTCGGGTAGAAAGTAGAAGTTAAGATGCCCATGCGGTAAGCTCTTGCCAACTGGCTGCTGCTGGAGGTGTTCACACCTTCTACCCTCCACCCCCTGGGACTCCCCATGGCTGCAGCTGAGCTCCTGCCTGGGGTAGGCTTTGGAAGCATGGAAGAAGAGGAAGAAGGACCCTAGAGCTTCCTAACTACAAGTTTTTTTTTTTCCTCTCATTTAATCATTCAGCCAAACATTTAATTCAACGAATATTTGGCATTTACATTCTCTAGTGGAGGGGCTTACAGAAGGAATTCCTTCCTCAGAAGGAATTGGTAGATACTAGCTCTCTATTTCAGGAAAAGGGCTTCCTATTCAGCTGTTGAACAACTGGCAGTTTTAAGAACAACTCTCCTGCCAGCCTAGCAAAGGTATGGTCATTCAGAAAGCATTTTAGGTCTATGATCCCAACTTGGTGGGAGATGTTGGGAGGAAGGGTTGGGGTGGGGCTGAGGCAGGAGGATAGCAAGTTTGAGGCCAGCCTGGGCAACTTAGTGTGATCCTGTCTCAAAATAAATAAAAAGGCTAGGGCTATAGCTCAGTGGTAGAGTATTCCTGCATTCAATCTGCAGTATAAAATGAATGAATGAATAAATAAAATAAAAATAGAAGAATCTTTTTTTTTTTTCAGTCCTGGAGATAAAACTCAGGGGCATTCTATCTCCAAGCTACAGCCCCAGCCCAACTTTTTATTCTTTATTTTGAAACAGGGTCTCACTAAGTTGCAGAGGGCTGCACTAAGTAGCTGAGGTTGCCCGCGAACCGCGATCCTCCTGTCTCAGCCTCCCAGGTCCTGGGATTACAAGTGTGCGCCACCGCACCCTGATTTAGAAGAATCGATTTAAGGGTCTTATTGATCTGCAAAGGAATCAAACTGGGTCTTCAGGAATATTCTCTGAACCTGGAGACATTTCCTTACTATTCTTCCATCCTTCTGCTATCTTAATCAATTTGAACTTAGCCATTCTGGGCCTGCTCCATGCCAGGTATTGTGTGAAAGGCTCAGAGAATGTAAAGGGAAACAAGATTTGCTTGCTTTCTGCCCTTGAGCTGCTCATAGTCTGGCTGGGCAGAGGGAAGCTGCCATGAGATCACCAGCCTCAGAACGAGAGCTGTGTCTTCATTGTAGCTCTGGTTTCTGGTCTGGAGTCACATCATGGCTTTTGACCCCTAATTGCACCTAACTCCCAGCCAAGAGGAACCTGAGAAGGAGGCTTCCTCTGGAGCAGCGGGTGCTCTCTAATTGTGCTGTTGTTATTTTACATTTGCATCATTTGCTGACCTGGTGTGAAAACTTTTCAGTGAGTGAAAATACATGGCGCCCCTCAGACCCCCTCTTGCTGCCCTTATTTGTCAGTTGAGATGTTTGCCTGAGAGTGTTCTGCACAGAGGAGGAGGGAATTGAATCCTTGCTATCTAAAAACCTTGCCTCGCTTTCTTGGAGTTTGTGATAATTTCTGCAAGGGTGTGAGCTGCATTTAATGTGTTCTGGTTGGGTCATCTAAGGATCAGGCCTTTGGAATAAGGGAGGCTGTCTGTGGTCCAGTCCAGCACCTCCTTCTTGATTTTCTTTGTACCAAATCTTTCTGAGTGTTGCAGATCTGTGCAATTCTCTGCATTGGTTCTGACCCCCAAATCTATTCGGATTTTGGGAGACTTCTATAGAAATGGGTTCTTGAGTCTTGATATGGTGTAGGAGAGACTTTGTAGGGCCCACTACCATCAGTAGGTATCCTGGGAAAGTGCATTGTGACTGGTGTGGTGGCTTCTCTATAGGTCCTGGGCAAACAAGGGGAGGCCAGTTACCTGCTTGGTCTAGACTTGATAGTAGTCTATAGACCATGGCTAATAATGCATCTTCTTTTGCATATCTGTATATACAGTGTGCTTAAAAATATGAACTATTTAAGACCTAAGAAAAAGTCTAAAAAAAAAAACCCCAAACAATTCAGCACCCAGTTTCAGAAATAATACCTTTCCTATACAATTGTAGCCTCTAGGTATTTCTTCCCTGATTTTAGCCTTCTTCTTACGTAGACAGAACAAGCACTGGCCTGAATCCATTCTCACGACCGCATATTTCTTTCTCAGTAACTAACTACTCAGGTGTTTCTGTGATCTTGTTCATTCCGTTGACTCTTTTCCCTTTACTTGATTTTTTTTTTTTTTTTTGGTGGTACTGGGGTTCCTGGAAGCCCTTCTTCCTCCGGGCTACACTCCCAGACCTATTTTATAGTTTTGAAACAGGGTCTCTTACGCCAGCACGGCTGGCTTCGAACCTGCGCGATCCTCCTGTCTCCGCCTCCCAAGCGCGGGTATTACAAGCGTGCGCCACCACGCCCGGCTCCTTTACTTGATTTTGTTTCAAGCAAAACATCAGTGAAATTACAGGTCTGATTGTTCTCTCTTGGTCTATTGAATGCATATGAAAATAAATGTTCTGGGTACTACCTGAAATTGCCTTTGTGCCGCTTTTTGCACGCTATTGCTGGTACAGGGCTGTGCTCTGAGAGGCAGAGCTGCACCTTCTGTAGCGGATGCTGGACCAGACTCGGGCTCACACCTGCTGTTGCCTTGATCTTTCCCCTGCTGGATCTGGCCACTCTTTTTCTAGCTTTTCTCTTATTTCCTGGAGGTGCTGTGGGCTCAGAGATGTCTGATAGGATGGGATTTGCCGATGCTCTGAAGCAGTGATCCCTCTCTAAAAGCCATGGTTGTAATAAAACAAAGCAACCCCCCGGATTTCTGGCGGAGGGGGCTGTAGCTGTGGGCTGGGCATCTCTCCATACTCATGGTCATGAGTACCGCCATCAGCAGTTCCCCTGTGTGTGTTAGCATCCCTCACCTGCATGTGCTTCCTGGATGTGTGGGGCTGGCTTTCGGCTGCCACACAGCTCCTCTCCACCTGCCCTTGTCCCTGGGCTCTGTAGGGTGAGAAGGGCAGAGCCCTACTCCCCAGAGGTGCTGCTGCACTGAACGTTTAACTGCACCCAGTACACTTGGTGGGGATCAGCTGGAGAAGCCTCCGTGTGCCAGTGTCCGCTGCGCTTGCTCATCCCAGACCCCATCCCTGGCTAGCTGTGGCTGGCTTTCTTATTCCTGATCACTTCCCTACTGAAAATCTCCTGCAGTCTCCTGGCCTGCCCAGGATTGAGTGTTCCCACCTCTGCTAAGAGGAGTGAGAGGAAATGAGGTGAAGCTACAGGAGGAGGGACTCAGGAGGGACTCAGGGCAGACAGGAGCGAGGACCTCTTCGAGGGGAAGGTAGCTTAGTATCGGCGTAGGTTATGCAGGAGCGTTGAAAACTCTCAACCTGGGAGGGCGGCTTTCCAGAAGCAGGAGCGGTTCCGTGTCTGGCATGGACGTGAGACTGTGGCAGCTCCCTGGCGACTTCCGACCTGTCAGACCATCAGTCCCCTGGGAGTGTCATAAGCTGCAGAATGCCAGACTCCATATATTCAGATTCACTGTCAGTGCACTGAAGCCTGTGTGACCAGTAACTGCAGGGCAGGCACTGTGCTAAGGGCTCTTGAGTATCTCATTTAACTCTCGCAAGACACCGTTGTTATCATCCCCACGTTAAAGATGGAGAAACTGAGCCATAGACCAATTAAGTGACTTGTCCAAGGGTCCACAGCGAGTTCCTGGATGTCCAAGGGTCCACAGCGAGTTCCTGGATGTCCAAGGGTCCACAGCGAGTTCCTGGATGTGCTAATTTCTTGTCATCTCCGTGATGGTAAACATGTGTATTCTCCTGTATTTCTGGAAGCCAGAGGTCTGGACTCAGAGTACTGACAGGGTCATGTTATCTTTTTTGGGAAGGGGGAGCCTCTAGGGAGTAGTTCTCCTTTCCAACAGTTCCAGGTGTTTCCAACGACAACATCACCCCAACCTCTGCCTCGTTTCCATCCATCTGTCCATCCATCCATCCTGGGGATTGAACCCAGGGGCATTCTTCTTCTGAGCTATACTCCCCTGCCCTATTTTATTTTTATTTATTTTATTTTATTTTATTTTTTGGTATTGGGATTAGACCAAGGGTGTTCTTCCTCCAAGCTATACCCCCAGCCCTCTTTATTTTTTGAAACAGCGTTTTACTAAGTTGCTGAGGTTGATCTCAAACCTGCGATCCTCCTGTCTCAGCCTCTTAAATACTGGGATTAGATGCCGGGCATGGTGGCGCATGCTCGTAATCCCCACGTTTGGGAGGTGGAGACAGGAGGATCACACAGGTTCGAAACCAGCCGCGCTGGCTTAGGAGACCCTGTTTCCAAATAAAAATATAACAAGTAGGTCTGGGAGTGTAGCCCAGGAATAGAAGGGTTTCCAGGAACCCCGTACCACCAAAACAACAACAACAACAACAACAACAAAAAAAAACCCAAAAAACTGGGATTAGAGGCCTGGGGCATTCTACCTCTGAGCTACATTCCTAGCCTTATTGTTTGTTTAGTCTTTATTTTGAAACAGGGTCTCATTAAGTTATGGAGGGCCTCACAAAGTAGCTGAGGCTGGCCATGAAAATCCTCCTGTCTCTGTCTCTCAAGTACTGGAATTACAGGGTGTGCCACCATGCCCAGCATTTTAAAATTTCTTTTTTTCTTTGTGATACTGGGGTTCCTAGAAACCCTTCTACCTCTGGACTACACTCCCAGAACTATTTTTTATTTTTTTTATTTGGAAACAGGGTCTCTTAAGACAGCGCGGCTGGCTTTGAACCTGTGCGATCCTCCTTTCTCCACCTCTCAAGTACGGGGATTACAGCGTGCGTCACCATGCCCAGCTAAAATTTTTTTTGAAACAAGATCTGACTAAATTGTGGAGGGCCTTGCTAAGTTGCTGAGGCTAGCCACGAACCTGCGATCCTTCTGCAGGACTCCCAGGTACGAGGATTCCAGGTGTGTACCACCAAGCCTGGCTTCTCTTTCTTGTAAGGACATGTATGATTGGATTTGAGGTCCACCTAGACAATCCAGGATGAGCACATTTAAAAATTTTTAATCACATCTGCAAAGGCTCTTTTTATAAATAATGTCCATCTCAACCCACAGAGGATGGGAGCTCTCAAGAGATACCACTCTCCATGTTGGGATATATTCAGGGTCTGGATGGGGGTGGATGAGAGGACTCTGCTGTGTCACCTTTTGAACTTGCAGTGCTCATTCTAGCCATAGATGGGGATGGAAGTCCCATGGCACCTGTGTGATCCTGACCCTTCCCTGGCCTGAGCCCAGGCTTTCTGCAGGGATGAAAGAGCAGTGGTGGAATACAGCCCTTTCTTACCAGTGTGCCCTGGCTAGCCACCTGAACAGAGAGATGTAGGGATTTCAGGGTGGAGAGAGGGGGCTGCAGAGAGCCAGGGCCCCAGGAAGCAGGCAGTGAGTAGCCAAGGACCCATTTGGAGGAGGTGGGACTGAGTGTGAGCTGAATCTCCCTGCGCACGTGCCAGTGCCAGTCAGATTTCATCTATGAAGCACCAATTCAGAAATAAAATGAAGAATTTCAAGGCAGCTACTGTCTTAGTTTCCTATCGATGCTATAACAAATTACCACAAACTTTGTGGCTTAATACAACACAGATTCATTGTTAGAGTTCTAGAGGTTGGCAGTCTGAACGGATTCTTCCTAGGATAAAAGGAAGATGTCAGCAGGGCCTTGTGGCTCATGGCAGCTTTGGAGGAGAATGCATTTTCTTGATTTTTCCACTTTCTAGAGGCTGCTCAAATTCCTCAGCTCATGGGACCACTTCCCCATCTTCAAAGCCAGCATCATGTGGCCCGGTTCTCACTCTGCCTTCTCCCTGGCTCTCTCTTACTTACAGAAGTGATTGCCAGGACACACCTAGGTTATCCAGGATACTCTCACTATCTCATTATCCAAGACAATCTCTGTCAAAGTCAGCTTACTCTTAGCAAGCCTAATTTCTTCTGCAAATTTAATTTTCCTTTGCCATGTAAGGAGACAACATTTGTGGGTTCCAGGATTAGGACGTTGACATCTTTGGGGAATATGGGGCATTATTCTGACTTCCACAGCAACTGTAGAGCATTAAGTCACAAGTAGGGGGCCCTTCTGAGGACAGGGCCAGGCCCATACCCCAACAAGAGGGACTCACAAAGCTAAAAGCCCCAAGGCGGCAAATGCACTCGGCTTGTTCAAGGACCTGAAATGAGGCCAGTGGGAAAGTAAGAGTGAACAGCAGGGCATGTGATACAAAATGAGGAGAGAGAGGCTGGCACAGGGCAAGCACACAAGGTCTCCTGGGCCACATGGAAGGGTTGGCAACAGTAGGCTGGGACCTGCTGTGGGATCTTTAAGGGGAAAAAAAAGTCTCTGTATGAAAAATTCCAGATGTAACTAAAAAGCACAGAGACTAATAGGATGAACCTCATACCTGGCACTTAGGTCTGAAATATGTTGCCATAATTCTTTTGTCCATTTATTTATTGCAGAAGAATTTTGAAAGTGCATTATAGACACTGTGGCATTTCACCTGTAATTTCAGTATGCAGCTCTAAAAACTGACATTTTTCTAAGTAACCAAAATGTCATTATCATAAGTTATGTAAATAATCATAAGTTATGTAACAGGAGTCAAATTCATCTAATTCCTACACGTGGTCAGTTGTTCCCCAAACGCCCTGCCGTCTGGCCTTCTCCTGAGGTTTGTGCCTGTTCTCGCTCTTTCTGAGGAGGATCCTCCTCCTGTGTCTTCCAGGGTTTTGCTTCTGTTCCTTCCCACCAGCCCCCAACAGCATAAGATGGTGAGGACGTGAAAAAGACTTTCTTTTCGCATCTGAGCGTGTGGCCCTTATAAGCACAATGGGGGCAGGGAAGGGTAGCGGGCCGGCTGGGTATATTATTCTGCTCGTGGTCTAACATTTGTTTTTCTTGTCTGTAATTGCCATTCCAGAAATGCCCTCACTCTTCCAGCCACAGAATAACTGTTGAGAACAAATTAATTATGCATCTTCTCCGTGTGTGTGATTAAGGGGCAGATGGAGGGAAGGGTTCTCTTCCGCTTTTCTGGCAACTAGGTTCCCAAATGGATGCTTTCCAGAGCAAAGAGTGCATGTCCTGGGCTCCCGTGTGCATCTGGGTTTGCCTGTGTGGTAGCAAGCTTGCTTACTGTCAGGCAGAGTCACGAGCTGCCAGTGATAATATTATTAATTCCTTAAATTTTTAGCTTAGTTGCTGTTTGCCGAGGGCTTGCACAGGCACATGAACTCATTTGTTGGGATTTCAGGAATGCCAGAACAACTTTTTTTGCTTAATACCTCCCTAAATCATTGTCGATTGCTTGTAATTCCACCATTAGAGAATAATTCCTTTGGCCTAAAACTCTGTTCCCTATTAAAATGCAAGTATCCCTGGCAACTGTTTAGCATGTTTTATTCAGTGAGCTGTCTCAGTCACCAGCAACTGCCCTTCCAAATACCCTCTCCCGTAGCTTCTCTTTTGGGATGGACTTCTCCGAAAGAGAACCGGTATTCAGAGTCTGTCCCATTCCATAGAATATTGTTCTAGGTTAGTTGCTGTGTCTGGAAAAAGAGGTAAAGAAACTGGCTGAGGTTCAATGATGGGTCATAATTTCCTATGTTGCCACCACAACTGGCTAGAACTCTTTTGAAACACATTGCTTAATGCTGGGGTACCTGTGCCGCCTCATCCTAGATGCCCCTCAGTTGGGCTCCCTAAAGAGGCAGCAGGGAGAGAGCGCCCTCTCAGGAGCATGTGGAGAGCAGGTCCAGTCTGCATTGCTCAGATTGGGGATCGCCCTGGAGTGTGGTTCATGGTGGGTAGGGGAGAACGTGGAGCTGACTGCATAATGTCATGGTGTAATGCCATTTTTATCTTAAAGAGGGAAGATGTAGTAGGGACAGTAGTCTACTTGGAGTTGAGGCTAAGATTAAAATTTGTCTTTAGAACCAGGAACAGAGCTGTAGGTTTTTAGAGTCAGAAGATACATTAGAAACCGTCAGTCCTGGGAAAGGAAAGGATTTCGTCTGCCAACACCAGTGAATATATAGGGTTATCCAGCGTCAGATGGAGATTAAGTGAGTCTTCATCTGAGCTCAGTGAGTGCAATTTGTGATTGATTGGTGATGTCTGGTATGTGCTGTGGTGCAGTAATAAAGGAGAGGCATGCATGCCACACACTTGTTATTCCTGATGCCCTCAACCTCTCCATTTTCAAAGGAGCCAGCTAAGACCCAGAAAGCTGGAGTAAGTTTTGAGGGTTGTGTAAATAGGGTCAGTAATTAGCAGCATTGGCTCAGAATCCAGATTCTTTGAGATCTGGGTCAAAACCTTTTCTTCTGAAGTTCATAGGTATTCTTTTTTTTGGGGGGGGGAGGTCTGGGGATAGAACTCAGGGGCATTTGATCTCCAAGCTATACCTCCTGCCCTATTTTTTGTTCTTTATTTTGAAACAGGGTCTCACTAAGTTGCAGAGGGCCTCGCTAAGTAGCTGAGGCTGTCAACAAACTGATTCTCTGGTCTCAGCCTCCCGAATGCTGGGATTACAAACGTGTACCACCATGCCCGGCTTTTTTTTTTTTTTTTTAAGGTGATTGGAATTGAACTTAGGGCCTTGTACATGCTAAGCATACACTCCACCACCACTGAGTTGCACCCTCACTCCAGCCCCTGAGGTTTACAGATATTCCAAGAAGCATTTTATTGTGGTTAGAGAGCATTGTGGTCTTGGAGTCAGACTGCCTGGCTTTTGATGCCAGCTCTGTCCACTAATTAGCTGTGTTGCCCTGGCCAAGCTTTTTAGCCTTCAGAGCCATAGTTTCTTTATCTGTAAAATAGAGGATAATAATTAATTACATAATTAAATGAGATAGTGCATGAATGAAGTATTCAGGTTAGGGTCTCCTACATAGTAAGTACAGTAGACCTCCATTTCCCACTGGGGAGATGTTCCTAGATCCCAGGTTTCATGCCTAAAAATAATGATAGTACAAATCCTTATAGATACTGTGTTTTTCTCTATACAAACAAACCTATGATAACATTTCTTAGTAAGAGATTAACAACTGGTAATTAAATAGAACAAGTATAGCAATATGCTGTAATCAAAGTTATACGAATGTGGTCTCTCTCTCAGAATATTTACTATACTGTAGATCTCAGCAACCTCAGTACACAAATTTTTTCTTTCCTCGTCAGGTCAAGAAATTTCACCTTTCACTTAACAGAAGCACTTTTGTGACTTTTTTTGTGTATCTGAATTTCCGGCCTTTGTACTTTTGCACTCTGGGGCCATTTTTAGTAAGATAAAGGTTACTTAAACACGAGCACTGACACTATGACAGTGATTACCAAGATGGCTACCAAGTGACTAATCGGTGAGTAGTGTATACCGCATGGACACACTGACAGGACTGATTCACATCCCAGGCAGAATGGAGCAGGACATTGTGAGATGTTATCATGCTACTCAGAAACCATGAAATTTAAAATGTATAACTTGTTTATTTTGGAACTTTCTATCTAGTATTTTTAGAACATAGTCGAACATGGGTACCTGAGATTACAAAAAGTAAAACTGCAGATAAGTATGCAGAACCCACCATCCTCAACCACCTCTCTCAGGCTCTTTCATCCTCAGCTGCTTTGCCCCAGGGCCAGGTACCAAACCACTAGGGACTGCTCCTGTGCCCCCGAGTGCACTGACATGGCCCCGAGGAGGCTAGACTGCCTGCCCTCAGCCTGCGGCAAAGGCTCTTGCTCACCCGTTCCTTTCACTCTCTGCCCCCAGACCCACTCTGATGCTGTTTTCCACTTGGCCTAACTTCTGCTACTTCTGGGGATTTGTGACTAACATGTCTTATTTCACAGCAGTCATCTCTTTATACATCTTACTGTACCCGATTGAAAACAATCCTAGGTTCCCTTACAATAAGTGTAGAAATGCCAGTTCTGGCCAAGTGGAGTACCTGTGTCACCTGACCCCAAGCAGTCTCCTCAGCAACTCCAGGAGCTAGGTAATGGGAGGGTCTCCTTTCATAGATGAGAGGACTGAGTAGAGAGTCCTTAACTTGTCCAAGGTGAGCAGCTTCTAAGTGGTGAAGTTGGGATGCAGACCAAGGCAATCTGGCCCCCTGGTGATCTTCACAGAATGATCCCATGAAGTCAGAGTGGAATTTAACCTTGGGCCAACTCCTTCAAAACTTGTATAAATTGCAACTTGTTTTTTCCACCCCAACACATGATACGTTTTACATTGTGATCTAAATGACAACTTAAAGCAAAGGTAAAGATCCAGAAAAGACCTTGGAGACAGCCCTGGCCTGCCTTCTCAGGGATGAGGGAGGCTCATTTTTTCTTTTTTTTTTTTTATGCAACACACACACACACACACACACACACACACACACGGATCGCAGCTCCAGAGTAGGCAAGAGAGGCCGGGTTTCTCTCAGTCTGCATGATGGAGTTTTGTATAGTTATAATTGAAAAATAATCAGCAGGACTTTTTTATTTCCAGAAGATGCTGAAGAACTGTTGATTTAAATAAAAATTTGTCCACATTATTGATACATATTGGTTATAAAAATTTGGAAAATATAGCTGGGCATGGTGGCTCACGCTTGTAATCCCTGCGCTTGGGAGGCTGAGACAGGAGAATCACACAGGTTCGAAGCCAGCCTCAGCTACTGAGTGAGGCTCTCAGCAACTTAGTAAAACCCTGTTTCCAAATAAAATATAAAATAGGTCTGGGAGTGTAGCCCAGAGGTAGAAAGCCTCTGGGTTCTACCCCCAGGGCCACAAAAAAAAGAAAGAAAAAAAGAAAGAAAGGAAGAAAGAAAGAAAGAAAGAAAGAAGGAAAATAGAGATACCACTGATAGCACTGTTAAAATTTCAGTTCTTTGAGGCTTGAGGATTTGACTGGAAGAATTAATCAAAGGGTTTGTTGCCTTCACTCTCTTTTTTTTTTTTTTTTTCTTTTTGTAGTACTATAGATTGAACTGAGGGCTATTCTGCCTCTGAAATATATCCCCAGCCCTTTTTTATTAGATTTTTAAAAATTTTGAAATAGGGTCTTATTAAATTGTGGAAGGCCTCGCTAAGTTGCTGCGGCTGTCCTGGAACCTGTGATCCTCCTGTCTCAGTCTCCCAAGTACTGGTATTGTAGGCATACACCCCATGCCTGGCTTGTTGCCTTCTCTTTCATCATTTCTCTTTTCCTGCCTGTCTGTTTATGTGAGGTGTGTGTGTGTGTGTGTGTGTGTGTGTGTGTGTGTGTTTCTGTCTCATAACATCTCAAGACCACACTGACGATATTACCCAGCTCTGATGGGGTGCACCACAGATCTAGTCTGCTGTTGGTACCTTTCTGCCATTTTGGGGGATGGCCACTCCTGCCTGCATGGATTCAAATGCAAGGAAAGAATTGTCCTTCTTCGGCCTTTGCTCTGTCTGGCCAAATCAGTAACTAATCAGCATTGAGTTAATCTTATTTGCTATTCATTGTTCCCCTCTCAAACCACGAACCAAGCTGGCTAACGACAATGCTTTTAATTAATATGAGGCCTATTAAAGCTCATTATAGCAAGGTTATTGGTAATGAGATAATCATAAGGCAAGTTATTGAGCTGCTAGTGAAAAGGAGGTTGGAGTCTGGGCAGGGAGACCATGCCAGCTGTCCTGTGGTCTTTTGACCGAGATGGAAGGAGGGTATGCGGCTCTCAGGGCCACACCCCACCAGGCAGGGAAATCAGGTGCTGAGTGGAGGCAGCTCTGGGGCCAGTGAGCAAAAGGGTGAATGGTGTCAGTTGGCTGGGACAGGAGGGAAGTCTTTGGGGATTAGAACCTCAAGTCTCAATGTTTAGAATAAAACTATATTGACATTTCTTATGCACTCTGGTCCTTTGAAAACTAGATGACAGCCCATGAAATTTGCTCTCCTTGCTACCCATTAGACTGTGGTGTAGACTTGTTAGACCGGCCAAGTATAGGGAGTGGATGGTCCTGCAGTTTTTTTTTTTTTTAATTTCATTTTTCTAGGAAGATTGATCCCCTCCCTTTTCTGACTCTTTCTACTCAGCACTTTTTCTGTCTCTTTCTTATTGAGCACTGACTATATACTGGACCCCATGCTATGTTCTTTATATGTGTTACTTCATTTAACTACTACAGTGATGAGTATAATTATTATCCCTCTTTTACTGATGTGGAGGCTGAGGTTCCAAAGTCTATTAACTTTTCAAGGTTATATAACAAGTATGTTTCTTTCTTTCTTTTTTTTTTTTTGGTGGTACTGGGGTTCCTGGAAGCCCTTCTACCTCTAGGCTACACTCCCAGACCTATTTTTACATTTTTATTTGGAAACAGGGTCTCCTAAGCCAGACCACGCGGCTGGCTTCGAACCTGCGCGATCCTCCTGTCTCTGCCTCCCAAGCGCGGGGATTACAAGCGTGTGCCACCACGCCCGGCAAACAAGTATGTTTCAAAATAGGATTTGAAGCTTGGTGTGGCAGCACACACCTGTACTTGGAAGGCTGAGACAGGAGGATCACAGGTGAGAGGCCAGCTTTGTAGTTTATCAAGACTCTCTCTTTTTTTTTTTTGCGGTAGTGGGAATAGACCCCAGGGACATATTACCTCTGAGCTACACCCCCAGCCCTATTTTTTATTTTATTTTGAAACAGGCTTTCCCTAAGTTGTGGAGGGCCTCACTAGGTAGCTGGGTTGTCTGTGAACTGCGATCCTCTGGTCTCAGCCTTCCGAATGCTAGGATTACAAGCGTGTGCCACCATGGCCAGCTAGACCCTGTTTTCTAATAAATAATAAAATAGGATTGGGAATGTAGCTTGGAGGTAAGATGTCCCTAAGTTCTTTCCCCAGCACCACAAACAAAAACAAAATAGGATTTGAATCCAGATCTTTCTGATTCCAAAGCCAGTGCTATTAACTTGTTATAGGATCCTTCGTTTCCCCCCTTCCAGGGAAATTCTACCTCTGAGCTATCCTCCAAGCCCTTTTATTTTACTTTGAAACAGGCTGGCTATGAAAGCTGGCTATGAACCTATGATCTTCCTGTCTCAGCCTCTCAAGTACTGGCATTACAGTCCTGAGCCACCATGCCTCCTCTCTTGCTTGTTTTATTTAAAACCAGCTGCAGTTGGTCTTAACTTGTGTGCACGTGATTCAGTCACCTTGACCTCCCTTGGGCCTAGCTTGGGGGACCACCTGGCACACATATTGGAGTCATTGGGCAGCTACCTTTGCTGCATGTTCTGGGTAATTTTCATTTTGTGGGTGTATGTCTATTACTCATTCTACATTGTGAGCTTCTGGCATGTGGAGACCGTGGCTATACTTCCTCGTAGCCCACCACAATGCCTGGAACCTAGAGAAATCCCGCTGAGACTTGTTCCCCAGCACATGGTACCTAGTGTACAGGGATGTGCATCTGACATATAGTTTGGAAATAGCATAGTTTGTATGTAGCATGGTTCATTGTGGACTTTGGGAATGTCACTGAGCTTCTTTGAGATTGTTTTTTCATACACACACACACACACACACACACACACACACACGTTTTTGTGGTTCTGGGGATGGAACCTAGAGGCACTGTACCTCCAATCTACACCCCTAGCCCTAATTTTTAGTCTTTTTATTTTTGAAACAAGGTCTCACTGAGTTGCAAAGGGCCTCGCTCAGTAGCTGAGGCTGTCTGCGAACTGCGATCCTCCAGTCTCTGCCTCTTGAATGTTGGCATTACAAGCATGCGCCACCACGCCCAGCTGTTTCTTCATCTTTGAAGACATAAGATCTATATTGTAGAGGTAATGAGAAGATTCACAAATAATCACCACCACCACCCATATTTGAGTGTTCACTGTAGGCCAGATTTCAAAAGCTCAGTAGCTGTATAGTGCTACTGTATTTAGCAGTATAGGTACAGGACATTTTCATCACTGTAGCAAGCTCTATTGGATGGTGCTGTTATAAATCAGCTCTTACTTGTCTGCACATCCCTCATGGTGCATATGCCTATAGCATTGGTTCAAGTCACAGATGAGGGGCAGGAGATCCCTGGCTTGGCTTGCTTTTGGGAAGGCTGAGCAGGGCAAGTCCAATGCTTTCAGAGGGCTGTCAGTGGCAGAGAGAAGTGCAGATGTGAATTTAGTCTAAAGAAAACAGTAAGCCAGGCATGGTGGCATACACCTGTAGTCTTAGCACTTGAGAGGCTGAGACAAGAGGATTGCAGGTTTGAAGTCAGCCTTAGCAACTTAGTGAGGCTCTCAGCAACTTAGCAAGACTCTGTTTCCAAATGAAAAATAAAATGGGGCTCGAATATAATTTGGAGGTAGAAGGTTCCACCCTCAGTAACACACACACACACACACACACACACACACACACACACACACACACAGAGAGAGAGAGAGAGAAAACAGTATAGAAGGTCTATCAGCAAAACACACACACACAAAGTGACACAGCAACACACATGCACATACATGTACACACATAGCAACACATGCAGCAGTCTTCACAACACAGCAACACAAACAAGTACACGGTGCCTTTGTTTACATCATTCTCTTCATCTGGAATGCCTTTTCTTTTCATCCTTTTTTATTTTGGTACTGGGGGCTGAACCCAGGGGCATTGTGCTTCTGAGCTATACTCCCAGCCCTATTTAATTTTTAAAAATTGAAACAGGGTCTCACTAAGTTGTGGAAGGCCTCCCTAAGCTGCTGAGACTGGCCACAAGCCTGTGATCCTTCTGTCGTCAGCTCCCAAGTGCAGGGATTACAGGTGTGTGCCACGGCACCCAGCTTCTCTTTTCATCATAATCTATTCAAATACAATTCCAGGGGCCAACTCAGTGTTTCAGCCAGGACACAGTCACGGCAGTAATATGAACAGGGAAAATGTAATATTAAGAATTAAATTAGTTTAATATGAAGGATTTATATTAAAATAATTTAATATAAAGATTCACTTAATTAAATTAGTTTAATTCTTTATAAAGAATTAAAACGTGGTTAACTCCTGGAAGGAATAAAAGGAGGTTCTAATGGCACAGAAGTAGCCAACACATGAAACAATTGTTCCTCCTGGGGCAGAGGGCTTGTGAACACGGATGCACAGAGGATGTAGCCGTTCTCTTGCCACCGCTATGGCTAGGAATGGGCTCAACAGAGAAGGCTGGGCTGCTGGTGAGATGTGGCAGAGGGCTTGAGCCAGAGCTGGCCCGTGGTAGTGGCCTGCGAGTTGGAAGAGAAACCTGTGGGAGGGTGTGGAGCTGAGCTGCTGTATAGGCGGCGCCTGCTGGGTGGTGAGACACTCCCTGGAGGGCAGGCCTGAGTGCTCCGTGGGAGGGGACCACAGGTAGCAGAGTGTGGGGGGTGCGGCCAGTCTATGAGGCCCCCATTCGGCACTGCCTGCCCCTGCTTGCCGACATTACACTGAAGCCAGTAAGATCACAACGAGCACAATGATCTCACCGTTGACAATGCCTGATCCAAAGGAGGGAGGGATAGTGTAGGATCCAGTTTCAATCAACGCAAAGCTGAGAAAAGAAGACTGGGTCTGGAGCTCGAGGCAGAGATAGACTTGATTTATGATGACGCAAAAGTGACACGTTCAGTAGGAACTTACTTGGAGTTTTGTTTTTCCCGGGCTAGTGATTATGTTGTGATCTTTTCTCCCGATGCTGGGCATTGGCAGCAAACGGCCTTGACCGCCACGACTTACGAGGACAACAACCCACACTGTGTGGTGCACCGTGTCTGTCGCCAAGTGTGATGCTCACTAGATTAGGAGGAGTAAAGGCATTTTCAACTAATGGTATTTTTGAATTGTGATGGGTCGAGCAAGACATTACCAGTTGTAAGTCCAAAGCATTTGTCCACTTGTAACCCGCGCTGCCCCCACCACCATCACCCTGCCCGTGACTCTGAGCTGGGCCTCTCCTTTACTGCCCTTTCCTTTTCAGCTCTGAGTTCCCATGGTACCTCATACCACCCATGGTATCCAGGGAGTTCATTCCAATCTGATACCAAAGGAAGACATTGAAGGAGAAGGCGGAGGGAGGTGTGTGTGTGTGTGTATTGCCTGCACCTGCATGGATGCCAGGGATTAGATGGAGGTGTCCAAGAACGGGGCAGGAAAGGGATTGGTGTCCAGGGAACAGTCTGCACTCACCTCTCCGGCCCGGCCTGTCTCCCTACAGGTGCACCTCCGCTCTGCCAGGCGTCTCTGTGAGCTCTGTTGTGCCAACCGGGGCACCTTCATCAAGGTGGGCCAGCACCTGGGGGCTCTGGACTACCTGCTGCCAGAGGAGTACACCAGCACGCTGAAGGTGCTGCACAGCCAGGCCCCGCAGAGCAGCATGCAAGAGGTGCGCCAGGTCATCCGCGAGGACCTGGGCAAAGAGGTACCACCTGCCAGGAGGGATGGGCCCGGGACTCTGTGTTTTTGAAAAGACTGCAGCAGAGTTCTTGCTGCCTGGGCAGAGGACACTGGGTGTCTTCCACCGGCACAAAACCAAATGTTACAGCAACTTTCAGTTCCAAAATTAGAGAGGTTAGAGGAAGGCTCAGTGGTGCCCCCCAAATACCAGTTGAAATATGAAAATCCATGCTGGACTATTTTGGCTGGCAACCTAATATGATTCATGGTTTTACCTCATAATATCCATCCATTCCTGAGGGTTTTCTGCACACCCATAACTGTGCTGCATTCCACACCTTGTCTCGTTTAATCCTCATGACAAACTTAGGAGGTGGATAGTGCTCTTAGCTTCATTTTGCAGATAAGAGATGGAGGCTTAGGGTGGTAATTACAGCCAAATGGCCAACTGTTGGTGGTTCAAGCACACTGCTTTCTGATGCCATCAGCACGCTGTCCAACAGCTCGGTGCTTGGCTTTCTCAATTTCTCTGGTAGTTACTTGCCTCTGCTTGCTTAACCCCAGTGATAGGAAGCTCACTCCCTTATGCACCACCCATGGTGGCCCATCCTCTTGTCAATTATTGCTAACTTCTAAGAAGTGCTTTCTTTCTTTCTTTTTTTTTTTTTTTGGTGGTACTGGGGTTCCTGGAAGCCCTCTACCTCTGGGCTACACTCCCAGACCTATTTTTACATTTTTATTTGGAAACAGGGTCTCCTAAGCCAGCGCGCACGGCTGGCTTCGAACCTGCGCGATCCTCCTGTCTCTGCCTCCCAAGCGCAGGGATTACAAGCGTGCGCCACCACGCCCGGCAAGAAGTACTTTCTTATAAGTGCAAAAACTTGCCTCCTCAAATCTTTATTTTTTTTCTTTTTGTGGTACTTGGAATTGAACTCAGGAGCATTCTAATTCCAAGCTATACCCCCGGACCTTTTTGTTTTTTATTTTTGAAACTGGGTCTCACTAGGTTGCTGAGAGTCTCCGTAAGTTGCTGAAGGTGATCTTGAACCTGCAAGCTTCCCATCTCAGCCTTCTGAGTATTGAGGTTACAGACATGCACCGCCATGTCCAGCTTTCTTTCCACAAATCTTTTTTTTTTGTGTGTGTGTGGTACTGGGAATTGGACGCAGGGGTATTCTACCTTCAAGCTGTCCCCAGCCTTATTTTTAAATGTTTTTATTAAATATATTTTTATTGGTGCATTGTAGTCATACATCTTAATGGAGTACAAGATGGTAGAGGCATACATGCACACATCACTCATTTAGCCCCTTCCCCAATTCCTACCCATTCCCTCCCCCTCCCTCATTCTTATGTTTGGCTTAGTGATTGACTTTGATATGTTTGTGAATGCACATCATGTGCATTAGGGAGTTTCCCTCTTCCCCCTCCAATCCCCCTCAGTTAGTTTGCCTTATTTGCTCATCTGTAGTCTCTCCTTCATTTAGAGTTCCTTCTATGACCCTTCTTCTCCCTAGCTTCTGCATATTAGGGAGAACATCCAATATTTTACTTTTTATGATTGACTAATCTCACTTAGCATAATGTTCTCCAGTTCCATCTATTTCCCTGCAAATGATGTAATTTTATTCTTTTTTATGGCTGAGTGAAATTCCATTGTGTATATATCCCATAGTTTTGTAATTCATTCATCTGTCGATGGACATCTTGGCTGGTTACACATTTGGCTATGGTGAATTGGGCAGCTATGAACACAGATACGCATGCATTAGTTTGGTATTTAGGTTTCCATTCTTTTGGGTAGATACCCAGAAGTGGTGTTGCTGATCATATGATAGGTTCATTCCCATTCTTCTGAGGATTCTCCATACTGTTTTCCTAAGTATTTGCACTAATTTGCAATCCCATCAACAATGTATTAGAGTTTCCACTTCTCCACATCCTCGTCAGCACTTGTTGTTTGTGTTTTGAATGATTGCCATTCTAGTTGGAGTTAGGTGAAATCTCAGGGTAGTTTTGATTTGCAGCTCTCTGATTGCTAATGATGTTGAATATTTTTCATACATTTATTGGCCATTTGAATTTCTTTTGTGAAGTGTCTATTTAGTGCACTTGCCCATTTTTTGATTGGGTTATTTGTTTTCTAATATGCTGAGTTTCTTGAGTTCTCTGTATATTATAGATATTAGTCCCCTATTGGAGGAGTAGGTGGCAAAAATATTCTCCCACTCTGTCAGTTCTCTGTTGCGGTTTCTGTTAGTTTCCTTTGCTTTACAGAAGCTCTTCAGTTTAATGCAATCCCATGTATTGATCCTCCTTCTAATTTCTTGTGTTCTTTGTTTATTTTGAAACAAGCTCTCATTAAGTTGCTAAGGGCCTCACTAAGTTGCTGAGGCTGGCTTTGAGCCTGTGCTCCTCCTGACTCAGCCTCCCAAGTACTGGGATTACAGGCATACACCACCATGCCTGGCTCTCCTCAAATCTAAGCTTTTCATCTTCATTCTGGGCCCGAGTGACAGAGTAGGTAGCTAAGGGCCCTTCTGTGCAACAGCTTTGGTTGCAGTCCTTTGCACATATGCCAGCACCCACAGCATGTCATTTGTGCTGAACCAGGTGTGGTTGTGTGACCCTTCACTGGCTCGTTCTGGTTGCTGCGCCTCTAGGGATGGGGGGATTGAGAAGCCATTTTTGGGTGTCTGAATAATGGGTCAGGTCCAGCCTTAAGAATTATGTGCTGTGATTGGAGGGTCCCTTTGAGAGCTCTATAGAGACCCTTCTCTTCCCCTCACCTGCTACTGTATCTGAAATTTTTTTCTTAGAGAATCCCTTGGGTTTTCTAAAGTTCTCTGAGCAGAATCACCTTACAATGGAGCCTTTAGCTATGGCCCCTTTCCTGAGATTAGTTTATAACCTTTGATCCTTTTCAGTTGCTCTGGAAATAAAATCTTTCGCAGGGCCCCACCCAGTCTCCACTTCCCAGTACTTTTATGACTGATGGTTGGTGGGCAGAGGCAAGTGGAGGCTAGAGCTTATCCTCTACAGCCAGGGCCTTGGATAAATGATAACAGCTTGGCACCCAACTCTTTCCTTATCTGTAAAACGGGGATCGCCATACTGCCCACTTCAGAGGGTTACCATGAGGATTACATGGGGTGATGAGGATGAAGTGCTTAGTTCAGTAGCTGAGAGAAGCAAACGCTCAGCACGTTAGGCACGACTATGATTGTGGCCACTTCCCTGTGCTCCGGTCACCCTGTACTGCTTGTCTGACACGGTGTGCCCTTAGGCCTCTGTGGCTGTGCCCGTGGTCTACCTCTGCCTGGAACGTCTTCGCTCCATTCTCTCTGCCAGGCTACCGGTTCATCCGTCCATCCATCTAGCAAATGCCAGGCAGGCTGCTGGGAACCGGTTTCCTGGCCACACTCCAGCTCTTCTTTGGCCTTCCCTAGACCAGTTGCACTGGGCTCTGCTGAACTTTACTCCCTCTACTTGTACAAGTCCGTGGCTTGGTTAGTTGAATCTAGGTGGTTCTGCCATAAGTGAGAAAGGCTTTGAGGATGGAGACCATGATGGTACGTTTACCCTGTATCTAAAGCATCAGACAGAACAAGGGGCATAAAGTTGGTACCAGTGTTTTCTTAATGAGCTAGTGGGTGAATGAGCCCCTCAGGTTGGTCAGGGCAGGGCCAAGGATAGAGGTAGAGGTTTGATAAAGACCACTTGTTCCATTTTTACTGATCTGCATGATGCTGGCTCTATGAGTCCCATAACATGGAGCTGGTACCAGGCATGCAGCTCTGAGATGCCCCACTTCTCAGTGACAGCCTGGCCTGGAAGGAGGCCTTATGATCTGACTCTGTGGGGGCTCGATTTATGCTTGAGATGAGCAAAGAGACCTCTGCGACTGTTGAACCAGGGATCAGTTTCTCCAAAGGGAAAGAGATTGAATGAAAGAGAGATTTGATTTCAGGCTAGAGTTGGGGATCTGGCCTCAAGCTGGAGTAGGGTTAGGATGGAGGGAGACAGGCCAGATCCAGTGCCAGCCTGAGACTGTTGGCCTCCAGCTTCCAACAGTGTGAGATTCACCCCCAAATTAAAACTAAACAGGTCACTGGTAACAAACAGTCCATCATTGCTGGCTCATGGAACCAATGAGGGCAGATGTGAGGGATGTGGAGTACAGCAGATTAACCCTTGGAAGCCCCTGTGGAGAGGGGTGAGTCAGGGGCTCCCTCCAAGCCAGGGCAGAGCAAAATGAGAAGTCGTGGGCCCACTCAGCTGGCTAGAGGATGTCTGGGATTAGAAGACCTCTCCTGTATTCTAGGGCTTCTCCAGCCTACCCTAGCCAGGTAGCCCTGAGCAAGGTGGCCAGGTGGCCCCTGCCTCAGTTTATCTGGCTGACATCAAGGTCAGGGGTCCCTCACTCCTGGGAAACTCAGAAGCCTCTAACCTCTTGCCGCAGCCCCACAGGCACATCGTCAAAGTTTCCCTGCCCCCTCCTGCTCCTTCTTTATCCTGGGAAGGTGGCATTTGTTCCCTGGTGACACACTTTCTAGTCTGTGGGTGGAGGGAGGGGAAAGGGGCTGTGTGGGAAGCAGAGTGGGTGAGTGCAGGGGTGTGAGGGCGGAGGAAAGTCACTCACATACACTTCCCACCTCCGCCCGCCCCGCCCACGACACCGCTTTCACCCTGGGATGCCGTTTGAGCGCCTGGTTAGTCCTGGGTGCCACACAGGCCCCAGACACTTCATGGAAGCTGGGTTTTGAGCACACGGTTGACAGGAGCAGTGTCTGCCCTGCATCACCATCTTTGTAGGTCCTGGTCCTTGGCTAGGCCCTGAGGTCACCCTGCCCTCAGAATCGGCACAAGTGCCCCTGAGCCTCAGATCGCAGGCAGGGGCTCAAGGATGGTGGCTTTTGACCTGTCCATCCTCAGGTCTCTTGGGGACACTTTCCATCCACAGAGAGTCACTAGTGTCCACAGACCAGTTCCTGTCCCAATTAGGTGGAACTAGCCCTCAAAGGTGTCCCTTCCATGGGGCATGGTGGATAAGATGGAGATCACAGCACTTTTGGACCCCGAGCCCCATGATTCTATTTGGTTTCAGATCATTCCACACTGGTGGATGTCAGCTGGCATCAGCAATGTGAAAGAGAGGGCAAGTGGAGGGCGCCATCCATGCAGAGGGCTGCTGGGCACTTAGCAGAGCGTGTGCTGGAGGCTACGTGGCTAGTGAGGGGCAGAATCAAGAAAAGGATGAGCCACAAAATGATCTGATTCCCCACAGGTCATTTGTGGCCTCAAAGTGACCTGGGTCTGGACTGGTTTGGGGATGGTCTCACATGCAGTGTTTGCCTTGGCCAGCAGGTGGCACCTGAGCTTGCGAGTCACAGAGGGGTGTTGGAAGCCTGGCCCTTCAGAGGAGGGGAGTCCCGACCAGGTGGATGAGACTCCAGTTCTACTCTTGGGCATGGCCCGTAACATCTGTCCACCGTGAATGGGACAAGCCAGGCCTAAGTCATGAGGCTGTTGACTACTGCTGTGGTTTGGATAGTGTTAAAGGGTAGCAGTTGGGAGGTGGGTGAACCTCTAGGAGGAGCCTAGTGGGAGGTCCTTAGGTCACGTGGGCATGTACCTGAAGGGACTGTGGGACCCTGGCTCCTTCCTGTCTTTCTGGTGTCTGTTGATACTGCCATCTGGCACCCCTGCTAGAGGGGCAGGAGACAGACTGTTGGATTATTAGCTCTGTGACCTTGGACATGCTAGGTCCCCTCCCTGTCCCTCAGTTTCCTCATCTGTGAACTGGGGTAATAACAGCACCTGCCATGTGGGCTTGCTGTGGCGAGGAAGAAAATCGGTACAGGTGGCGCACTTTGAACCTGCCTGGCACCCAGCAAATGACCAGTGAGTGTTAGTTGGCATTTCTGTGCCTTGTGCTGCGTACTTTATGTGAGCAAAGAACTTGTATTTTGAGGAACCTCTTAATGGTAGAGTTGGGTTTTTTGTTTATGTTACAGGAGCATATACACACACACTATCTCTCAGAGGCACTCTACTACTGAGCTATACCTCCAACCCTTTAAAATTTTATTTTATTAAAAAAAGTTTAAACAGCATCTTCCTAAGATGCTGAGGCTGGTCTTGAACTTAATCTTTTTATCTCAGCCTCCCATGTATGGGGATTACAGATGTGCGCCACTGCACCCAGCGTATCCTGGATACTTTATACCAGCAAGGAATGATAGTTCTGAGGGACTTGTAAATGATAGAGTTGAGTCTTTAACTGGGTTTTCTGACACCTGGTATGATTCTCTGTCCCATACAGTATTTTTCTAGGAGAACTCTCCTTTCTCATCCTTTACCTGATCAGTCTCCGGCATTCTATCCAGTGGCTTGCCCCGTCCCTCTCTCTTAGAAGCCCCCACGGGCTGCCCACGGAGCAACCTGGGCCTCTAAGCAGTGATCCCACCTTAAGGACTTCTGGCAGCTCAGTGCCAGTGTTGATGGTTGTCTCTGAGGCCCTTGGACAGCATCTCCTCTGGGTTAGGGACTTGTGACATGTGTGCTGGGCTGACTTCAGTCATGAAAGGGTGCAGGTGGAGATCTGACTGCTGCCAAGGCGAAGCCTCAGGTACCAGGTCATGGAGTTTGTGGCTGTGCTGTATTCAGGACCCATCCCCATCCCTTCTTACTGCAAGATGGTAACAGACTGTTCTCCTTATGGTGTCCTGGTAAAGCCGAGTGTGGGGTGTGCGTGGGTGGACAAGCCCCAGGGTACACTAAGGTTAGGCATGTGGTTAGGGCCAGAGGGGACAGGGAGCTCGTCCTGGCCTGGGGGCTTGCTGTGTGAGTTGCTCTGCACCCTGGCCCTGCTCACAGGTATTTATTGAGCACCTTGTCTGTGCAGGTACTGCACTGCCCCAGGGAGCCCTGCCCTCCGGAGCCCTGCAATTGACACACCTTTCACCAGGCCCTGGCTGCCTCACTGGCCCCAGGCCATCTTGAGGGCCCCTCGAAGGTGTCAGCCGACTCTAGATCGCTTCTGGCCGTGAGCACAACCCGTGTTTTCCCTGGCATCAATCTTCTTTGTCTCCCTAGACTATGCCTGAAAAAGCCACTAAGTGGGTGCTCTGGGAGTAGAACAGGAGGGCCTAGTGGCCACGGAGCTGGGTATGGGAGGACAGGGGGCAGGGAGGGAGAGGGGCTGTCTCCCTCCTGGCTTGTCCTCATGCTGTCTTCCCAGCAGGTCTCAATAAAAAACGCATTTATATTAGAAACATAATGAGGAATAAAAAAACATTTTCCCCCAATAATGCTGAACATCAAAAGGAGATTTTTATCAATTATATAGAGATTTTGGCCATAAAATGGTAATTTTACGAGTGGGAGATGGATGGCAGGAAGCATTAATGCCAGCCAGGACGGATGGCCTGCCATTAGTCACTGGGGGAGAGGCAGGGCGGCGGCCATGTCAGCCCCGGCGCTGGCCTAGCCCACCCCTGGCCCTCTCCCCACCTGTGGGGTCTCCTCTAGGAGCTCCCAGTCCAGTCTGAGATGCCTTTAGTCTCATTTTGTATGTTCCAGATGAATCTTACCCAGCTCAGGTCACACTGCCCTTGTGTCTGTGGAATAAAGCCCCCCAGTGGGCAGAGCAGGCCCGCCCCCCCCCCCCCCCAGCCTCAGGGCCGTTTCTGCTCTACAGCCCGTTCCACCCTGGCTGCTCCTGGGTTCCTCTGTCAACCTTGTGTGCTCCCTGGTGGGGCTCTGGCTTCACAAAGATGTCCTCATTTCCCCCTTGTACTCATTGGATTCTTTCTCATCCCTCAGCCTTCAGGTCTAACTAACACACAGATACATATACACACATTCAGCCCCCATGTCTAACCAGCAGCACACACACACACACACACACTCTCTCTCTCTCTCTCTCTCTCTCTCTCTCTCTCTCTCTCTTTCTCTCTCTCTCTCTCTCTCTCTGAATGCCTGCCAGAGCTAACCACAGTTTCAAAGGTTTCACGTGGATCAGTGTACTTATTATTAACTTTATTTTGTGGATGGGAAACTGAGGCCCAGTTTCTGGGGACATTTTCCTTCTTGGTCTCTCATGCACCCGCAGTCAGGATGAGTGGCTCTTCAATGTTTCCAGGGTGCTTCCCGTCCCCGTTGCGGTTCTTATGTAGTTATTTGTTGCTCACAGTTGGTCACTTCCCTGTCCTGAATTGCCCATGAAGCCTAGCTTGGGCTTACAATGTAGTAGGTGTTAGTAGATGTTATGGAATTGGATTCTAAAGCTACCTTGAATGCCTCTGTCTTCTTGAAGCCTCACTCCCCAGCCAGGTTGAACAGGCCTGCTTATGCATCTAGAGTTTTTGGTTTTGATCCACGAGTGGTCCTGTCACTCAGACTGGCCATCTGGTCATCACAGTGATGACCAGATGGCTCATGTTCTTAGGAAGACAGGTCCCCTCCCACTATCTTGGGGTCTCCTCAGTGCATTGACCAGGGCTTGCACACCAAAGGTGCTCAACTTTGGAATGTGACCTGAACTGAGATGCTGTCTACTGCAGAACATCATGGCTCACGCACCAGGGAGCGACAGCACACGGAGTCCACGGGGAGGTCTGCTATGCAGCTGATCCTGTTGCTCTTGGAGTTTCCTGTAGAAGCCTGTGCATGGTCATGTGAAGGTCTGTATGGAAGTTTGTAGCCAGTGTGCTGAGAGCAACACCAAGGTATGGGTTGTAGAAGGAGCAAAAGGATGATTTCTGAGGTATTCTGGCAAATAGGTTAAAGGAAAAAGGCTTTGGAGTCAGAGAGTCTTGTTTAAATCCCAAATGTGACCACAACTGGGTCATCTCAGGGAGTATGATACTCTTTTGGAGCCTTGGTTTTCTCCTGGTACCCGGGGATGACCAAAGAACCTTAATTTTAATGGGGCTGTGGTGAGGACGGAAAGATATAAGGCATCTAGAAATGCTTTAGGACCTTGGTCTGAAAAAAGATTTTTCCAGACCAGACCTCATAAGCACAGGCAACAAAAGCCAAAAGAGACAATCAGGATTATATCAAACTAAAAAACTTCCCCATAGAAAAGAAAACAATCAGGAGATTCAAGAGGCAACCGGCAGAATATAAGAAAATATTTCCAAGTCTATCCATCTAGCAAGGGGTTAATACCAAGGATATAAGGAACTAAAAATATTCAACAGCAAAAAAAAAAAAAAAAAAAAAAAAAGGAAGAAACCAAAGTAATTTGATTAAGAAACAGGCAAATGATCTGAAGAGACATTTCTCAAAGGAAGGCATACAGATGGCCAACAGGTATGTGAAAAAATGCTCAGTATCACCAGTTGTCAGGGAAATGGAAATCAAAGCCACAGTGAGGTGTCATGTAACCTCAGTTAGAACGGCAGTTACCAAAAGGACAAAAAAGAATGAATACTGACAAAGGTGCAGAGAACAGGGAATTCTTCTACACTTTACATATGTTGGTATGGAAAACAATATGGAGCTTCTTCAACAAATTAGAATTGGAACTCCACGTGATTCAGCTGGGTGTATATCCAGAGGACATCAGTAGGCCCACGAGGTATTTGCATTCTCGTGTTTATTGTAGCACTAATCACAATAGCCGAGATGGGCACCCAAGTGCCCATTGGTGGATGAATGGATTAGGAAAACATGGTACACATACACAGTGAAATATTACCCAAGCTGGGCGTGGTGGCGCGCGCTTGTAATCCCAGCGTTTGGGAGGCTGAGACAGGAGGATCACGGTTCGTGGACAGCCTCAGCTACTTAGTGAGGCCCCTTTGCAACTCAGTGAGACCCTGTTTCCAAATAAAGAATAAAAAATAGGGCTAGGGGTCTAGCTCAGGGGTAAAATGCTCCCGGGTTCCATCCCCAGTAATACACACACACACACACACACACACACACACACACACACACACACACACACAGTTGATCTCAGAGAAGTAAAGAGTAGAAAAGTGGCTACCAGGGGCTGGGAAGGGGAGAGGTTGATTAACAGGAACAAAATTGTAGTTGGATAAAAGGACGAAGTCTTTGTTTTCTGCAGCATGGTAGGGTGATTACAGTTAACAGTAGTTTGAAAAAGATTTTGAATATTCTCACCCCAAAGGAATGGTAGATGTTGCGGGTGATGGACATACTGATTATTCCGATTTGGTCATTACATATTGTATACATGTATTGAAATAGCGCACCATATCCCATAAATATGTATCATATTTAAAAGAAGCTATAACCATCTCAAGTGCAGTGCCTGGGGTCTGGTAAGTGCCAGAACTCTTAGCTGTGCTGCTTTGTGTAGCGTCGCTTCAAGACCAGAACATTCACATCACATCCGGCGCCCCCTGGTGTCTGGATCTTCCTGGGGTTTGACAAACGCAGGCTTTTGTTCTTGTTCACTGGTGGTTGTTCAGAGGCAAGTGGGCTTTGGACAGAAGTGATCCAGGAGAATCACCAATTCATGGGTTGGTGTGAGGGTGTAGAGATTATGTAGTCTAACCCCTGCATTTCACAGGTGAGGAAACTGAGGCCCAGAGAGAAGTAACTCGCCCAGAGTAATGCAGCTGGGTAAGGGGTAGAAACAGGATTAGAACTCAGGGCTCCTGGCTCCCCATCCTGGCTCGTCCTCCTGGACTGTTTGGGTTACAGCATGAAGCTTCATGCCTAGAATGAGAGGTCGGGCATTCAGAAACCAGGCTGATCCCTGCTCAGCGTCTCCCTGAAGGTCCCCTGCACGCACAGTTGGTTCCCTCTATGACCAGCTACCCTTGGCAGCTCTCAGCCTTGCCTCCTCAGCATTGCCCCCAGCAGGGACTACTCCCCCTCCCCCAAGTTTCATTCTGTAACATTACTGATGAGGATTCTAATGGACTTAGCCTACATCAAATGTTATACTGGGCTAAATAGTTTTCCCCAAATCCTCTCCTTCATGTTTTTCAAATGAGGAAGGAGAGTTCCCGAGAGGTTAAGCCACGTAGCCAAGAGACAGCAGAACCAGTACCTGAACTCTGATGACCAAGTCCCCACCATCTCAATACACAGCTGCTGACCCTGAAGAGGGGCTGCTTTCTGGGGGTGTTAAAGTGTGCAGTGGGCTCTGGGCCTTATGGGGTGAGCTTAGAGAATCCCTCCAGGTCCATGTCTTACAAGTAAGGTCAAGTCAGATGAGTGTGTGTGTGTGTGTGTGTGTGTGTGTGTGTGTGTGTATACAAGTGCTTGTGTGTTTGTAAGGCTCTGTAACTGATAAACAAGCATTTCAGGCAGAGTTGGACAACCACTGGATGGATGGAAGGGGCCTGTGTTAGTCTACTGTCCATTGATGTGACAAAATACTTGAGAAAACCCACATAAAGGAGAAAAGGCATATTTTTGTTTGTGGTTTCAGTCAGTTGCCTGACCTTGCGGGTGTGTGGTGAGGCTGAACAGCATCATGGGGAGGGTGTGTTGGAACAAAGTTACTCACTTCATGGTGGTCAAGAAGGGGAGAAAGGGAGGGAGAGAGAGAGACTGGAGAGGAGATGTGGTCCATCCCCCCGTGACCTGCCTCCCCCACCTAGGCCCCACCTCCTGAAGTTCCCGCGACCTCCCAGCAGTCCATTCAGCTATGAACCGCCAGTGGACTAATCCACAGAGGAGCTCAAAGCCCTCACGGTCCTTTCGCTTCCCGGGAGTCCCACCCACTTGTGACTTGCATTGGGGATTGCTTTAGTCAGTTTTTCCATGACTTAGAGGAGGAAAGGTTTATTGGCTCACAGTTTTAGAGGCTTAATCCAGGGTCTGCTGGCTCCAAGGCAGAGACTGAGGTGGCAAGGCGTGGCAGAGGAACACTGTTCAACTCATGGTGGGCGCAAGCAAAGAGAGAGAGGAGGGGGGCAGGGGCAGATAGAGTTGCCGGGTCCATGCCCCTAGTGACCCACTGTCTCCAGCTTCCCCATCTCTGAACTTGGCTGCATTGGCAACGCATGAGACTTGGGTGGGCATTTAAAATAAAAATCATGATATTCTGTCCCTGGCCACCAAAAGTCCATGTTCATCCCATAATATAAAATATAGCCACTTCATCTCCAAGAATAGTTCCCATCATCTTTAACAGTTTCAAAATTGCTCAGTAACTCAAAAGTTTCTTCTGAGACCTAAATCAGACCGTTAGCTGAGTCCCTGTATGAAAACCAAAACCAAACATGTTTCATATTTCCAACATATAGTGGCACAGAGTAAACATCTGCATCCCAAAAGGGAGGGATAGGGGCATAGAAAGAGGGAATGGGACCCAAACAAAGCCTGTACCCAGCAGGACAAGCATTAAGTCCTGTAGCTCCATGTCTGGCATCGGGCACGAGGCAGCAAGATGGCTTTGGAAGCCCTGCCCCTATGGCCTTGCTGACTGCAGCCGGGGTACCTATTTTTTAGCTTGGCCCCACTGCCTGCAGCTTGCAGCCTTTCTCAGTGGGATGTTTCACATTCTCAGCATCTCTTAATTCCTGGGGTCTACATTGCAGCTTCTGCTTCACCTTCACAGTCTTAAAAATTGCCCCCACAGGGCTTGCCTGCAGGGATTCCAGCCCTGATACAATTGCTTGGCTTGTCAGGCTTTCCTCTGAAATCTAGGTGGAAGCTTCCATGACCCCTTAACTCTAGCATCCTGCGTTCCAGCAGAATAAGCACCACATGGACAATAACAAGGTCTGCCACTGCTTGAGCAGTAGCCATGCCCCCTTGGGCCAGGGCTGCAGCAGCCTCTGAGTGCCTGAGAGGCTGAGTGTGGTGAGCAACTCTTTAGTGTTAGGCAGTTCCATGCAGGTGGAACACCCTCATGGCTTCTCTCAAATAAAACTTTCAGACAACTTTCCATCGTTATACTCCTGAGCCTGTGCTGTGTGGAGTCTTTCTAATTCCCCAAGTGCCCCCACTGCATCTTTCTACTATCTCTGTGAAAAGTACTTAGCTTCTCTTTAGAGATGATTTCTTCAGCAACTGGATCTTTTTTGGCCCCAATTTCACACATGATTTTCTGGCCAAACTGAAAATTAAAAAAAAAAAATCTTTCTACTCTAGATTCTCACAGTAAACCTGGGTAAAAACTGCCAGCAATACCCATGTCACCTCTCGAATGCTCTGCTGCTTCAACATTTCCTCTACCAGATTAATCCAGCACCTTTAAATTTAGCCTCCCAGGAAGTCTCAGGACATGGGTAAAATACAGACAAGTCCTTTGCCAGAATGTAACATGTGTGGCTTCCAGACCAGTTCCCTGTGGAGTCCTCCTTGACGTCTGAAACCTCACAGTCTTTCCCCCCATCTCTGTTGGCATTCCGGTCTTCCAGGCTCCCACCAGAATCACCCGCTAAGCATTGCTTACAACTTTCTAAGCATTCTTTAGCTTGCATCTCCAAATCTTTCCATACTCCTCCCACAAGCCAGTTCCAAGTTTCTGAACCACATGGTTAGGTTCAGACATAGTATGGACCACACTCCTCAGTACCAATTTTTGTTTTAGTTAGCTTTTCCATTGTTGTGATAAAAAAATATAACAAGCACAACCTAGAAGAAGAAAGATTTATTGGTAAACAGTTTTAGAGGTTTCAAAGGTTTCGGTCCATGGTTGGCAGTAGCAGGGTTTAGGAAATGGCAGAGGAAGAAAAGTTACTCCTAACTTAAGGTGGCCAGGTGGGAGAGAGAGAACACACACACTCCAGGGACAGGTATTTTGTGCAAAGGTGACACCCTCAGTGACTCACCTCCTCCAGTCGTTCACCTCTGAACCTGGCTGCACTGGCAGTGCATGATGTTTTGGGGGACATTTTAAGCCCAAACCGTAACAGGGACCAAGCCTTCATCACATGGCCTTTTGGGGGCCGATGCAAGTGCCCTACAGGGAGGCCTCTGAGGCCTGTGCACCTTTCACCTGGAGCTGGGCAAGGCCAGCTGTTCTCCTCTCACCATCCTCCTGGAGCTCAGAGCATGACTGTCCCAGGTGGGGCCATGAATCAGGAGGCCACAGCTAGAGGACCGACACGTGGCTGCTGCTCTTGAGGAAGCTGCTCGTGCAGCTGTCCATGTGCCTTTGGGACTGCCACAGGGGCTGCAGGGTCCTGTGACCTTCAGTGGAATGCGTGACCCCCTGGCCAGTCCTCCCCGGGGGGAAGGGATGGGTGTCCTGTTGCAGTTTGCTCAGGGTTAGATGGGTGGAGGTGACTGCAGTGGTCTCTGACACCATCTCCCTTTCCCTCTGAGCCGTCTTTGCTGGCGGTGGCTGGAGGAGTGCTTTGGAGTGGAGTCTCAGGCCTGGCCAGTCTGATGGTGAACACGATGGCCAACGTTGATGAGTGCTTTCCGTATGGCACATGCTTGTCTTAGCCTGGGCTCTCCCAGAAGCTGAGCTCAGGACAGCTTGATTGATTTTGTGGGAAGCTCAGGGGCTACCAACAGGGAATTGGGGATGTGCTTCAGGGAAGAGAAGGCAGCTGGTGATCCTGTGCTCCAAAACCAGCCCCCCGTTGGCCAAGGAAGCTTAATCCCTTGGGGGTAACTGAGAAATGGTGCCAAATACCCACATAGCATCATCCCATCCAATGACCAAGGAGAAGTTAGGGTATCTATACACTAGCTTCCTCAATTCACTGCTGATGGCTGCTCCTGGGGGCTGTTAATTTCTTAGACTATTAAAAAAAAATACTGGTAGGTGTGGGAAGAACAGGAGGAAATATCTGAAGGTGAGGCACTGGCCGTACATTGTAGGTATCTTATGTAATTCTCACAGCTGCTCTGTGAGGGGAAGTACTATTGTTCCCGTTCTACAGAGGGGCACACTGAGATCAGAGAGTCAAGTCATATGCTAAAGTTGTGCAGAGAGTCCTAGGCAGAGCCAGGAAAAAAGCAGAGCTGATGGCAGAAGCCATGCTCCCAAGTGCAGTATCCCTGGCTCTCTGTCCAGAGCCCGGTGCTTTTCACCAAGGTTTCCTGTCTCGGCAGCTTATGTCTTCTTTCTTATTCCTGAGACAGTGAAGGGCAGGCAGGTGAGGAGCCCTAGCACGTCAAGGAATGGAATAGGCGTGGTTTCTTCTGCCCCAGAAGTGCATTTCATGTTTTCAAACCCATGGCTTAATTTAGTTCTAGCACAGTTCAGTTAGGTGGGTATTCCTTTTTCTAGTACTTCCGGATGTAGAAACTGAGATTCTGAGACATTGGGTAACTTTCTGAATGATCACATAGCTAAGCAATGAAAGTGCCAGGAACTGCGCTTGAATGTCCTCTGACTCCAGAGACATACATAGTTTAATTACACAGGTGAGTATCGGAGGGTGGGGGCCGGGTTCGAGGCCACGCTGATGAGCCTGTGAGACCCAGTCTGCCTCAGATGGCCACATCTTTCCTCTGATCTCATGCTGGTCCACCATCTTGCTAGGCCATGGCTGACTCAAATTGCTTCAAGAGCTATCAGCGGATGGCTGAGGAGGGCTTGGAGAGGCTTGGGGTGAGGCGCTTAGCATCTTTCCTGTCACCCCTGTGCTCACAGCCCAGGGGTGGGAGGGGAGGGTCTCTGTGCTCACAGGCTGTAGATGGGGGAGACCTCCAGGCAGACACCACCCTGCCTGCTCCCTCCCCACCTGATACAGCAGTGGAGGGAGGAACACCCTCTTGTCTGGCTGATTTATGTTCACCGTGGAAACAATAATGTTTAATCTGGAAAGGGCTAATCAATTTTTTATGCTGATTATGAATAGGCCAGCTGGGCCTGCTTCTTTATTCATGGAGCTTCAGGAACAAGCCCATTTCCTCAGCCACGCCCCCTCAGTGATTTATGCTGTGGGAGGCCTTGCCAGCACCACTCTGGAAGGGAAAGAGTGTGTGCATGCGTGCATGTGTCTGCACGCGCATCTGTAACCAGGGAGGGAAGGAGAAGCAAACTGGAGTGTGGGTAGGTTGGCTGGTCTGGGCTGGGGGCATAATTAGGGGGGCCCAAGATAGAAGATAAGAGTTATAGGCTCATAGAATCAGAATGATTGATGAGTCTCCTAATGATATCCTTTTATCAGTGAGGAAGGAAGACCCGAAAGAGGTGATGTGACTTCTCTAAGGCCACCCAGGTGGTTGGAGTGAGTTGGGACCAACCCTGCTGCCTGTACTCTTTCTCGGGCTGTGCACTCTGTCCCTGGCCTTGGGGAAGGGGCTATGTGGCTTCCTGCTGGGGTGACCTTCCTGACTCACTGTCAGGAAGTCCCAGAGCTTCTGAGAGCTGAGATTCAGGTGCAGAATGCACTGCCCAGAATGCCTAAGTCAGAGGTCATGGCAGGATGAGAGAAGCTCTCCCAAGGTCGGCTACAGCACTGGGTATTCTTGGGTCCCACCATGGGGTTGCAGAGAGGGAACAGGGCTTTTTGGGGAAGGTGGGCATGAGTAGGACATGCATGTGGTAAAGAAGAGGATGAGGGGGAAGGCTCAGGAGGGCTCCAGTGGACGATTGTTCTGAGTGGGAGAGTGGGATGGACGGAGGATGTCATTTGGGTGTGTGTCACCTCAGGGAGGGTGAGTGAGACATCCCACAGGCAGGGCCATGAGTGCTGGGACTTCCTCCCTGGCTTGTTTCTTTACCTACTGACCCCGAAACACCTTTGGAACTTTGGTGGTGAGGCCCCGGGCTTATCTGGCTGAACAGGCCACCCTGAGGGAGCTCATGATCTGCTTTTAGGGATGGCAGCTATTCAACTGGTGGCCAGATAAACCTGTCATGATACTTGTACCAAAGCAACCAGGAAAAGCACAGAGTGTGCCGGGTGGGATTGGGGATCAGGTGGCCTTTCTGAGGAAGTAGTTTTGACACTGAAACTTGTGCCTAATTGAGGGTCAGGAGAGTGGGACAAAGAGAACTGAAAATGCAGAGGCCTCCGGCAGGCAAGATCTGTTCAGGGACAAGGAAGGGGTGGTGGTGGTGAGGCAGATGCTGGAGAGGCGAGCTGGGTGATAAGGGGACTCAAGGTCAGCAGCCACAGACAGGCTTTGTGCAGAGGCAGGCACAGTCCAGTCTGTGATGGCTGGTCCAGGCCACCGGAGTAGAACTAACTGGAATACCAGGTAAGTGGCTCTCATGGTCATCCAGGCAGGTGGCCATGATGGCCCACGGATGGGAAGTGAAGAGGAGTGGATGGGCATATTGGAGACTGAATCTTCTGGACTCAGTGGTGAATTAAGTGGAGTTTGGGAGAGAGCGGTGGGACCTCAGCACTGATGGGGACAGTGGGGTGTTGGGTCATCGTGCTGGGAGTTTGGGGAGGACTCTTCTACAGCACTGGAGCTTGTCCGGTTTCTCCCTTTCCTCAGAGTAGAAGTGGGGAGTGGTGGTCAGCTAGGCCAGGGTTTGGGGGTTCATGTAGGACTGAGCGTTGAGATTAGGCATCTTGAAGCTGAATAGCCTAAGGTGTCCAGGTTCTAGATACTAAATTAAAAAAAAATCATCCACTGATCTAGCAGAGGCTTGGTCACTAATGCTCAGTATAAGGACTCAGCAAACTTTGTAAAGGGCCTAAATAAGATTCCTATTGCTGCTGTCACAAATTATTAAAAATTTTGTGACTTCAATTATATCCTAAAATTAAGATGTTGGCTGGGCTATCTTCCTTCTACAGGCCCAGAGGAGAGGTTTTTTCTGGCCTCTCCCAGCTTCTAAAAGCTGCCCACATTCCTTGGCTTGTGTCCCCTTCTTCCAGTCAAAGCCATCAGAGTAGCATCTTGAAATCTCTGTCTCAGCTTCTTACCTCTGCCTCTATCATCCTATCTTATTCTCTAATTCTGGCCCTCCTGCCTCCCTCTTAGAAGAACTCTCTGATTACCAACATTGGGCCCAGATGGGTGATCTAGGCCACTCTCCCACTCGTGTGGTTCTTAATCTTATCATATCTGCAAAGTCTCCACTGCCATGTTAGGTAACATTCAGAGTCTTTGGAGATTGGGACTTGGGCTTCTTTGGCGGGCCAGCGTTCTGCTTACCACAGGGTCGGATAGTAAATAGCTTAGTTTTTTGCTGGTCACACCCTTTGCATAGCCTCTCTACTCTGCAGTGTGGACAGTGTATAAGCAGGTGGATGTGCCGAGTCCCAGTAAACCCGTGGCAGATAGGGCCGCTCACACTGGCTTAGCCACCTCTCTGCTTCATCCAGGGCATCCAGCAGTGTGTGGTCTTTCCTCCGGATACTGACTTTGTCTCCTTAGTAGATCCACAGCATCTGGTTTTACCTCCCTCTAAAGTCCCTGGATGCTGCTGCTGTCACACACAAAGTGAATCCAGAATACTTCTTACTAGTTGGGTCATATTCAGGTGCACAGAGTGTTTGGTACCAGAACTCTCTCGCTGTGGGCTCCGAGGCATGGGAGCAGAGCTTAGGCTCCTCTGCCATCTGACACTGTGTGGTTCCCCCCAAAGCAAGGAAGCCTGTCCACACAGCAGGAGGAACTGCCAGAGGCAGAGGATGCTGTGCTTGATCTCCCTCCCTCTATTTTTGGGTGTAGGCTCTGGAGGTAGTTGGAAGAAGGCTTATGGGGTTTTGTTGAGCACAAAACTGTTGGGTTTCAGGGTTCATGAATCCCCCAGAAATTATGAGGTTCTTTGTGGCCAGGCTTTCTCTCTAGTGGGCAGGAGGTGAAGCTGAGGCCCCCTTCCTGGGGAAGGGGTGGTGGAGGCCCGGAGCCAAGTCCTCCTGCACTCTGGCTTAGGAACTGCTACTGTATCTCATCCCCAGGTTAGTGGTTCCCTCATGCTGTTCCCTGTGCCTGGAAGTCCCTTCCCACCTTCTCCAGCCAACTAACTGGCCCATCGCTCTCTAGCTCTCAGCTCCTCTCAGCTCCCCGGGGAGCCTCCCTGCCTAAGTTCTGTTCCCTGAATGCTGGCTTTTATGGTGCCAGCTTTCCCTTCCCAGTACTTACCAGTATTAGCCGTCACCCTTTTTACTTGTGACTACTTGGCTAATTCCTGTCTGCCCCACTTCACTTGAAGTTCCAGGGGTAACTCTGGAGGGGGCGATCACACCCAATTTGGACTCACTTCCTGTGGAGTCCCCAGTGATGAACATGGTATGCTACATGTATCAGACCTTCCGTGAGTATGTTCTCCTCTGTGAAATGGGAGCAGCTAGCCTCAAGAGAGGGAGAGAATTATGTAAGGATGTTTTGAAGGCACCAATGTTATACATATAAGAGGCATGCTCTGTGGTTGAACATCTAATCCCTAAGGAGCAAAGATATCCTGACTTCCCTCATACTGACCCTTGGGTCAGATCAGGGAGGAGGTGGTGGGTCTTTATGTGGGCGGACTTTCACTGGAGGGTGAGCAGCTCAGCTCCTTGATTCCTTGGTCTAGTGTCCTGGTACTACTTCTCGGGTGATGGGTGATGCACACTCAGCTTCCCTGGGTACTGTGCAGCTCCCTGGGGGGCTCTGTACCATGACCACTCAGGGGACACCTGCCCAGACTGGGCCCTGATTGTGGGGGGTCCCCAGCTTCACACTACTGGTCTCTTTTACCCCAGGATCTCTGTCACAGGCAGAGACATAGATGCGTCACCCTGTGAGGCTGTAGGAGTTATTAAGATGGGGAATGTTGAAAGATTAGATTTATGACAGGCCACGGTGGATTATGAAGGATAATTTATCAAACGTCAGTGCCTGCAGCCTACAATTTGCAGAAGGTTTGCTTAAGCTGAGGAGATCTGGCTGGACTGCCCCCTCCCCCACCACTAATGAATGACAGTGTGAAATGGATGGCTTCCTGGGCCAGCCAGCCACACTGGGTGTTTATCTGCTTTTTATTAATCATTATTATCATGACACGACCCTGGAGTCCATTCACCCAGGCTGTTGAGATGTCCCACACCAAGGAGGCCCCCTGGTCTTAAAGGAACTATGATTGCTTCTGGGGGGGGGGTGTTTCAAGCCCAAAGTCCCCACTCCATGATGAAGAGAGGGACAATCTAACTTAACTTTGTTCATTCATTGGGAAATACCTACTGAGCACCAAGTATGTGCAGGTGCTTCAGATAGGATGCTGAGAAAAACTGGAAGTCTGTGGTCCAGGAGGGGAGGGGGAAATCCAGCACATAAGTGGCGTGAGAGTACAGCTATGGTCACCACTCTCGAGGAGGACGGATGGGCTCTGAGATGTCACACAGGGCAGGCTTCTGAGGAGCTGCAGGAGAGGGCGAGTCCTTCCCTAGGCAGAGGGGAAGGCTTGTGCAGAGGCCTTGCAGTGGGCAGGGAGGGGGTGTGTCCATGGCTGAGGATGCCATCTGGTGGGGACAGAGGGAGGAGATGGGGAAGGACAGATAGGCAGGGTAGACCCTAGAGGCTTTGTCAAGGATTTTGGCCCTGGTGAAATAGTTTAAGCAGAGAGAAATGACATGATCGGCGTATATTTGGTGTGTGGGGAAGATGGACTGGAGACAGGAGTGCATCTGGGGGGCACTTAGGAGGCCATTGCAGTCTCTGGGTACATGAGTCTGGTGCTCACTGGTGAAGCAGGATTGAGGTATGCATGGTGGACTGTCCAGTACCTGCTAATTATTTACCAGAGGCTTTGGGAGAGGCTCCCTTTTCTACTTTGTTGGACGTGTTAGTCAGCTTTTGCATGGCCATGACCAAAATACCTGACAAGAACAGCTTAAAGGACGAAAGGTTTATTTGGATCACAGCTTCAGAGGTTCAGTCCATGGTTAGCTGGCTCCAAGGCAGAGAGATAATGACAACAGGAGATGTGGTAGAGGAAATCTGCCAGGAAGCCCAGAGAGCAAGAGGAAGGGACCAGGAATAGACAGAGTCCCCAAGGCTAGACACCACCTCCTCCAGCTGTGCCCTATCTGCTTACAGTTACCACCTTGTAAATTCATTCTGTTTATTAATTCACCAATAGATTGATCCACTGGTGAGGTTCGAGTCCTTGTGATTAAATTATTTCACCTGAAGATTTTTGCATTGTCAACACATAAGATGTTCTGGGGGACATTCCATATCTAAACCATAATATCAGGGGTCTAGAATGGATGCTATTATTTATTTATTTATGGCACTGGGAATGGAGCTCAGGGGCATTCTACCTCTGAGCTACACCCCCCTGCCCTATTTTTTATTCTTTATTTTGAAACAAGGTCTCACTGAGTTGCAGAAGACCTCACTAAGTAGGTGAGGCTGTTCACGAACTGTGATCCTTCTGTCTCAGACTCCCAAAATGCTGGGATTATAAGCATGCGCCACCATGTCCGGCTGAATGCTATTTTAGACTCCCTACGTGTGTGGTTTCATGTAACAATCCTATGAAGGTGATATTGTAATAACCATTCTGCAGATGAGGAAATTGAGGTACTGAGGCGTTCTGTGACCTGCCCACGAGGGTGCACTGTGGAGCAGTTGAGCTGGGCCAGTTTGATCAGAGCTCACGCTGGGATCTCTGTGCTTACTGACTCTCAGCTGTCCTCACCAGAGCCAGCGCATCCTCACAGCCAACCTAGAGTGTGCTTGCCCTCAGCTCCTTGCTTCTCTACCTGCCAGCTGCTATCACCACCCTTGGCAGGGCCAGTCAGATGATTACCTTGTGCCTGGAGGCCCTTCAGCAATCAGTGAGAGCTGAGCCCCATGCCAGCCTCCTTCCTGGGACTTAGAAACATTCTTCTGTAATTTCTAGGGTGGATCTTAGAGTCTGCCTCTGGCCCTTCATTTTCTTTCCAGCTTGGTAGTAACAATAGCTAATGGCTCTGCAGAAATGCTAGCTTGATCCTTTAGAACAAACTCTATGGAAGACAAGGTCTACGTGTATTATATTTATTAAATTAATTAATGTTTTTGGTACTGGGGTTGAACCCAGGGGCATTCTACCTCTGAGCTACACCTCAGCCTTATTCTATTTTATTTTGTTTTGAAACAGGGTCTCACCAAGTTGCTGAAGGCTTCACTAAGTTGCTGAGGCTGGCCTTGAACCTACAATCTTCCTGTCTCAGCCTCCCAAGTACTGAACTTAGAGGCATACACAACCATCTTTGACTGTTAATATTTTTTATCATAATAAATGTTCTAACTGGGAAGCCGAGGGTGGAGTATTCCCATCTTGAGGCAGGACAGCTGTTGAATGGAGAAAGAGGGAGAGGCCTGGAGCTCTGTCCTCTCCTCGGATCCTCATGGTCTCTGGTCACATTGGAGGTTTCTTCTAACCTTGCCAGATGTTGCCTTCAGGCCTGGGTGAAACAGGAGTACTCAGGGGGTCCTGTCTCCACAGGTCCTGCTAAAATGCAGAGGGGCCATTGTCTTTTAACGTCTCCTGGCTAGGTCTATGTCCTTGGCCCTTGTACCTATCGTGGTTTCTGTCAACTAACAGGCCTGCAGTAAATATTTGTTGACTGATTGGCTTAGGCTAAGGCATGGCAAATTGGTTTCAGTTCGTGTATTAACTTTGGTCAATTGGCAGTGGCTGCCTGGAGCTCTGTGTTGAGAGAGATCGTAAGGTATTGCCTGCATTCAGCAGGAGTGTGTGCTGTGATTGATTAGTGATGTCTGGCTTGGGGTGGGTTACTTAGCTATTGCTGTGTAACAAATTACTCCCTAAATGTAGTGGTTTAAACAATAAACGTTTATTATCTTACAGTTTCTGTGTTTCAGGAATTTGGGTGTGGCTTACTGGATGGTTCTGACTCAGGTATTGGGGTTCTCCAGAGAGACAGAACCAATGCAATAGATACACATGGACAAGAGAGGATTTATTAGGGAAACTGACTCTTTTGATAATGGAGGCTGAGTGCTCCCATGTCAGAACACATGTAGGTTGGAGACCCTGTATTATTGTGTCTCAGTCCTGGAGCCAGGGAAGCTGATGGTGTGATTTTCCATCTATTGTTGAACCTGAGAACTCTGGGGTTGCTGGACAGGTTCTGGAGTCCCAAGGCTGGAGAGCCTGGAGTTCTGATGTCAGGGGCAGGAGGACGGTGTCCCAGCTTGGGTAGGGGGGCAGTGGGGAGAAAGAGAGAAGAACCCTTTTCTGCCTTTTCTTAGCCAAATGGGATGGTTCCCACCACAGTGAGGGTGGGTGTTCCTCATTCAGTGCAGACTCTGAACTTTTCTCTGGAAACAAGTGCACAGACCCACCCCAAAGTGTGTCTTACAGGTTCTCTAGGTGCTCGTTAATTCTGTCTTATTGTCGCCTGATGTTGACCACCATACCCAGGGTCTTTTATTAGGCTATGGTGAGGTATAGGACAGGGCTGCAGTCATATGGGGGGCTTCTGGGCCAGAGGGTGTGCTTCCATGGTGGCTTTTGGGATACAGGAAGTCTCAGTTTCTTACCATGTGGATTGCTGGATGCTGCAGTGTCCTCAGGACCTAGAAGCTCCTTTTCCCCCAGAGAGGAAGTGGGGGGGGGAGAGAGAGACAGAGAGAGAGAGAGAGAGAGAGAGAGAGAGAGAGAGAGAGAGAGAGAGAGGAAAGAGAAAAGAGGGAGGAGAGAAAGGAGAGAGAAGTAAAGGGAGGATGAGGAGAGAGAGGAGAGGAGAGGAGAGAGAGGAGAGAGAAAGAGAATAGGAGAGAGAGAGAGAGAGAGAGAGAGAGAGAGAGAGAGAGAGAGAGAGAGAGAGGAGGGACGTGGTCACCATGGTGATTTTGTAACCCAGCCCTGGGAGTCATGTGCTGTTGCTTCCTCCACGTGCTAGTTGTGGGGAGGGTCATTAATTCCAGTTCACACTCAAGGGGAGGGGTGTAGACTCCATTTTCCAACGGGAGGAGTATTTGGAAACTTGTGACCATGTGTGAATCCACCACAGGGCGTGAGAATGGAGGCCACCTCTTTGCCGCCACTGCCACGTACAGGAACAATCCCGAAGAGGCGACCTACAAACCAACCATGTTTAAGGGATAAAGGGTAGGGTGGGGGACTCAGTGAATGGGTACCAGCTGACAGGGTGACTGTGAGATGCAGGATGCTTGGACCGGTACCCAGAGGATGGGCTTTGGGCAGAGGTTTCTGCCTGAGGCAGGTATGGGCATCTTACAGGGTCTCAGCTAGCTAGAACTGTCCTGACTGCCTGGAGGCATGGTGAGGAAGGCAGGGTGAGGTTCACTGGGCCCCTCCATAACACAGAGGGAGGCTCATCTCTCCCATCAGGCCCCAGTGGCCCCCAGCCAGGCCTGGGATGGACTAGCTCCAAACTGTGAGAGCCAGATGTAGTGTGCTGCCGTTGCTGTGGTAACGTGCCCCAAGCTGATTGGCCTCAGTGCCCTGGGTGGTCCTCCCAGCTCCTAGGTGGGAACTTCCTGGCCTTGGCAGCAAGGTTTCCACTGGCCACTTGCCAGCCAGGTGCCTGCCTTCATCTAGAGCTGGGCACTTCAGGGCTTGGGACTTGCATTGTCAATAGGATGACAGGATTTCTGGAGCCAAATAGGTCTGGTTTGAAGGATTCTGGGACAACAGGATGGAACTTATGAAGCTGGGCCTTCTTGGATAGTCCAGGGCACTCCCGGTCCTGTGACTGATAGCCTGTTGCCATGCGTGGGGCCCAAGGTCGGCCAGGCCAAGACCCCAGGCAAGTCATAGTATAGCTTCTCCAAGGACTTCTGACTTCCTGTCACTTTATTTTGGACCTGCTTAGCTGCTCAGTGTGGCATTTTGGAAACATTGCCAAGCAGCCTCACGTCATGGAAATCTGCATGGCTGATTTTGTGGAGAATCACAAGGCAGAGTGAGGGACCTCAGCTGAAGCCAGGCTTCTGAAGACTGCAAGGCCAAGACCCCCAGGGAGGACACATTTCTTCTTGTCCCCTCGATGATTTTTTCTCATACAGTCCCCTTTTAAGCGTGTGTGTGTGTGTGTGTGTGTGTGTGTGTGTGTGCGCGCGTGTGCGTGCACGTGCCCCCCTTACAAAGCTAGAGACACTTTTTTCCTAATACATATTCTTTTCTTTTCTAGACAGGAGCATCAATATATTTTAATCATGGGCCGACAGTAATTAAAAAGCACATAACAAGTCATTTTAAAATGCAGTTGTTTTACTTAATTGATTTTGCCGCCAGACCCAGAAAGAGCAATAGGGGTGGGGTGGGGAGGAGATGCAGAAAGCCGCAGAAAGGAGCGAGGTTTCTGCAAGTGGCTAGAGGCGGCTGCGGGCCCTGCTTGAATCTAATTGCTGCAAATGCTGCAGTTTGTTTCTGCCAATGGTTTCTGCTGAAAGGGCCGGGGGACCAGGCAAATCCTCCCTGAGTGGAGGGGGGTGGTATTTGTTTCTGCTGCGTGGGGGGTATAATTCTGCTTTTGGGACAGGGTCTATTTTTCCTTACTATCTATCAGCATAAAGTACTTCCACTGAACTCTTTGAATTGAGGTTCCATTTAGAGATACTTTATTCATATTTAATTACAGGCTGCAGCACCAATCTTTAATTACCTTTTTTATAAGCTGGCTAGGAGCATCCACTAGCAATCAGTTATTTGTGTGTGTGTGTGTGTGTGTGTGTGTGTGTGTGTGTGTGTGTGTGCGCACGCACACACACACTTGCATAAACACAAGAGGGTGTGGGTGTGAGACTTGCTTCCAGAGAGAGAGGGTGGCTGCAGGGTTGCTGGGGAGGTGGCGGACAGGGGATCTGCCTGACAGGTTGTTTGTTTATTTCCATTAATAAATTTGGATATTTGGGCAAATACTGACAGCTGGGCCTGTCTTGGCAGCCAGGCTTGGGTGGTATCTTGGGGTCCTCTTGATCCCCTAATAGGCACAAGGAATTGTGGCAGGCTCCCTCTCTCTTTGGGGGATGTAGAGGACCAGCCCTCCTCTCATCCTGGAGATTAGAATCTGCTTGTCTCAACCCTCTCCTTCCTTCACTTCTCCTGGGTGCTCTTGGCAGCTGTTCCTATCACACAGCCCTAGCAATGCCATGTCACTCTTTGGTTACAGTGATTCTGCAGTGTCCCTTCAATGACACAGGCTTAAAGACTGGTTGTCCTTCTCAGGCAGTAAGTAGATGCTCTGGGAGCCAGGTAGAGGCTTGGGTGGAGAGTGAGGTCAGAGGGTCCTATGGTCTCTTTGCTGCAGGAAGACTGGGCTGTTCTGGTTGCATTAGGGGGCAGAACTTATAGGTCTGCTCCAGAAACACTGGCCTTAATATTCCCCCAGGAGCTACAGAGGCTCCTCGGGGGCATTGGCATCGATCTCTCCGTGGTCCTGGGTGCACTGCTGAAGCGCTTCTTCTCTTCTATTCCCTGTCCCAGTAAGAGCGTGGGGAGGGGATGTACCTCACGCTTACTGAGTACCTTGGGGAAGTTGGGCCCCCATGCCCTTAATTTGTCCCAGCTAGGGCCTGAGAACACACTGTATCAGCCAGATCCTCTTCAGTTGTGTGTGAAACAGCACTTAAAGTGACTTAAGCAAATTTTGCAAAAGAGATGATAGGATAGGTATTTGGGCATGGCTACAGCAAGAAGCTCAAGCTTTGTAACCAAGATTTACTTATTCTGTCTCCTGGCTCTCCTTTCTTCTTTCTTGCTACTATGTGACCCTTGGCATGCCAGATTTATATTTTTCTGTTCAAGTCAAATAGGAAGAATTTCTTTTCCACCATTCCCAACAAATGCAAAACACTTGAGTCTGGTCAGACCAGTTGGGTCATATGTCCATCTCTGAACCACTCAGGATGGCCAGGGGCATTCAGAGTTCTGATTGGCTAGGCCTGGGTCTCAGTTTCTTTTGGGAATAACAGGTGGAGTCTGCCTAGGTAAATTGCACATGATTTATACTTTCGCTATTTTGGAAAATTACCCATTTAGGGTGTTTGGATTAGTAGAAGTGTAGGACCAGGAAGGTCTAGCTGTTTCAAAAGGGAAGGGAAAAGTTGATTCAGTTCTTCAGTGGAGAGAATAGCAGATTTAGTCATCCAGCCAGCATCTGCTCAACACTGGCTCTTTCCAGCACTCTGCTGAGTACAGGGAATTGAACAATGGACAGAATAGACAGAACTGTCAGTCTACCTGAAGATGATGTTCTCATGGGTTTACAGAGAAGTTGGTCTTGCTGTTCTCCCATCCCTAGCCAGGTCCAGGCTCAAGGGTTCTTGTGAGAGACACCAAGGTAACTGGGCGGATAATGTGTAGGAATCTTGACCTTAAGGAGCCTAGAACTCATGTAGGAGGGGAAAGATGAGTCTGTTGTTGGGCACCAGGAGAGGGAGAAATAAAGGTCCCCACACCCATTGCTTGTGACCAGGACAGGGAGGTCCCCTCCCCATGTTGCTGCTTGGGCCTGTACCAAATATTGATAAATGGAGTGAAGTTTAGTGATGACAGGGTGGAGGGCATTGTGGGATGAGACAAGCAGAGTGATAGTGCTGCCTGGTAAGGAGGGATGGGACAGTGACTGCTGGGGTTATGTGACTTCTGAAGCCCAGGGAGGCGGAGGCGGAGCTGGGAGCTGGCCAATGGGGACAAAAGGTGGGGGGGCACTGAATGGGTCTCAATACAGAAGATCTTAGGGAGTGGGGAAGGGGAGGAGCATATAACTAATTGTGTGTCCATACATCTGTGCATGTATGTGTGTAAATAACTGAACTTCCTGGAATTGTGAGGCTCTACAGAGGCTTAAAGAAATAGAGAGGATTTGAATTTTAGCCTTAGCCAATTTTGCAAAAGGTATTTGTGGGTCTCCTTTCCATCTGGCAGAAGATTCACATCTGGACCAACGTAGTTGTGATGGCCCTGGTCAGGAAGAGTTTCTCCTTCAGGAAAATCGTGACATTTCTAAGAGAGAAGGTTGGAAGATGGGAGGAGAAGCTGGCAGTGTAATGAGTGCATTTGCACTGGGAACAGAGAGAAAATGAGGCACAGAAAGGGTGGGAAATCTGCCCGAGACTACCTTGAGTGGCACTGCAGCTGAACTCTGGCTGGTGGCCCTGGCATCTCTGCCAGGGTGGTTGGGCCTGGAGTGCCCTCAGGAATCCATGTGGATGCTACTGCTCAGGCAGCAAGAAAAGATGGCTCTTGGGTTTGGAGCCTCCGACTTGGTGACCTTAAGCTCTCTTGGTTGGCGGAATTGGAATATCTTCTCTCTGATCCTATTTGGGCTGCAGTGGGCTCCAACTTTATGAAGTTTTAACTATGTATATGTGCGAGCCCAGGAGAAGTGATGGAGAAGGATTAAACGGGCAGATTGTGCAGGGTTCTGAACATCCTAGTCAGGCCTTTGATGGGTGCCCAGGGCCCTGTGTGCATGTGTGAGGACACGCCCTTCACGTGTCTTCTGTCCCACTCTATGTGCCTGACGTGACTCCCCACTACAGCAGAGCAGCCGGCTGAGACCCTGGCTTGGCACACAACTGCTAAAGCATGAGATCTAGGACACTGGGCGGCTCTGGCCCCTCTTGCTGAGCTGTGTCATTGCTTTCTCCATGACTCTGCCCTCTCTTCCTTCCTGACAGATCCAAGATTTGTTCCTGAGCTTCGATGACACCCCTCTGGGGGCAGCCTCCCTGGCCCAGGTCCACAAAGCAGTGCTGCGTGACGGGCGGACAGTGGCTGTGAAGGTCCAGCACCCGAAGGTACAGGCCCAGAGCTCCAAGGACATTCTCCTGATGGAGGTGGGTGCCCCTCTTCTTCCTTTGTCTTCAGTCTGATTTCGTGGGGTCCAGGCAGCCTTGGTGATGCTGGATCAGGCTGGTGGGTCGATGTGGCCCTCTGACCAGCAGAGTGGGAATGGAGAGCTGAGACTATGACCAAGGCGGCGCCCTGGGAGCTTGTGACCACACCCACTAAAAGGTCGGTGAGCTCCTCCTCGTTTGTCTCTGGGAACCCTCTGGGATGGTCTCAGAACATGCCCAGCAGCTGCTGGGGCCAGGGGTACTTTGCTGGGGAGGCCTAGGAAATGAAATGAACCAAAGGTGATTTCTTTGGGAGTGGAAAAAGTTACAACATAATTTGTTAAATTATAACAAAAGGAAGCATGTGGCTGGCTCAAGCATATAAAAGTAACATGCAGATCACATAGAAACAGTGATGCAGACTGTGTTTGAATGAACAAACTTACCTGCTTGAAAATGGCCCTAGGAAAAGCCCCAGAAACCTAATGTGCTTCTGGACTTTTCTAGTTCTATGCTCAGATTAAGGGAGAGAAAGGGTAAGCCGGTATTGTGGGGACACTGGCTGGTGCCTCCCAGGGGGAGTCCGCAATCTATTCAATAGCCAGTGTACTCCACTCCTTTTTTTTTTTCTCTTTCTTGTTTCTATCCCTTACTCTGGATTTTTTATTTTTATATTTTGGTACTGGGAGTTGTACCCAGGGACATGCTACCTCCATGCTACACTCCCAGCCTTTTTTATTTTGAAACAGGGTCTTGCTGAGTTACATGTGCTGGCCTTGAGCCCGAGATTCTCCTGTCTCAGCCTTTCAAGTCCTGGAATTACAGAGGCATACCACTGCGCCTGACTTGGAAATATAGTTTATTCTTTCCATTCACTTTAAACTGAACACAGACAAGGGATCTCTTCTGTACCATGTACTATGTGGATGCTGGGGATGCAGAGGGTGAGGGCTCCCTTCTCATCCTTAGAGAGCTCCTAGTTCAAGGGAGGAGCCTGGTATGTAAAACCCACAGTGTGGGGCTGGGGCTTGTCAAAGGGGTGCTTGTTTATGAAGTGCCCTGGGGCACTGTACATGGGTGGATGGAGATAAGGGGGCCTTCCTGAGGAGGTGATATTGGAGTGGACTCCTAGGGAGCCAATGGATGGCCTGGCAGGGGAAGGACAGCAGAGCATGTGTGACTCTTGAGTCTTAAAGGAATGGGGTGTGATTGGAAAACTGCAGCCTCTCAGATGGTGTGAGCTGGGAGTGGTTGGAGGTGAGGCTGGGAAGGTAGGCAGGGATTCCGGTCTGAAGCGTACAACAGTGTGCATAGTCAACACTCAATGCGTATTTGTGTGAACAGCTCTGATTCTCTCCTGTAGTCAGTGGGGAACCATTTAAGAATTTTAATCAGGGGACTGTCATGATCAGATGTGCATTAGAAATAAAAATCTGCTGGCAGCCTGGAGGATGTATTGGAAGGCAGAGAGACGGTAGGCAGGAGACTAATTGAGGGGCTGCTGTGCTGGTCTGAGAGAGAAATGATGATGTGAAGCAAGGCAGTAAAAAGGGGGTGGGGGAGAGGGAAGGGCTCGAGGGCGGGATCATCTGGACTTTGTGACCGGCTTTACATGAGGAGGGACTAAGGGCAGGTCTGAATGGGCAGGAGGAGACTGAAATCTATTCTGGGTTTCTGGCCTACATGATTAACTTTGGGTGCCTTTAACCACATATATCAGCCAGGGTCCAGTGGAGAAAAAAGGAATTGCTCTAAGTATTTCACACAAAACAAATTTAAAATGGAATTGCTGAGCCCCCATATGGGATGGCAGCATAGTCACCAACAGCAGGAATCCTCTCTCATCCTCAAGGTGGAGGGACAAAGAGAAGAGGTGTTTTTCTGGAGGTCAGGAGCTGGGAACACCCGAAGAGCCTTTCAGTGGAGCTGGATCAGGCATGGGTCTTGGGAGTTGGGGCCACTAATGAGGATTGAGGCAGTTTCTCACCTCCTTGGGCCCCCCAGTATTCTACCAGTGTTGCCCATTGGCCAAGCCGAGCCAGAAGCAAGTTGGCAAGGGAGTCTGGGAAATGTGGATTCGTATGAGAGTCAGGCTGTTGGGATGGATCTCAGCAGAATGAGACGGGCAGTGGAGCAGCCATGTGGAGTAAGATACTGCTGCAGTAGATTGGATAGGGGTGTCTCTGTGGGTCTGGAGATTAGATGAGGATGCTGATGCAGAATTATGAATAAGGGTGCTCATGGTGGCTGAATCTGAGGGAGTGTGAGATCATTTAGAGGTGTGTCTAGTAAAAAAGGAAAGGGTGCCGGGCATGGTTGTGCACACCCGTACTTGGGGGGGGGGGCTGAGACAGGAAGATCACAGGTTCAAGGCCAGCCTCATCAACTTTAGTGAGATCCTATTTCAAAATAAAAAGGCCGGGAGTGGTGGCATACGCTTGTAATCCCCGCAGTTGGGAGGCTGAGACAAGAGGATCGTGCAGGTTTGAAGCCAGCCTCAGCTGGCTTAAGAGACTCTGTTTCCAAATAAAATATAAAGTAGGTCTGGGAGTATAGCCTGGAGGTAGAAGGCCTCTGGGTTCCATCCCCAGTACCACCAAAAAAAAAAAAAAAAAAAAAAAAAAAGAGCTGGATGTGTAACTCAGAGGTAGAATGGTTCAATCCCCAGCCCCCCCCCCCAAAAAAAAAGAGAAAAGTAAAATGAAGGAGAATATGGGAAAAAATGTGAGAAGTGTCATCATTTGAAGAGTGAAATCAGGAGGATACGTTCCAGAAGGGGCTGAAGGAGGCATGGTCAGAGACATTGGAGCAGGATCAGCACGGAGCAAAGCTGCTACCTCTGATGAAAAACCCTTCAAGAAGAGAGGATTGTATCTGTTTTCTGATGAACCAGCTCAAACGTAGGAGCTCAAAACAGTAGTCATGAGGGTTGCTGCGAATCTGCAGTTTGGCCAGGGCTTAGTACAGAAAGTCATCTGTTTTACGCAGCCCTATGGGGTGGCTTGGCTGGGGGCTGGAAGATCCACTTCTGAGGTGGCTGACATGGCCGGCAAGCTGGGGCTGGCTGTGGGGGTCTCTGGATGGTCTCTGCATGGCTGTTTGGGCTTCCTCCCAGCATGGTGTCTAGGCTCTAAGAGCAAGCTTCTCTAGGGAGTATGGCTGGAAGTACATCACAGTTTTATGGCCTCATCTCGAAAGTTATTTAGCGTTATGTCTCCCTTACTCTGTTGGTTGAAGCAGTCACGAAGGCTCTCTCAGTTCAGGGGGTGGGAAATAGACTCTGCTTCTTAACGGGGGAGTGGCAAGGTTCTAGAAGCATGCTGGAATAGGCGTACTGTTGCAGCCATTTTGGAAACTGGAGTTGTCCAGTTACTCACTGTGGCCAGGAGAGATCAAACCAGTAAGGCGCTTAAAGGTATTTTGGATCTGGCGATTTAGAGTTGTTAAGTGCAGCTACAGTGGCATGAGGAGGTGAAAGAGAATTGAAACTCAAAGAGGAGAAGACATTTAATGTAGAATATTCTTTATAAATGTTTACCCATGGCAGGTTAGAGAGTCAGAGCAAAGCATAGGCTAGGTGCCAGGGAGATATGAGCTGGCGTGTAGCTGATGGGGAAGGAGGGATTGGAGATTCAGCAAGGAGAAGTAATTGCTGGATGAATACAAGAATACAGTGGAGACCTTGGCCTCTGATGGGTCTCGGTTCTGAGACTGGAGGAAGGCGGCAGAGCTGGGCACAGGTGAGTGTGTGGGGCACGGGGAGGGAAAATGGGCAGTCAAGTATGTACCAGCCTGATAGCCTCTATTTTTTCTCTGAAGTAGGAGGCAAGACCATCTGCTGAGAATGAGAGGGTAGGAGGTGGCATCGGAGGCTGGAGGGGGTGAAAGTTTGGAATAGCTGCTGTGTGCATTGTGAAGGGAGTTGATGGGTGAGCGGCTTGGGTTGCTGAGTGGCTCTGGGCATAGACCTGGAACCATGAGGATGCACTGAGAGCTATGGGATGGCCATAGCTGGGAGTTACTGGGAGTCTTGGAGGATCCTTGGGTCTCCTGATCACTCGTTTTTTTTTTTTAAATACTTTTATAGGTGCATTGTAATTGTATATCGTTATGAGGTTCAGATACATGCACACAGCAGTTGGTGTGTTTCCTTCCAGATCCCGCCCTGTCCCCTCCCCGTACCTGTTAATGAGATTAACGTTGCTAATTTAGTATATGTACATCGCATTATTTGAACTGTTGCCTTCATCATTCTTGAGCCAGACAGGAACCTGCCTCTGCCCAGCCCACTGGAGCTGGGAGGATAGCTGCCACTTTTCTGTGCTCAGAGCCTTGCTGGCTTCCTAAGTAATAGTGGCCATAAGGTCAATAGGTCATCTGCCTGGGATGTCAGGTGCTTTTCTTGGGAAGCATGGCCTGCAGGCCGTGTGCAGGCTCCTTGGCAGCGGCTTAGGTAGTGCTGGCTCTGTGTTCACAGGGCCCACCCCACTCTGCCCCTTTGCCTTCAGGAGAGCAGCAGGGAGGAGGCCTGAGGCCACTCCACCACCGGCCCTCAGCAGCAGCTGTGGGTGCACTGCTTCTCACTGGGCTTGGTCTCTGGTAGAAAAGTCCTACCTAGACCATACTTCTCTGCTGTAAAACCAAGAAGAGCCCAACTAGAAAGCTCATTTTGTTTGAAATTCGCAATGGGTATTATTATTATTATTATTATTTTATCAAGTCCCGACCTAAATGGTGTCATGGTTTTGGGACTGATAATCCCAATGATAATTAGACATATTTGGCAGGTAAAAAGTGATTTCTAGGGGACCTTAGGGCCATCTTAGCCTCCAGAAGCCTGGAGACAGGAGAGGCAAGCCCACTCGCCTGCGTGTGCTCCGAGCTTCCTTTCATGCCAGTTTTAGGTTGCATATGTCCTTGGGCATCTTTCCCACCATTGGCCCCTCCCCTGCGGTCCTGTGGTCAGTCACTGCCTGGTATTGAGAGGATGGCCATCTGATTAAATTAATTCACGCTAAAGAGAAAGTGACTAATAGGCTTAACCTCTGCATATTTGTTTTTTTTAAGGAGGTGAGCTCATAAATCCAAACACATATCTGCTGTAAAGCAAAGGGGGGGGGTGATGGAGGTCTATGGAAGTGAGGAGGTGGGGAATACTGATTTTATTAGTTTGGATACTGTTGGCTGCAGTTATCAGAAAACCTAACTACAGATGGTATAGATAATAATAACCCTTATTATCTCACATGGGAACACATCTAGAAGTTGGGTCAGCTGTTCCAAGGTTGACTAATCCAGCAGTTTGTCGTGGTTTATAAGGACCAGTTTCTTTCCATCTTTCTCAGCTTCCTAGCTTCTCCTCCTAAACTCCTCCTTATGGGCTCAAAACTGCTGCACACATCCTTGTGACATCCAGATACCAGAAAACCACTCCTGCCCTGTATTCTTTATCAAAAAGGAGTTCCAGCTGGGCATGGTGGCACACGCTTGTAATCCCAGCATTTGGGAGGCTGAGACAGGAGGATCCGGGTTTGTGCACAGCCTCAGCTACTTAGAGCGTCCCTTTGCAACTCAGTGACACCCTGTTTCAAAATAAAGAATAAAAAATAGGGCTGTAGCTTGGGGTGTAGCTTGGAGGTAGAATGCCCCTGGGTTCCATCCTTTACTGAAAAAAAAAAAAAAAAAAAAGAGTTCCTAGCCAGGCTGTTGGCACATGCCTATAAACCCAGTATTTAAGAGGCAGAGACAGGAGGATTGCAGGTGTGAGGCCAGTGTGGTAATTTAGTGAGACCCTGCTTAAAAATTAAAAATAAAATTATATACTTGTATCTATTAATAAACATTGTGATACTTGAAAAAATAAGGCTGGGGGTATAACTTGAGGTAGAATACTCTTGGATTCAATTCCTAGTATCATACACATGAGAGAGAGAGAGAAACAGACAGACAGATAAAAGAGGATAGTGGAGAGGAAGAGAAAGTGAGAGGGTAGGGGTTAGAGACAGATAAGAGAGGGTAGAGAGAGAAAGAAAGAGAAGGAGGTTGGAAGGAAGGATGGTTGGTTGACAGGTCCCTTAGTAGAATCCTTCATTTCTCATTGGCTCGAGTAATGCCCGTTGGTCTTGGTTAGAGAAGTGAGACCCCTTGATTGGCCTAACCCAGTCATAATTCACCTTCTCAGCTAAGGCCTGCTTTCCCTGAAAGACACGAAGGATGTATGAAGTTGGTACTCTGGTGGCCTGGAATGATGGGGGGATGGCTGTGAGTTGGCACCCAGGGGCTTGTGCCACCCTGTTGTTCGTGTCTTCTGGGAACCCAGCACCCTGTTGGGGAAGAGAGACAGTCTCTGGGCAGACTGTTGAGTGATGGCCGAGATATAGAAGCTGACTCTCAGTATGTGGCGTTTGGTGACTCTGATGATGTCGGTGACTTTGCACAAAAGAGAAAGGCAAGCCAAGGTTGTTTTTCAGCTTTGTCATTATCACCTGATACTGTCCCTGTAGCAGTTGGGGCAACTCTACTTCTAGATGCGCGGCCAGTGACTCTTATTGATTTGAGTGGCTGTCCAGAGCCAGACTAATTGGGCCCAGAGATCGCAACAGTGATTCAGCAGGAGGGTCCATTATCCGTTGGCAGGCTGGCTCTGCAGCATCCTTCCCTGCCTACCATGGCGGGGAGCTCAGCAGGCCGCAGTGCACTGCTGTGCTCACTGCTCCAGAGCAGTGTGGGCTTCAGAAGCCTGTGAATGGAGGTGAGGCCACAGGCCTCAGGCCCCATAGCAGCGCCCTGCATCATTCCCAGGTGCCTTTCAAGCTTCTGAGATTGATGATGAACACACCTTGCTCTATTCCTCCCCAAGGAGTCTAACTCATAGCCAAGGACCACACCTCTGTGTACCATCGGTCCCCAAGGTGCACAGGGTCTACTGAGTTGTGATGGAGTTCTCTGGTCCCAGTGCTTGGTGTCATCTGGCCCATCCCAATGACTTTAAAAGTAAAGGCCTGTGACAGTCATGGTTTTGACTTTGTGAGCAGCGTCTTCAATAGGTGCTGTCTTGGCATCTTGTTTCTTTTTTAAACATGTTGATTGAGCAGCGGGTGGTTAGGTAGTGTTAGTGTTGGCTCAGAATCCAACGGCTGATAATACATGCAGAGACATAAGCCATCCCATGGAAACTTCTCTTTGCCCTATAGTTCTGTTTTCCAAAAAGCATGTACTTTAATAACTTATCTGAACAAAGATAAACCCCCAAATGGCAAGCTATTTACATCACTCTGAATTGATTTTTGATCCTTGTTGAACATCCATTTTACTAGTTCGGATTGGTGCAGGCATTCTATTTAGTGTGCTGCTTTTCCATAAAACACTATTTCTTTTATAGTATATAATAACGATAACAGTAATGTACATTTCAGTTGCATTTTATAATTTGCAAGGCTCTTTCTCTGCCTTATCTTAGCTTCCTATTGTATTATTCTACATTGTAATGCATGAGGCTGAGATACATAGAGAAAGAATAAGAAAAATTTGGTCCCGATCCTGTTTCGACAGTTCCTACTATGTGACTTTAGGAAGTGCTTTAACCTCTTGGGATGTAAAATGAGCAAGAAGAGGATTAAGTGGTAGTATGTGTGCTTTGTAGCGCAATACCTGGCATATAGCATATATGCTAAATACTGCTAATCACCATTGTTTTTGCAATTATAAATACCAATTACTAGTTTTCAAATTTCTGTATAACTTTCCATTTTTCTGTTCTATTTCTGGATGGCTCACAATTGATTTTTTCTACTGTGAACCGATTATAGGCAAAAAGTTTCATTATTTTACCTTGAAGGAAGTATTAATTATTAAATATGCCTTCACTGACTCATAAGGTCCCAAATTAATGAGAATTCTGTTTTCCTGAACTGTGATTCTCCAAAATTCAGAAATGAACCCTTTTTCTACCAAATCACAGAAATAGAAAAACAGAATCCATTTTGCTAATGCAAACTGACCACATAATTATCTGACAGAAGACAAACTCTTTGGAATATTCCTGTGTTCATTCATTTTTTTATTCTCTTCTTCATTCATGTCAGTGTCTAGTAAATATCGGCCGAGTATTGAGTGTGTGTTAGGCACTGGTGAAAACATTGGCTGTTGAATTTTATGGGGAAGATACATTTTGGGAGAAAAATCAAAAAGGCAAACCGACAACAACACCTGCTTTCTTTTAGTGGATTGCATCTGTTGTCAAAAAGACAGCGAAACGAATCTACTTAGGGCCGGCTCTTAAGAAAGGGACTGGAGGAAAACAGGAGGAGATGCTAAGCAGATTTATTCTCCTTAGCCGAGAACAGTTGCAAATAGGACCAGCCCAGATCATTTGAACAAGATGACTCTTAACTTTATCCCCTTCCCCCTAGAGGAGGTCAAGGAATTGGTGAACCCTTGAATTATGTGCAGTTTATACATTTCCCTGGGTTTGTGGCTGATCGTAGTTTTCAAATTCTCCTATGAGGGTTTGGTGACCTGCTATAAATCTAAAGACCACTGACTTCCATTGAAACAGGTCTGACTTTAAAGGGCAGTAACCCCTCCACCCTTATCTGTTGATTTTCTTTCCATAGTTTCAGTACCCTGCAGGCTCAGGTGCCCACAGTCAGCCATAGTCAGTACAGTATGACAAAACTTGGTGTGTGTGTGTGTGTGTGTGGTATTGAGGATGGAACACAGGGACATTCTACTCTGAGATACATTCCCAGACCTAGTTTTTATTCTTTTTTTAAAAATTTTGAAACAGGATCTTATTGAGTTGCAAAGAGCCTCACTAAGTAGCTGAGGTTGTCTGCGAACTGTGATCCTCCTATCTCAGCCTCCCAAATGCTGGGATTAAAAGTGTATGCCACCACACCCAGTTTACAAAACTTTTTTAAAGCTACTGGGGATCAAACCCTAAGGCATTCTACCTCTTAGTTACATCCCCAGCCTTATTTTATTTTGAAGCAAGTTTTCACTAAGTTGCTGAGGGCTCCACTAAGTTGCTGAGACTGACTAGGACCTGCAATCCTCCTGTCTCAGCTCTCCAAGTACTGAGATTACAGGCATGAACCATTATACCTGACACAATAAGATATTTTATGAGAGACCACATTCACATAACTTTTATTATATTATATTAGTGTGCCTAGTTTATAAGTTACAGATCTTTCTGTATAGGGAAAAGCATAGTATATCCAGGGATTGATACTACCTGAAGTTTCAGGCACACCCTGAAACTTCAAGATGTGTTCACTCAAGAATACATCTGGGAATGTATTCTCAGATAAGAAGGGACTGTTGTCATCAATAAAGTAACCTACCATCAGCAGAATGCTTTAGAAAGCAGTATTATAAACTGGCGTGGTGGCACATTTTTGTAATCCCAGTACTTGGGAGGCTGAGACAGGAGGATCATGCAGGTTAGAAGCCTGCCTCAACAGTTTAGTGAGGCTTTAAGCAACTTAGTGAGATCCTGTTTCCAAATAAAATAAAAAATAGGTTTGGGGGCATAGCCTGGAGTTAAAAGGCCTTGGGTTTCATCCCCAGTAACAAACACACACAAACACACACACACACACACAACACACAACACACACACACAAACAGTATTATGAGTGCTATGTAGTTTTTTTGGGTTGTTATGAGTTAGTTTATTAATTAGTTATTAGCAATTGATAATAATAAAATCTGTGACTTTTATGATAAATGGCATGAAATATTAATACCAAAAATAACGACTAATCATAATTGACTAGTAACAAAAAAAATCTTTAGAGTACTTTTCAGTGCCATTTGGATATTAATGATAATTTAAAATGTTACACATAGCAATGGCCATACAATAATGAGTAATTATTGCCTGGGAAGAAGTCCCCCACTCAGGTACAGATTCTTCTAGGCAGCAGGTAGCTCCCTGTGGCTACGCATATTTGGCCCAATGTAACTCTCTAGAGGTTGAGTGGGAAATATCAATCGAACACATGAGGGGAGTTCTCTGTGGCTCCCTCCTGGGCAAGCCTTCAGGAATTCAGACCCAAGCAAAATACCATAGAGCTTTCCTGCATGAACTCAGAGCCCAGAGAGTAGACTTCAGGAGCCTTCAGTGGCCATGTGCCTTGCTCCAGGCCTGAGCAACTCATTTCTATTTCTTGTGTGCCTGCTCAGCCCCCTTTCTGGTGGCAGCTGAGGGCCATCTGGGGACACCTGACAAGATGTGATGCCTGGAGGCTGCTGCGTCCCAGTGCCCTGGTCTGATGCATGCAGTCCTGGCCTCTCTGTTACCATCTCTCCCTTCTTGTTTCAGGTTACACAAACAGAAACAAAGCAAATGAAATCGATTGGCGTAAGGTCACGGGTCTAGCCCATGAGAGACTAGATGAGACGGAAAAGAAATTAGACTATAGCCTAATGTAATTAAAAAGGGTTTTGTTAGAAATTGACCAAATAACCCTGTGTGATGATTCTTTTAGAATGGTGTCTGGTACATCACCTAGGTCTTGGGGTTTAAAAACAAAGCTGTGAGTGCTTTGTAGTTAATGGCTTTGCTTTGGATTTATGCACTTTTTCTTTTTAATCACACATAACATGGTGTGTATAATATCAGAGACAGCATAAGCAGAGACATAAGACAAGACTGTTAGCTGGGATGGAAAGGGGAGGGCCTTTGACACCAACTATTTTTTGGGGGGGTTACTGGGGATGGAACCCAGAGGTATTCTACCTCTGAGCTACACCCCCTGCCCTATTTTTTTCTTAATCTTTATTTTGAAACTGGGTCTCACTGAGTTGTGAAGGGCCTCACTAAGTAGCTGAGGCTGTCCACTATCTGTGACCCTCTGGTCTTAGCCTCCCAAATGCTGGGATTACAAGTGTGTGCCACCATGCCCAACTTGATACCAACTTTTAGTCCTTACTTATTGCCATCTGCTGTAGTAGGAGTGGAAAAGGGTGTTCTGGGAGAACTTGGACTGTAATCTAAACCAAGAATTACTGGGTGACTCTCAGTGGTTCTCCCCAGGCCTGGCTTTGAATGCCCAAAAGCAGGGCTTAGGAGAGCAGGACAGTTGCCTTCTGTGCCCCCGCCCCCTGGAATCCTGAGACACCTCTTGTGTTTTTGGTATCTCCCTTGCTCACTTACCACCAGGCCAGCATCTGTGAGCTCGTGAAACCATTGCAATTTCAGGGGTGTGATAGTAGTGGGCGAGAGAGCTTGGAACTGAGTCCTGCCCCTGGAGGGCTCTGGCATTCCCTGCACATCGCATTGCGCTCTTGTTATTTGCCCATGATATTAATTTCACATTCAATAAAATGATGCCTGACTGCCAGGTAGTCTCCTAAAATCCCCCCCCCCTTTTTTTTTATCATACCACTACTTAAGAATACATAGTGGCTCAAATTGCCCAAGACAAAGGTTTTCAATTTGGGTGGTAAAATTCTTTATTTCTTGTTTCTCTTGTTTTATCTACTCTTGTTTGGCCCTTTATTCCAGTTTAATGTGTGTGTGTGTGTGTGTGTGTGTGTGTGTGTGTGTGTTACTGGGGGGTTGAACCCAGGTGCATTTTACCTCTGAGCTACACTCCCAGCCCTGTTTTATTTTTTATTTTTAAACAGAGTATCACTAAGTACTGTCTTACTATAAGTTGCTGAGGCTGACTGAAATCTTACTGTCTCACCCTCCCAAGTACTGGGATTATAAGTGCATGCCACTATACTTGGCTATCCCAATTTAGTTTTCTTTTATCATGAAATATTTTATACAGAAAAAATAGAAAATAAATAATTCAGGTTGAGTATCTGTATCTAAAATGCTTGGGACCAAGTATTTCAGAATTTTCAGGACTTTGGAAAACTTGCATATACATAATGAGATATGTTGAGGTTGGGATCCAAGTCTAAATATGCAATTCAGTCATGTTTCATATATACTACATGCACCTAGGCTGAAGGTAATTTTGTACAGTGTTCTTAGTGCACATGCATGTTGACTGCTGCCCATCATTAAGTCAGGTGTAGAATTTTCCACTTGTGGTGTCATGTCAGCACTCAGTTTCAGATTTTGGAGCATTTTTGGATCAGGGATGTTCAAATACTAACCAATCATTCTATGAAAAAGAAAATGATGGTTACAGCAGAAGTTCTCTCTGCTTTGCAGATGGTGGAGGACAAGGCTGGGAGCAAGAGCACAGCTCAGTGGTGCACCTCAGAGCAAGGGCTGTGGAGCTGGCTAGACTCAAGTGGAATTCTGGCACTAGACTTCCTCACTGGCCAAATTTGGGAAAATCACCCAAACTCTTACAATCCCACCTTCCTCATCTATAAAGTGGGGATGATAAGATGTGTACTCATGTACCTCCCAGAGTTGTTGTGGGTACTTAGTGGAAAGTAAACAAGTCATTTGGCTCTATGCTTGGCACATGGGGGACACTCAGAAAATGGTAGCCATGGTTACTGCTGGCAGCTATTGAACCATCATTGTCTTGGACTCGGTGGAAGCCACGTGAGAAGTTTCTCCACCTACTCTTGCTCCAGGGGACACCCAGGCAGAGGGTAGGAAATGTGCCTCCTTGGTGGGCATGTGGGCGACTGATGGGGTGCTTACTCCATTTCAGATGCTTGTCCAGGCTGTGAAGCAGCTGTTCCCAGAATTTGAGTTTATGTGGCTGGTGGATGAAGCCAAGAAGAATCTGCCTTTGGAGCTGGATTTCCTCAACGAAGGGAAGAATGCTGAGAAAGTGGCCCAAATGCTAAAGCACTTTGACTTCTTAAAGGTAGGAGGGGTGCAGTGAGAGGCATGGTGGTCTGTTTGAAGAGTGCACAAGTAGGGGTTGACTCCTGCTCTGAGTATCTTCCCTTATAGAACATGAGTTGGGACATCTCCTTCCTGAGTATTCTTATTGAGGACGAATGATTTGTCATTAGCCATGCATATTAAAGGCCTTGAAGGCAATTTTCAAAGAAAGATGGTGCCTAGCATGATTGTTGACCTGTCAGTCAACTGAGCAGATGTTTATTGCATAATCTGCAATCACAAGACACTAAACACTACTCTAGGACCTGTGAGCCTCTGCGAAGCATGGCGCGATGATGTTGATGATGATGAGGAAGATAACAACAGTTAACATGCCTGTACTTTGGCCCATTTCCAATTACCATGAATATTACATTAGCTCATTTAACATACAGTTAGTTCTGCTATAACGCAACATGAGTTCCTAGAAATCAGTATGGTGTGTAGAACTGCACAACAGAAACCACAGGGCTTATGGGGGAAGTGGTCCAAAACTTCATCAGTGACATGGAAAAGGAAAGAAGATAGAAACTAATAAGAATAGTAGCACAGTTTGACACATTTTACATGACTGAGAAATACCTAAGACCACACTTTATGGGACACTTACCTTGAAATCTGCCTGTGGAAATGGGCATCAGAGGGATGTTGCTTGTGAGCTATTTTGAAGTAGTAGAAGGGGGGTCATCTGGACAAGCACACATGGTGATGTTAGAGGGCTGTATTTCTATGCACCCCAGTTTGGCTAGATGCAGAGTTTTGTGTTCACAGTATTTCTAGCAGGAGATAGTGCACATATGCAAATGCAAAACTTACATTTTGATCAAACCAGTCCCTTCATGTATCTGGCATTGGAACAAATTTGTGTTTCCAAAACCGGTGTTACAGCAGAGCTACTCCATGTAATAGAAGACACTTACTGTGGGAAACAACATCAAATAGTCTAAAGTCACAGCTGGAGGAGTCCCATGAGAGGTACCGCTCCTAAGTGCTTGGAGAATTCAGTAAATCATTTGTGGTCCATGGGGTCAGGGAAAGCTCTGCTGAGGGGTAGGTCTTTGGGGACTGTCCTGATGTCCCTAGGGGGCACATAGTAGTTGGAAGGAGAGAGTGTATACCCACACCACTGTTCTTCCAACATATATTTTTTCCTTGGTGGGATTAGTACCCATATAACAGGGGCATCCATTTATTGGGATGGTGCAGGGTTGGAGAGCCTTCCTGCACAGACTGATGACTTCAACTCTAGAAGCCAAGAGAAGCCATCAGTCCTTTTCTGTTCTCTCAGGAGCAGAGGGAGCCCTTAGGAACTCGTGCTAGCTTCAGAGCACACAGCTAGGGGAGGTGGCTGAGAACATTGCATGGGAAAGACTATTATTCTGGACTAAAATGTTCATTGGCTTTTGAAGACATGAGAAATGGAGGTAGTGTTTATTTATAACCCAGAAGATTGGGTCATGGGAAGAAAAGCTGTAGTGATCATCAGTGCTGAGTCTTGATGCAGAAATTTTGATGGTGGCTGTAGCCCCTGGAGAAGGTTCGCTCTTTGAGTGTGTTGGGATCGGGTCTTGTCTCTGGGCTTCTGGGGTACTTGACTAGCTTTTCATTGCCTGGATCATAATCTTGCATGCGTGGGCTCTTGTGCATGTAAATGCAGAAGTACAGACTGGATGTAGTAACACTTCCCAGCCTTGAAGCTCCTTCAGACAAGTAATAATATGAACTAATTAGCATATGGCTGTGGGGCCTAAAATGTGCCTCCACGTGCACATCCCATTTTTCCATTCCTTTATCCTGCGTTTATTGGGCATTTCCTGAGCCTAGGGGCTAGAGGTTGGCTTCTGCTTGGAAAACTTCCCCCCTATGGGGGGAAACACTGAGACGTATTATTATAGTGAAGGTAGTTTCAGGGTGACAGTACTTTTCCTTGTTTTGGTGGATCCCCATGAGGAAGGACTTCATTCCACCTAGGATAAAGAGCTCAAAGAGCTGACTGTTTCTTCTGCATCAGGCACCATGGCTTCAGACGCAGTGCAGGCACTGTGACAGCGACTCCTGACAGCCAACATCCCATTTCACAGATGACAGTCTTCCAGGCGGGAGCTTGAGCTACCACCCAGATTTTCTGACTCTGAGTCTGGCATTCATCTCGGCATTCTCCGCTGCCTTTTACCCAGCAGGGGTGCCCTTCAGAGACAGAACCATGAGCCAGACAGACAGAACTGTCTCCTCCACCATTTCCATGGAAACAGCAAAATTGTCCCCTCGCTGGGGCCAACTAGCAACTGCCAGACCAAGGCATGTACTACTACTAATAACACAAATTTTTGAAATGGAGGATGCCAAACGGGTAAATAACAAACATACTGATCTGCCCTGCTGCTGCCAGAACTTGCAAACCATTCCTACAACCATGGTTGGAGCGGAAGCGCCTGAGTAGTTAATTTTGCCTAAACACATAACAAGGGGGAAGAAAGTTTTTTGTAAATCCAGTTCAGCTCTTAAAACCGGAGATAGATTGCTCTTGCATGCTGGCACCCCATCACAACATCTGTGCGTAATTAAGCCTCAGTGAAGAGTTTACCTCTCCGTGAATGAGACATCTTCTGGTGCTTCTGCTGGGTATAATAACCTCAGCCCTGTGCTATAAATCTCTGAGCCTCAGACAAGCCCTGAATGCAGATACAGTGTCAGGGAGACTGGAGGAGGTGAGGAGACAGCTGTGGGCTGAGCGGTCAAGACTGGGCCATTAGCAGATCTGGCATCAGCGTGTGTGCGCTCTGGAGAAGGGATAGCGTAAGCAGTGGGGTTGGTAATGGAGGTGGGGGACAGCTGAGGACAGGGCAGGAAGGGAGAAGCCTCCCAAGCACCTGGGTGGACTGGCAGAGATAAGAGGTGGAGGCGGGGTGGGGTGGGCCTTCTTATGGGGAGGGCCACTCCACCATTTCTTTGTGTGAGGTAAGGAGGTAGGGATTCTCCTGAAACTGCGGATGAATCTGAGGGGGTTTGCAAGCTGTTGCAGAAGCGCCACAGCTTCTTCCACTCTCAAAGATAAACAACTAGCTGGGCGAGGTAGCACATACCTCGAATCCCAGGGCTTGGGAGGCTAAGACAGGAGGATTGCAGGTTTGTGGCCAGCCTCAGCAGCTTAGTGAGGCCCTGTTTCAAAATTAAAAAATAAAAAGTGTTGGGGATGTAGCTCAGTGGTAGAAAGCCTCTGGGTTATCTCTAGTTCTATCAAAAAGAAAGAAAGAAAGAAAGAAAAGATTAACAACTACTGACTGATGTGTAATATTTTTTACCCTTAAGGGCTATTTTAGACACTCTTTATTAAAGTGGTTTACACATTTTCTCCCCACAAGGGTGGTGCCATTCTTAACCCCATAGCATCAATGGGGAAACTGAGGCCGAAAGAGATCAGATCAATTACCCAACATTACACGGCTTACCAGTAAGGGGCAGGAGCAGGTTTTGAAAGGCAGCCTGGCTCCGAGCCTGCACATCTGTCTACCCAGCCACTCTGCTATTCTACATAATGCTTGGTGGGAAATATCTGAATTGTGATGAAGCGTCTAGGGGCACTGACTCGGCCTGGTGTGGCCCCGCGCCCCTAGGAACTGCCGCGTGCCTGTCGCAGGGCAGCTGGGGTTGGTCCAGCGGTTGCTACGGGTCTGGTTCTGCTCACTCTAGTAGGAAGGGGGGTTGCTTCTGCTGTAGCCATCATCATCACCCCTATGCAATCTGTGCTCTGCCCCTTGGCTGTGGGAAGCCCGTGGCCTGGCTCGGGCGGGCCCAGACCCCCCAACACATGCCAACAAAAGAGGAGCACAGGTGAGGCCAGGTGGTTAGGCTGAGGCCACCAGGGGCTTGGGTGGGACTTTCCATTTCTGCCTGCTTCGTGGGCCAGGATTGGCCTCAGTGTGGTAGGTGGAGCCCACAGGCAGGGGCTTTGCTCTGTCTATCTGAAGGCCAGGCAGTGACCCCTTCCCCAGGGGCAGATAGTTTCCTGAACAAAATCCCCCGGAGTTTTGTTTCATGTGGGGGAAGAGAGCCTCTTATTGCCTCTCATTTTTCCTCTTTCATTTTTCTATTCCTTGATGGAAGAAGCGGAGGCAGGGCCAGGGGTGAGAGGTGGGTGACAGGCGACACGAACTTCTCCCTGCACACCCTCCGGTCCACATGGCAGTTCAGGGGCAAGTTGCTTTTCCCAACTGATGAGGAGCCGCCGGGCATCTTGCAGTCGTTTTCATGTTATGTCCACCTGTGGTCCCCCATGAGTGCCATGAAGAACTCCTCCTCTCCCCAGGTGTGACATCCCAGGCGTTTCAGAGATGAGCAGTGGGAGCAGAGGACAGTCCTTGTCACACAGGATGGGTTCCATGAAGGGAGCAGGGAGCGAGGGAGCCACGAAGTGGGAGGGGAAACCCTGGCTTGCTCCCTCTGACCCCTGAGCCGCCAGTGCACCTGTAGCTGCCTCCCGGCAGTCCTCCAGATTGCCCTGTGGAGGGTCTGACGTCCTCCTGACTTCATAGCCCTGGGGCCCTCTTTCCAAGCTTAGGTTTCCAAACAGACTGAGAGAAGAAATTGAACAAAAACAACAGCAAATTTGCACTCACTTTTTAAAAGATACTTTTAGATGAGGCCTCTTATTATTAGTATTTATAATATACCCTTATATTTATAATATACTCATATTAGTATATTTATAATATACTCTTATATTAGTATTTGCATGTTGCAAAGTACAAGTTTTTATGATAGGAAAGAAGTTTCATATTTTGCAGGTAACATAAGACCAAAAGGGTACATTATAATTTTTTTTTTTTTGGTGGTACTGGGGGTGGAACCCAGAGGCTTTCTACCTCTGGGCTATACTCCCAGACCTTTTGTATATTTTATTTGGAAACAGGGTCTCACTAAGTTGCTGAAAGCCTCACTAAGTAGCTGAGGCTGGCTTTGAACCCGTGCGATCCTCCTGTCTCAGCCTCCCAAGCGCGGAGATTACAAGCGTGTGCCACCACGCCCGGCTACATTATAAATTTAAAAAGAACCTTGTTAGTAAATAGTTTTGGGCACACACACATAAAAGACACTTTCTGAGAAAGTTGAAGCAAGCCTACATTTTAAGTTTAAAGTAATGAAGTCACAGATTTCCCTCTTGGCCCAGAAGATTGATTGACTGCGTTGGTACTGTGGATTGAACCCAGGGACATCCTATCTCTGAGCTACACTGAGCCCTTTTAGTGCTCTTATTTTGAAGCAGGGTCTTGCTAGGTTGCTCAGAGTCTCACTATGTTGCTGCAGTTGTCCTTGAACCTGCAATCCTCTGTCTCAGCCTCCCAAGTACTGGATTACAGGCGTTCTACACTAGACTCGGAAGGTCTAGAATTTTTAAGTGGTGAAATCCACAGGGAAGTGGCAAAGACAGCTATACCTTGATTCTCCTGGGGCTGAGGTTCCACTCGTGTGTGGCCCCTTCTCCAGATGGAGCAGAAACATTGCTCCTTGCCAAGGCAGGAGGAGTGGAATGATTTATAGTATAACACTAACCAGCAGAATCATCTGTTTTCTTGGACTTGAGGGTTACTACTGTTTTTCTTTTTTCAACTGGGATTGAACCCAGGGGCATTCTACCTCCAAGCTAGTCTCCCCATCCCCCCTTTTTTCTTTTTTCATTTTGTTACAGGGTCTAAGTTGCCAAGAGTCTCACTGAATTGCTGAGGGTAGACTCCAACCTTCAATCCTCCTGTCTCAGCCTCACAAGTCCTGGGATTTCAGACACCTGGAACTGCTCCTGGTTAGGGTGCCATTATCTTATTGCTAGATGAGTTTGGGAGGTCAGGGTGAGGGGAGATCTTAACCCCCAAAACATTTGAAGTAGCTGCCCTTGTTTTGTATTTGTAGAAATAAAGTCCATCACATTTGGGGGTGACAGAGTGTGCTGAAGGCTCCCTGGTAGGGTGGGGCTGCTGAGGCTCATCCACTATGTGGCATCATGGTGGTCCCTGGTGCATGGGAGCTGCTTGTGTACTCCTGGGGAAGTTTGTTCTCTTTTTGGCTTATAGGTGTTCTTAGAATCAGAATTGGAGAGTGTATCAGTTAATATTGCATTTGTTTGCTGGACATAGTGGTGCATGACTATAATCTCGGTACTTGGGAGACTGAAACAGGAGGACTGAGGTTTAAGGCCAGCCTTAGCAAACTAATGAGGCCCTGTTTCAATAATAAATAAAATAAAACAGAGTTGGAGTGTAGCTTGGAGGTAGAATGCTCCTCAGTTCAATCTTTTTGTGTGTGTGTGGTACTGGGGATTGAATCTAGGGGGATTCTACCTCTGAGCTATACCCCCAGTCCTATGTTTTATTCTTATATTTTGAAACAGGGTCTCACTAAGTTGCAGAAGGCCTCACTAAGTAGCCGAGGCTGTCCGCAAACCAGTGATGCTCCTATCTCAGCCTTCCAAGTATTGAGATTACAAGCATGTGCCATCACACCTGGCAAGGTTCAATCTTCAGTATGAAAAAAGTATGGATCTATGTATAAACATGTAAAAATAAATATGTATGTATATGTACAGACACGTAGAGAGAATTTTTTTTTACAGATAACTGAAAGCCTCACAGTGTCTTAAAACCCAAAAGATTTATTTTCCTTGCATAGCAAGAAGGCTTGCAGTCGTTGCCTGCTGGTTTCGTTTTAGTATTTTGACAATATCAGGGCTGGCATCTCTGGTTTTCTTGATTTTTTTCTCATGGTTTCAAGAAGTCTGCTGCAGTTCCAGGAATCACATTCCCTCTCAAGACAGGACGAGAAGGGGAGAGTAGTACCAAACGAACATCCTATTTTTTTCCTTCACAAAATAATAAAGACCTTGTCAAGAAGACAAAGACCTTCCTAGAACCCCCTAGGAACCCCCACTTGCCTCTGAATGACATCACATGACCACAGGGACTAACAGGCAGCAGGAAAGTGTTTGGTTTCTTCATCGGTGTGGAAGAGCAGCACTGGGAGTAGATGTTGGGTTCAGAACCACGTCGTCGGCCACAGAGCGCTTGTGGGAAACACGCACAGGAACACAGTCATTCTCAGGGCACGCAGTACATCTGCTCCCAGGTGAAAAACTGAGGTTGGGGTTGGATTCATGTGGAACCTAAAATGGGCCCGGTGGTGGGGGATGGAGAGGGAGCACTACTCTTAACACCAATGCTCAGGTGCGAGGCTTCTCACACAGTCCCAATTTTAGTTTTGGCTCTAAACTGTGGGAGGCATCGAAGACGGTGGGGAGCTGTTCTCTGGCCCCTACAGCAGCCCTCTGTTTCCAAGATGGAGCAGGCTGGCCTTTCCCCGAGCCCGGCCTCCCCTAACCCCTGTCCACTTCTCTCCTATAAGGAAAGCAGCATCCACCATTGTCCGGCTTTTTGTTCTTCTCTGTGCTCACCTGACTCCCGGCCTCCCTGACATTGTCCTCCACCCTCTTCTGTTGCAGGTCCCCCGGATCTACTGGGAGCTGTCCACCAAGAGGGTCCTCCTGATGGAGTTTGTGGAGGGCGGGCAGGTCAACGACCGGCACTACATGGAGAGGAACGAGATCGACGTGAATGAGGTGAGGCCAGCGGGGGTGTGTGGAGGGCTGCGCCTGGTCAGGGCTGCCGAGCAAGGGCGGGGGCCTCGGGCCTGGCCCACTGCCTTTACCTGAGGTCTATTGTGTGAGGAATTAGAACTTGAGTGAGGAATGGATCATCCAGGCCTTGGGGACAAGCTGAGCCTTTCCTGCGGCCCCTGCCTGGCCACACCATTGCCTGTCTTTCTTCTGTACCATCTGAGCCCACACGGCTGAGCAGCCACAGTGGACAGTGATGCAAAGCCAGGGGGACTTAGTCCTCTGCCTCTGAGGGCTGATCATCACTTCCTGTCTTCCTGTTCTTCCCACTCACCTCCTACACATGCAGCCCAGGGCTCCAGGTATCAGGGGAAAGTGGGCCAGCAGAAGCTGACTGTGTCCACTCCCCAGAGCAAAGGAGAAAGGTGGGGAGAAGAGCCTCCCCACCTCCTCAGCCCTCAGCCTCAGGGAGCCTGGCCAGTGGGTCTGTGCCCCATTTTTCACTGTATCACAGGGCTCCCAGGAAAGGATGGGGTTGTACTTTTACAAGAACAGTCATCTTTTTTTTTTTTTTTCTTCAGTACTGGGGATGGAACCCAGGGGCATTGTACCTCCGAGCTATACCCCCAACCCTATTTTTAAGTCTTTTTATTTGTTTTATTTATTTATTTATTTATTTTTGGTGGTACTGGGGTTGGAATCCAGAGGCTTTCTACCTCTGGGCTATACTCCCAGACCTATTTTATATCTTATTTGGAAACAGGGTATCACTAAGTTGCTGAGAGCCTCACTAAGTAGTGAGGCTGGCTTCTAACCTGGATGATCCTCGTATCTCAGCCTCCCAAGTGTGGGGATTACAAGTATCTGCCACCACGCCCAGCTAGTCTTTTTATTTTTGAAACAGGGTCTCACTGAGTTGCAAAGGGCCTCACTAAGTAGCTGAGGCTGTCCGTGAACCGTGATCCTCTTGTTTCGGCCTCCCGAATGCTGGGATTACGAGTGTGTGCCACCACGCCTGGCTCGGCAGTCATCATTTTTATAGTCCCTGCCTGTGCTAGTGTGGGGGCTCATAGGGGACCCAGACCAACCCCCAGAGCCTTGTGTCAGAGCCAGACACCTGTCAAGTCTGTCCATCTCATCCTCGGCAGCAAAAGGCAGGTGAGCGAAACCCTGAGGGCTGCGGGGAAGAAGTGCTAACCTGGGTTACAGGCTGCGTCCCCAGCAGGATGAGTAGGGGGGCAGGGGAGGGGAAGGGAGGCAGAGTTTGGCGGGACTGGGCCAGCTGGGCAATGGATGGGGGTGGGGAGCAGTCAGGAAGGTCTTGGATGTGACCTGGGGTCCTGGTGAGGCCCTGAGAGTTGTGGTAGGAAGGATCAAGTGCGATGACACAGCCACTTCCTCCCACTGCTGGGTGGGAGGAAGGAATGGAAGGGCCGGGCCCCGTGGAGGCAAATGCTCTTCCCTGCTCACCCCACCAGGCAGCACGGCAAGATGAGCATGAGGTCCCCGTGGTGAGAGGCCCAGAGGGGAAAGCTGCACCTCGGCTCGGCAGATGAGCCCGGAATGCCGGGAGCCTGGGGTTGCGCAGGCCTTCCCCCAGCGTATGGCCTCTGTAAATGGAAGTCTTGATGGTTCCTCTCTAACAGGGGCTAGAATGACTGTGTGAGTCAGCAGAGCACCCAGTGCATGGTTGGCACCCCAGAAAGGTGGCTAGATTGTCTTCATTATTCTCATCTTTGGCTCCTATCCTTTCCTTCTGTCTCCTTTTACCTTTAGCGTTAGGCCCTTTTGTCTGCAATAAACATATGAGGGAGGTCTCGTCTTCATTTTGCAGATGAAGAACCAGCCTCAGAGAGGGATGATGATTTGCCGAGGCCACACAGCTAGTAGAGCTGGGGCTGAAGGCCAGGCCTCCCTGATTCCGCTCTCCTCCTAGGCCATGGGAGGAGGGGCCGCACCCCAGTGGATGACTGCGGCTGGGAACATGCCTGGAAGAGGTTTGGCTATGACTGGCTCAGGCCTTCTGGGAAAGCGTTTGTCTCCTGAGCTATGCTCCAAGAACCCATTTGGGGACTTGAGGTGTGTGTGTGGCTGCCTGGACACCTGCGATGCTGATTGGGCTTTCCTGGAAAAGGATAATTCAACCCTCGACTTTACAGAAAGGGAGAAAAACTCAGAGAGAAACAGAGAGTGAGGAAAGGGGCTGAGGCCGCTCTGCTAGCAGCACACCTGGGGCTTCGGACTCATTATTGGCAGAGTGCTAATTATTATACATTAGCAGTTGTTAACGTGTGTGTGTGTGTGTGTGTGTGTGTGTGTGTGTGTGTGTGTGTGGTGTTTGGTGGGGGGTAGAACTAGGGATTGAACCCAGAGGTGTTACGTCCCCAGACTTTTTTACTTTTTGATTTGAAGCTAGATGGGTATTTGGGCAGAGGGGGCAGGAATGGCATGAGAGGTCACCTCTATCTTTTCCAGAACAGTCTTAAAAGGGAGCAGGGTCTCTGCCTGCTAAGTAGGAAGGGTGTAGAGGTATCTGCCTGCCAGTTCCTGGCATTTTCTTCTGTCAGCTGTGGTGGGATTTGCATTCCAGCAGCACTCCCAAACCCATTCATCTATTTGGATCCAGTGAGCCAGGGCCATAATTGTGTTTAATCAGAAGGACTTTGATTTTCAAAGACAAAGTTGAACATGAAAAGACATGCTCTAAGCCGGGCGTGGTGGCACATGCTTGTAATCCCAGCATTCGGGAGGCTGAGACAGGAGGATCGCGGTTCGTGGACAGCCTCAGTTACTCAGTGAGGTTCTCTGCAACCTAGTGAGACCCTGTTTCAAAATAAGGAATAAGAAATAGGGCAGGAGGTGTGTAGCTAGGAGGTCGAATGCCCCTGAGTTCCATTCCCAGACCCGTTTAAAACAAAAAAAAGTGCTCTGGTGTGATTGTCTGCTCGCCTGGGAGGCAGTGGGCTGCAGATGCGGCTGGAAGCCGGGCAGGTGCCCCCTGATGCTTGGCTTCTCTGCTCCTGCCTCTACCTCTCCTGTAATACCTTTCAGATGAAGTCATGCCTGGGCAGGAAGACCTTAATAGACATCCTTGAATTAGCAAAGGGATGAATAGGTGGGCCTCATCCCCTGGGTTGGCCTCTACCACGCAGGGCTGGGGCAGAGTGTTGGTTGCTTTCTGTGGACATGCAGAATGCAGTATGCTGGTATCAGTTATTTGGGAAAGACAATAACGATTATTATAGACAACTGTTATGTGCCAGGCATGTGACACATCTGATCTCCATACTCTTTACAGCTAATTTGTAAAGTATTTATTATGAACCCCATTTATAAGTGAGAAAGTTGAGTCTCAGAAAGGTTGAATAACTTGCCCAATATCACATAGCTAGCAGGGACAGAACTAGGATTGGAACCCAGGTCTGCATGACTCCTTGCTCCCCTCTCTTCTCCGCCTCCCTCCCAGAAAGCTCTGCTGGGCTGCAGTGGAGCCTGGAGCTGCCTGCTTGATGGCCACATCAGTAACTGCACAAAGGAGCTGGAGTACCAAGTGAACTTTGCCCAGTACCTAAGCCATCTGAGTGGAGCCCTTCTGTCTCCAGCTTACAATAGAGGTCCTTCTATTCATTTCATACATTTTTTTCCAATTTATAGTGCCAAGGTATAAGAGATGTTGTGAAGACCATTTGAGTTAGTCCAGGGCATGGCCTGTGGTGTGTGTGCCCCTGTGTAGCTAGATTTGTTGTTTGCATTACTGTTGCTGTTGGGCCCTTGTTTCTTCCTTTACCTCTTTTTACATGAGCACTTGATGACTGCCTGTCTCCATCCATAATTAGGATATTAGGTATATTAGGTATATTAGGCCTTTCCAAATTATCAACTGTATGGGGCTTGGGGTGGTCTCCATGTGGGGGGTGAGGAATCAGACTTGGAGAGAGAAGGTCACTTACCTAAGGCTATGAATCTCAGTTGCACACCTGGGGGAGTTCACGTGGATATACCATGAAAGCACTATGCAGATAAGGATGGCACAGAAATCACGTCCAGCCCCCTGGCAAGCTGACATGCCTCCTCCCACCAACACCCTTGCCCCTCCAGAGCTCCCTCTGCCTTGACTGTGTCACCATGCGGTGCCTTCACCCATTCCTGAACTTTATACAAAGGGAATCATATGGTTTTGGGGTCCGGCCTCTCTCCTGCTCCATTGATCTCTGGGTCTATCCTTGCAATATTGTACTGACTTAATTTCTTGACCCCCTGCCCCTGGCTTCTGGGCTTTGTGTGACTATGATGTCCTAGATCCTCACCTTCACCAAGGCCGCAGGTGGGGAGCAAGCTGCGTGCCGTACCCTGTGGTGTCACTGACTGTGGCTTATGGAGGAGCAGACTGGGACAGGCTCTGCTCTATAGAGTTTAATCTCTTACCAACTAGCATGAAAGTCACAGGCCAGAGTCCAGTGGTGTATGCCCTGAGGATGAAAGGCTGCGTTCCTGAGCCTTTCAAATGGGCGTCTGAGGGTCTTTTTTTTTTTGGTACTGGTGATTAAGCCTAGGGGCATTCTACCTCCAGTCTAAAACACTCAGCCCTTTTTATTTTTTATTTTGAAACAAGGTCTCACCAAGTTGCTGAGGCTGGCCCTGAACCCGTGATCCTCCTGACTCAGCCTTCTAAGTACAAGGATTCCAGGCATGCACCCCACACCTGGTTACATCTGAAGTTCTGATAGATCTTAAGGCCCTTGAGGCTCAGCAGGCCAGGCCTAGAGTGGCCTCCTTCCTGACGACACCTAGGTTGAACAGTCCTGGGGGAGTAGAGTACAAAGGACAGAGAGGAGTGGCCAGGGGCTCAGACCTTGCTCCAGATCCTGGGCGCGGGGTGGTTGTTGCTTCTGCTGGAAGGTGGCTCTTTAGGAAGCTATGTTTAGGCACTCATTGCATTCACCCCACTCCCTTTTGGAGAGGCTTACCCACTGCAGCTCGTGAGGCTGGGGACCACTCTAAATAGCCAGCTCCTGATAGACTCAGGGCAGATCCATGTTAGGAGGTAAGAGATGTAGGTTCAAGCTCAGCCTTGACAGCGTTTGGTTGTGTGACCTTAGGCAGATTATGTCTCTTCTCTGATCCTCAGGGCTTTTTTTTTTTTTTTTTTTTTTTTTTTGGTGGTACTGGGGATGGAACCCTTCTACCTCTTGGCTACACTCCCAGAACTATTTTATATTTTTATTTGGAAACAGGGTCTCTTAAGCCAGTGAGGCTGGCGTCGAAACTGTACGGTCTTCCTGTCTCTGCCTCCCAAGCATGGGGATTACAAGCATGTGCTACCATGCCCAGCAGGGCTTTGTGTTTTGAGATGGGGTCTCACTAAGTTGCCCGGGCTGGCCTTGAGTTCATCCTCCCACCTCCCAGCCTCCTGTTTTTTTTGGATAACGGTGATCCTCAGTTTCCTTATTGAAGGTGCTAGACTCACTGGACTCTAACTTTCTGCTTGAATGCTTTACAGAATGGTGATTCTTCAGCTTTGTGGGATCTAAGACTGATTGATAAACCAACTATTTCAGAATCATTAGGGGCGTTCATTTGACAATGCAGGTTCCTGGGCACCATCCCAAACTTGCTAATCAGAATCTAGGGTGGACAGGATCATAGTGCCCTACCGGAATCTGCACATTCGAAAGCTTTCACGAAAGCTCAGGACCTCACCCCACCCCAGCACGAAGCCAGGAGCCCAGCATCGCAGGGAGGTACCAGGTAGCCCTGCCCAGTGTGCCCACCTTGCTGGGGCACTCGGGCCCGGGAGCCAGCATCCTGCAGCCGCCTCCTCCGCCCCCATGAGGACCCTCATTTGTTTGTCTCTGCCCAGAAGCAGATGTTACTGAGGGCCTGACCTGGTGATCATATTTGCCAGTCACTTTAAAAGCTGGCGACAGCGACTGTCATTGATCTCATTAAAAGTAAAGGTCGTGTGGAGTCCGCTTTCCCAGGCTGGATGGAGCCTCCTCAAGCCATCTAAGGACTATTGATTGCGGGACCTTTATCGAAGGTTAATTGGATTTCAGTGAGTGTGTGTGTAAAACTGGGTCTGGCTAGGGCCCAATTTAATTGGCATGAAATTAGGCTGGGAGAGGTGACAGAGTCGGAACATTGGGGCAGCAGGGACAGGTGACAGGGGCCTGGTGGGCAGACACTGTCTGCTGTAAAGAGGGCGTATATCGGGGAGGGGGACTGGAAGAGGTGCCAGGGGCTCCTCTGCTGCCGTCACGAGACCTGGGTCCTGTGTGGGGTGCCCTGCAGCACTTGTGTATTCACCTCTGTTCACCTCTCTCTCCTGTCAGGGTTGGGAGGGACCTAGGAGGAGGGCTAGCTGAGATTTTTAAAGTCTTTTAGCGGACCTTTCTTTTTCAGGACCCTCATGTCCCATTATCAGCAGTACTGGGGGCACCCAAGCCTCCCTGGGGCTTAGGGATTATGGATATAAGGTTCCCCAGGGTCGGTTTAGGGTTCCATGAGTTCTAGCCTGCTAAGTTGCTTCTCAGTGGCCGTCTGCTCCTGCAGCAAACACACCTTTGCTCGTCATCTCGTCGACTATTGGTGGTCCCTCTATTTTGTTGTTTCCATGGTAGAGATGGGGGTCTCTGCCTTCTCTTTTCCTCTGGAGTCATCTTAGTGGGGTTCATGAGGGACTGGAGTCAGCATTATGAACTCAGTCTGCCCTGTTTAGCCAGAAGCCCTTATTGCTTTTTTCCCCCCAGTAGTTTTAAACCTGTTCCATATCATTGTAGCAGCATGAAGGGACCTCAGATTCACCTTTCAGCGCTTATTTTATGGAGCACCTGTCACGTACCTTGCTGCACAGCAGTGCTATAACAGGGGTGTGGACTGTGTTGCAGAGGGTGGGGCTTGCCAGGGGCTGGGTGCTGGGCAGGAAGGGCAGAGGTTTCAAAGTCAGGGCACCTGGGGTTGTGTCTGGTCCTACTATTCATAAGCCGGTGCCTTGGGTAACATAGAGTTTAAGTCTGCTCATCTGCACAGTTGGAGAGATGACCGTACATCTCAGGGACATTGTGTGAACTTTGTAAGCTGTGAGGCTCTGTTTAAAAAGATGTTTATAATTTATCAGAGTATTTATTTTTCATAGAGGCATGTTTTCCTCCTGGAAAACATGGAATACTGGAGGTTGAAACCAGAGGTGTTTTCCCTCTTAGCTATCCCCCCAGCCTTATTTGTTTGTTTGTTTATTTTTTGGTGGTACTGGAGGTGGAACCCAGAAGCTTTCTACCTCTGGGCTATACTCCGAGACCTATTTTATATTTTTTTTATTTGGAAACAGGGTCTCACTAAGTTGCTGAGAGACTAACTAAATAGCTGAGGCTGGCTTCAAACCTGTGTGATCCTCCTGTCTCAGCCTCCCAAGAGCAGGGATTACAAGTGTGTGCCACCATGCCTTATTTGTTTTTTTTTTTTTTTTTTTTTTTTTTTTTTACTTTTTTGGGGGGGGTCTGGGGATGGAGCCCAGGGGCATTCAACCTCCGAGCTACATCCCCTGCCCTATTTTTTTTTTTTTTTTTTGGTGGTACTGAGGTTCCTGGAAGCCCTTTTACCTCTGGGCTACACTTCCAGACCTATTTTATATTTTTATTTGGAAACAGGGTCTCTTAAGCCAGCGAGGCTGGCTTTGAACCTGCGCGATCCTCCTGTCTCTGCCTCCCAAGTGTGAGGATTACAAGCGTGCACCACCATGCCTGGCCCCTGCCCTATTTTTCATTCTTTATTTTGAAACTGGGTCTCACTGAGTTGCAGAGGGCCTCACTAAGTAGCTGAGGCTGTCCGTGAACTGTGGTCCTCCGGTTTCAGCCTTCCGAATGCTGGGATTACAAACGTGTGCCACCACACCTGGCTCACCTTATTTTATTTTTTTAAACAGAATCTCACTAAGTTGCTGAGGGACCTTGCTAAGTTGCTGAGGCTGGCCTTGAACTGGTGATGCTCTTGTCTCAGCCTCCCAAGTGCTAGGATTACAAGCGTGTACCGCCATGCCTGGCTCCTCTGTAAAATCTTTGAGAATTTCCTTCACTCTCTTCCTGTATATGTGCCTCTGTTTTCTGTAAGTACATAGACTTGGAGGTTGAGTGATAGTCAGTGGTTAAGCATATGACCCCCTGTTCCCCCAAAGCCTTGCCAAAGTTTCTGCCTTTCCCCTTGACTCCCTTTGCTGTAGAAGCCTCCTCTGGGTTGAGTGGGATGTTTACATTTTGCTCAGCATCATTCCCACCTGCCAGGCTTTTCTGGCTCTCTGGTACCTGCAGATGATGAAGACCCTGGTTACTGAAATTACTAGAGAGAGCATCTTCCGTCATATGCCCTCCATCACTTCTCAGAAGTTCATGGAGGGACCCAGGTACCCGAGATGGGTTCCTGGAGATTTATTTCCTCGCAGCAGAGGTGTCACTTTGGAGTCTGTAATGGCTGGTCACTGACAGGGTAACTGTTACCTAGGAGCAGGCATTCATGGATCCTGGCACTGGCTCCGATACTTGCCAGCCGTGTTGCCTCCAGGAAGCTACTCACCTTCAGAGCCCTGGTTTCTTTTTGTGAGTGGGATCAAGAGCTTGATCCACAGCACTGTCTGATGGTTGAACCAGAGGCACGTGGTGGTGCTAATCTCAGCACACGCGCTCCAAGAGTGAGGAATTACACAGATTCCAACTCTTGGCCCGCCCCGTGGTGATACTAGTACCGTATTTGCTAAAGGCCAGGGGAAGCAGGTGGGAAGAAACCCTTTCCCCATGTTTCATATTAACCTAGATAAAGTGAAAGGATAAGAAATATTTCTTTGGAGTGAGTTGTTTCCCGAGGCAGGAGATGCCAGGGATCAACAGCATTTCCTCTCATTTTCTGTCTCCCAATAGCCATGGCTATTAGGATCCACTCCTGTCTCTTCTGGCATCCAGGGTGACTTCCAGAGTGTCTCCGGCCTTGTGGATGCCCTGTTCCCTGGCTCTTGGGTGATGACCCTGTTCAGGCTTTATCTCCAGAGGCTTCCACCAGTGCCCAGAAGCTCTGCAGTTGGAGTTACATCCTCATTTTGCTGTGATAGTCCAGCACCCCTGCTTTCCTCCTCGCTGTCTTTCCAGCACCCCGTGTGGCTGAGCAGGCTCCCCGCACCCTGGTGTTCGGGGACCGTGGCAGTGGTCTGGTCTGCGTCCAGCATCCCAGCTGAGTATGGGGAAGGGCAGAGAAGGTTTGAGTGATTAACCCCCTTACTTGGCATCGGGCTGCTTGTGTGATTATTAATATCCTGTAGCACCAACCTCCCATTTCCTTCAGAGATCTTGGCCTTGCTTTCGAGACGCCCCCCAGGAACATAAATAGACTTTCTCTTGGGGGTGGGAATAAATTAATTCATGCAATTATAGAATAATTAAAGTGCTTTCAGCCAATTCAAGTTTTGAGAAAAATCCAAAAATAACTCCTTGGTTTAAATATTATTTACTAAATTAATTCTTTACTCAGCCTTTTTATAGAGTCCTGGTTTTTCTCCCTTCCCTACTGTTAGAGAATAAAAGCATTGTGTAATTACTGAAATCAGTTTTGAGTGGCATGTTCTTTTTACATGGAACAATTAAAAGACTTCTCAGTGACTTTTTTCTAAATGGTGCTATACCGTGGTTTAGTTGACAGCGTGGTTTTGGTTGGCCACCTGTGTAGGACTTACTATGGAGACTCTTCTTTCCAAATGGAACACCTCATTGCATGCTGGGGGGATCATGAGCAGTCTCTGGGTGTAGCCCCCACCTCCAGGAAGAGCTTCCGTGATGGTAGAGAGGCAAGATGGCCTGAACATTGAGCGCTTTCTGGAGTCATGTCACCTGGGTTTGGAGCCTGGTGTCACTAACTGCTGAGCAAATGACCAAGCTTCTTCCCCTTTTTGTATCCTACTTCTGTTTCCTGTAAAAGCTAGCCACGAGTGCTGAATCAGCCCATGTTAAGTGCCTGGAACGGGGCTAGAAAGGTCTTACTCCCTGTCTTTATTTGAATACCACTGTTAATGGGTCTAGGGCAGCATTAGGAACATATTTGTCTATTCTTAAGCAGAAGACATGGCTAAAGTGTATGGAAGGAATGGGAGGGAGCCCGCCTGCCTAGTAATGGCCTGCGTTTCTCCTGGGACCCTTAGTGCTTCTGTGCTAGGAGGGGACTGGCTCCCCTTCTTTGGATAGATTGATCCCCAGAGAGACTATTTAGCACAACTCTAAAAGGTGTTAAGAAAAGTCATCTAACTTAGAAACAAGACCAAGAGATGTGGCATGGCCTTATAAAGTTGTCCTTGGCTATTGTTCAACCAGTCCCATGATGATTTTTTAGTATCTAGGGAAAGGGACTTTTTGTTTTTTTACTTTGTTATTGACAATTAATTAAGGGGTCAGAGTGAAGTCATATATCAACTTGTGGATCTTATCCAGGAGAGATGCAAGTAATTTCTGTCCAGTAGAGAAGATGACTTCAAAGGTTGGTTTTTTAATGCTGTATAAACAATAATCAGTTGTATTTCATCCAGGAATCTTAATCTCTTATTCCTGCTTAAATGTCCATAAGAATGTGTTATTCTTCTGTCTTGGCCTCCCAAGTACCCGGATTACAGGTGTGTGCCAACATGCCTGGAAATCTTACCTTCCCTCTTAAAATTTTATTTATTTATTTTTGTTTTTTTGGTACTGGAGTTTGAACCCTAGGGCATCTTACCTCTGAGTTAGACCCCAGCTTTTTATTTTTTATTTTTCTTTTAAAACAGGGTCTCACTAAGTTGCCGAGGCTCTTGCTGAATTGTTGAGACTGGCCTCGAACCTATGATCCTCCTGTCTCAGCATCCCAAATACCGGGATTATAGGCATGTTGCACTATGTGCAGCTAAGTTTAAACATCTTTGACAAGTGTTCATTTTATATTTATATG